>NC_072001.2:48985570-49610570 GCF_028885655.2 Pongo abelii | reverse complement strand
TCTTAGTCTGTTTGTTGTTGTTGTTGCAGTAAAGGAATACCTGGGGCTGGGAAATTAACAAAAAGAGTTTATTTGGCTCCTGATGCTGCTGGCTGGAAGATTGGGCATCTGGGGAGGGCCACAGGCTGCTTCCACTCATGGTCAAAGGCAAAGACAAGCCAAGGTATGCAGAGGTCACATGGTGAGAGAAGAAACAATAGAGACAGGGGAAGTTCTAGGCTCTTTTTAACAAGAAGCTCTTGTGGGAACTAGTAGAGTGAGAGCTCACTCACTTCCAAGGGAGGGTATTATCTATTCATGAGAAATTTGCCCCCATGGCCTAAACACCTGCCATTAGGCCCCACTTTCAAAATTAGGGATCAAACTTCAACATGAGGTTTGGAAGAGCCAAACATCCAAGCCATAGAAATCTCTAAATTAGAGTCCTGTCTTCCCAAATCTTGACTTAGCTTTTACATAAAACACAGTGTAAGCAAGCTAGAACATTTCAGCTGACCTCATGCATGAGAGAAATAGAGAGCTGCCCATATAATTTCAGACAGGAAGTTTTGAAATGATCCAGTGCCTCTGAAGCCTCCCACATCTAGCATCACATGTCAGTTGATTTTCATTTTATTTTTCCCCATTTGTTCCTTTTGAATATTCTAACAATACTAGGACAAAACATATTAAACACATGCATGTAACTGTTAGTGGATTATGAGATAACATTTCTTCTTGGAATGAGAGAAACCCATAGCTTGAAAGCTCCAGGAATCTGAGTGTTTGGGGAAACAGAGGGAACAGAGAATAAAGTAGTCATAAAGGGAAAGCGAGGATCTGTAGACTAAATTTACCCTGTTTGTGGTTGTTTCTCATAAAGAAACCGAGATTTGGTTAGCTCTACTTATCAGCCCTGACTCTGCCATTATATTGCTGGAGACTCTGGAACCTGGAGATGTATTCCAGTGGCAAAGGAGCCACCCAGATAGGCCCTGTCCATGAGATGGCAAATTTAAAACACATTTTAACAATCTTCCTTCTGCTCCAAGTCGCTAAGCAATCTAATTTTGCCCACCACACAAGCCAGCGTTTTAAGTGAGGGCAGCTGTCCATCCTACTGTCAATGCAGGATCTGTCATGATATGCAGTTTGTGTGTATCATCACGAAGAACGGGCCCAGGAATTCGGAGAGGTGAGAAAAACTAAACATGCTTAACTAGTTGGATATCAGTTTGGGGCAGAAATCCTATAAAATGATCTTTCCTGTCCTCTAAATCCCCCAATGAATATAATGTTTTTGATCAAAGCGTGTAACATGTGCAGAATACATTTATTTCTCTGTATTTTGGAAGAAGTTATGTTTCCTCATGGAAGACAAGTAAAGGTCAAAGGGGGAGGAACTTTTGGGTATAGAGATTATTTTCTTGCCTTAATAGGATGCTTGCCTCATGCAACTTCAGAATTTATCCTAATACAGGAATGATTAAGATAACTTTTAAGCTGCTACTTCCCAGTCTCAGCATAAAATTCTTATTTTAACTTAAATAATAATTGTAAGTAGCTAACTTAGTTCCTTATACTTTCAACTGTGGAGTAAAGGGTTTATTCCCAAGCAAATAACAAGCTTCTAAGAAATTATCCAAATCGACAAATACCTTTACTCCAAACTGCTCACAGCAAGTGGTAGAGTGAATCCAAATCAATTTCTCTGTCCTCAAGCCATAATAGAAGCAGATAAAAAACATGAAACACTGGGCTTTACTGCAGTTAATTTGGAAGAAAATGTTATACCTGGAGAAAACCTGATGGTGTTTACTGGGTAGGAACATGTACCTGTTGAGTATTTGACAGAAGACTGTTTTGAATGTCTCAAAACATCCTTTATCGATTAAAAAAAAAAAGGTGAGAAACATTTGCTCTGAATATTGGCAGAGAAAGATTTCTTAGCACCCTCTATTTCCTATTCTGCACTTATGCACCCCAAGTTGTTAAAAAAAAGAAAATGAAATTAGCTCACCAAGGGCTTAATTATATCCCCTTCAGTGGGCATCAATAATATTGGCAGCCCTCACAGGGATAGTCTCTTGACAAATCATGTTGTTGTCTGAGGCATGAAGTGTTAGATTATGATCGAGCCAGCGTGACACTATGATTCATGGTTGCTCTATTACTGAGGGGAAGCCGGATTTCTATTTTATAACGAGTATGAATTTCTAGTGAGACAAATGAATCCTTTTGTTCAACTTCAAGAGTTCATCTTCAGTATCTTAGAACGGAATTATTTTACAGACTCAAACATGTGAAGATGCAGAGGGGTATGAAATAATGATGTGTAAAGCTTTCTGTCCTGAAACACACCCTTTGGAATTCTAAGAAGGGCCTACAATGAGCTGAGCCATTCAGATAACAAGTGATAAAGTTGAATCTCTCCAGTGTAGAATGTAATGTTTTAATGGATATTGTTTTAGCATTCAATGTTTCACATCATAGTCACTAACCCACACTATCGCTACTGTGGTAATATGAGTATTATAAATTTTATTAAAGAAAATTTTCTGCTTAGCAAGTATTCACAAACCTCTGGCTGTATATCAATAATTGCCAATCTTTTTCTGATATGGGTATAAGACTTAGTTACTTCATATGTTTATAAAACGTTATTAAAATACAGTTTTTTATAAAACAGGAAACACAAAAAGTACATTAAAAAATACTCGAATTCCTGAAGTATTGATACATACAATTTGATGAAACTCCAGGGAATTATGCTGACTGGGAAAAAAAAAGCCAATCCTTAAGGGTTACTTACTGCATAAGTCCATTCATACAACATTATTGAAATGACAAAATTATAGAAATGAAAAACAAATTAGTGCTTTGCAGGGAGGAGAGATAGAGCAAGAAGGGACGAAGAGATGGATATGGCCATGAAAGGGCAGTAAAAGGGATCTTCATAGTAATGAAAATGTTCTGTGTCTTGATTGTATTAATGTTAATATCCTGGTTGTGATATTGCACTATAGTTTTGCAAGAAGTTATCATTGGGAGGAATTGTTTAGAGTACATGGGGCCTCTTTGTATCATTTATTATAACTTTTTGGGAATGTAATCTCAAAAAAGATTTTAAAAAGTTTAAATCAAGTTCATACAACCTAAAAACAATTTTTAAAACCATTTCTATGTATATATTTTCAGTCCTTTAATATGCATAGATTTTTTTTTTTTAACGAAGCCGACCCATAACTCTGTGTTTTTATGTAACCTAAATTTTTTATTTAACTATATGGTATGAGCATTTTCCTATTAGCAATCAATCTTTTTAATGAAAATGCTATTTTGGCTGAATATTTATGTGTAGAAACTGCATAGGAATACTTGCACAAAGTTAAATATTTTAAAACATTTTCAGACATAATTTATAGATTGCCAAGTTAATGTTTTCATACTTGTAGTAGGAACTATTAATATTTCACACCATCCCTTTGCTCACATCAAGGGGCTACAGGTTCTTATACTTATGCCATGGACCTGAGCACCCTCTTTTTTTCCCATGATTTTTCAGAGTATGGGTTAGCAGACTGAGGAGGTGAAATATGGGAGGCAAGAACAGGAAGCTGCTTGTTTCAAGAGTGTAGAGGAAGGAGTAAGGAGTATGTGTTTAATAGTGAGTATCAGGGCACAATTCTATGCACCATTCTTTCCAACCACTGTTCTCAGTCTTTTCCAAATAGTCCCTTTGGGATCAGGGTGAAAGCAATGTAGAAAATCTTCTTTTCAGTAGAAATAAAAAGACACGAAGATACTGTAACTTGAAAGGCCTTATGCGGCTGTCAGCCTGTGTTCCTGTCTTCAGAAACTCCAGGGTGGTTGTTTGAATTCAACCTCTTTCACTTACCTATAGGATTTTGTATTTTTGTTAATGTCTTTCACAGATAACAATACCACAAATCCTGCCCAGAGAATGTGGGCTTGAGACTGTACTCCTAAGTCATTTGGCCTTTGATCTATACCTCATACAATATACCAAAAAAAATAAAAAATAAAAAAGACCATAGACATAGATATAAAGCTAAAACTATAAAATGTATAGGGGAAAACATAGAAATCTTTGTGACCCTTGGTTAGGGAATAGACCCTTGGTTGTACAAGAGATCAAAAGCATGATTTAAAAAGGAAAATATTGATAAGTAGAACTAGATTGATATTAAAATTTTGCTCTTCAAAAAATACTGGTAGGACAATGAAGACATGACATGCACAGTATACAAGAAATCATTTGCAAAGCGTATATGTGACAAAGGATTTTTTTTTTTTTTTTTTTTTTTTGAGACAGAGTCTCGCTCTGTTGCCCAGGCTGGAGTGTAGTGGCACAATCTTGGCTCACTGCAACCTCTGCCTCCTGGGTTCAAGCGATTTCTCCTGCCTCAGGCTCCCGAGTAGCTGGGATTACAGGCACCCGCCACCACGCCCGGCTAATTTTTTGTATTTTTAGTAAAGATGGGGTTTCACTATGTTGGCTAGGCTGGTCTCAAATGTCTGACCTCAAGTGATCCTCCCGACTTGACCTCCCAAAGTGTTGGGATTACAGGCATGAGCCACCGTGCCTGGCCTGTGATAAAGGATTTTATCCACAATGCACAGAAAGCTCTCAAAACTTAGTAACAGAAATATAAGACACCCAAAAAATAAATAGGCAAAAAATTTGAACAGATCCAACAACAAAGAAGATATGTGGATAAGAAATAAGCAAATGAAAAGATGTGCAACATCATTACTAAATAAGAAAATGCAAGTGAATGCCACAATAAGATACCACTACACAACTGTTAAAACTGCTAAAATTGAAAACACATCAAATGTTGGTGAGGAAGTGGAAGAATTAAAACGCTCATACACTGCTGATTGGAATGTAAAGTGGTACAATTGCTTTGTTAAAACAAGTTAGCCACTTTTTTGTAAAATTAAACTCACACCTAAAATTTGATTCAGGCTAGGTATCAACCTGCACCCCACACAAAAAAATAATATGCCTGCTCCAAAGACTTATACAGTATATAAACATCTATAACAACTTTATCTGCAATAGCCCCAAACTGAAAACAACCCAAATGTATCAACAGATGAAAGGTTAAAAAAAACTGTGGTATATCCATACTATGGAATACTAGGAATATACCATTGCTATATAATGAATTAAAATCAAAATGACTATGCTGAGTGAAAAACACCAGACAGTACAGGGTACACACTCTATGACTGCATTTGTACTCTAGATAATACAAACTAATCCATAGTGACAGAAAAGTTACGAACAGATGAATGTGTGGGTCTAGAAGAGAAGAGAAAGAAGGAATTACAAAAGGGCATAAGAAAGTTTTGGAAGTTGATGGATATGTTCAGTAATTTCATAGTGGTGTTTTCATGGGTGTATATTTACACAAAAACTTATGCTAATATGTGTACTGTTTATTGTATGCCAATTATACCTCAATAAAGCCTAAAATAATATTAGAAAGGCACATATGAGCAAATAAATAAATACTATAAATGTTAAAAAAAAAACCACATATATGTATAGACTTTATACAGGGTTACTTGTATAGTAACTTTTATGTTGTGAGTTTAAATTATTCCTTTAACATAGAGACAATTGGATAATTTGAAATCTGCATATAAACTGACTAGCAATAAGAAATGAATTGATTGTTGACGGAAAAGAGGGCAAAATGGCTCCTTCTGAGGGTATTAATCGATAACATCCAGAAAATCTCTTTTTGTGAAATGTCAGCAAAGGTGACAACTCTTATGGATGGGAGTTGCTGCTATGCCCAGCTCCTTGTGGCTCACCTGAATTTCAGGCCCAGGCAAGGAGACAACTCTGGAGCCATAAATTATGGCCACTATTTATCTGTCCCCTCCTTAACCAGATTCCTGGCTCTAGCTAGTTGAAATGGCTCCATCAACATAGGCACTCACTGTTACCATCCCTAACCACATATCCAGTTATTTAGATAAGAGCAAAGAAGCTTCCCATTAGAAATTTTTGGAGGACTATTGGAGCCATGATAGCTGAATAAAGTGGTTTTCAATCTTCAGAGTGAATGTCAATCAGTATGAATCATGTATAAATACTTGTTACACATTTAATCCCTGAGCCCCAATCTTTGATGTTCTACTTCAATAAATTTAGAACTGGGGCACTGAGATAAGTCTAATGAAGATAATTCTCAAATTATACTTTGAGATATCCAAATATATTGGTTATTTGCACTTTGTTTCTTAAAGGAATTTGATGTTTTAGTTCAAACCACATATTAAACTGATAATTTGCTTTTATATTATAACCTCAAGATTCTTATTATAGTTACAACTGAGGGCTTTTCCTCCCTGGCTCCTCCTTTCTTCATGGTTCAACTAGGTTCAACTAGGTTCAGTTCATGACATTTTCAGAAAGACTACTGTGGGCCAGACACCAGGCTCCACATCAAGAAGACAAAGCTCTTTGGCCTTCATGACAGTGGAATCTGGGAGGGTCTGATACAGTAAAATGGCCAAGCAGGAGATTCTATGTCAGGATCAGCTGGTTCTTCCCTGGCATTCTGGTGCCTGCTTCTTCCATTAATGTCTAATCTATAAAATGTCTAATCTATAAAATGATGGGTGAGTTAGCTGCTCTTTAACTTCTCTTCCAAAATTTATACGACATAACTCTAACTTTTGTCTAAAATAGATTAGTTTCAGGCCTATTGTCAAAAAGAAATACTTAGGAAAATCTAAATGTATAGCTAAATAAAAAGAACAGAAAGTAATATTATATTCTTTGATTTTTCTGTCCTTTTTGTATGTGTTTTTGTCCTGGCCTATTTATAAGTGAAAGAACAAGGTTTTCTGGATCACCTCTCAATAGTATTTCTTTTCAATGATAAAATGGTTCCATCAGCCTCTAAACTGTCTGGGATATATGGACACCTTACATCACCAAAACACATGTAAGTGAAGAATGAATTCAATAGAATAAACTGTAATACATTTGAAAGACTAAGTTGAATTCATATTATAGATATGGTAGCCAGCACTGTGAAGAGAGCTATAGTGTGAAGATAATGAAGGGACCTCCAATGACAGCTCAATTTTGGGGGCACCATGAATCAGCAATGCATCTTCCTAACTTTGTACATCATTCAGAAGACATCGTGCAGTCTTTAAGCAGTCAGATCAGAAAATGCATACATATTTAATAGACTGCTTGGCTGAAAATGACAGCGACCAACCCTCTTTCCCACTGCCCTATTGCTCCCTGCACTCTAAGGCTGGCATATTGAGAGCCCTTGTTGCATGATTAAATTTCAGAAATGGAGTTAGTTTTTTGTTGGAAATGGATAGCAATTAATTAGTTGCATGGCCGTAACTGTTTTTGCTGAGGACATGCACATTTACTTTCTCCACATTTCAAGAAAGCCAGTGGCAAATGCTAAGGCAGTGGAGTCTAAAAGATGCAGACTGCTTGGTTTGCAAATGGACCTGCAGGACTGATTTTTTCCCGCTGTCCTGAAATGGGTTGTTTTAAGTGGAATATCATACACTTTAAACCATATGGAGCCCAGTGACTGAGGCTTTTAACAGGACTATGGACTATGTGATTTTCTAGATCAGCCCACACTCATAAACAAATAGAGTGACCAGAGAGAAGGGGGTGTTAACATGACATACAAATTACCCCAACTAACAATCCCAGTTTAATTGGGTTTTCTATATTTTTATGCCACAGTTTAATTCTGATTTGGTGTTTTGGCTGGCAGCCTGTCTTTTGAAGGGTCTTAGAGATTTTTTTGCTAATGGCAATGAGACTGAGCTAGAACAAAGCAGATCACTGCAGACTTTCCTGCTGCAGAATATAATCAACATGTCATACATAATTCCCAAAGCTGCATACACAAAAAGAGCCAGATCTAAAAAACTCATTGATACCACGAATCAAATGATCATTTAATCAGTCATGCCAGGAGTCATGCTGGAGAGTAATAGCTGACTTGATCAGTCTATTGATGAAGCTTGCCAACATTTTTTTCCCCTAATTGCTTTTCTTCTTTCAAACCTACAGTGAAGGATGATGATTTTGTGAAAAGCCACAGGCTTTAAAATGCTTTAAATACATTTCAATGTTGAAAAACAAACCAAAATATATAAAAATAAAAGCACTTGTGAAATTTTGTTTGCTTTGCTAAAGAAGGAATGTCTTCTGTAATCAAAAGAACTGTGATTTTGCCCAAGTGTGTTTGTAGCTCTTTATTCTCTTGCTTTGTTCTGAGCTGCCAGGGTTGACATCAGGGTTTTTCTATGTCACTGCAGAGCTTTGGAAAACTTAACCTTTTCCTTAACTATGGATGAGGTTAGACAGGGCTCTGTCTATACTTGGGTACTACATATATCTGCTACTAACAGCTGGATGGATGCCGGGAAACTCCTGTAAGCATTCTTCTAACTCGATAACCAACATCAAACAACAGTTAAGATTCCCACAATCCTTTCAACTGAAAAAGGTTGCAAAATGGTGGTTTGCAGGTCGAAACTGGCCTGGACATAGATTCTGTTTGACTAGGACAAGTTTTAAAATGCTTTAATTTGGATGTAAATGACTTTAAGTGGAAAATTTTCTCTACATTTTTAGTTCCCACAGTACTTACCCCTACTGTGGAACCTACAACTTGGTGCATTGATGTTTTGGGTCTGGCCCATCTAGGTATTTGAGCTTGTGTTTTTGATTTAGGTACGTGATTCTTCTATGAAGTAAAACTACCAGAAATACAAGCTTCTGAAGTTGGTAGAAAAACAGAAGCTTGTATTTTCCTGTTTCGAGGAGTTAAAGATTTTAGGACTCATTTTTCCCATAAAATTTTATTTTTACGGTTTTATATATGTTTTAAAACATTATGTAACTGTTTTTAAATTTTCTTTATGAAGAAATGGAGACTCTTTAAGAAAATAGTTCAACATGATTTTACTATCTCAAAAAGCTTTCCCCAGATGATAAAAGCTGCAAATAATTTATTGTTCTTCCAAGAATCTTCTTAAAACACCCATAAATTATGTAATAGGAAGCATCAAAGAACAGTTTATATCCTCTTAGAACTTTTTGCCTCAACATTGTTGTCTTGCTCTATCTACAAATCTTGAACTATTATTTCATGACTCTTACTCAATCCAAACCAAGCTCCTGCATTGGAATACCCACCATAAACAGATTTCAGAATCTTCAGTATCCCAAGTTTGCTCTTCCCCTTCTGAGACACTCCTAAGACTGTCTTAAGGTAGTGGTCTCCCTGCCTAGGTAAGCAAGAAACCTAGTTTTGTCTTATAAAAAAGTAGGTTTGATGATATGTGGAGAATGCAGAATTCAACAATCCATTTCACAATACTGTGACATTTCTCCTTTTTAATTTTGGTGGGTTCAAAGAATAAAGGGCAGAGAATGGTATCATTACAGATATAGTGAAAGAATGAAACTAAGAAAGAAAGGCAGACATCATGGAATGCTGGAGTTGGAAGAGAGGTTAAAGGTTATATCATTTTCCTTCATTAAGTCTTCTTTTGACAATGTCTCCATCGCCCTTATGTGTTCTCATGAGACTTGGTTTCTTTGCTATTTATTCTTATAGACAAAGAAACCAGAAAAATGCCATATAATTGTTCAGATGTGAGTTGATGAGAATTAGCAATATTGTCACAAATACAAACACAGAAAAGTAGGGGAGATAGCAAGCAGGTTCAAAAAAAAGAATCAGTGCACATGACAATGAGTGGAAGAATGAGAACAAATTTAAAGATGATTAAGACTTCAGAGATTAAAAATCTGGGAAATGGAGATGGCAAGGTCAGAATGGGGGAAAATGCAATGTTATAATTATTTTATGAACACATTATAAACTTGGATATGACCCATTTTAGGCTTTGATTGAATATGTAATGGAAATACCTTAAAAAACAAAGTGAAGAGTCAAAGTAAAAAATTGATATTTGGAAGTCTTGTGAATGAATTGAGTTTTTTATGGGTATGGAAAGGGATGAGTAGAAATCTCCTACTGAGACTTAAAAAGAGTAAAAGGAAGAAAACAAGGATAAAAAATGGAAAGAATGTAGGAAGGAAAGGAGAAATGGCTGGAGGAAGAAAGACAAGAAATGAGAAGAAAAGAAAGCAATGGAGAGGGAAAAGAAAAACATTTCAATGAAGAAAATAAAGTTAAGTGAATCAAAAAGGAAAAGGACCAAACCAAGATTAAAAATAATTTTTTCAGAAGGAAGGAGGTGGCCAACTTTCTGAAATAAAGGTGAAAAATATGTGATGGCAGAACTTAAAAAAACTAATTAAAATATTAATTTTGTCCAGAGAAAGAATATTAAATAACTCTAGGGAGAATTTCAGAAGCAGTTGATAATAAAAGCCAGTTTGCAGAAGATTAATAATATTTTGTATATAAATGAAAAATCAGGAAATGTGTTTGAATACTTATCAGTTGTCTTTGCTGTATTTTAAAGAAAAAAAAGATATATAAAAGTGAAACAATAAAGCATCGAGGTCAAATAAAAAACTCTAAAAGGAGAATCTGAACAAATAACTAACTGCTTAGATAAAAATATGTTCTCGTCTGGTTTGCATGTAGATGAGACAGAGAGAGAAAGAGAGAGAGAAAAATAAAACTACCCTTTATGTGTTTGTCCTACCTTTTTCTCATTCTTCCTGATGGTTGCGTTCTCCCAGTTTCAGGAGACAGTTTGTCTGGTTGATGAGGTCATCATCAGTTTTGATTTTATTTTCTTCCCTCTTTGCCATCATGTATTCTTCAGCACCCGCTTCCAGCACTTCCATGGGTCATGCACCCCCATCTCATTACAGATAGAATCCTTATTTTAATGAACTTCCATGATATCAAAATCATTTTATCACATAGCAGTCTTTTCCTTGAAGCACCAACACAAAAAATTATAATGAGGTTCTTCCTGGGGAAAACTTCCCATTTAGTGAACTTTGCTTAGTGCCTGAAGTTTGAGTGGTTAATGATATTTTCTTCTGATGTCTTGAGAATCATTCTCTAAGAATTTTATCTTAAAATCTCAGTGAAAGCAAAGCATTTCCTAAAAATAATAAGTGAAAAGCTGCCAGTAGATTGTAATTCATAAAAACAGTGTGTAATACTCTGATTTTTTTACCATTGCTCACGGGGAATTGACTTCTACTTGTAACATTTGCATTCCTTGATTTAACCAAAAGATTGCTTATTTTACTTTATTTAAATGAAAACTAAATACTCAAGATACAGAGTAAAATGCTGTTTAAGATACAAAACAAGGTGTTTTTAAAAATAAATACATAAATTGGTTATGTTGTGTATTCTGCCTGCCATATATAAGTGCAACCTTGAGGTTTTTGCTTTCTCTTCCTTAAAGTGTGAGCACATGTGCTCCATTTTCTAGGCACCATTTCTCAAAGTGTGGTACATGAACTACCTATATTAAAGTCACCTGGCATTCTTTTCAGACTAAATAAACTAGGAATCTGCATCTTTAATATGCAACTTCAGGTGATGATTAAACGTTGAAGTTTGAAAAATCCTCTAGGAAAGAAATGCTACATAAATAGTACCTGTACTTATGTTTAATACAAAATGTATAGTTGATTGTAATTGTAAGATGCTCATTGGTGGTTTGTAGATTTTTTTGTTCTGTTACTGGAATATGGGAGACAGACAGTTTTGGAGGAATGATGGTTGTGCATGGATAGAATGTGAGAGCAGACAACTACTGAAGTCAGGCCTTCACAGTTCCTGTATGGAAATCATCTTCAGGACTGCCCAGAGCATCACTGTTAGGCTTTTAGTTTTCTTCTGCCCAAAATAAAACAGAAGGTCTTGCATGTCCATGGCTAGTTTCCCGTCACTTTCGAAAAAATAATGCCCAAATCTTTTGATTTTTTCTTACATATAAAAGCTAAAGAGTAACAGATCAGACTTTGTGTAAGGAAATCAGAAGAAGAAAAAGATTGAGATGTTCAGTGCCAATTCAGAGACAGAGAATTATGAAATACAGAAAGTGGATTGATAGAGCTCGAGAGATCACAGCTGTTAATGGACAAGAGAAAGGCTTCAGTTATTTATGAAAGTGCTTGGTGAGAACAATGTGAGGAACTTAGCTAAGTTTAATGCATCTGGAGAAAAGAGAAGAGAATAAGATTTCTGGTCATGAGAACTCAGAATTGAAGAAATGCTAGTTTTGTAATATATTATCATGAAATGAGTGCTTATTCTTTCAGGTACTGTGGGAAGCACTTCACAGATATTACCCAATTTAATCTTCACAAATATTTGCTTCTGGAACAAAGATTATTATTTATGTGTTACAGATGAGCAAAGAAGACATAGGAGGATAAAGCATTTGGTCCAAGTTCACACTGATATTATTGGTGCTGAGTTTGTAAGACTAATCTAAGACAATCTCCTAAACAATGCTTTAGAGGAGAATCACTCTGCACTAACGCTGAAAAAAAAGGCTCCCCTTGAATACCAGACGAGAATCTACTTGAGGGTAAGGTAGTATATATTTGGTGAAAAAAGCCAGCTTCTCATAAGCCCAACTCTATCTCCATTTGGAACCTATTTACAAAAGCCTGTGACCTATTGCTCTATTGACTCATCTGGGTTACTGCTATTCTTTAATAGCCTGTCCAATACTGTGTGCCTGCAGGGATCCCAGGAATCACAAAATGACACTGTGTCTAAATGGCTGATAGAGTGATGATTTGGATGGCCCGTTATGGAAGAGAGCTTTATTCTCGTGTGCATAAAGAATTCTCCATCCTCTATCACACTTGGCTATATCCCTTACCATTGGCAAGGCTCTTGTTCTGCCCTGTATTTTCGTCTTCTGCCTCCTTAATCACCTGATCATTACCTGTTATTCATCATGAACTCTCATTCCGAAGGTCCCAGCTCATTATAAATATATAAAAATAAAACAACTGTTTCAAATTCAAAAAATTCAATAGATCTTTTCCTTTGTTTGCTTTATATTTTTCTAAAGAACATTATAAATTGTGTACCCATAGTTATATTATAATACATAAAATGAAAACATGCTCTGTATAAGTCCTACATGAATAAAAACTAATAAGCATATATATTCTACTGTACCTTAATATTTAAAAAAAAAGAATTTTATTAACAGAGAAATGTTACTGTAGTCTGTCTACAATCTGCTTGTGGTTCATGAAAGAATTTTCAATTAAAGATCAAACAACTAAAATGGTATTACATCAGTCCCCTTTTCAAATCTCTCTCTGATCAGGATCCTGTTTTATTAAACAAATATATTCCCTATTCTCTCACCTTCTTTATTCCATACTTGCCTCTTGTATCTCATTCTATAATGTAATGGCCAGCTCGGGCTGTTACTACAAAATCATACACTTGGTCACTTAAATAACAGACATTTCTATTTCCTAATTCTGTAGGCTAGGAGGTCCAAGACCAATATGCCTGGAGATTGGGTTTCTGATGACAGCCTACTTTCTTGTGTGCAAATGGCTACCTTCTCCCTTTGTCCACACATGGCAGGCAGACACATACACACACACACACACACACACACATACACATACACACACACACACACACACACACACACACACGTCTCTGGTTTCTCTTTCTCTTCTTATAAGGGTACGAATTCCATCACAGGAACACCATTGTCCCAACCTCATCTAAACCCAATTACTGCCCAAAAACCTCCCAATACCTTGAGGGTAAAACTTCAACATACGAATTTTGAAGGGGCACAAATATTCATCCCATAAACATAACTAGGTTACTCTGTCCCACCCACTCTGTGCCCCTTCTCTTTCTGCCACATATCAACACTGTGCCCTGGGCACCTACAGAATCAGTATCTGGGACATCAATTCCTTATCCTGTTAAAGAGAAGTGAAAATACAAAATCATTTACCACACTCTAGAACACACACTGAAATTTTTTTAACCTCTGAATCTTCAATATCTCTGGTTTCTTCTCAAAGTTCCTCAGAGTAAAACAAAAACCTGTCAAGATTCTTCAAAGAATGAGAACAGAGAGAGTATGTATTTCCTGGATTTAAGAGACTCTATATTCGATCACCTATCCCTTTATCTATACTATACACTCTTTTCATTTTTTACAATTCAGTGATTTTTTAGTATATTCACAAGATTGTGCTATGCTATCAACACCACTATCTAATTGCAGAACATTTTTCTTACCTTAAAAAGAGATCTCATACCCATTAGTATTAAAGAAGTAAGAAAGTGAATCTCCTTGGAGCCTCCAGAAGGAAACATCTCTGCCAAGATATTGATTTTATACTGGATTTCTGACCTCTAGGACTGTCCCTCCCTACCTATAGTCCCTGGCAATCACTAATTTACTTTCTGTCTTTGTGGATTTACCAATTCTGGATATGTCATATGAAAGAAATCATACAAATCTACAGCCATTTGTCTTTGACTTCCTTCCCTTAGCATAATGTTTCAAAGTTCATTCATCCTGTAGCATGTACTAATATTTAATTCTTTTTATGGATGAATAATATTTATTTGTATGCATATATCACATTTTGTTTATTCAACGGTCAATGAACATGTAAATTGTTTTCATGTTTTTGGCTCTTATAAATAACGCTGCTGTAAACATCATGTGAACATATGTTTTCAATTTTCTTGGGTATAGAACTAGGAGTGGAATACTGGGTCAGGTAACTGTTTAACTTTTTGAGGAACTGCCAAAGTTTTCCATAGCAATTGGACTATTTTATGTTCCCACCAGCAATATATGAGGGTGCCAATTTCTCCATAGTCTTACCAACACTTACTTATGTTTTTAAAAATTATTACTATAGCCATCCTCATGTTTATACAGTGATATCTTATTGTGATTCTGATTTGCATGCTCCTAATGACTAATGGTGTTAAATACATTTTCATGTGCTTATTGGCCATTTCTATATTTTTGGAGAAACATCTGTTCAAATTCTCTGCCTATTTTTAAGTTGTTTGTCTCTTTATTGTTAATTTTTAAGAGTACTTTATATTTCCTGGATACTAGACCCTTATCAGATATATGATTTTCAAATATTTTTGTCCATTCTGTGGTTTATCTTTTTACTTTCCTCAAAGCGTCCTTTGACACACAAAAGTTTTTGATTGTGATAAAGTAAAATTTATTTTTTTTTGGTTGCTTATGCTTTTGGTGTCATGTCTCAGAAACTATTCCCGAGAGTCAGAGATTTATATCTATGTTTTCTTCTATGAGTTTTATAGATTTCCCTTTTATATGTAGGATTTTTAAACCCCTTTTGAGCTAATTTTTAAATATCATTTAAGATAGGAATTCCAATTTTATTCTTTTCATGGGAATATCCAGTTATCTCCACCCATTTGTTGAAAAAAATTCCTCTTTCTACTTTGAATGGTCTTGGCACCCTTGTTGAAATTCAGTTGACCATATGAGTTTATTTCTGGAGTCTTAATTCTGTTATGTTGATCTATACATCCATGACAACACTATGGTGTTGTGCATACTGAAGCTTTTAGTTTTGATATTAGAAGATGTGTGTCCTTCAACTTTGCTCTTCTCAATATTGTTTTGGTTATTCTGTTGGTTTTTTTTTTTTTTTCGAGTTTCCTAATACATTTTGTAATCAGCTTTTCAGTTTTTGCCTCAAAAGCAATTAGAATTTTGATATGGGATGCATATGTTTTGAAGATCAGTTTGAAGGGTACAATAATGAGTAAAGTTCCCACTCAAATATGTCCATGTCTGAATCCCCAGAATCTATGAATATGTTACCTTTCATGGCAAAAGGGCCTTTCTAGCTGTGATAAAGTTAAAGATCTTAAGATTTTCCTGGATTACCTTTGTGAGACTACAGTAAACATAAGTGTCCTTATATGAGAGGGGAAAGAAGACTTTAGGAGAAAACAATGTGATGATGGAAGCAGAGACTGGAGTGATGTGACCACAGGCTGAGGCACACTGACATCCTCTATAAACTTAAAGAGGCAAGAAACTGAATTTTCCTTAAAGACTCTGGAAGAAACCATCGCTGCCAACATGTGGATTTTATGCTGCATTTCTGGCCTCCAGGGCTATAAAATAATAAATTGGTGGTGTTTTAAAATACTACAGTTGTGGCAATCTGTTAGTGCAGCAACAAGAAAACTAATACAGAGTGTCACCGTGATAACAATATTGTCTTCCAATCCACATGAATAGAATATTTTTATTTACTTTTTTTCAATAATGTTGAATAACTTTCAGTGTAGTGTACAGGTCTCACATTTCTTCTGTTGCATTTATTCCTAAATATTGTATTCTCTTGTATGCTATTTTAAATGGGTATTTTCTCTTCATGTTCATATTGTTTACTGCTAGTATATAAAAATACATTATTTTCATTCAGTGTACTGATCTTGTTTACACAATAGAAATCTAACTTATCCTTTTGACTTTTGGCTGAAAAATTTATTCCAAAAATGGTCTAAGTAAACCAGCACCCAGGGCTTCACTTTGCACTTGAGGACTCATAGTGACATGAGTTGGCTGCATACTTATAATTATTTTTTACACATGCAAAGAACTATAAGCTTATTTTGCATGTGACTTTGCCAGAAAGTTAAAATAATACTTAAGATCTGAATTTTAATATACTCTAGATGTAAACTGTCTATGCTACCCTTTACATAATAAAATAGTAATACTTCTATGTAGGTAAACAAAAAAGTATGGCCATTTGTTCCTTCTTTTGCTTTAGACTAACTTCTGTTCATTCATAGAAGCTCCATAATTTTGCCATACTCATTCAAATATTCCAAATGATGCCATCTGGAGAGCAAAGAGAAGCTCAAACAATCAAGCAGGAGGGCCATGAACATTGTCAGTCCCTGGAAAATCAAGTGCTGAAGTTATAAGCAGCCCTCAGAGAGCTGCCATTCCCCCTACAGCTGGCATTTGGAGAACATGGTCATCAACAGACAGGGTAGCTGATGCTGCAAGACTAGAATATTTTTGCTCCAGGATAGACAGTTTGAAACCTTCAGACAAAAGAGAGCAAAAAATCAACTTTGCATACATTTTTATTACAGCCATGGAAAGCTTTGCATTCCACACTTTGTCAGAGTTAACAGGTACAGAACTGTCCTTGAATCTAATTTTCATTCCAACAGAAATATGAGAAGTGAAATCATTGCACAGAAAAAAAAAAAAAGGAAAAAAAGCTTTCTTTACTGTGTGGTTTGCTGCTATAATGTCTGAGGGGAATTCAGAAAACCATACATTAAAAAACATTAGGTTGCATTAGGTTCAATGCAAACTGTTTCACCAGATAATGGCAAATATGAGCTCTAAATTGCCCATATTCAGAAAACTTACATTAGCAAATGTCCCATGAGACATAGATCTAACTTGTTTACTGACCCAGCCTGGTCTATTTGTTGATTATAAAAATACTCAATCTTCTAGAATTTTACTGTTAAGAATTTCTAATATGTCCTTGAGATCGCACTAGGAAATCTATGGGAAAGTTGATCGCATAAACTTTTTGTGCAATTTTATCTTTCTTCATTCTCAACTTATAGAACAATGTACCAATAAAGACAAAATAGGGAAGGTAAAGTGAGCTAATTTTCTTAAAATGTCACCTTTATGGAAAAAAAAGGCCTTTCTTTGGGATCATTTCCTTTTTTAAGAACTGAAAACGTGGAAGGGGGGACTGTGCTATTGAAAAAATTTTATTTCTTGACATAGGTGCTGCTTGCATTGAGGTTAACCTTGTAATAAATCTGAGCTGTTAAAAACAATGATAATCACATGATTAGATGGATGGATGGTTGATAAAGGGAAGGACAGGCAGATAAGTACATGATACAGCAAATTAAATAAAATGGTAATGATATAGTAGGTGGGTATCTGAATATTAAGTGTAAAATGTTTTCAAATTATCTATGTGTTTAAAACTTTCCTAATAAAATATACACAAGCCATAAGCCTGGTTGAGTGGTCACAAGGACAAAACTGCTACTTAAGTTCCCAGCATGTCTTATAGCTAAGTCCATATGGGATGTGGCCAGAAACAACATAGAACTGTCAGGAAGATCGAAAATTTGCCTCATACGTTCTGAAATCTCTTATATTTATTTGGCTGCTAGACTAAAACATCACAAGATTTTTATTAAGATAGAAAATAAAAACAAATATAAATGGTGAATGCCATCTTATTGAAAGATCTGTTGCTAACCAAGTAATTTTAGCCCTCACAAATATTTTAGTTTTCAGGACTATGATAAAATAGAACTGTGAGATTAAATCCATATTCAAGGGAGAAAAGACTATTTTGTTTATCTGGACTTTCTGGCAAGGTTGTTTTATTGCCTAACAGTAGAGCAATGATGCTGCACCTTGCATTATTGCTCTGCACTTTGTAGCCTGTATAAAGGGAATATTGGAGTTAGGCAGTGAGTGCACAATATGAGGCAGCCTGCATTCTGCTTAAAATGCCTTTAACTGGGATTGTTTAAAATGGTGAAAAATATCTTAGTAGTAATGTAAAAATCTAATTCCATCTTAATACCTTCCCCCAGTCCCTAATTATCCTCTCTGTGAAAGGTAATAGCCCTCCTGATATTTTTGTTTATTATTTCCTTGCATTTCTTTATCATTTTAACATAAGTACACATTTTCAAACACTACATTTTTCTTAGGTTTTGTTTTGAGTGTTATATAAATAAAATTTTACCATGCTTTTTGTGGTAAAGGTCTTTTCATCAACATCATGTTTATGAGATTCATTCATGTTGTTACATGTGGCCATTTTTCACTTTTTTCATTGCTACATAATACTTCACTCTCTGATTATACTTGATCCTTTCTAATATTGACAGAAATTGGTTTACTTCTATTGATGGATTGCTATTATGAAATTTGTAGCTGAGCACATTTGTTGTTCATATTTCTTTGGTGTACATGTAAAGACATGTCTTTTGGGTATAGTTAAGATTAGAATTGCTGAGTCATAGGATGAGAATATTTTCAAATTTAATTGATAATGCTTAATAGTTTTCCAAAATAATTTATGCTTCTACAAATAGTGTCTACAATTCACACTTGTTCCATATTTTTACCAATATTTGACATTTTTATTTTAGTCATTATCTTGGGTAGTAAATGATATCTCACAATTGTTTTAATTTGTATTTATGTGACTAATTAGGATATTAAGCAACCTTTGGCCCTTTGGATATTCCCTTTTGTGGAATGCAAGTTCAAGTATTTGAGTTGCCTGTAGTTTTGTTTTTATTTTGTAGGACTTCTCTACATAATTGAAATAAGTTGCCTTTGTTAGTGATATGTGTGGAGAATGTCTTCTCCCATTTCATGCCTTTCCTTTTAACCATTTTGTTAATGTAAATTTTTATTTTATTTTTTATTGTTTCAATTTTAATATAGCCTAATTTAAAATATTTATGTATCATTAGTTTTCTGTCAATGTTTAAGAAGTGACTCTATATTGTGAGATTATGTAAATATTCTTCTGTATCATTTTCTATAAATTTCGTTGGTTGTGTTTCACATTTAGTTCTAAAATTTATCTAAAATGAATTTTAAATTTTTCTAAATGAATATCTGATTGTCTCAGCAACATTTTTAAATAAGGCATCCTTTTCCCATGCTTCCACAGTGTTATAGCAAGGTTATTTTTCTGTGCTGTCCTATTCTGCTCTATTGTATTCTAGTCTATTTATTTGTCTATCTAAAAACAAATCCCTTCCCAGGAGTTTGAAACCAGCCTGGGAAATATGGGGAAACTCCATCTCAACAGAAAATACAAAAATTAGCTGGGTGTAGTGGTGTGTACCTGTAGTACCAGCTACGAGGAAGGCTGAGGTGGGAGGATTGCTTGAGTCCAGGAGGCAGAGGCTGCAGTGAGCCGAGATCATGCCACACACTCCAGCCTGGGTGATGAAGCGATACCCTGTCTCAAAAACAAACAAAAGCCGAGTTCCTTACGTATTTAGTTATTATTGCTCTATAAGTCTTGACATTCAGTAAAGGAAGACTTTTAACCGTGTTCTATTCTCCAAGGTTGTCTTTATTGTGTGTGACCCATTACACTGCCACACAAATTTTAAAACCATTTGCTAATTTCCACAACATTGAGAGTGTATCAAATAGATACTAGTTTTGGAGACCCGGTGTCTTTACAACTTTTATTTTTCCAATCCATGTTTTATAGTTTTCTGAGAGAAATTTTATACTAAGTTCTATCTGTTAGAACTATTATATAGGAGTATAATACCACAAGAGCACATAAAGCATCAGTGAACAGTTTAATGAAATTTCAAAAGTGAAAGTTCTCTTGTAACCAGCACCAGATGAAGAAATAGCACATTACCCAAAATCCCTGCCTCTCTTCTGTCCCATTGTAATCTATTTTTGACCTTTAAATAATTTGAATTACCCAGTAAGTATTGTTTTGTAGATGATTTTGTTACTGGAGGTGAGTCCGTATGGGTCTGCAGGAACTTCAATTCTTGCCTCCTCAGAAGAAAGAATTCGACCGAGGGAGCATAAAGCAGGCTGAGATGACTGAGGCAAGTTTTACAGCAGAAATGAAAGTTTATTAAAAGGTTTTAGGGCAGGAATGAGAGGAAGTAACATACGCATGGAAGAGGGCCAAGCAGGTGACTTGAGAGCTCAAGTGTACAGTTTGACCTTTTGACTTGGGGTTTTATATGTTGGCGTGCTTCCGGGGTCTTGCGTTACTTCTCTCCTGATTCTTTCCTTGGGGCGGGCTGTCACATGTTCAGTGTGTTTATTGGAGTTGTATGGGTGCTCCATTGAGGTGTTTACCTTACTATTCCAGTGTTCCTATATTACGACACACCAGTTAAACTCTGCCATTTTGCCTCTTAGGGTGCATGCTTGAGCCCATTTGCCCAGTTCCTGAGATCTTATCAGGAAGCTGCTGATCACCAGCTTTAGGTGTTTCTATTTATTGAGAGACTGCTTTTCCCTGGCACTGGCTGTGGCCAATTATTATTTTAGAGAGATAGTTCACCACCACCTGTCCATCACTTGATGGTTGCCTGACATTCCTGGTCCTGGGATGTGTGGGGGTGTGTGTGTGTATCTGTGTGTGTGTTGGTAGGGAGCCCTCTCCTGCCCTGTTCATGTCTGACTAGCTACTTACTGAAACAATTTCTTTCAGCCAATACTACATTTATAAAATTTACTCATAATTTTATGTATATTTTAAGTCTCATTGCTATATATATTACATCTTGTAAAAACATCATTTTTTAAGCATTTACTGTTGATGGGCATTTGAGAGATTTCCATTTGAGGCTATTGTGAATAGTGCTACTGTGAACATATGTATGAGTTTTGTAGTCTGTATATCTAAGAATGAAATTGTTGACTCCAGAGTTTGCATGCATTACTCTTTTGGAATATGTTGCCAAGCAGTTTTCCAAAGGGGTCATACTAATATTTGATATTTTTGATGATGCTGTAAATGTAATATATTTGAAATGCTCCATTTCCACTTGTTTCTCATGTAGAGAAATGCAGTTGATTCCTGATTTCTACTTATATCTAGCAGCTTTATTAAAGTAATTTATCAGTTTTAATAATTCAATTATAGTCCCTTTTGGATTTTCTGCATACATAATTGTTACAGGACAGAGAAATATGTTACAGGAAAGGGGTCCCAATCCAGACCCCAAGAGAGGGTTGTTGGATCTCACGCAAGAAAGAATTCAGGGCTAGTTGGCAGTGCAAAGTGAAAGCAAGTTTGTTAAGAAAATAAAGGAATAAAATAATGGCTCCTCCATAGACAGAGCAGCCCCAAGGGCTGCTGGTTGCCCATTTTTATGGTTATTTCTTGGTGATATGCTAAACAAGGGGTGGATTATTCATGCCTCCTCTTTTTAGACCATATAGGGTAACTTCCTGACATTGCCATTGGATTTGTAAACTGTCATGGCACTGACAAGAGTATGGTAGTGAGGATGACCAGAGGTCACTCTTGTGGCCATCCTGGTTTTGGTAGGATTTGGTTTTGGTAGGATTTAGCCGGCCTCTTTACTGCAACCTGTTTTATCAGCAATGTCTTTATGACCTGTATCTTGTGCCTACCTCCTATCTCATCTTGTAACTTAGAATGCCTTAACTGTCTGGGAATGCAGCCCAGTAGTTTTCAGCCTCATATTACCTAGCTCCTATTTAAGATGGGGTTGTTCTGGTTCACATGCCTCTACCACAATCATGTCACATATGAATAACGATAATTTTTTCCCTTCTTTCCTAATTTGCTACTTTGGTCTGTATCTATTGTACGATGTATAATAGGGATAGTGACAATGCCTTTCTTGTTTCCTTCCCAATTTCAGGAGAAAAGCTTACAATGATATACCATAAAAATAGTTATTTTTCCGTAAGTTTTGTAACACACTCTTTCTATTCCTAGTTTTCTGGAGGTTTTTACTGTGAATGGATGTTGAATATTATTGCATATGTCTCCATATTCATTAAAATAGTCATAGTATATATATATTTCTAGTTGGTTTTGATGTTAATCTAATCTTATATTTCTGTAGTAATACAACTTACATTGGCAAATGTCCCATGAGACATAACTATGTTACTATGAATTAATTACTTAATTAACTTAGTTACTATGAATTAATGTTTTGGTAATTGCTGGATTCAGTTTGATTTTTTTAAAAGCGATTTTCATATCCATGTCCTGTAGAGGTGAAGGGAAAGCCTCTCCTTCGCCCTTGGAAGGTTTGCTGAAAAATTAACTCTCAAAAGGCAGATTAATAGGAGAAAAGGAATACAAATTTATTTGGTCCCAGTTTTATGTGACACAGGAGCCTTTAGAATAAAGACCAAAAGCAACCCCTGCAATGAGGTACAAAACTTTATATATCATATTTAAGTTACAGAAAGAATGCAGGCACAGAGCATGGCAGCAAACAGGTTGGGAGTGGTAAATGGGGTTTTGGTGGCAAGACAGGTTATGGGAAGGAGAGAAGAGGAGACTTGGTTAGCAAAGGTGGTCTTGTTATGTGCATGAAACCTCCCGGGGAGTAGCCATCAGAGAGAATAGATGGCAAATATTTCTCTTTAAACCTTTAAAGGTGTCAGAATCTGCTAATGTTTCCTAGATTCAGACAAGGAAAGACCTGGCTGCATCAAGGCAGATTCTCTACAGATGCAAATCTCCTCTGCCCCTGAAAGACAGTTTTTCAGGGACACTTCTCTTTGCTGTCCCCCTGGCAGCCATCTCAAATATGTCAAAGAAATATATTTAGGGGTAAAGTATTTTGATTTACTTCAGTCCAATAATGAGTTTAGCCTATAAATTTCCTTTCTTACATTATCCTTGAGAAGTTTTGACATGAAGATCATTCTGGCCTCATAAAACATAGAGTTATTGTAAGTTTGGCATTATTTCTACCTTAAATGATTGAAATAATTCCTTAGTGGAGCTAGCTGAAACAAGATTTTTCCTTATAGGAAGGTTTTTCATCACAAATTTGATTTCTTTACTAGTTACAACATTATTTATTTATATTTTCTGTTTCTTTTTATTGCCAGTTTTAATAAGTTGAATTTTGATTTCAATTATTTGAAAATTATATTGGCATAAAGTTGTTTTCTGTCTCTTTCTTTCTAATGCTATAACATTTGTAATGATTTTCATGCACGTCAGTGTGAAGAGACCACCAAACAGGCTTTGTGTGAGCAACATGGCTATTTCACCTGGGTGCAGGCAGGCTGAGTCTGAAAAGAGAGTCAGTGAAGGCAGATAAGGGTGGGGCCGTTTTATAGGATTTGGGTAGGTAAAGGAAAATTACAGTCAAAGGGGGTTTGTTCTCTGGCGGGCAGGAGTGGGGGTCTCAAGGTGCTCAGTGGGGGTGCTTTTTGAGCCAGGAAAAGGACTTTCACAAGGTAATGTCATCAGTTAAGGCAAGGACTGGCCATTTACACTTCTTTTGTGGTGGAATGTCATCAGTTAAGGTGGGGCAGGGCATATTCACTTCTTTTGTGATTCTTCAGTTACTTCAGGCCATCTGGGCGTATACGTGCAAGTCACAGGGGATGCGATGGCTTGGCTTGGGCTCAGAGACCTGACAATGATATTTCCTTTTTAATTCTTGTTATTGATTATTGTGACTTCTCTTTATAAAGCCATGTTTTCCCTCTCTTACATCTTCTATGATTTTAGTTAATTCTTCAATTTTTCTTGCCACTTCAGGAAGTCCTTATCTATGAAGAAGAGCAGAAAAGGGTAGAGGACAATAAAGCTATAAGTTCTCTCATTCTGATGGCCACCATTACAACCTAGCATGGCACTAATAATAGCCCAGATTTTCCTAGTTAGCACTGTAAGTGTTTCATTTTTTTAAAAAATTTAGCTAAATTTAGAAATCACAAAGATAAGGAGAATGGTAGTAAATAATTATGAAAAAAGAAGGAAGATACGAAAAAAACGACAACAAAGAACATGCATTCTATTTCTCAAAGAACTAAAAATAGAATGACCATTAGATCCAGCAATCCCACAACTGGGTATCTACCCAAAGGAAAAGAAATCATTATATCAAAAACATCTACAATCATATGTTTATCACAATAGTATGTTATTCACAATAGCAAAGATATTGATTCAACCTAAGTGTATATTAATGGGTAATTGGATAAAGAAAATGTAGTTTATGGACACAATGGAATAGTGTTTAGCCATAAAAAAGAATTAAATCTTGTCTTTTGCAGCAACCTTGTTGGAACTGGAGGCCATTATCTTAAGTGAAACAGCTCAGACACAGAAAGATAAATACCGCATGTTCTTATTTATAATTGGGAGCTAAATAATGTGTACACATGGACAGAGAGTGTGGAATGATAGTGGAGACTCTGAAGGGTAAAAGGGAGGTGAATAATGTGAAATTACTTAATGGGTATGATGTACATTATTTTGGTGATGGATACACTAAAAGCCCTGACTTCGTCACTATGCAAAATAACCATGTAGCAAAATTACACTTGTACCTCATAAATTTATACATATAAAATTAAAAAATTAAAAATAAATATTTTATGACTTATTTTTCATCTCCTTGGTCTCAATTAGATTAAAAGAAAATTTAATTTGAAAAGTGATATAATGTAAAAATCAATAAAGTAAATGCTGGTTTTAAAATGCTGCTTGCGGCCAGATGCGGTTTTCATGCCTATAATCCCAGCACTTTAGGAAGCACAGGTGGGTGGATCACTGGAGTCCAGGGGATTGAGACCATCCTAGCTAATGCGGTGAAACCCCGTCTCTACTAAAAATACAAAAAATTATACGGACATAGTGGCACGTGCCTGTAGTCCTAGCTACTCAGGAGGCTGAGGCAGGAGAATCGCTTGAACCTGGGAGACAGAGGTTGCAGTGAACCAAGATCACGCCACTGCACTCCAGACTGGGTGACAGAGCGAGACTCTGTCTCAAATAAATAAATAAATAAATAAATAAATAAATAAATATAAAATGCTGCTTGCCTGTATTTTGGAATGAGACAATTTTAATCTCATGGAGATTAAAAACTTTTGGCTAATTGGTAATAAACTGTTGGAATTGTAAAGTACATTTTCTTTACACAAGTGTAAAATATACTGAATTCCATAGGAAAACAAAACTTTATTCCATAATAATGTTTCAATTTGAAAATGATAGCAGGCATATTTCCCAGTGTTCCATTAACTACTCCAGGTATTAGGACATGCCAGAAGCATAGTTACAGCAGTGATGACTTACGTGATACTCATAAACCATCTGTGCACCAGATATGGGGCAAGAGACGTTAATACAGCTGTAACATGCATTATTTGTTCAAGTTGTTTCTTTTTCTTCTCTTCCCCTTTCTACCAATCATCCTGTTTCCAGTCCCTAAGGTATTTTTCTCCTTGTCCATCACTTTGCCCTTCATATTACTGGCATCCTCTTCTCATCTTACCCACCTCTTTCTCTCTCTCTCTTTCTCTGTCTTCTTCTTCTTTCTCTCTTTTATTAAAGATTGTTTTTATTCTCTTCTCCTGAATCTATTTATTTTCTTTCCATTTCCCTTTTCCTCTTCTCTTACTTCCTTTAATGGTGATAACTTAAAACTAAATTATATTTCAGTTTTATATTTTATCTCGTAAAACTAAAATATGTTTTAGTTTTATTGTATTCAATAATTATAGGATTCAATTATAATTTCCTGCAATCATTTTAAGACATGTAGTTTTTATTTTCTCTGTAAATAAAATGCTATGGAGTCAACTTTACAGATGTGTATGCCATTTTTCTTCTTTCTTCCTGGTAGCCAGTGACTTCTGAAAGAGCAAAGTTTCCCACTCCTTTCTGTAGGCTTATCTATTGTTCCGTAGAAGAACGAGAAAGAAACACTGGGCATCATTTTAATATCCTTTATCACAATCATTCTATTATTCCCAGAACATAGCTTTTGCCTCGTCTAAAATTTCAGGGTTGACCAGTTTCTTTTCTGAAGTCATATTGGAAGAAATTCTTAATTAGATACCCCAAGGGAAGTGTGTGAGAGTCTGGTGACCAGTTGAACTCCCAGCGAGCTGAGTCACACCTTCACCTCCCAGGAACACAAACATTTTCAAGTTCTACCTACTTCCCAAAACACTGTTTTCTCTTTCTTGTTTAATAGTAGTGAGGACCTCTGCACCAAGTGAGCCCTTGAGAAGTTTGAATTGCACATACTTTCAACTGTCAACAACATATCTACCTAGTGACTTGGCAAAGTAGCCCACCAAGGGATCCTTTCCTTTTAGAGTAGGGAGATGACAATGCTTTCTAATTTACAATCGGGTAAGCTCCAAAATGAAATTTTAAGCACTTGGTCCTCCGGATACTTTTGGTCTGTTTGTGTGGGGAGGGGTGTTTTATGCAGTCTTTCAAATCATACCACTCTTTGTTAATACAAACCAACTCTGCTCATGGTGTGTGGGTGACAATTAAGACCATCAAGGAGAAGGGAACAAAAAGAGGTGAGAAAAATCTACTGTACTCCGTTACAAATTGAACCCTGACTTCATTCTAGGCATGGGAGTTAGAAAGATTGCCTTCAAGAAACTAAAATCCTGAAAGGAGACTTGAAAAGAAAATTATGAAATGTGGCCAACCTGTCTTAAACCCCCAGCCCTGGTCCATCTTTTCTTCTTGCCATAGCGTGTGTCACCTTCTATATACTTTCCCTCTTTATTATGTTTATCATTGGAGGTGTACCTCCCCTACAAGAACATATGCTCTATAAAGGCAGGGATATTGGCTGTTTTCATTAACAGTGTCTCCACAGACCTTGAAAGAATGCCTTGCATACAGCAGGTATTAAATATGATGTACATGAGTGAATTCAGTTTACCTCTGAAGCCTGCAGTATATACTATGATGCCTCAACAAGATCCCTTCTTCCCAGCCAGTACACTGTACACTAACTGCTGTAGATCTTGGCTACCGAAGGATGCTTTCAGCAGTGTCTCACTGGGTTTTGGCTTCAGCCGCATTGAATTGCATTGTACAAGGTTATGTAACCTCTAAGGTTGTGGCCTGGTCTGATGACTGTGTAATACAAGGTTACAATAGCTAGTCCTCTTGCCTTAACTTGGGAGAAGTCTGAAAGGGCATTCTGGCTTCAGAATTTGTTAGGACACGATGAGGCCTTGCTTGCAACTGCATTGAGAATCAGCTTCTCCTGCCTTACTTTAACAGATGTGGCTTCCCAGAGCGAGCAACTCATTGTCTGAGTCTGTTTCCAGGGAATCCAGTCTACATAAAGATAGGTGTACAAATATTGACTAATTTTTCCTTACCATGTCAGAGATGGCTTCAGTGTGTAATAATAATTGGGTAAATAAGGGGAGAAACAGCACTCAGGGTAATGACACAATCTACACAAAGGCAGAGAAACAGAAAAACATTGTACGTTCATCATGACTTCAGTTTTTTTTTTTCCGTTCTCCTGATGAACAAAGGAAAAGTGAGAGGTTTTAAGCAGGGATATATAATTTTAATTCTATAGGTAGAAAACTAAAGAAAAAAACTGGAATATAAATTATCCAGGCAAGAGAATATGTTTTATTATTCTTCATAATCCTTCGCCCCTTAAGCCATTGCCATCTCCCACTCCCAGCACCTTGGGGGTATAGCTAAATATTACAGACTCATCCATGTTATTTAATTCAATTAATGTAATTTAATTCAATAAATGAAACATTGTCCTGAGGTAGAACAGAAGAGTACTGACTACATTCATTAATAGTATATTTTAAACTAATAGAGTAACAATTTCAAATTTAATAACAAAAATAGAACATGACCCACGAAAATACCAGAAGGCAAAATAAACTATATTCACAAATTCTACAAAATGATCTTTTGTTGTTGTTGTTATAAATCTTAACTGTCTGTCTCACTACTTGTATTTCCATATCTGATAAAAAAGCCTCACATCTACTTTGTGTCTTTCCTTCCTTTATCTAGGCAACTTCTGAGCATATGAGTGATCCATAGAAATGATTTACAGGAACTCTGATAGGCTGGAAAAACATGGAAACTTACCATAAACACAGCGCTTAATGCGGTGAACTGTAAACATTTCTTGAATTCTCTCTAAAAAACTTTGAAAAACATTGTACCTTGCTTGCTTATATTATTAAGATTATATTCTGCTTAAGATTATATTTATAGATTATATTTAATCTGAAATTTAACATCATAATTTTACATTATTGCAAGCAATTGTAATTTCTACCATGCTGTGAATCTTGACATTTTTAAAAAATTGTCACATCATTCTCCTAAATGTTTCCAAAGGTCTGCAAATACCATAGTGCTTTGATAGTTACCACCTACATTTAAGAAATATTTGAGGAAGCTCTGGTTTAGCATCAGAAATTTTAAAACTGGCACTTTTTTTCCATGAACTGATGTTTCTATTCTCTTCCTTCACATTATTTTATGCTAATGTTTTGTCATAAAAATATTTTAATCACAGCATATTTTTTACAATAAAAGACAAAATATACATTTGCATGTGTGTACATGCATACATATATACATATATATTCACAGATAAACATTAAATTTTGTATTTAAAAAATCCTATCATTGTGAGGTTTTTAAGCTTTGGAAAACATCTGCATTATCATGATCATTATTGACACAAAATTTATCAAAAATAGTATATTATACACTATGGAAAATAATTACTAAATACAATTTTGTTATAAATCAGTCTGTTACTTATATGGGTAGAGCTTCTCCTTTTCAATTTATCAATTTTTGCTAGAAGAAGACAGATTTCTGTCTCAATTTCATTCTTGCTTTTGGTTGTTACTGGTATAAATAACTGAGAAAACTAGTTTGCCTAAATAATTAGGCAGAAATGGGCGAGGTGTTCTTATAGTGATATAATTGACTTCTTTTAACTCTTTCCCAGTTATATACCCCCACAAATCATTCAGTGATCTAGTATCAGAAATTATTTTTGATGAAATACCAATCATTCCTACTTTTATTCTGTTAAAATGGCCCTTCAGTTCCTTTGTATCTAGGGGAAGGTTTGGACTACCGTGTGTGTGTGTGTGTGTGTGTGGTGTGTGTGTGTGCACACACGTGCACACTCTCGAGGTGCATGCCTTTAATCTGCAATGGAAAGAAAGATGATTGATTGGAGACAAGGCAGTGAGAAAATGGAACCAGAGGAACAGGCTTGTTTTTAGATTGATCATTATCAGTAATGAGTACACATGAAAGTTGAACATCTGAAAATTAATCTACATCAAACTATTTATATGTATGTCCTCCTGACAAAGTCTCTTTGTTCTCTAAGGATACCAGCAGTCTAGATTGAATACTGCTGACCTAATATAAATTAAGTGCTTGTTTGTGAAATAATTTGTATTAAGTTAATAAATATGTGGATGAATAAAAATTAATATTTTAAGCTTTTATTAAGTCATGAATAAGTTACTGAATTTATAAGTTCATATGATTTTTTGACAATCATCATACATATTTTTGACATTTATCTTATATAAAACTCTAAGCCACAAAGTATTTTCAAATGTATGGTTTTTTGAACACTGAAATTAATAATTAATGAAGTTGTCATTATATTACATTTAGCAGACATAAAGTTAAAACTGTAATTTTGGAGTTGTTTTTTCTTTGGCTATAAGTGAAATATTTTTCTAGAGCCTCAGATATTTTCATTGGCCCTTGAAAATCTTATAGTCTATGAGCACTATGCTATTGTGACTGATGGATAAAATAGCTCTGGCCCTGTCTGCATCCTTGGAAGAAAGAAAGGGAGACATTGAAAATAGGTAAGGACCTCAACTTTGGAGCTTGTGTTGAACTGACCATGATTATTGTCAGTTTTACAATAGGAGTTGAGGCCTCCTCTGCTCAAAACAGGCTACCTGCCTAAGTGCTGTTAGTAATTCATTACTCCTAGGGCACACCTCTTTTGAAAATCCTTATAAGAATGTGATACCCATAAAGGGTAATAAACTTCCATTTTAAAGGTCTGCCTTTGCTTTTTTAATCACATGTGTTTTCCTAAGCAAAAAAAAAAAAAAACCTGAGACTTGCAAGAACCCTACGTATGGGCAAAAGGTATGGGGCCTTCAATGAAACTGAGAAGGGCACAGAGAAGAGATGTATAATACATAAAAAATGAAAAATAAAATAACTAATTTTGCCTGTAACTAGTCAAGTGCTTTTTCAGCCTCTTAGATTGTCTATACCAGTATATTCTAAATGATTTGCCATGTGTTAGAGCCATAAATGAGAACAGAGAACAGATGTCTGGCCACACGGACCATGTTTTTGGACATACGAGGTCTCCATGAGCTGCATCTGCAGTAGCTTTAAAGTTCTCTATTCAAATGTAACAATTGGAAAGCCTTATCCCAAGAGACCACATTTTCCTACTCATTAACACCCTGGATTATCATAGTTCCTTGGTCTCCAGTTCTCTTTTCTTGCCAATCCTAAATCTAGGCAAACCCCACCATTTACAATTAGTATTCCTGTTTCCAGACCATTGAAAAAGCTGCCAAAAGCTATAGAGTTGTTCTCTTTGGCTTCACAATAAACCCACATTACCCAGCGTCAGCAGGGGCATCAATCATGTTCTCCAGTACCTAGATGGCTCTGTATTTAATTTTCCACACCACCTGGCCACAACTTTTCCACTCCTCTCAAGCCCCACACTCATCCCACAGTCCTCACTAGTGGTCAATATCCTCATCTCCTTTCTCTAAGATCCCATAGCTTTTGGCACATGCAATGCATAGCAATTAATAGTTTTGCATTATTCTATCCATTTTACACTTGAGGAAACTGGACGTAAAAATGGTGGGTTGTCCAAGGTCATGCAGCTCAGCTGGTAAGAGGTGGGACCAGATTTAGAGGTCACGTCTTCTAAATCCAAATGTGCTGTGCTTTCTATTTTATCACATGCCTCTCTTATAAGGAAAAGCAATATTCTATAATGACAAGTACGGCATTTCAAGATCAAAGAAAAATCTTCAAAAGGTTCTTCTTTGAAAGAATCACAAGCTGATGACCCAACAGTGTAGCACTATGACCACTACCTTTCTCTTTGCTCTTTGTTTTGTTGACCTAAAGGAAGAAATTAAGCAAAATTAATATAATTTATTTAGACCAGGGTTGAGGACAGCTGCCTGGGAAAACACTTCCAAGTTGCCTAGGCAAGTGTTCTGGAAAACAAGAGAGGCTCAAGTTTTTAAAGAAAAAATGGATGAATCAGGAGAGGGAGTGATTACAAAAGTTGCTCATAGGAATGAATACTCATTGGTTTACAGAAACACTGATTAGTGATAGGCTATACATTGCTGAGCTACAAAGTTTAAGTTATATTGTACAGCACATGGCATTTTGTGGCTACTTAGCCACAGTTAGTTGAAAGCCCAAATAGCATGATAGTGGCTTCAAGAGGTATTTATTTAGCTCAAGGGGAGATGTGGGACTCGACTGCTCTTTCATTCCGATTTCTCTCTGGGTCAGTAGTTCAAAGGGGCTTGCATTCCTCACATAAAAGATTCATTTTTTCCTCAGCTTTATTAAGTTAAAAATTTCTGGCATCATATTGGTTCACAAAGATTAACCATATTCCATCAGTGGTTCAAAAAACCTTCTCTTGGGTTGAATTGTAAATAGCTGGTAAGAATGGGACTTTCCCAGATACTTCACATCTGCAGGGTTGTTTTGTTTGCTTGTTTCATTATTTGATTTTTAAAAAGTATTTACTGTGTTACATTTATCTTCTCTTTATTTTCCCTTGGGATCTGGGGAAGTCTGACATAGCTGTACTCTAACTTGCAAGGGCTGGCACAATATACAAGCCTGTGAGAAGCAGCCTGTAAAATGGTCCCCATTGAGACCTGTCTCCAAGTATTCACACTTGTGTAATCCCATCCCTAGGGGTGTGGGCCGGACTAATTGACTCACTTCTCAAAAAATATAATACTGTAATGATGATAAATTGTTGCTTCCAATATTAAGTTGTTGCTTCTGATATTAAGTGATAGGAAGATAACTTTCTCCTTGGGAGCCCACTCTGGAGTGTTCTCTCTCTCCTCTTTCTCTTTATCTTTCTTTTGCTGAGGCTTGCCAATATCCATGTGAGTAAGCTTGAAAGCTAATCTTTCCCCTGGAATTTGCCTCTCTTTTTATAGTTTCTTTCCAAATAAATTGTGATTTCTGTAAATCATGTTATATTTATCTCTCCATCTTTCACACTGTCTAATGTTTTATCTGGCACATATTAAGCGTTAAATCATGACATTTTAAATCAATGATGCATTTTGTATGCTTCAATCAGGATATCTTTATTGAAGAAATCACTATTTGATGCTGTGTTTCTTATAAATTTCATTCAAAGCATTTATAAGCTGCCTCTTAAAAATCAACATCTTTCAGGGACAAAATAAAACAAAATGATACACAAATATATGGATTACTTTTTTTTAAGTATGCCATTTGAAGAATTTACATAAGACCAAAAAAAAATTCAAACCACCACCCTAAACAATTGTTAAGTCTGCATAAAAACATAGTTTTTGGCCGGGCACAGTGGCTCACGCCTGTAATCCCAGCACTTTGGGAGGCCGAGGCAGTCGGATCGTGAGGTTAGGAGATAGAAACCATCCTGGCTAACATGGTGAAACCCCATCTCCACAAAAAATTAGCCGGGCGAGGTGGCGGGCGCCTGTAGTCCCAGCTACTCGGGAGGCTGTGGCAGGATAATGGCGTGAACCCCGGGGGGCGAAGCCTGCAGTGAGCCGAGATCGGGCCACTGTACTCCAGCCTGGGCGACAGCAAGACTCCGTCTCAAAAAAAAAATAGCACATAGTTTTTGCATTACTATCATTAATAAACAAGATGAAATAGTTTATAATCCCCCAGGAACCATGATTAAAAATCTGATATAAAGGTTACCATAAAAGACTTTATTTAGTTTAACAAAAAAGATCTCCAACTCACTATCTTTTGGGTTTGTTTTCAATTTTAGCAATTAACGTAAGACAAGGAAATCTTTATGCTAATGTTATAGCTCCTTGGTTCCACCCTAACACCGTTATCTGCGTTAATGAATAATTCATTCCCAGTTGAAAAATATATCATTTTTACTGGATATGAATGAAACTTTGAAGTGCAATTTAAGTTGAAAGAATTTAAGATTGTAGAGAATTCCCATAAACCATCAAAAAGTGCTGTGGTTGCAATATTACCTAGCACTCAAGTGTAATAGCCTTACAGAAATCTCATGTGAGATTCTAAATTTTGTTTCTTTGTAAAAAAAAAAAAAAAAAAAAATTGATGGGATTTATTTCTTAGTGCATTTTTACACTGTGCAGTGACTCCTTTGTCCTCTAAATATAGAAAACAATCTGTTTTATATTTCTAGCTATAGATTAGAACCTTGATGGTCACTGTAAAGAAAGCTGACATCTGCTCTCCAATGCTTTGTCTGCCACAGAATTATTTTCTGGTAAAGAATTACAAAACTGAAAATGGCTTAAAATATCAACAATATATTAAACACAGATTTAAACATAGAATTAGACTTTCAGTCCACTGCATCCTAAAAACTCAAAATAGATGAAAGGGTGGTGACACATTCTGAAGAAGGAAGCAAACAATGTAACTGTCTTAAATTCTTAAAGAGCTTTCCAACAGAGTATCTGCCCTTCCTGGTCCTGTAATCAGGGATGCACTAACATACATATGGGAGTGGAAATCTTTTCCAAACTGTAAGAGGCTAGTCACCTTGGCCAACATGTCAAAACATCTGGAAAAGCATTGAGTTTCTATCATATTGCATAAACAAACAGTAAAAATTTGCAACTTTTTATAACCAAACAAGTCACTATTAAGACAAGTAATGAGCAAAATGTATGCATTTCACAAAATGATACACAATTCTCTTATGTTCAATATTAATCTTATAAACACTTATTTCCTTTTATTGCTTTTGTCAAGAGGAAGCTCACATTAAAATTTACAGCATAATTCTAGTATAACTGTATAAAAATACTTTTATAACCAGTGTATCTGGGGTATCTGGGGATACATCTCTACCTTATTTTCTATTTAATCGGGAGTTTCTTCTACTTTATTTTAAATATGTATTTAAAATTTTAATTGTATTTTATGTATTTCTAAAAATAAGTAATTTGTTAGGTAGAGAAGAGAAAAACAGAAGGAAGAAAAGAGGGAAAAAAGAAAGTAAGGAAAAAAAACAAAAAAAAATGACAGAAAAAAAGCAGGAAGGAAGGTAGGGAGGAAAGGAAAGAAACGAAAATGTTAGTTAAGGTCCCAGTACTTGGAGATGTACCTGAAGTTGGTCCCAACCCTATTCTATTGGTGTTTGAAAAGCAAAGCTTCCCAGCAACCTTCAAAATCTTGTTTGTTTTATGTTTTGAAGACTAGTTTTTTAATGTTTTTCTCTGGCTCCTTGCTCCAGCTCCTTTTGTTTGCTGCCCCATAGAACACTGGATACTTAGTTCAGATCCTTCATCGGTTTCCACTAGAAATCAATTTGCTTTCATCTTTTTAAAAAAACTTTATTGAACATTTTGGAGGGAATCTAAGGTAGTAATCAAATCATGGAATTTGGGTAAACCACAGTCTCATTGGTCCAGGTTCACTTCCCCAGCTTCCTCTCTCCTCTTTCATCTTCCCCTCTTTCTTGGTGTCAAATAATTAAAGGCAATTAAATATCCCTTCCCTTTTCTTATGCAAAACAGTTATTTCCATTTCCAGGTATAGCACAGGCTTACCAGCTAACTCCATATACACATACAGAATTTTCGTCTTCCTAAGAGGTGTTATTTGCCAGTTATAAATGTATTAATTCACATATATAAGTACACAGTATACACATACACATGTATACTACATACTGTATATTTTATTAATACACATGGAATATATGGAAGAAAGAAAGGGAAGGAGGAAAGGAGGGAAGGAAGGGAGAAGAGAGAAAGGGCAAGGACAAAGGAAAGGAGGGAGCAAAAGAGAGAGATGTGTTAGAGAACAACACTGGGGATATAGATACAGCAGTACCAATGGAATAGAGAGGCAGAATTCTATAGTGGTTAAAATCATGGCTGTATTCAAATATTTACTTCACCTGCATAATAGCTTTATGACCTGGAGCAAGTCATTGAACTTTGCTATGTTGCAGTTTCCTCATCTATGAAATTTCAATGCTAAAACTATTCAGCACATGGTCTGTTAGAAATCTTGAGTGGCCAGGCACGGTGGTTCACACCTGTAATCCCAGCACTTTGGGAGGCTGAGGAGGGCAGATCATGAGGTCAGGAGTTCAAGACCAGCCAGACCAATATGGTGAAACCCCGTCTCTACTAAAAATACAATAATTAGCTGGGCGTGGTGGCACGCATCTGTAGTCACAGCTGCTTGGGACACTGAGGCAGGAGAATCGCTTGAACGTGAGAGGGAGAGGTTGCAGTGAGCCAGGATGGCGCCACTGCACTCCAGCCTGGTCAACAGACACAGACTCTGTCTCAAAAAAAAAAAAAAAAAAAAAAAAAAAAGAAATCTTAAGTGAGATAATATATAAACATGCCCAAAATACTACCTACCACTTAAAAAGTCATAAATAATTGTTATCACAATTGTGATAATCATTGAAGTCACATTAGGATCACTACAACTAATGCCTAAAGTGAGACAGGGCTGCAAATACCAGCGAAACACTGATCCTAATAAACATTCTATGTATTAGTTATATTGATTAGCTAGCAGTGCTAAAAAGTGCCTCTTCACCAGCACGCCCACAAACCACACAGGTACTAACACACAGGATTTTAACTAAATCTCAACCTAACTGACTCTCTTGATATCTCCATTGTTCAAAAGTATCAATCCCTGGGGAGTCTGGACAAGAACACATTCATAGCAGAACTGTGACCAGAATTGAAGGAACAGAAAATTGTAGAAGGATATTCTCTTCTTTCAAAGTTTTAAACATTCCAATTTTCAAACCAAAGTCTAGGTGTGGAGAAAACACACTTGAGAGCAAATTGATCCCTTCAAGACCTAACATTTTCAAAGACCTAAGATGAGAAAAAAAATAGCTGAGGCACTGCAGATTACTTGTGGGCTCTCTTTATCCTTGAGGGAGACAATATATTCTGTTTTCCTGAGCTACTTATATTCTAGCAAAGGGCTGTTTGTTTTTAAGATCTCATAGTAGAACTAACCTAAACTTATTAGGCTGCAACAGAAAGGAAAGATGATAGTTAATGTGATCCTATTCCTTGGTGTACAGTGATATTAATGCTGACAGCTGCTGACTTTGGATTTCCTCCATTTCTTGCAGTGGACATTGTCACTTTTATGTGCATCCTTCTCCAGATTTTTGTTTTTAACACTTCACTAATGAGAGTCAGAGGAGCTTTAAGATTGTGACCTGCTCAGTGGACTCCCATTCTTCCTCAAGCACTCTTAGTCATAAATGTAAAGGGTGGGTGCCAAGAGAGAAATATTTAATTAAAGCCTATGGCAATATCACCAAGAGGATAAAAAGTAATAATCTTTTGAATTTGCTTTTGTGCAGATAAAAAAGCAGACTTTTCATTTCTCTTAGATGTTATTTTTAAGATAAAAGCACCAAATTCCCAAATACTTCTATTATTGTCAGCTTTCTGGCATGTAATTCTTTTTCTCGGAAAACAAGACAGGAAGAAATGTGCATAGAAGATCTGTGGACATAGCACTGCACCCTCTCTCTTAAATATTGTTGTATAAAACCAGGTATCACCTCATTTATGTTCCCTACACACCTCTCCCTTTTTGTCTGCCTTAGGTCTTTAAAATTTAGCTTCAAGGAAAGTGCTATATTATGGGATCAAGTTGCCTTATCTTTTCTCCGAAAGAATTGTGTGCAATAGTTATTTCCCTTATGTTGCAATTTAAAGCACACAGGAAGCTATGTTGAATACCATCAGTCTCTGATCTCTCTAGCAAGATACACTTATCCACATTTTTATATAGCATATAATGAAGTAAAAATATACATTTGTTTATTTTCTGCATAGCCCACCAGAATTTAGACTTCTACAACCAATGAAGTATTTACTTGTAATATTCTACAGGGTAAATATTTTTCACGTTCAGTAGGGGTGAATAATAAATAAAATTCAATATTAAAAACATGTACAATTCCTGACTTAATTCATTTTGTATATTGTTACCCCAAGGGTTAAAGAACAGGTACATATTTATGATGTTTTGTTCACAATAGGCATTTGATCATTTAAGATTTGAGGGATGAATGAATATCAGAATTCTAAAGATTCCTCATATACTCCAAGTAGCACATTAACTAGACTTCTTAAATTAAAGATGTAATTGAAAGTGTCATATTTTTTTCTTTAAATTTGAACATTTAGATTGAATTTTTATGGCCTTTTTCTTAGAAAACCTTGATATTTTTGATAAATTTATTATGAGCTGCCATTAAATTTCATGAGTCATCTCTCCCTGCCAAAAATTACTAGTCCTGTGAGTAGAAAAAAATCCAAATAATCAAACACAATACTTGCCATAATTTTTAAAAGACATATTCAGGCAATATGACATCCTCTAGATACAGATTTATTGGTCTACTTTGGTTGTCAAACGTATATATTAAATGGAATTAGTTAATTTTCAAAAGACCTACTCAGGAATTTAATATATAAATACATACAATTTATATATACATAATTATATATAAATTATTATAAATTATATATTATAAATTATATCATTACATATTTATATAATATATAATTATAAATAAATTATATATTATATGTAATTATAAATAAATTATATATCATATGTAATTATAAATAAATTATATATTATATGTAATTATAAATAAATTATATATTATATGTAATTATAAATAAATTATATATTATATGTAATTATAAATTATATGTATAAATATATAAGATATATGTATATCTTAAACCATCTGAGGAATTTAAAGTACAAAAAATATTTCTCAGTGCTCTTTTGATATTCCTTGAAATTACAGTTGATAATATAAAAAAAAAGAATAGACATGAATTAAACACATTAATTTGAAAAGCACATGCTAAATTAGAGTCACAAGGTAAAGCAGACCTGTTTTCAAGGCCGGCCACCTTTAGGAATGTCTTGGCACTCAGAGTATCAATGATTATATGAAACACATAAATCTTTCATGAATTGAATATTAAAATAAAAATATAAGCAAAGACTCTTAAAGTATCTAGTGCTCCTGCTATTCGTGAAAATAGTATAAGATAATGATTTCTAAAGTCCTTCTAAGAATAGCAATAGCATTTAAGCTTTTATGAGTTTCTCTCAAGAAAGTGTTTTTAAAAAAAGGAAAAATGAAAAATAGTTGAAAAAATAGTTTTTGTTTTCATTTTTTAAGAAAATTAGCTTAGGTAATGTGTAGCATACCAATAATTAATAAGTCCTGCTAATAATTATATGTATAATTATCTAACAGGTTTTTTATTTATTTATTTTTCTTTTCTACCTGCTGTTAGCCCTGGAATAATTTCAGAAAGTGTTGACTACGTTCACCAATTTCACATGCTTCTCTTTGATGGTAATGAAAGGAATTTCTTAAGAGCTGTTTAAAGACAATGAAACTATTATTAATAATGGCTAACACCCAGAATCAACTCCATTCTAATTACCCAATTGTATTATTAACATTTAAGTATTAAAACTACAAAGTTATAAACACATTCAGTTTTGGAGTTGCTCTCCAATCTGTCCTATGCAAATACTATAGCCATGGTGGTACCTGCCCTATTTTTCTTCCTTTATTTTAATTGGCACATAAATAATTGCACGTATTTATGGAGTAGAAAGTTGAGTAATATTTGAGTAATTAATATATTCATTACTTCAAATATTTAACATTTCTTTGTGTAGGGAACATCAAAAATCTTCTCTTCTAGCTTCTTTAGACTATACAGTAAGTTACAGTTAAATGTATTCACCCTACCATGCTGCAGAACACCAGAATTCATACCTCCCAGCTAGCTGTAATTTTACATTTGTTAACCAATCTCTCTCTATCCTCCCCTCCCCACTACTCTTTCTAGGCTTTAATAACCACAATTCTATGTTCTACTTCTATGATCTAAATTTTTCTGGCTCTCACATATGAGTGAAAACATGCAGTATTTCTTTCTGCACCTGGCTTACTCAATTTAACGTAATGTCCTCCAGGCTTATCTGTGTTTCCACAAATTACAGGATTTCATTTGTTTTCATTAATATTCAATTGGGTATGTATACCATATTTTCTTTATTCGTTTATCTATTGATATTTAGGTTGATTCCATATCTTAACCATTGTGAATGGTGCTGCAAATAAACTTGAGGGTGCACAAAGCCCTTTGATATACTGATTTCCTTTTCTTTGGATAAATATCCAGTAGTGGGATTGCTGAATCATAGGTAGTTCTATTCTTCATTTTTTGAGAAACCTCCATACTTTTTCCCATAACGCTATACCAGTTTCCCTTCCCACCAACAGTGCATGAGTTCTCTTTCCTCCGCCTCCTGATAGGCATTTACTGTCTTTTTCATAACAGACGTTACAGCTGGGATAAGATGACATTGTGGTTTTGATTTGAATTTTCTTGATGATTAGTGAGGTTTGTTATTTTTTCATATATTTATTTGTTGGTCAAATGTCTTATATTAAGAAATATCTGTTCAGATCCTATGTCCACATTAAATTTTTTTTCTGTTGAATTGATTAAGTTCCTTTTATATTCCAGATATTAGTCCCCAGTTAAATGAATAGTTTGCACATATATTCTCTCCTTCAGGTTTTCTCTTCACTCTTGATTGTTTTCCTTTGCTGTGCAGAAGCTTTTTTGTTTAATAAAACCCAATCTGTCTATTTTTGTTTTTGTCCCCAGTGCTTTTAGTCTTAGCCATAAAATCTTTGCCCAGACCAATGTCCTGAGGTGTTTCCCCTATATTTTCTTCTAGCAGTTTTATAGTTTCAGGTAATACATTCAAGTCTTTAATATAATTTGAGTTCATTTTTGTGTATACTGATAAAAATCCAGTTTCATTCTTCTGCATATGGATATCCACTTTTTCCAGCTCCTTTTATTGAAGAGGGTGTCCTTTTTCAATGTATGTCAGTGGCACCTTTGTAAATATGTAGATTTATTTCTCGTTTTCCTATTCTGTTCCTTTGGTCCATGTTTCTGTTTTTATATCAATACCTTGCTATTTTGATTATTATAACTTTGTAGTATATTTTGAAATCAGGTAATATGAAACCTTCAACATTGTTCTTTTTGCTCAGTATTGTTATGGCTATTTAGAGTCTTTTGTGGTTCCATACAAATTTTAGAATTTATTTAAATTTCTGTGTAAAATGTCAGTAGCATTTTGATAGAGATAACATTGAGTCTGCAGACAGCTTTGGGTAGCCTGCTCATTTTTCCTAATTTTTTCCATACTAATTTTTCCAATCCATGAGCATGAAATGTATTTCTATTTATCTGTGTCTCCTTTGATTTCTATCATTCATATTTTGTAGTTATTATTGTAGAGACTTTCACCTCCTTGGTTAAATTTATTCTTAGATATTTTTTAAACTATTATAAATGAGATTGCTTTTTGAGTTCTTTTTCAACTACTTCATTATTGATATATAGAAATGCTATTCATTTTGTGTGTTGTTTTTGTGTCCTACAACTTTAAGTAATTTATCAGTTCTAAGAGTTTTTTGGATGAAGTATTTAAGTTTTTCTATATATAAGATCATGTCATCTGCAAACAAAGACAATTTGACTTCCTCTTTTTCAATTTGGATGACCTTTTTCCTCTTGATTAAATGCTTTAGCTAGAACTCCCAGTAGTAAGCTGAATAAAAGTGGTAAAATATGCATTCTTTTGTTCCAGTTCTTGGAAAAAAGAGTTTCAGCTTCTCTGTTCAGTATGATGTCAGCTGTGAATTTGTCATACATGGCATCTAATGTGTTGTGGTTTTTTTTTATGCTTAATTTGTGGAGAGTTTTTATCATGAAGGGATGTTGAAATTAGTCAATTCTTCTTCCGTATCTATTGAAAGAATCATGGTTTTTGTCTTTTATTACATTGATGTAATGTATCAGGTTTATTGATTTGTGCATGTTGAGCTATCCTTGCATCCTTGGCAAAAATTCCAGTTGATATTGGTGTGTTATCTTTTTAGCGTATTGTTGGATTTGATTTGCTGTTATTTTGTTGAGGATTTTTGCATCTATTGTTTATCAGGAATATCAGTCTGTTGTTTTCATTTTCTTTGCTATGTCCTTGACTGGTTTTGATATCAGGGTAATGCTGGCCTCATAGAATGATCTAGGAAAAATTCTCTCCTCTTTAATTTTTTGGAATAGTTTGAAAAGTATTGGTGTTAATTCTCCTATAAAAGTTTGGTATATCTCAACAGTAAAGCCATCTGGTTCTGGGCTCTTCTTTCTTGGGAGTGATATTACTGATCAATCTCATTACTTGTTATTGGTCTGCTCAGAGTTTCCATTTCTTCTTGATTCAATCTTGGCAGGTGGCGTGTGTTGAGGAATGAATTCATTTCCTTTAAATTTTCCTATTTGTTGGTGTATAGTTGTTTATAATAAACTGTAATGATCCTTTTTTTGTATTCTCGGTTGTCATCGTTTTTGTTTCTTATTTTACTTATTTGAGTCTTCTCTGTTTATTTTTCTTAGTTTAGCTAATGGTTTGGTGACTTTGCTTTTTTTTTTTTAAAAAAAAACTTTTTTTATTGCGCTTTTGTACTTTTTAAGTCTCTCATTTAGTTCTGCTCTGATCTTTATTTTTTTTCTTCTACTAATTTTGAGGATGATTTGTTTTTGCTTTTCTTGTTCCTTGAGGCACATTGTTAGGTTATTTATTTGATACTTTTCCTTGATGTAGGCATTTATTGCTATAAACTTTTCTTTTAGTACCACTTTTGTTCTATGCTGTAGGTTTTAGTATGTTGGTGTTTCTATTTTTACTTGTTTCAAAAATTTTATTCCATTCTTAATTTCTTCATTGGCCCATTGGTTGTTCAGAAGTGTGTTGTTTAATTTCCATGGATTTGTACAATCTCCAAAGTTCCTCTTATTATCAAAGTCTAGTTTTATTCCATTGTGGTCTGAAAATATACTAGATATAAATTCAGTATTTTACAATTTGTTAAGATTTGTATTGTGGCCCAACATATGGTCTATCCTAGAGAATGTTCTATGTGCTGATGAATAGAATGTGTATTCTGCAGCTATTGGATGAACTGTTCTGTAAATATCTGTTAGGTCCATATGTTCTATAGTGCAGTTTAACTTCAATGTTTCTTTGTCAATTTTCTGTCTAGATAATTTGTTCAGTGCTGAAAGTGGTGTGTTAAAATCCCCAACTATTATTGTATGTTGTACTATCTTTCCCTTTGGCTATAATAATATTTGCTTTATATATCTGGGTGCCCCAGCATTGAGTGCATATGTATTTACAATTGTTATGTCCCCATTGCTGAATTGATCTCTTCATATAATAGCCTTCCCTGTTCTTTCTACAGCTTTTGACTTAAAATCTATTTTATCTGATATAAGAGTTACTACTCCTGCTCACATTTTGCTTCCATTTGTGTAAAATATCTTATTCCATTCCTTTCCTTTTGTTCTATTGTGTCTTTACAGGTGAAATACGTTTCTTGTAGGCAGCAAATGTTAAGTCTTGTTTATTTTTTATTCATTCACCTAGTCTACATCTTTGGTCTATTGTGTCTTTACAGGTGAAGTAGGTTTCTTGTAGGCAGCAAATGTTAAGTCTTGTTTATTTTTTATTCATTCACCTAGTCTACATCTTTTAATTAGGTAATTTAAGCCATTTCCATTCAAGGTTTTTATTGATAGGTGATGACTCATTCCTTTCATTTTGTTGTTTTCTGGTTCTTTTTTATATCCATTGTTTCTTTCTTCCTCTTTTATTGTTTACCTTTGTAGGTTTTCGGGTTTCTGTTGTGATAACATTTGATTCCTTTCTCTTTCTCATTTGTGTATCTGCTCTACCATTGAGTTCTATAATTTCATGTTTTTTGTGATGGCAGAAAAGTATGGAACACTTCAGAAATTTGCGTGTTATCTTTGTGGACTGGCCATGCTAATCTCTGTGTTATTTCCACTTTAGTATATGTGCTGCAGAGCAAGCACTGGTTTTGATTTGACTCTCTCTTTCTTTGTTGTATTAGGTGTTCATCATCTGCCTATGATTCTTCCTCTATCCCATACCAGTCTGTGTCAGAACAATAACTTCCTCATCATAAGGTTTGTTTGCACATTTCAAAACTATCTTCAGTTTTGCTATAATTTTGTAAAGTCTTTTTTTTCTCTTTTTAAATCAAATTGTAGACAACCAGAAATTGATACTGGAACTAAGGAAATTTACTTCTTCCACACTGTCTTAGCTGCTTCTAACTGCTTTAAAGTCTTTGTTATTGTACCATGAAGCACTGAGCAGGATGGGGATGTTTCTGTAGACTATTCTAGATCCTCTTCTATCATTTCTGTGCTGGTTTTTTTTCACAATCTATAGCAGTCTGTTTATCTGTTTCAGTTCCACTTGTGCATGAGTTATCTGCACTTCTGAGCATGTGTAGTCCTGTTTTGGGAAAGGAAAAGGATGCCAATAAGCATCTCATTCATCCTCAAAGAACAGAATAACGTTATTGCTTTCAAGTTGTTTTAAAATTTTATTTGAAATAATACCAGTTTAGAGATGTAAAATAGAATACCATGCTGATCCCTTCAATAATGCTGTTTCTCTACCTAGAATGCCAGTTACCTTCACTATGGTTTGTGTTATTGGACCTACCCTTTAAGGACAAGTATGACTCAGAACTTTTCCTGGTCATCTGTCATAATTTCCCCAATTAACATTATTTTCCTTTCTTGCAAAGCATGTAGCACTTGTTTATACCACACAATCTAGTATATATGTTTTTACAGTCCGTTTACCTTTCTCTGATTTGTTTCTTAGGCTTTGTTTTTGTTTTTTTTGTTGTTGTTGTTTGTTTGTTTTTTACAAAAACATGTTTACAAGTTCCTTGAAGGATAGAATCATGTCTTTTACTTGTTTATACATTTTAATTGCATACTTAACACGTGAATCAAGTAACAGAGCTCAATAAACATTTTTTTAGTTTAACTGACAGAGCATCTATTGTTAACAGCAAAACCTGGCCTTTGGCTGATGGATTCCCAGAGAAACAAACTAAAGATGATTCTCCCAATTATCTTTTTCTATGCACAAAGGTAGTGTCTATAACAGAGCCACAGATGAGAGAGCTGCCTTTCTGTGTCTCCCGCATACTTATTTTCCCAATGCTAAATGCATTTTACCTCCTAAAAATAGTCTTCAACAAAAATTGCTTTCAAATTATTACAGACATGTTGCCTTTCCAGAGAGGAAACTGAGTGATTACTAGGGAGAACTAAAGAACATATCGTAGGTGAGGAGTCAATATAAAAGTTGAACTCATGGCCCTGAATGAGTTGTTGGAAGATCTGTGTACAAGAGAAGAGCTGTAAAAGTGGAAAGTCATCCTACACTCTGGATTAACTAAATGTGGTAAAATTTAATATTGTTTCTTCAAACATTGGGCTTACCTTGGGGAGCAGGGCTCCACAAAAACTTACTATAAATGCTAGGAATGCAGTACAATTAAATCATCAGGGTTTCAAGACAGAACATTACCCAGGATTCTCTCCATCGTTACAGTAAAATTATATTGCTGACAAGCATTTAATTATTTGCCACATATGTTTCAAGAAATGGGAGATTCCTTCAAAGATCTACCTGAAATTCAGATATGGTAAAGTAGTGAAGGATTAGTTGTAGGTATTTCTAGAGCATAAAAGGAGAAGGAATACCTAGAATTGATGTTGATCTAGATCCACATAGCAGGCAGCAGTCAATCACACTAATAGTACAATAATCTGAAGCCAAAGACCCTTTGTTTTCCTCGCTTTATTTCTTCTCTGATCTCAAGTCTGTCTGTCTTCTGGATATTCATTTTGACCCCATGTTGTCTGTAGTTTGTGTTTACATTTGACATGCAAACTTTTGGCCTCTGAATTGCCCCTCTAGCATTATAGCTAAAGCTCACCTCGCTGTGTCTTCCCACTTTTTATGATCTCGCTCACGCTATGTGACCTCAGATAAGACTAGCCCAATATACAGAGCCCCAAGCAGATCCTCCCAGTACTTCTGAGGATGAGTAGAGAGTGGCTTGGAATTCAGAAGCAAGACTTTGGTCCACGTGTCATGGTTAAAGCAAGAGAATAGACATTATGTTGAGATTAAGCAGCATAAATGATCCATAAAGCAGTCAAGATTTGTTATTGCAAATAAAGGAGGAAGACCCACCAGCAAAAGAGACAAACTATTAGGATGACACATGAACAAACTCACAATTTAAAGACGCAACTCTCACTGTGAGAACAGGTAGAATCATAAAAATGGTACAAAGGACAAAGGTGTGCTGACTGCATGCTGTATAACTCTGTACTTGAATATTCCATCTGGAGGGTCAGATAACAGAGAAAAGTCACTGAAAGCATATGAGAACCATAGCTGCTTATTGAAGCCACTGAAAGGTGATCTCCTCCAATCATTCATTCATTCCACAAAGCAATCTGTGATTATTTACTCATCACAGACCTCCCCAAGAAGAAGATGAGTTACTCAGGGACAATCAGCAGCCTTTGTACATGACCCTGAACCTCCACTTTTACCCCCATTGCTACAGTCGACCAAGTGGCAAATTGCCACTCCCTTTAAGATTAACTTGGTAATAGTCAGTTGTGGACTTCCTTTTTTTGCCTCTATAATATTTTGTATGCTTCATAATGCCTATTCAGTGCCTGGCACACAGTAAATACTCAACTAGTGATTATTGAACAAAAACCATGGTTGCAGAACCCATGAGGTTATATCATGATGTAAACTACCTCATGACTATCTCTGATAGTTTTGAATTGGCCTGAAATGAAACACACACACACATACACACCCTTTTCTCAGCTGAGCTGATGAGATTTTTCTTTTTATTTTTTGGCTTCTGTGTTTACTTTCATCTGTCAGCATCTGGCCACGTACACCAAAGGTAGTTCATAGATTCAGGCTAAACATGGGTGGGGTTAGAGAAGTGCAATCTGTACAACAGAATAAACTGCAACTTGGGGACACTGAGCCCAGGCAGAGGGACATCAATGCCTTTGTGAAATTTAAATGGCAAGTTTCAGGGAACTTTCAGGCCTAAATCATAGCTTCAACTCCAAGTATCCTAGGCACCTTCTCCTCAACAGTGGAAGAATCTAGAGTAGAATAACTGAGAATCAGGGAGCTTGATCCTCAGGAGCTTTCCAGGTAATCCTAATGTTTTCGCTTCATCAAGTCAGAAAATCCTAATGAGCCTTATCTGATAAAGGACTGGATTCAAGTAGAGAGAGTGTTTGCTTCACATGCAAACATTAAAGCAAGGCGGTGAACAATGGATATGATGACAACTATCTTGATTCTCAGCAGTGACTGGCTAACTAAAGGGATTCTAGGAGAGGCAAAGAAGTCAGATTGAACTTATTTAGAAATTTACTAAACACATGAACCTCCTGGAGGAAATTAAGTAAATGTCATTCAAAATGATAAAAACATGTAAATATGACTTAGAAGAAATTTAATTAGTAAAGTAGAATATAGAGTGTCCATGAGGTATTTTTTTTAACTTTTTTTAATCCTGGAGCAAATGGTGCTAACAGTTGAAGCTAGTGAGAAGCTTTTCTATTGTATACAAATTTAAACTGGTTTTCCCCAGACAAAAGCTGAATCCTTCCTAATAATCACAGAGTCTATGTTTACCAACCAAGATTTGTGCAGATATAGAAAAGACTGCAGGAAGTACCAAACTGGGCAGCAAAGAAAACAGACTTAGGAGTTTCTAGTTCTCTGAAAGACTTTGTATCTTTCCTCTAGCAAATACGTAATACCTCAATCTGAAGATGGCTCTTTAATGTTTTTAAATTCAATAGTGTCTAAAATGTAGCACTTCAGCAAATGTCATCAAACACTTATTGTGCACAAAGTATGTTTTATGTGGAAAGATAGTGCAAATACACTCAAGGATATGTGATTTTAAGACTTTTTTTTAGTTTTGTCATGGGTCTGAAGCAAAAAAACACCTATTTGTCAATAATTGCAGATGCGCAGTGTTTAATTGGTTTAATTGTGTTCATTCATACAAAGATGAATTTGACATGAAAAATATGACTATTTTTAATACCTCATGGAAAATTAAGGCCATGTTTTTCTCTAAATTAATTTCAAAGTTTCAAACTATATGGATGACTCCAAATGATATTAAATGTTTAAAAAATTAAAGTAGAAAAATGAAGTTGGAAAAAAATCCCATTTATTTGGAAATTTTTTATTTGGAAAAATACCATTTTTACACTTAGTGGAGTGATCATCAAAGCTAACATATCACCTTACTTTTGCACAAAATAAGCGAGGTAGTGTTCCATTTATGGATAAGGATAAGATAATATAACATGTAAAACATTTAGCTTATTGAAATCACTTATAGAAAAGATTTTTGATGCAGAAAATTTAAGCATGTGACAATAAACTATCTGAAAGTTACTTGTAATTTGAAGTTTGACAAATTTTACTATGAATTTAACCTGACATCTTATATAATTAAATTTTGTACTTCACATCCACCTAATGTGAACTTCTCAGATATACTTTCAGTAAGCAAAAATTGATTGAATTTAAATTTTAATAAGGGAAAATTAAATAAGGTTGAAGAAATTCTAATTGAGTATATTCCATTGTTGTAGAACTCATTTGTATGATGATGTCAATTACAAGAACGAAATTATCATGAATTGGGCTTTTATTATTTGATCTTATTTTATTCTAATTAATGGAAAATATCTACACACCTTTTTAAAGTCAATGAGCCTGCAATAATGCACTCCTCTTCTGAGGCATTGACTACAGTCATCTCCATTTATAAATTCAGAAGGGAAATACATAAAGCATCAGTCCGTGAGAGACAGGCAAGGGCATTTGTTCCATGAATACACTTGTTTAAATTTGGACAATATATGTGTCTGGTTACTTTGTTTCCAGCCAAAATCAAGTGATTTTGTTTTCAACTGGGGCTCTAAAAGTAAATTTAAGAACAGTTAGAATGTTTGGGAATAAATTTACAAGTAAGGGGACTGACACCATCAATGCAGGAGAGCTAGAGGTTGGAGTTAATGGATGCTATCTGGATAGTTACCAGGGAGCTGTGATAGATTATTTAAATTTTACAATTCTTAAGTTCATTGGCTTTGAGAATTGTATATGTCCGTGTAACCACCACCCAAACGCACTCCAAAATGTTCTATCTTGCCCCTTCCCAATAATTTTCCCACTTCCCCCACTGCCAAGACATTCTGATTTCTGTCATGTATTATTATGCCTGCCCAGGACTTCATGTAAATGAGTCATATATTATGGATTCCTATGTCTATTGATGTGGCTTGTTTCACTCAGCATAATGATTTTGTGATTTATCCGTGTTGTTGAGTACGTGAGTCATTTGTTCCTTTTTCTAAATATATCACAATTTGTTTATCTAAATTTCTGTTTATAGATATTTGGGTTGTTTCCAGTTTGGGCTGTCATTAATAAAGCTACTATAAACATTCATGTACAAATCTTTTTGTAAACATGTTTTCATTTCTCTTGGGTAAATATCTAGTAAAGGAATTTCTAGACCATAATGTAAATACATTTTTACCTCTGTTTAAAAAAACACCAAACAGTTTCTAAACCTGTTTGCTTTTCTATTTAATGATTACTTTTTCACTAGTATTTTTGGTGATTTAAAAGTTGAGTTTATAAGCAAAGTTTACCATAATAGAAAAATTCTGCATGATTGGACATGGTTTAGTGTATATTAAAAGCTGGTGAAGAGAATTAGAAGCCTATTATAGTGACAGAATAATGGATCTCTAAAGATATCTGTGTACTAATCCCTGGAACCTGTGAATATGGTACTTTAAATGGCAAAGAGGGATTAAAGTTGTTGATGGAATTAAAGTTAATCTGCTGGCCTTGGGATACGGAGATTATTCCAGATTATCCACATGGGCCCAATGTAATTGCAAGAGTCCTGGAAGTGAAAGGAGGAGGCAGAAAAGGGAGAACCAGAGAGATGGTGTGAGAAACACTTACCCCAATTTTGCCGATTTTGAAGGTGGGGGAATTGACCATAAGGTAGGTGACCTCTGGGGGCAACCTCTGGCTAGAAAATCAAGGAAAGGAATCCTCCCCTAGACATTCCCTACAGTGTTCCACAGCCCCTGCCCACAATGATTGTAGCCTAAGACAAACAGAGCTGTGATATAGTAAATTTGTGTAGCTTTAAGCCACCAAGTCTGTGGTAATTTGTAATAGCAACAATAGGAAACTAATACACCTTTGACAAGACCAAATGAATTAAAAATGTGATTTTGAAACTCCATATTAGACACTGAAGTTTCCAAATTTTAATTGCTCAGTATAGTTCTGGTGTATTTAGATTAATACACACGTTTACCTTTTTTTTTTTTTTTTGGCTCCCAATACCTAATTTATTTTTTTACTTTGCCTGAAGGACATTCTGCATATCTGTTGATAGGAAAAACACAATTTTGGCCTTCTTGTAACTTAGTTTGGTGAATTTAGAATTCTAACTGGACAGTTATTTCCTCTTAACTTATTGAAGATATCCATTCCAGTTTGTTTTTCCTGGTTTCCATACTTGCTGTGTAGGTGCCAGCTGTCAAATTAATAGTTTTCTTTATAGATAACTGGTATTTTCACTTTGGCTGTTTATATGATTTTCCTATCTGTGTTTGATGTTCTTTAGACTCTCTATTATGTATTTGAGGATTTTTTTTGAAGTTACTATACATGGGATTTGGTTTTGTTGTTGTTGTTGTTTGGTTTCTTGAATCTAAGTATGGCAGTTCTGATCCATACAGAAAACATCTCAGTCAACCTTGTATTAAAAGAAATTGAGAAACCATAGTTGATTGCTGCCTATGCCTGGGTAGGCTGACCATGATAAATAAGAAGTCCTTCTATGGAGCCCTGATTCAACACCAGCTTTGTGCCAAACTGCTCAACTGCTCTTGCTGACAGAGTTGTTTGAAGTATCCAATAGAAAGTAACCCTGCAAAATTAAGACACCCATCCCAGACTACCCTTAAATAGGGGAAGCTTGCTCCCACATGCCTACACTTGCGTTGCTGCAGCTGCAGGAGACCTGGGACAGAGAACTGTTGTTTGCCCCTATCTAGTGACCATTCCTAGCATGAGGATCTGGGAGTAATAAAAACTTTAAAGCTTTCACACTGTGGCTATGTCATAGAAGTCATGCCTGCAATCCTTCCCTTGAAGGGACTCATGCAGGTAGATCTCTTGCTAGTGCTCTTCTGTTCAGACCTTTGGTGGCTGCCAGGGACAGTAGTTACCAACTAAGTTAGTAGAAACTAGAAGAGTTTCATTCAAAACAATCATCTCTTTGAATATTGCCTGTCTGCCTTCTTTCCTTCCTTTCTGCTTTCTTTCCTTCCCTTCTGGCTTTTTTCCTTCCTTTTTTTCTTCTTTCTGATTTTTCAAGGTAGAATTCTAATTACACATGTATTGAAACTCCTCAGTCTACCCTAAGTCTACTTTTCCTTTTATATCCTTGCTTTCTTCTTTTTCTGTCTTATCCTAGTTCTGAAGATTTTCCCCACAACTCAACTTTGAAAGGACTTTTATTGCCTTTCAGTGCTCCAGAAAAATCAATTATGCTAGGATTTCCTTTTTTGAGCCTCAAAAAATACTTTTCTCTCAAAGCTCTCATTTCAATTTTGGGTTTCAAGGGCCTTGTTTGAAAGTCATATGATTAACATTGACTTCTTCCCTTGGCATTCTCACCTTACAATCAGAATTTTTCCTGAGACAACATATACTTCTGACAAAACAGGGAAAAGCTATACACAGAGTACAACAACGAGAGACAAATGATAAAATTTCAGGATTTTGTTCTGGTATTTCTCTTTTATTAAGTTCATTTATTTGTTATATATATATGTGCTATTTGTTATGTTTTAAGCCCTGTCCAGGTACTAGAGATGAAGCTCAACTAGATATGATTCCTTATTTAATGGAGCTTGCAATCTTTGAGGAGATAAGAGACTGGATAATAAAGCAGTATCTATTGGTTTTTCCCTGTTACAAATGAGAACTCAGGTTAGTGAGTGTGCTGATTGCTCCCTGGCCTTCTGTTTAATGGGGCGTGTGTGTTTGCCTTACTGCCTTTGTCTCTGCAGTACATTGTTTTTAAAAGAGCAGGCACTGGAATTGAACTGCCTAAGTGCAAATGTCAGCTCTGACAATTAACAACTGTGTGACTTTGGGCAAGTTATGTTATGCGTTAGAGTACCTGATTATTCATCTATATGATAAGGAAATAATGACATATTCCTCAAAGGGTTATTAGAAGGAACAAGTAAATTAATACATAAAATGTCTGACACGTAATTTGTGCTCAATAAATAGAAGTCCATGCTTATAAGCCAAGTAAACAAAGCTTCATCTCTTCCCTGGTCCAAGTTCACTTGCAATGTTGTTTCTCCTGCAAATTATGCAGATTTTCAGAATTGTCTTTATATACTTTCAGCAACATTTCCTTTGGAAGAAAAATCATATATTAGCTACCCACATTCTCCATATCTTGGTTCCAAATACTTAATATGTATACATGCAATATGTGAAAATTTTTCATTTTCCAATTGATGTCATATAATCATACAATTAATTTGAGCATTGGTGCCCTCCTTTTCTCTGCACCCTCCTCCCATACCCTTTTGAATACCATTTTTGCTTACTTGTACTATCTTTTATGAGTTTGCAATTTGGAAAAAGGGATGCTTACTCAACAGATATCACTTTTGTTTTAGGGTGTTATAATCTGACATCAGCCAAAGGGCCATTCTGAAAGTAGGAGTGTCATTAGCCAAATATGAAAACAATTGCAGAAATAATAATAGTTAGCTGAAGCCAATGACAGATCAAAGATCTGTGCTGAGATTGGTGAAGTTGAAACTTCAAAGAATAGGCCAGGAATATAGGGTATCACATCTGATGTTACTGTGCAGTTTTATTCATGATTTACTAATTATTATTTTCTTGCAGAGAGAATAGTGTTTAACATACTGGACTTTCATTGCTTTACATCCCTGCTATCATGCCACACTATGGGCATTCTGTAAGAATTAGTGTTAACAAACTTCAACAAAGAGGAGAAAAAAAGACAAAGACAGAAGACCAAATCTAAAGTGAAAATTTGCATCCTTATTTTAAATATGCTGTATATAAAACCAAATGAAAAAATAAATATATATTCTCAGTAATTATCTATGGGCAATTATGGTTAAGTATTGTTTTGTTTTTAATAGAAGGTAAGGTAAGAGAAAAGGAATAAATGAGGGAATTAAATGGAGTTTTACGATAAATAATATAGACAAGGAAGGACATAAATTTTGTATCTGCAGCCTAGAAAGCTGAGTTGTTGCTTTAAAAATGTGCAAACTTAAAATTAGAAAAATTGCTCTAGAAAATTGGAAGGCACTGGAATAAACATTCTTTGGGTCCAATTTTAACTGACCAATAAGCATTGAGTCTGCCTTTCATGGTAGTCTTCTTTGAAGTCTATTTTTGGGTTGTTTTCCATATATTTATTTGATTATATTGATTTATATTTATTGTTAAAGCTAGAGTGAGTTTTTTACTCAGCCCTATAGATCGGAGGAAAAATCTTTTTAATTTAAGCCCCAGGATATATTTCATCTTTAGACTGAAACCTGTACCCTTAAGGGTACTCAAGTCCTGATGTATCAATGGCTACTGCTGTTGGCCACAAGAAATCTGATCAAACCTGTTCTCACACATATTCTGGGGGCTTATCAAGACTTTGATACTCAACTGACTTTATTCATTCTATCTCTTGATGCTTTTCAACAGGGCTGCTATCCCAGGTGGGGTTCCTTGGAAGCAAAGGCATATTTGCATGTGGCAAGTTTATGGGGAACACTGTTAGCATCAACACCTTGACTGGAATATTGGGAGCAGGAATGGGCAGAAGGAGAAGGTGAATACAATGCAGTTATGATCAAGGCCTTAGCTATTCCTACAAAGAGCTCTGGAGCTGGGGCAGCCCTTCAGATTTGCCCCAGCTAAAGTCACTTCAGCCAGGCATTTGGTACTCCATATTAAGCCTTAGAGAGAGAGGGTTGCTGATTCAGCAACCACACCTCTGGAGCAAGTGAAGAATAAAAGCTTTAGCTGGGAGAAGGGGGGTGGAAATTTGGGTAATGCACCATGACATCCACTATAGCTTATTACCATTGCTCTCAAACATCTTTGGCTTCCTGCCCTCTACTCTCTACTGCTCCAAGATCTTCCACCTCCTTTCTAATTTCCTTCTGTGTGCAGCCTAGAAGACTTAAATCTTCTCTATTAGCTCTCCACATTTACTGGAGCCCCTGCTCTATTGCCTTTTAAAATATTTATATCCAGAATGCTACAAGTCATTGATACTTCTACTTTGCCAAATTTAGGGGTTTTGGTAACTTAGGGAAATGTAATACATCTGTGGGAGGATTAGCATTTGAACTTACATAGTTCCTGTTTCTTCATTTATAGCTTAGCATAATAAAAAATATTTTTTCAATCATCTCTTCTCTTTCCACATGTGAAAAATTTTTAAAAACATACAATATATATTCATTTTTGCAACCAGATCCTTTGGGATTCAGACATGAGGGAGAAAAGCACTGGTTATGGTAACACAGGAAAATAACTTTCGATTTCTATATATTCAAATATTGTTGTTTGTGGTTTTTTTTTTTTTCTGTTCTCTTACTTCCACTAATTGTAAAGTGTGGACAATGATCTACATATTTTCGGTGGATAATGTCAAGTAGCTCAGTGTTTAGCTGGGAGGAAACTATCTATTGATTCTTTATTAGGCATCTCCACATATATTAAGTCATTTTATCTTTGCAACATCTTTGCAACATAAACACTATTATATATGATTTTCTAGGTAAAGAAACCAAAGCCCAGTGGGATAAAATGGACTCCAAGCACATGGAATTCAGATATGAGTTCTTACTGCTTGAGTGCTTTTTTTGCGGTCTGAAGTCTGAATTAAGACCCTGATTCTTTGAGTTGTTCCATTTGCTTTATTTGTTAGCCTTATAGGTTCATAGCAGAAAACTACAAAGCCTAGCAGCTACACAACCCACTGGAAACTAACCTTCCATAATCATTTTCCAAGCTTTTCATTGAGAGGACTCAGTGTCTAAATAATGCATATTTCCACCCCCAATCATACCTCTTTGTGCCAATTTTGGTTCTTAGAGAAAAGAATGTGCCAAGACAGATTGGATCACAAGAGAGTTACTGGGAGAAACACCTAATGTGGATAAAGAAGGAACAAATATAAAGCTAGAAAAGCCTTCAGAATATCATACAGGTCTGGCATCTGTGAAAGAAGAGAGAAAGAGGGGAGAATTGGGCAGGAGGAGCTTCAGACTGAGTGCTTTTCTGAGAAAGCCTTAGCCAGGCTGATGAGGAATTCTAGATCAAGGTGATATTTGAGGAGACCTGCATAGGGCTGAAATGACCTAGCCCTGGTGCCTCTGCTCTGCTGAGTCCTAGCCTCGGTGCTGACACTGCAACAGAGCTGAAGGTGCCACAGACAGAGGCCACTTGTCAGTATGCCCTGTAGCAGGTACTTGCAGTGAGATCTGTGTAGTTCACCTCTAGGCCTGCCAAACTTACATCCCCCTTCACTATCCACTGGATTTCTTACCCTCGATCCTTCAAAATTTTAATTGCCTAGTGCTATGCAGTTATCTATATTCATCTATAATGTATTCCTAAAACACATAAAAGTTCTTAAAAAGTTTCAAAAAAGGGAGACACTGTAATAAAGAGTTGTGTTCTCAGATAATTAAGATTAGTATAATGATTTTATAAAATCCATAGTTACCCTTTTTCCTTTAGACAAAATATCCAATGCCCTATTTCCAGCCTTTTGCACTTATTTTTTATTTTGTCCATTTCCTTCACAATGGATCACATTCTGCTCACTTATGTTGATTTAGAAGGTTTGAAGCTAAGGATACCATTTGAGTGCAGCCCTGATGATTTTCATCTTTGCTTTAATTTCATTGTTTGTTTTTTTTCTTTTAGGGCTACATCCCTTCTCTTTATTATGAGTAATTTAATTTTTTAAATTTCCTATTCTCATAAAGTTATATGAGTGAAAAGCAATACAATATTCAAACAATTGTAAAACACTGGTCTACCAATAAAGGTAGTAATTAATACTCAAGTGTAACTGCTGGCTGGCAGTCAGTACCACCAGGAGACTCTGAAAATGTTTGTTAAAGAATTGATGAACAAAATGTCTTCATTTAGAACATGAAATAATGGCATTTAGGAACATTTCTGAGTGTCATTTGTAACTATTTGTCTTATATCTGGCTTCCTCAGAAGCGGAGCCTGAGGCGTGATTCTTATGTAAATGATTTATTCAGAGGGTACTCTTGGGAGAAACCTCAGAAGAAGTGAGAAAATTAGGATGGAGGAGAGAGGTTAAGTAAAGATGTGATTTCAGGTGATATCTAGCTTCAACCTGATACCACAGGACTTCTGAAACATAAACATTTGTACTGTCAAGACTGCCTGCTTTGTGGCAACAAAGTGGTAGAGCTTTATTACCACCACCTCCCACCCACTCACACACTCAGACCACTTAGTCTTGGGTTCCTGGCTGCCTCAGGGTGAGGCCACTTGTCAGGGCAAGCTTCTGGAGAAGGGTACAGATGTGAGTTGTTAGCAGAAAAACTTATAGTAGCAGTGAATTAATGAGTTGGGGTGGAGGTAGGCGGTGTTGCATCAAGAATATCTGCTCAGCAGTGTTGGTTGTAGGAGAGACACACTCAGAAAGCTTTCCTATATTGAAGTTGACAGTTGTTTGTAGAAACAGGGATATAGTACCATGCTAAATATCTCTGTCTGTTATTTCATGTATCCCCTCATTCTTAGGCACTGAATTTCCTGTGCCTCTAGTCTGAATGAATTTCATTTGTGTCTTTTGGCCAGTTATCCAGGTTATAGTGTATTTTCATTCACTTTGCATTATACACACACACACACACACACACACACACAGACATACACACACAGGCAGGTCTGGGGCAAGTGAACAGTATTACATGAACATTCATTTCATCCATGAAACTGTTTGATTAACTGAAATTACTACTGAAAGACTTTCTTGCTCTAAGTTACAGAGCTAGAAAAACAGTCTTAAGTTATAAAGTTTGGATCAAGTACTATTTTCAGCATCATTATTATGTTTCCTGGAAGAATCATGTAAATTCACAAAACTGACATGTACACTTGCCTCAACCACCAGGGGAGATATCTTCTAGTGAAGCATTTATCCAGCATGAGGATCAAAGGAAGAGAAAGAAAACGGACAGAAAAGCCCAGAAGGCTGTGATATTCTAACTGAATTTTCCTTTTACATGAAGAGAACAAAAATGGTAGAAAGAGTGACTTTGGTCATAGGTTAAAGTGAATGTCTTAGATAATACAGTGTCACTGAATTAGCAGTTCTATCTTTCTGTTTCCTTCCTTTTAACATTTGAGATTTAAAAGGTCTATGAGAAAAGCTTATTAAATTAATTTTAACCAGAAGATTTCAATTTCCGTTCTCCCAAAATGGCATATTCTGGCACTGTTCTCCTCATGAGTTTTTTATGTGGGAAAAGGAGACTAGTTTTAGGACCCAGGCAGTGATAAAGTAAATTGATCTATTACCTACCCCCTGAGGAAATTCCTACAGGGCTGTCTTGCTCTGGACTGCCTAAGTGTCTCATTTGTACCTAAAAACAAGAAGTGTCATTTTTCCCCTATTCAAGATGTCACAAGCCCAATTTTCTTTTGCTAAGGATCACAGTTATTAGTCTCTGAAGGTGCTAGCACTTGAGACCAAGTCTGAGGTGATTAAAATGCCTTAGCACTTTGAGGATCAGTGCCCTTCCATCACTTCTAGCCTCCAGCTGCTTCCCTGTCTGACTCGCCTTCTGTCTCTCATTATGATCCATCATTATCCATTTTAAGGTCTGTATAAGTCATGTGAATCAAGAAAAATTGAGAACCTTTGCAAAATACATTTCTACAGACATGCACCACTAGTAAAGAGATGGAAACACTGACCCAATCCCATTATGTCTCCAATTTTATAAATATGCTTATTTTGTCTTGCAGATACCTTCTGTTCTCCCTTACTAACATGCTCTTTCTCTCTCTCTCTCTTTCACATGTGCATGCACAAATACACACATACATACAAGCATACCATCCGTTGGCCTAAATGAGCTATAAAGATCGCTTGTCAGCTGAGGTTTTTGTTTTACTGACCTTACAACCATAACACTAGGAAGGTAATGCAGCACCTGGCCATTAGCTGTTTTTGCGTAATGTATAGCTTTCTGACATTACTGCAACATATGCCCTCTCTGTTGCACACAAACAGGTTTAACTCTACAGTTTCACTAGGTTTACTCTCCACTGTTTCACTAGGGAGACAATGACCTCATGGCTCCCCAGCATTTCCATGAAGCTTCAAATCAGAAACACCCGAAAATGGGACCCACAAAGATCTCATCCAAGCAGAATATACCTGGATTTTAAGTATTTTCTTCACTCTGAATTCTTAGCGGAGAGTGAGATAGAGGATACAGAAAAGAAAGAACTGTGAATACTATAAGCTTTTCAAGTCTTTCCTCCCTTTCTGGTGGATTTCAGTTATTTAAACCCACCTTTTTAGGGTAATCTGCACTGCAGGTAAGTAACTCATTCATCCCCTTAGTGCAAGTAAGAATATGGATTCACTGGGCTTAAATCTGCAACTCGTGATGAGGTTGTGAGGGGCTACAAACCAGAGACTAAAGAGTCTTATACATTTAATTTTAAAAGTACCCCATGAAAGAGTTGGTTAGAGAGGTGTGGTCATAAAAGGCTGCAGGGAGGCATACTGTATGCCCAGAAAAAGGAGGCTACTTCATCTGAGTGTGTCGAGAAGAATCCTCAAAGCCTGTTTTTATGATTACCACCAATGCATGCAGTCCTACACAGATTAATTTTGAGACCAACTCCTGAGAAAAAGTGCCTTTTAGAAGAAATCCTCTTGCTGCTCCTTTATTCCCCACTGTCATCAAATATGTGGACTTATATTCACATATTCTTGAAGCCACCCACATAAGGGGACTGACATCTGCCTTAACAAGAAACATACAGAATCTCCCACATGAGATGCTCTTTATAAAAAGTTCAAAGGAAGATAGTAATAATATGAAACCAATAGTTATAGAAACAGAAAGAAAACCCATCTTGGTAGGTATATCTGTGACCAAAATGACTACATGTTAAGAGTAAAGGTTAATAATTAAGGCTTATGACAAACCGATGAATAAAGATTTTAGCTGAGCCCAACTGACTCTGAGATATTAAATGAATATATACGTAAAAATAAAAAGGTATTGCACCTATTGTGCATGGATTTTTTTCCTCACTTTTCCCTCGGAAAGTAAATGACACTTTAAAATGGCTACTAGTATAAGCCACACTGTGGTATCTATGATGGAAAGGAATATTTCATACCTATGGAAGCCCAGAGAAGAAATCCTTCCCACTCTATTTCCCAGGAGGTGCCAGGATGTCACTAGAAAAAACCAGCACTGTACTTGGTCTACAAACCATTAATCCATTGTTTATACCTCAAGTATCCACAATTTTATAATCAACAGCGCAGTTAACAGCAACAGAAATGGACAGGGAATAGGGTAGACATGGTTGAGTCTTGGAAACAGAAAATGATGGATGTAAATGTCTGAAGATAGAACTTCTGTTTCTGTTACCTGGAAGGTGGCAACCTGAAAGAGAAACTGAAACTTAACACTCCGCTTTTATGCCAGTAATTCCTGTGCTCTATGGAACTGTCTCCACTTGATAAACAGAACATAAAATAACATCTGCTGCATGTTTTTTTTTTTACTTATCACTTGCAGAAATTCAAAAATCAAATATTAAAATGTGAAAATCACATGGTTTTCTAATGCATTTACCTCATGTACAGGATTGAAATAATCAGAAATAATCAATGCTAATCCATTTCTCCAATCTAGCATTCTGACTCAGCGGTTCCATTTCCCCTCCCTTTCCACTTCTAAATCAAAAATCACATATACACATACAAATCCATTTTTACCTTGAATAACATAAACAGTAATCATCACCCACCATTATTACAGAAGATTAGAGGTACCATCAAGGGACATAATCTGCACTGTGCTTTTATTCATCAAGCACCATTTATGTGAAGGAAATTTAGGTGGATAATTCTACAACCCGGAAATTATGAAGAATAGGCTTACTGAAACAGAGCCGCAAAGCAGGTAGAAGCCTGTTTTCATGATTACCATTAAACACAGGGTTCTATGTGGAGAGGCATTAGGTCCGACCCCTGGAAGGACCTGCCCTTTCAAAGCTGTGCTGTTTCCTGCTTCTTCATGCACTGATAGTGCAGTGCATGGCCTTATGTCCATCTCCCTTCCCTTTTCAAGGATTGGTATCTGCCATACCAGGAAGCATATGGAACCTCCTACGTGGGGCCAGGCGTGGTGGCTCATGCCTGTAATCCCAGCACTTTGGGAGGCTGAGGCAGGCGGATCACAAGGTCAAGAGATCGAGGCCATTCTGGCCAACATGGGGAAACCCCGTGTTTACTAAAAATACAAAAATTAGCTGGGCATGGTGGTACGCGCCTGGAGTCCCAGCTACTCGGGAGACTGAGGCAGGAGAATCGCTTGAACCCAGGAGGCGGAGGTTGCAGCAAGCCAAGATCGTGCCACTGCACTCCAGCCTGGCAACGGAGTGAGACTCTGTCTCAAAAAAAATAAAAACAAAAATTCTCCCATATGAGTTAAAGGGATGCGTAAGTCTAAAGGTCCTCTTCATGGCTATTAGATAGTATTTGGGGTCCTTGCTTTGTCCCACTCAGTCCTTTCATTTGCTTATTACTGATTCAAATATATTTACCTGCTGAATTACTGCTTTTTGATACTCAATCCCCACACATACAACCTAAGGATGGTAGTCAAAAATAAAATTATTTTTTAAAGTGAGCAACATTGTGGAGATATTGATGGAGACTATTGACTGCATTAGGAAATCATGAAGGAGTCGATGTGCTTAACTGCACAGGTTTGGTGGTTAAAGCTATGGGAAAGGATGATATTTCCATGAGAAAAATTAGGAAGAAACAAAAGATAATGATTGAGTAAAGAACCTTGAGAATGCCTACATTTGGGGCATGAAAACTAAAAGGAGGTAGCAAAATGGCAGAGAAGAAATGCTCAAAAGTGAAGAAACAAAACTGTATGACCATTATTGATAGATTGACTCATTCATTTGTTCATTCATTCATTTCACAAAGTATTCTGAGCTCATTCAGTGTGCCAGTTCCTGGTGTAAGTGCCAGGTGTGCAGAAGGAGACAAATCAGACACACTGCTACCCTCATGTAACTTGCAGTTTAGTAGGGGAGACAGACATTAATCCAATAATCTGACAAGTACATGTAAAATTGGAGCTGTGACAAAGGCTCTGAAGGAGAGGAATGTTGTTCTCTGAGTGTTTAATGGGGTGAGTGACTTGGTCAGGGAGTTCACAGAAGACTCTCTGGGAAAGTGACAATTAACATATGAAGGTAAAATGGAAGTTGATGAAATCAAGAAGAGGGGAAATATGCAGAGGGACTTCGTGTATACTAGGGCCAGTGGGGAGAATGGGATTGTAAATGAATCTAAGAAAAACTGGTGTAGCCACAGCTCAGGAAGCAAAAGTAAGACTCACGGATGTAAGGCTGAAGCAGTGAGAAAAGGCTGGGATCATGTTTGGCCGAATGGGCTGCATTAGGGATGGTGTTCTTCATTTTCAGAGCAAAGGGAAGACATTGACAGGTTTTATGTATGGGCGATATAATCAGTTTTGTATTTTGCAAAAAGAACTCTGCCAATGTGTAGGAAAAAAAAAAAGATGGTTCGGGGAAAAAGCGGGTGCAAGATGATGAATTAGGAGCCATTCTTGCAGGGCTTACCTTCCACTCAGGCTTACTTTTGCTTTCTAATCTATGACCATACCAGTTTTTCCTAGGTTCATTTATGAGTCCATTCTTCCCACTGGCCCTAGTGTATGTGCAGTCCCTCTGCATGTCATGGTGTAAGGTAATAAAAGCTAGAATTAGATGCATAGCAGTGCATAGGAGCAGAGGAATGTGGATGCAGAGATTTTATAGGAGTTAAAATCAACAGAGTTGGCCATGAAAAATATAAAGGTCCACTTGAGTGCCATGCCACTGGTCAGGGGAAGGAAGAGTTTTGGAAATAGGGTACTAACACTGATGCCCAATATTGAATAAGTTAAGACAGGAAATTTTGAATTGGATTTATTAGGATACTACTAATTATTTCGATAATTTTAGTGAATTGGTGGTTGTGGAAGCAAGATTACAAAGGCTTTAAAAGAAAAGTTAGAAGCAATGAGTATAGTCTTCTCATAGCTATATTCATTTATTTAACAAAATTTTATTAAATTCTGATGAAATAGACACCATGCTACATGCAGTAGGTGAATTGAAATCACATGATTTCCACCCTGTAATTTATTAGCCTAAAAAAGTAGTCAAGAACTCTCACTATATTTTCAAGATTACTTCTGCCTATAATAACCCTATGAGGTAAATATTTTACATTTTTATATAGTTATGAAGAGCAAAAGAGGATAAATAATTTGCCTAACCTCACTCGCTAGTCAGTCCAAAACTGAGATCTGAACTTAAACAAACGAAAAGCTTTGCCGTGCTGGAACCCAGTGAAAGAGACAGGTGCAACAGGTCCATCACTTACCCAGTGATGGCACTAGCAGAATTATGGGCAGAAACCTAAAAGGGCATCAAGGGGTCAGGCACATGTGCTGGCTGTGGGAAAATCAGGATTTGTCAAAAGATCTTTAGACTCAGCAAGCAGAAGCTTGAAGGGTTGCAAGGTCAAAAGATTTTGATTTTTTTTTTTTTTTTAAATGAGAGGACGTTTGTAGCTTGGCAAGGTTGTATAGTGCACAGGCTCTGAAATTAAATAGATTTGAATTTCAGTATCAGTGATGTAGCATATTAGCAGTGTAACCTTGTCCAAGTTACTTAAGCTCCTAGAATCTCAGGTTTTTTGATGTGTAAAATGAATTAAAAATGGTATTTCACAGCTCTGATGTGATGGTTGATAGTTTTGAGGAATGTTGAAATAAGAACACACACATAAATTGATTGGCCCATAGCATGTACTCAATAAATCTTACTTTCTCTCCCCCCTTCTTTAATTATCATTAATTTTTGCTCCCTAATTCCCCAATATGTTTTAAAGCAAAGATCAGAAATAAGATATATACATATTTTTAAAAGACTGGTGAATTTATAGAACTCAAGAGGGAGTAGAATTATGGGACAAAAAGGAATTCGCTTTAGTAGAGGTGAAGAACAAATTTTTCTCTGATGCGGGAATAGTCAGTGAAGGTCTAGAGAATATTTGAGAAGTAGACTCCTGATGCATGTTCTATGCCTCTCCCTCTGTTTCTCCTTCCCATGTGCCAGCCAGCAAGATGTACTATGTACAAGAAAGCAATTTTGTTACTGTGGCTCTCTAGTTCTAGACCTGACTAATTGTTTTATAGAAACATTTTTTCATAACAAAAGAAAACCTGCTCACAGAAGAATCGAGCCATTGACAAAATCATGTTGCACCTGTCTCTTTCACTGGGTTCCAGCACAGCAAAGCTTTTCGTTTGTTTAAGTTCAGATCTCAGTTTTGGACTGACTAGCGAGTGAGGTTAGGCAAATTATTTATCCTCTTTTGCTCTTCATAACTATATAAAAATGTAAAATATTTACCTCATAGGATTATTATAGGCAGAAATAATCTTGAAAATATAGTGAGAGTTCTTGACTACTTTTTTAGGCTAATAAATTAGCCTAGTATTTATATTCTGTGAATTTGCGGATTTAAATGGAGGTTAAGGAATTATAGTTATATAAAATATCTGAATTTTCAGGTAAACCTTATCTTTCTTCAGTTACCTACTTGTATTTTTTTTTTTTTTTTTTTGGTCAAGAAATTCTGGCTTTAAATAAAACCAAGCAGGAAAGCTAACATCAGAAAAAAAGACGCTGAGAAAAGAGGAAAATCTGGAGCTACCTGCCCTGGGACCACCACCATCTTCTGGTCAATGTGATCCCCATGCTTCTGTTACTGAACTTGGAATATAGGGGCCAACTTAATCTTGGGCCCAGAGAAGAAACACTTCCCTCAAACTTTGGGACCAAAACCCTCATTTCCTCTGTGGGCCCCAAAGGTGTGGGGAAATGAGACGTGACTAATCTTGTTCCCAGGATATCATTAGGCAAAGGGAGCAGAAAACTCACAATGAAGTTCTTTTATTTTCTATACAAATTTATTTTATTTTAATTTTACCATAGTTTTTTTTTTTTTTTTTGCTTGTTTTATATGGCCTCATTTAATAAAAGAAAAAAACCCTAAAATTCCATTTTCTTCTTTAAACCTACAATTATGCTCACATTGAGCATAAGTAAATAAAATTATAAACTTAAGCCAGGTACAATTATACCTGGCTTAAACAAAATTCCCTTTCTTTGCAAATTTTGGTCAAAATTATTCATGCTAAAGTAAAAGATAGGTCTTCAAGCGGCTTTTCTAAACTACCTTGAAGCAGTTAAACCCATCAATCTAGTACCCATATCCTAGGTCGTAACTAAGGTCTCATGCCTAATTGAAAGTTCCAGCACAGGGACGTCCAAAGACCAGACTGTAAGGTAGATACTCTGCCTTCCGCCCTTGCAGCACCCCCTGTGTGCTCTGCCTTCACCACTCCTTCCTTCTTGGGTCATTGGCTCTGGGAAAACAGTGTTTGCACTCTTCCCTTTACCAACCCTGCTCTGACAAAACAGTGTTATTGAAAATTTGGAAACATAAAAACCTGCCCAACACCAAATATCACTACCAGACTCCAAAATATAGGCCATATCTATGAAAGTGGGAAACATAAAACTATGTTTTAAAGGAGAAAATAAAATCATTATCTGATCTTTGGAAAAGGTGGATTTCTCAGCTTTGAAGCAAAAACAGTAATTGCATAGGATTAGTCTGACCAATTCAAAGTATATTTGAAATACACTTGAAATCTAAAACTTGTACTAAAATGAAAAAGTAGTAAAACTGAAGTTAAAATACTTGTATCAAGTATAGCAGACCAAAAGTGGTCTTTGTGTGAAACGGTATTGAAATGTAGAAACAAAACAAATAACAAAGAAAAATTGTTTCACCATATAGGTAAAGATCAAAGTGTTTGTAAAAAGCACTCACATTAGATAAAACACAAATAGAAAACAAACGTGGATGCTCCTTGACTTAGGATGGGTTTCCTGGTAAACATAGTATGTGAGTCAAAAATGCATTCAGTACCCCATAAAGCCAGGACAAAATTGAAAAATCATAAGTTGAACCATTGTAAGTCAGGGATCTTCTGTACATGGGGGAATATTTTCACGCTTCTACATAGTAAGAAAATAGAAATAATGTTGACAAAGCTTTGGTATGGCTTTTAACTTACACACAACTCTGTTAACTGATACAACTGATTTGTAAAATAATGCAACATAAATATATTCATATCCTTTGACCGAGTAGTCTCTCCTCTGGGAATTTATTTTAAAGCAATAATTCAACATACACAAAGTCCAAATGAATAAAAACGTTTGTTGTGATATATAAATAAAACAAACAAAACCACCAAAATACTCAACAATTAAAAATGGCTTATTATGTAACATGAGCAGGAGATAATTTAGTGAGCCATTAAAATTATAATTATAAAGGCTTTGTAAGCACATAGAAACAAATTCTAATAGAAACACCATGTCTCATCAGCATATACCATGATTACCTTCTGAGTATGTGGTATTCATTCTGGGGAAGGCAGTTTGTAGCTGAACACCTGGGTGGTATTGTAGGCTAGCCAATGAGCAGGGACTGAATAAAGCTGAATGTTCTATAGAATCGAGGAAAGAGAACCAAAAGTTTGCAGGGGATTCTCAAGTTACTGACAATTGACAGAGGTTTATGGGTGGAGGCAACACAGAGAAATGCCATGGAAGGGATAAGATTATCAAGAAGGGATTTTGGAGAACATAATTAATATGAAAGTTCATTAATAGTTGTTTGCTATTGGTGCATAGCGTAAGCCCTCCTCTGTCTTCCTGTCAAAACTGTCAGAATAATTAGTGTGGATATGTTCTTTAGGAGAACTTCAGAGGGAAAACCCAGAAGGCTTAATGGGGAGTGATGAAGACAAGTGGTCTGAAGCTACTTCAGACATAATATTGATAAGGCTTTGGAAATTTTCTAAGTCTTTCCAGGCTTCAGCCTCTTCATTTGTGAAATGGAATAGTAGCGTATCTACTTTCAAAGGGTTGCTCTGAGGATCGCATGAGATAATACACAGAAGGCATTTAGAACAGTTTGTCATCATCAGTCATCATCATTATTCTTGTCATCAGACTTCGGAGCAGAGATGGCTTCTATGGATTCAGAATCTAGATGGCAGAGGTTGTAATCAGGTCTGTGGGCCTGTATAAAATTTATTTAAAAATATTGGTCAATATTTTTGTTGCATCAAATCAACTTTTTTTTTTTAAAAGCAGAGAAAGTTCAATTTAGTAGATAGCCTCAGTATTTAGTCTTCACTTAAAGATGTTTAGTAGATGATAATTAAAGCGAAGAAATAGGAAAATCAACAAAGTTGAACTTCAAAGCAAAGAAAACAAATCACCAAAATTGAACAAATATTAAATAATGAGAACCACTAAGATAGGAAATATATTTGATCAGAAAAAAGGCAGTGACAACAAGCACAAAAGAAAAGCAGTAATATACTTGTGATACCTAAATTTTATTTTAATTTCATTTTATTGTTTCTGATTATGGAAGATAAAGCTACCAGAAACATGATCATTCAGAGAGTTGATCTGAGATGCTAAGATATCAATCTGAATTTTTTCCTGGAATTATGAAAAAGTGCCTAAAGACATTCTATTAAAGAGAGAGATAGAAAAGTGATTTTTAACTTGAATTTTGATATTTTTTAAACTTGAAACATTACAGGACTTAGGATAATGGAGGATAAAGGAGAAATTATTATAAGGTAATGTGAATGTGTGATTATGATATAAATGTAATTTTTAAAAGCCTTATATATTTTCACTTTTTAAAATCCTTTTCAAATTCTCTATTTATAAATACTGTGATTATTTAATTCTGTGTAGATATTTAAACTTGGACTTCATGGATACAATTTTACTGAACAGTACTAATGATCATCAAGTTCAAATCTCTGAGCAACTGGTAAATAGGTATTAAGGGCCATGCACTGATTCTTAAACTGTCGTTACATATAGGTCTGTTATGCATCAATGGAAAGAAAAGAGGTAGAGCTATAGAAAAAGTACCAGAAATTTAAAATAGGGAGGAGCCAAGATGGCCGAATAGGAACAGCTCAGGTCTACAGCTCCCAGCGTGAGCAACACAGAAGACGGGTGATTTCTGCATTTGTATCTGAGGTACCGTGTTCATCTCACTAGGGAGTGCCAGACAGTGGGCGCAGGTCAGTGGGTGAGTGCACCGTGCGCCAGCCGAAGCAGGGGCGAGGCATTGCCTCACTCGGGAAGCGCAAGGGGTCAGGGAGTTCCCTTTCCAGGGGTGACAGACGGCACCTGGAAAATCGGGCCACTCCCACCCGAATACTGTGCTTTTCCGACGGGCTTAGGAAACGGTGCCCCAGGAGAGTATAGCCCGCATCTGGCTCAGAGGGTCCTATGCCCACAGAGTCTCGCTGATTGCTAGCACAGCGGTCTGAGATCAAACTGCAAGTCAGCAGCGACGCTGGGGGAGGGGCGCCCGCCATTGCCCAGGCTCGCTTCGGTAAACAAAGCAGCCTGGAAGCTTGAACTGGGTGGAGCCCACCACAGCTCAAGGAGGCCTGCCTGCCTGCCTCTGTAGGCTCCACCTCTGGGGGCAGGGCACAGACAAACAAAAAGACAGCAGTAACCTCTGCAGACTTAAATGTCCCTGTCTGACAGCTTTGAGGAGAGCAGTGGTTCTCCCAGCACGCAACTGGAGATCTGAGAACGGGCTGACTGCCTCCTCAAGTGGGTCCCTGACCCCTGATCCCCGAGCAGCCTAACTGGGAGGCACTCCCAGCAGGGGCAGACTGACACCTCACATGGCCGGCCAGGTACTCCAACAGACCTGCAGCTGAGGGTCCTGTCTGTTAGAAGGAAAACTAACAGAAAGGACATCCACACCAAAAACCCATCTGTACATCACCATCATCAAAGACCAAAAGTAGATAAAACCACAAAGATGGGGAAAAAACAGAGCAGAAAAACTGGAAACTCTAAAAAGCAGAGTACCTCTCCTCCTCCAAAGGAACGCAGTTCCTCACCAGCAACGGAACAAAGCTGGATGGAGAATGACTTTGACGAGCTGAGAGAAGAAGGTTTCAGACGATCAAATTACTCCGAGCTATGGGAGGATATTCAAACCAAAGGCAAAGAAGTTGAAAACTTTGAAAAAAATTTAGAAGAATGTATAACTAGAATAACCAATACAGAGAAGTGCTTAAAGGAGCTGATGGAGCTGAAAACCAAGGCTCGAGAACTATGTGAAGAATGCAGAAGCCTCAGGAGCCAATGCGATCAAATGGAAGAAAGGGTATCAGTGATGGAAGATGAAATGAATGAAATGAAGCGAGAAGGGAAGTTTAGAGAAAAAAGAATAAAAAGAAACGAGCAAAGCCTCCAAGAAATGTGGGACTATGTGAAAAGACCAAATCTACGTCTGATTGGTGTACCTGAAAGTGACGGGGAGAATGGAAACAAGTTGGAAAACACTCTGCAGGATATTATCCAGGAGAACTTCCCCCATCTAGCAAGGCAGGCCAACATTCAGATTCAGGAAATACAGAGAACGCCACAAAGATACTCCTCGAGAAGAGCAACTCCAAGACACATAATTGTCAGATTCACCAAAGTTGAAATGAAGGAAAAAATGTTAAGGGCGGCCAGAGAGAAAGGTCGGGTTACCATCAAAGGGAAGCCCATCAGACTAACCGCAGATCTCTCAGCAGAAACCCTACAAGCCAGAAGAGAGTGGGGGCCAATATTCAACATTCTTAAAGGAAAGAATTTTCAACCCAGAATTTCATATCCAGCCAAACTATGCTTCATAAGTGAAGGAGAAATAAAATACTTTACAGACAAGCAAATGCTGAGAGATTTTGTCACCACCAGGCCTGCCCTAAAAGAGCTCCTGAAGGAAGCACTAAACATGGAAAGGCACAACCGGTACCAGCCACTGCAAAATCATACCAAAATGTAAAGACCATCGAGACTAGGAAGAGACTGCATCAACTAACGAGCAAAATAACCAGCTAACATCATAATGACAGGATCAAATTCACACATAACAATATTAACTTTAAATGTAAATGGACTAAATGCTCCAATTAAAAGACACAGACTGGCAAATTGGATAAAGACTCAAGACCCATCAGTGTGCTGTATTCAGGAAACCCATCTCATGTGCAGAGACACACATAGGCTCAAAATAAAAGGACAGAGGAAGATCTACCAAGCAAATGGAAAACAAAAAAAGGCAGGGGTTGCAATCCTAGTCTCTGATAAAACAGACTTTAAACCAACAAAGATCAAAAGAGACAAAGAAGGCCATTACATAATGGTAAAGGGATTAATTCAACAAGAAGAGCTAACTATCCTAAATATATATGCACCCAATACAGGAGCACCCAGATTCATAAAGCAAGTCCTGAGTGACCTACAAAGAGACTTAGACTCCCACACATTAATAATGGGAGACTTTAACACCCCACTGTCAACATTAGACAGATCAACGAGACAGAAAGTCAACAAGGATACCCAGAAATTGAACTCAGCTCTGCACCAAGCGGACCTAATAGACATCTACAGAACTCTCCACCCCAAATCAACAGAATATACATTTTTTTCAGCACCACACCACACCTATTCCAAAATTGACCACATACTTGGAAGTAAAGCTCTCCTCAATAAATGTAAAAGAACAGAAATTATAACAAACTATCTCTCAGATCACAGTGCAATCAAGCTAGAACTCAGGATTAAGAATCTCACTCAAAACTGCTCAACTACGTGGAAACTGAACAACCTGCTCCTGAATGACTACTGGGTACATAACGAAATGAAGGCAGAAATAAAGATGTTCTTTGAAACCAACGAGAACCAAGACACAACATACCAGAATCTCTGGGACACATTCAAAGCAGTGTGTAGAGGGAAATTTATAGCACTAAATGCCCACAAGAGAAAGCAGGAAAGATCCAAAATTGACACCCTAACATCACAATTAAAAGAACTAGAAAAGCAAGAGCAAACACATTCAAAAGCTAGCAGAAGGCAAGAAATAACTAAAATCCGAGCAGAACTGAAGGAAATAGAGACACAAAAAACCCTTCAAAAAATAAATGAATCCAGGAGCTGGTTTTTTGAAAGGATCAACAAAATTGATAGACCACTAGCAAGATTAATAAAGAAAAAAAGAGAGAAGAATCAAATAGATGCAATAAAAAATGATAAAGGGGATATCACCACCGATCCCACAGAAATACAAACTACCATCAGAGAATATTACAAACAGCTCTATGCAAATAAACTAGAAAATCTAGAAGAAATGGATAAATTCCTCAACACATACACCCTCCCAAGACTAAACCAGGAAGAAGTTGAATCTCTGAATAGACCAATAACAGGAGCTGAAATTGTGGCAATAATAAATAGCTTACCAACCAAAAAAAGTCCAGGACCAGATGGGTTCACAGCCAAATTCTACCAGAGGTACAAGGAGGAGCTGGTACCATTCCTTCTGAAACTATTCCAATCAATAGAAAAAGAGGGAATCCTCCCTAACTCATTTTATGAGGCCAGCATCATCCTGATACCAAAGCCTGGCAGAGACACAACAAAAAAGGAGAATTTTAGACCAATATCCTTAATGAACATTGATGCAAAAATCCTCAATAAAATACTGGCAAACAGAATCCAGCAGCACATCAAAAAAGCTTATCCACCATGATCAAGTGGGCTTCATCCCTGGGATGCAAGGCTGGTTCAATATACGCAAATCAATAAATGTAATCCAGCATATAAACAGAACCAAAGACAAAAACCACATGATTATCTCAATAGATGCAGAAAAGACCTTTGACAAAATTCAACAACCCTTCATGCTAAAAACTCTCAATAAATTAGGTATTGATGGGATGTATCTCAAAATAGTAAGAGCTATCTATGACAAACCCATAGCCAATATCATACTGAATGGGCAAAAACTGGAAGCATTCCCTTTGAAAACTGGCACAAGACAGGGATGCCCTCTCTCACCACTTCTATTCAACATAGTGTTGGAAGTTCTGGCCAGGGCAATTAGGCAGGAGAAGGAAATCAAGGGTATTCAATTAGGAAAAGAGGAAGTCAAATTGTCCCTGTTTGCAGATGACATGATTGTATATCTAGAAAACCCCATTGTCTCAGCCCAAAATCTCCTTAAGCTGATAAGCAACTTCAGCAAAGTCTCAGGATACAAAATCAATGTACAAAAATCACAAGCATTCTTATACATCAATAACAGACAAACAGAGAGCCAAATCATGAGTGAACTCCCATTCACAATTGCTTCAAAGAGAATCAAATACCTAGGAATCCAACTTACAAGGGACGTGAAGGACCTCTTCAAGGAGAACTACAAACCACTGCTCAAGGAAATAAAAGAGGATACAAACAAATGGAAGAACATTCCATGCTCATGGGTAGGAAGAATCAATATCGTGAAAATGGCCATCCTTCCCAAGGTAATTTACAGATTCAATGCCATCCCCATCAAGCTACCAATGACTTTCTTCACAGAATTGGAAAAAACTACTTTAAAGTTCATATGGAACCAAAAAAGAGCCCGCATCACCAAGTCAATCCTAAGCCAAAAGAACAAAGCTGGAGGCATCACACTACCTGACTTCAAACTATACTACAAGGCTACAGTAACCAAAACAGCATGGTACTGGTACCGAAACAGAGATATAGATCAATGGAACAGAACAGAGCCGTCAGAAATAATGCCACATATCTACAACTATCTGATCTTTGACAAACCTGAGAAAAGCAAGCAATGGGGAAAGGATTCCCTATTTAATAAATGGTGCTGGGAAAACTGGCTAGCCATATGCAGAAAGCTGAAACTGGATCCCTTCCTTACACCTTATATAAAAATCAATTCAAAATGGATTAAAGACTTAAATGTTAGACCTAAAACCATAAAAATCCTAGAAGAAAACCTAGGCATTACCATTCAGGACATAGGCATGGGCAAGGACTTCATGTCTAAAACACCAAAAGCAATGGCAACAAAAGCCAAAATTGACAAATGGGGTCTAATTAAACTCAAGAGCTTCTGCACAGCAAAGGAAACTACCATCAGAGTGAACAGGCAACCTACAAAATGGGAGAAAATTTTCGCAACCTACTCATCTGACAAAGGGCTAATATCCAGAATCTACAATGAACTCCAACAAATTTACAAGAAAAAAACAAACAACCCCATCAAAAAGTGGGCAAAGGACATGAACAGACACTTCTCAAAAGAAGACATTTATGCAGCCAAAAAACACATGAAAAAATGCTCACCATCACTGGCCATCAGAGAAATGCAAATCAAAACCACAATGAGATACCATCTCACACCAGTTAGAATGGCAATCATTCAAGAGTCAGGAAACAACAGGTGCTGGAGAGGATGTGGAGAATTAGGAACACTTTTACACTGTTGGTGGGACTGTAAACTAGTTCAACCCTTGTGGAAGTCAGTGTGGCAATTCCTCAGGGATCTAGAACTAGAAATTCCATTTGACCCAGCCATCCCATTACTGGGTATATACCCAAAGGACTATAAATCATGCTGCTATAAAGACACATGCACACGTATGTTTATTGCGGCATTATTCACAATAGCAAAGACTTGGAACCAACCCGAATGTCCAACGATGATAGACTGGATTAAGAAAATGTGGCACATATACACCATGGAATACTATGCAGCCATAAAAAATGATGAGTTCATGTCCTTTGTAGGGACATGGATGAAATTGGAAATCATCATTCTCAGTAAACTATCGCAAGAACAAAAAACCAAACACCGCATATTCTCACTCATAGGTGGGAATTGAACAATGAGAACACATGGACACAGGAAGGGGAACATCACACTTCGGGGACTGTTGTGGGGTGGGAGGAGGGGGAAGGGATAGCATTCGGAGATATGCCTAATGCTAGATGACGAGTTAGTGGGTGCAGCACACCAGCATGGCACATGTATACATATGTAACTTACCTGCACATTGCGCACATGTACCATGAAACCTAAAGTATAATAATAATAATAATAATTTAAAAAAAATAAATAAAATAAAATATATTCTGTTAAAAAAAAAGAAAAAGAAATGCTTTTAAAAGTAAGAAAATGATAAGCATGGGTGATTAGTTTTATTGGATAGGTTTTTTTTCAGCTGAAAAATTCTCATAAGACACATATAATTTCTGATGCCCAAAATTTTCATAAATGTGTTTTCAGAATCACAAATACTAAAAGAGGCACTGCTTTAGTATTGAGCTTTTAAAAAACATGCTAATAAAATATACCACCGTGTTATCAAGTCATAATAAAAAAAAAAAAAGAAATTTAAAATAATCCAAAACCTAGTTTATCTATATAATCTTTCCACCCATCTGATGGGAAAATATCATGCATATGAGCTGTATCCTTAGGCTACGCCCAAACCCCTTCTTTCTCCAAAAAATGCTTGAGAACCACTAGGTAAGCAAGCACTACAGGAAAAGAACACTTTAGCATTAAGTCAAACCTTTTGAGGTCAGCAGTGAGGTCCTAACCTCAGATGGAGCCAAATCCCATGTGAGTTGACAGTGTTGCTTGTGTTTGATCCTCTTTACAACAAGTCATTTGGCTTCCCAGTATCAAGTAAAGTCAAAAGACATTCTCCACCACTGTATCTCAGGAGATTTCATACTGGAAATTTCCTATAAAATAATTCTAATTAGGATAGATGTATAAATATTTCTAAGTTAAAACAGTGCCCATGGCAGTTTGGGGTCACACATCTTTTTTTAAAAAGCTATCTTTCAATGCACACTCAAAAGGAGGCTTTTCTTCTAGATGTCTCTATCCTCATACCTTCATCTGTGTTGATATCATCTATGTCCCTTTCCAAGTGTGTCCCAGAAGGGATGGTGTTGTGAACAGCCCATTGATCCAGGATGTGAGCATTTCCTTCCTGCCCAGCAGAAGTCTGGACACCCAGGATGAGACTGGCTTAATGGTTGAGGGCAGCTATTTGTTCTTTTCCCTTAAATGCATGCACACATATGCCCTTCTCCTACCACCAACACACACACTCAGAATTTTTTTGTAGATGCATTTCTCTTCCTAATGGTATTTGGCAAGAGACCAAAGAAGTTGCAATTCCCACTCCCACCTCCAGATCCAATCGTAATCCAAGCTCTTTGCATAGCTAGGGTCATAGGCATGCAGTGCACCCTGGGGCATGAAACTGATTGCTCAACTGGAAATGTATTGAAGAGAAAGAAAAAAGAAATGAGCACATTAAATGCATTTTGGTCTGGATTTTGTCTCACTGTGTAGAAAGCTCAGGACCTGCTGGGTTTCCAAAGCTTTGTATAAACTAAATATTACTGGAAACAGTGCATCACAGCAGTCATTGCTCAGTACTTTTTCTCGTTTTATTCAGTAGGGAAAACTTGTCACTCCATATATCATTTACAACTTGCTGCAGTGATTCCTCAAAGTTAGAAGATACTGTACACTGTGAATAAAAACACAGGGAGGAAAGGGAGTTCTGTACTATAGGATTTTCATCACGTAGCATTTCTAAGTAAAATGTATCTGACACCAGTAACAGAAAACGTGGACTGAAACAAATGCCAAGAAAATCAGTAATTGCAAAAATCACATGGTTAAAAGGCACGTACTTATGTGCTTTTTCTCTCAGTGCTGATTTTTCATTTCGTATTTAAGATGTTCAGAAATAACAAAAAACTGTGTTTCATAAATTGCAAAACTATGCCTCTTAATCAGAAATCAAGTGTGGGGTATCCTCAGTCCTCTGTTACACATTTGGGAACATGGAAAAAGAAGACAGAAAAAAATGCCAGGAGACAGCTGTCAAAGAACCAGCTCCCTACACTTGTTATTTTACTCCATGAAAAACCACTGACCGTCACTTGGAAACCTATGGACTCTTATAGCATACTCATATGAATACCTGTTTTCCAGCCTAAAAAAAAAAGGAAGAAAACACCAATTTTGAAGAGATAGTAGAAGGGAATGAAAGGAAAAAACAGAAGGGTGGGAAGATAATACTTGAAGCAGGCCCTCTGATGAGAAGTCTCAACTGAAGCCTACTTTTCTACAGGGGAAGTCTGAAAACTTAAAAGCAGAAATAGAAGAGCTTGAGGCCCTTTAGTACAGAGGAAAGAAGTCTCACATGCTTTAAGAGCCTCTGAAGGCGTCAGTTTATACAGCACAGCAAAATCATTGATGTTCTTCATGTAATGTCATTAGAGAGATAAAAAGTATATTTAGTATATCCTGCTTTAGCAGGTTAGGGGATGTAGAAGAAACTTTAGAGAGATTTTTTAAATGACATGTTTAAATTTTTAAAGAGATTTTGTACCTGAATTTGTTACATGCGAAGTCCCTTTATGTGAAACATTTCCCTCTGTGATAATGCCAAGAAAGCAACTAACACTGTATAAGTTAGTTGTATAAACATGTTGTAATTATATTCTCTTTAAGATGAGCAAATAACACATCACTGGTCTGAATTTATTTGCCTCTGTGGTGATGGGTGAGAGCATGGGTGGGAATGGGCGTCAGCACATCATGGAGTTTATGTTCCCAGCTAGATAGCCTGGAACTTTGTGTGACCCTGAAAAGTTCATTTAGTCTTGGGGAGAGTCAGTCCTAAGAATTAGCCCTCTATTCCCTTGGTAAATAACTCCTGCGTGTTGCCTGTTATGTGCATTTACATTCTCAGAGAGCTGTAGTCATGGCTGCAATGCTGTTCCTTCCTGTGACTCTGGCTCCATTTCTGAGTGGACTTGTTAAAACTTTAGTAAACTTTATTTCACTTCTGAGACACCAACTACCTCAATCCTAGAAAGAGGTGTTGTAGACATCATCCAAGATTCCTCCCCCAACCACCACCAAATGCAGGCATTTTGCACAGCATTGACACCCTGCCCTGGATGCCTTAGATATGACTTAGATATGACTTCCTGAGGATTAAAAACTAAAACATTAAAAGTACCCTAAAACTTAAAGTATAATAATAATTAAAAAAAAAAAAAGAGTCCCTCCTGAAAAGCATACACAAGTTAGAGACACTAGCAGCCTGCTTGACCCCACCAATAATATCCTCAAAACTTCATGGTCCAACCATTGATCTTCCTGAGGTGGGTAAATTCTAAGGAAAATAATTTTGGTATATATTTCAAAAATTTTAAATGTGAGATTAACTGTGACTTTTACAGAAATCCTAATCTACTTAATGATTTTGCTTCCCTAAAAGCTGTGCACATTTTTAAGGAGTATGTAATTTATCACAGCTAACAATTTCATATCATATATATGTGTATATTCCTTCTATGTATATCCAATTTTTATATATAGTATATATACTATTTATATTCTGCATATCAAATTTGCATTTTTGTTTTAACTCTGTTGATTTGTCATATACCCTAGTGACATAAATGAATTAATAGCTCCAAAAAATGGTTGTTGAAGCATAAAACAGTGATAGAGATAAAAACACAAACAACTGCCCCTTCTGAATGGCCTTGTTAGTAGAAATAATAAATGGGACTTCATTTGTAAAACAGAATGTGAATGGATGTGTTCTCGGAAATTGGATCTTTAAGTACAGTGAAGTCAGCCAAAGAAATGTAGAACTCTAAAATACGTCATTATTTAAAAATTGGATTCTGTTGGGCCATGGAACAATTTTCTCTCACTTCACAATGAGTTAGCTGTTAACAAAATTTAACAAATGAGCACATAAAGTCATTGAATTTTCAAATAATTACAAAATTTTTTTCACTATATAATTAAAAAGGCTTTTTAGTACAAAGTTGTTGATGTTTTGCCACTGAAGAAAGACAAGAGCACAAACTAAGGAAGCATTATGCAGAATTACACTATTCAGAGTAAAAACAGATACAAATGATGGTTACACTATTGGTGAAAAGGCTACAAAACCAATAGCAAATTAAAAAGAAATATTATACCAGAAAAAATAATAAGCTACTGATAAAATTTATTTGTGAAATGATACTGTTGGATCTCAAAGATAAAAATATGTCAGGAAAATATTAAAACATGTCTATATTGGCGTGTGAGGGTGTGGGGGTTATGCATGTGTGCACGCACATGTGTGTCTGTGTCTGTGTGTGTGTATGCCAAGAGAGTTAATACTACAATTGAATAGAATTACTGATTCTTTGTGTTTTCAGCACATGTATATGACAGGTAGGAAAAAAAATGCCTAGTGATTCCTGTTCTATTTTTCACAAAACTCATGAGAATCAGAAGAAAGATTTTTGTTTTTGGAGTAGTTAATGATTATCTTCTGAGGTGTGATATAGACTGTAGCAGGCATCTTTGGGACATGGTAAGAGACCTTTAGCTGTGTGTGAAGCAAAAAAAATATGTGACACAGGAAAAGAGGGTGTCTACAAAGTCAGTCCAAACATTATTCATTAAAAGAGAATAGACGGTGGTCAATAATATTCCTTGATCCATAGTCCTAGAATGGCACTGACCCAAAGAACTTTCTGCAGTGATAGAAATTTTCTCTATTTGCACTGTCCAACATGATGCCCCTAAAGACATGTGGCTATTGAGCATTTGAAATGCGACTGGTACAACTGAGAAATTAAATTCTATTTTTAAACTTTAATTTAAATTTAACTATTAACATATATCTAAGGACTACAGTATTAGCACATTTCTCTGAAATAGTAAACATATTTGAGTATGATGAAATAACAACTATAGTGAGTTCATCTTTTCATCATGCAATGTGAGGAAATGCACTTCAAATCAAAGACTGCTTTCCTCGTAAGTTCCCTTGCTCTCTGAGGGGGAAAGATTTGAGTTCATGCGTTAATAAAGTTAAAATCACGTCTTTATTACACTGATGATACCAGTAGATAGCATTTATATGATTTTAGGTGGTCTGAATAGTATGACACTAAAAATTCAAGGGAAAAGAAGATGATTTTTAAATTGAGGGTAGGGCACCAAATTTCCTTTCAAAATCCAAACAGTGGTATCAATGGCTTCCTTGTGAAGGATTTAACGTTTTTCTTAATACATATTTTCACTTTTGGGGGATAGAAATTGGCGATAGATTATTGAGTTTATTATTTATCACCCAAAGCAACTAGAATAGATTAGCAAACCAATTGCTCTGTGATCTAAGTTGAAACATTGGAGGTCAAACTTTACAGTGTGATATACTTATTTATTTTACATCTGATGTAGCTCTGAAAATAGTCTTCAATGAGATATATTAGTTTTTGTCTCATAATATCTATGTGCATATTTGAAATTAATGTACATAGCTGATGAAGCTGTAAATAGTTGCTCCTATATATTTCCACACAATATATAATTGAAAGTCAGAGGGTTTTAACTCAATAGAAACCCACTACATGTAGAATGTGGCCACTTGGCTACATTGTCCGTCACTGAGCCACATATACATTGTAGTAAAGCTTTAAAATGAATAGGATAGCTGGCATAGATATGAAATAAGTAATATTCTTTTTAACAATCAAAATAATGTTTACTGAGTAATTATTTTTAAAGCCATTATTATTTTAAACTTATTTAACTAAAATGTGATAACCTATAATTGCACTAGTCACCCACTAAGTGGTTATTGGATTGCCAAAAATTTGAGAAACCCTGCTTTATAACATATTTAGAAACATAAGAAGAACTAAGATTTACTGTGGATTTTTTAAACCTGCTTATTTTCCTGTATCTGCCATTTCAGGAAACAGCCAGAAATCTCACAGTTAACTTAAACACCTCTTCTGCCCGCGTGTCCCATATTGTCAACAGCCGTGTTCCACCAATTTTATTCAAACTCATTGCTTCATGCTCCATTTTCTCCAGCTTGACAACTGCACCTTGATTCAGGAATTTAGTTTCTCCCACTTGAATTGCAACAGTGGCCTTTTAACTGGCTTCTCAGTCCTCATTCTCTTTCCTTTAAAATCTTTTCTCCATAATATCACTATGTTTCTACTTAAAATTTGTTTGCTGTTTCTCAGCACTGTTTAAAGTACTACTGTGGTTCGGTGAAACCCTGTCTCTACTAAAAATACAAAAACTTAGCCAGGGTGGTGGCAGGCGCCTGTAGTCTCAGCTACTCGGGAGGCTGAGACAGGAGAATGGCATGGACCCAGGAGGCGGAGCTTGCAGTGAGCCGAGATCGTGCCACTGCACTCCAGCCTGGGCGACAGAGCGAGACTCCATCTCAAAAAACAAAAAAACAAACACTACTGTGGTTTTCTCCATGTTAGCAATAAGCAGTGAGAAATGAAAGTGGTGAAAATATTCCCTTTACAATCATAACAAAAAAGTATATAATGCTTAGGAATAAATTCAACAAGAAAGGTATAGAAACTGAGTAAATCTGTTTGAAAGAATATGAACAAAGAAAAAATGGAAATAGCATACCATGTTTTCAGATGGAAAAGATTAATAGAATAAAAATGTCAGTCTTCCTAATAATAAATAAATGTACTTCAAGTCCAATTAAAATATTTATGGGAATTAGGATTTAAATTTGGTTTTGGAACTTGACAAAAGTCTCTTAAGTTGATGAGAAAGAATTATGCCAATAAAAGCAAAAGCAATAATAGTGAATAAGAGTTTAATAAATATTAAAACACATTGTAAACATTCTGTGACATAAAGTTGGATGCTGACATAGAAATAGAAACCACTGAGATCTAATGAAAAATGCAGACACAAATCACAATTCATGTGAAAATGTAATATATGATAAGGGTGATATTTTTCAAAAGTGCTTACACAATGGATGGTACGTCTGAAAAGAAAAGGAAGTTGGAATGCTACCTTGAACTATAAGTGAAAGAAAAAATTCAGATAAATTGAGAACTTGAAAAAGACAACTGAAAAGAAGCTCTGAGACTGTATGTACAAAAATTGAGAAAGGAGAAGACCTTTATCAAGACAGAAAATTAAGAAACTATAAAAGCTATAAAATAATATTTTTCTACAAAATGATATAAACTAGTGTATGACAAATATTTACTATATAAAATCCTAGTCAAATTATATGCATTTGAATTATACATGACAGAGAAAATAGTAATATTTAACATGAGACCACTTAAAAATTCACATGAAAAACTAATGAAAACAAGCAAAACTCACAAAATAGTAAACCCAAATAACCAATAAATGTATCCCTAAACCAACCAGTAGTCAGAAGAATGAAAAGTACGATGTCAATAAAATTTTATATATAGTTCAATTGGCACAAATTAAAGCAATAATCGGTGTTGCTTGTTGGAATATGGGGAAAATAACCTTCTCTTAATTTGCTGGTGGAACATATGACAGTCTTTGAAGAAATAATTTAGCAACAAAATCTACTAAATTTGAAAATACACATACCTTTCAACCCAGCAACTCTGCTTCTGGGACCTATCTCATAAAATTAAAACAGTTTGGCAAAATATGTATACAAAGTCTTTATTCCAGCAGTTTTCATTGTGACATAAAACTGGAAGCAAAGATCACCATTAATAGGAGAATGGTTTAATAAATTATGGTAAATCCATGTGATGGAATATTTTGAAGCCATTAAGAAGAATTAATTAAAGCTACATGAGTTAACTTGAAAGGATTTTTGTGAAGTCTAGCAGAGAAATTGTACAATTGGATCTAATTCTTTTAATTGATCAGATGAACTTGAATAGACAATGAATAGATGGATTTAGAAATGAATGTAGAAGTATAAAAAGGTGAATGTATGTTTATACATGATTATTTCAGCGTGTATAAAATTCCAGAAAAATATACACCAGTTGGTTAGACATGTCAGCTTATTTAGTGGAAGAAAAGTTGCGAGTTGGTTGTTTATTGAATAAGTTAATAAATAAACTAAAGGTGGAAGAAAATGAGAGAGTTTAGATAGATACCTATACAAAGATGTTGATATCAATAATTATCTGTTCTAAATCAATGACAACATGAGGATAACTTCTGACCTATAAATGACATCTAATTGGTAAGTTAAAAATTGAATACAAGTAATACATATAAAAGAAGTATATTATATATATAAAAAAAGAAAAACAGAAAAAAATCTTATGATGACACTCAAACACCTGCAAGAAAAAATCCAAATGGCTTACTATGCCATACAAAGTCATTTAAGAAAAGGGCCTGTTTCTCAAAATTCTCTCCTGCAGTATCCCCTGTCATTTATTACACATGCCAGTAAGTCCTGAAACACTTCCGTAACACACAAGCACACAAAGACACAAGCACACAAAATATATGTCATTTTGTTTATGCCTTTGATTATGTTATACACTATTGATCCTCATGTTGAGAATTGTGGCTGGAATAAAATATTCAATAAATGCTTATTGAATAAGTTAGTAAAAGAATTAGTGAATAAATGGATGAATGCTGTATTCTCAGCCAGGAACATCCTTCGTCTATTTCTCCATTTGGTTAATTCTTACGCCTTTTTAAATTTTAGCTTATGTATCATCTCTTCCAGGGATTCTTTCCTGAACTTTCTTGAGGATTCCCTTCACATTATTTACCAGCACTTAGACATTAGAGTGCTATTATCAGGTTTTGTGTTTATTTCTCCCACTAGATATAAAGCAATTAAAAGTCAGTGTCTGGAAGTGAATTCATTTTTGGTTCCTTATATCTAGCACAATGCTAGTCATATAACAAATGTTCAATTAACATTTGTTCAACTAAAGTTATAAACTGAAGAAAGTAGCAGATTTCTGGCTTTACAATTGTAAATATATTTCCATTATCTTCTCCTTTCAACATATACCTCAAAACAAATAAATGTACAATGTAATACTTGACATAAAAACAAAATAAATTACAGATGAAAAATTTCCAGAACTTATACAATTTCCCAGAACTCCACATTCAAGAGGCCAGCCAACTAATCACATAACTATTTTTCAAACAGTCAGTTTCAAACAAATATTTTTGGTTCAGGGGTATTCATGTGCAGGTTTCTTACATGGGTAAATTGGTGCCATGGGAGTTTGGTATACAGATTATTTTGTCACCCAGATAATAGGCATAGAACCCAATAGGTAGTTTTTCAATCCTCACCCTCGTCCCACCTGCCTTCCTGAAGTAGACCTTCGTGTCTATTCTTCCGTTCTTTGTATCTATATGTTCGCCATTGTATTAGTCTGTTCTCACACTGCTAATAAAGACATACCTGAGACTGGGTAATTTATAAAAGGAAGAGGTTTAATTGACTCACAGTTCAGCATGGCTGGGGAGGCCTCAGGAAACACAATAATGGCGGAAAGGGAAGCAAACATGTTCTTCACATGGTGGCAGCAAGGAGAAGTGGCAAGCAAAAGGGGAAAATGCCTTTTATAAAACCATCAGATCTCATGAGAACTCACTATTATGAGAACAGCATGAGAGTAACTGCCACCATGATTCAATTACCTCCCACTTGGTCCCTCCCGTGACACATGGGGATCATGGGAACTACAATTCAAGATAGCATTTGTGTGGTGATGTGGCCAAACCATGTAATTTCATCTCTGGTACCTCCAAAATCTCATGTCCTCACATTTCAAAACACAAGCATACCTTCCCAACAGTCCCACAAAGTCTTAACTCATTCCAGCATTAACCCAAAAGTCCAAGTCCAGAGTCTCATCTGAAACAGAACAAGTCCCTTCTGCCTATGAGCCTGCAAAATCTAAAGCAAGTTAGTTACTTCCTAGACACAATAGGGTTACAGGTATTGGGCAAATACACTTGTTCCAAATGGGAGAAATTGGCCAAAACAAAGGGGCCACAGGGCCTATGCAAGTGCAGAATCCAATAGGGCTGTTATTAAACCTTAAAGTTCCAAAATGATCTCCTTTCTCTCCATGTCTCACATCCAGGTCATGCTGATGCAAGAGGTGGGCTCCCATTGCCTTGGGAAGCTCTGACCCTGTGGCTTTGCAGGATTCAGCCCCCCTCCCAGCTGATTTTATGGGCTGGCATTGAGTGTCTGTGGCTTTTTCAGGATTATGATGCAACCTGTCAGTGGATTTACCATGCTGGGGTTTGGAGGATGGTGGCCCTCTTCTCACAGCTCCAGTAGGCAGTGCCCCAGAGGAGACTCTGTATGCGGGCTCTGACCCCACATTTTCCTTCCACACTTCCCTAGTAGAGGTTCTCCATGAGGGCTCTACCCCTGCAGCAAACTTCTGCCTGGACATCCAGGAGTTTTTATACATCCTCTGAAATCTAGGTGGAGTCTCCCAAACCTCAGTTCTGGACTTCTATGCACCTGCAGGCCCAACACCACTTGTAATCCACCAAGGCTTGGAGCTTGCACCCTCTGAAGCCTGAGCTATATACATTGGCCCTTTTTAGCCACTGCTGGAGCTAAAACACCTGGGATGCAAGGTACCAGTTGCCAAGGCTGCATAGAGCTGGGGCACCCTGGGTCCAGCCCACAAAGCCATTTTTCCCTCTGAGGCTTTCACACCTGTGATAGGAGGAGCAGCCACAAAGGTCTCTGACTTGCTCTGGAGACATTTTCCCCATTAGCTTGGAAATGACCATTTGGCTTCTCATTACTTATATGAATTTCTGCAGCCAGCTTGAATTTCTCTCAAGAAAATGGGTTTTTGTTTTCTATCACATCATCTGGCTGTAAATTTTCTGAACTTTTATGCTCTGCTTCATCTTGAATACTTTGCTGCTTAGAAATTTCTTCTGCCCAATACCCTAAATCATGTCTCTCAACTTCAAAGTTCCACAGATCTCTAGAGCAGGGATAAAATGCCACCAGTCTCTCTGCAAAAGCATAACAAGAGTCACCTTTACTCCAGTTCCCAACAAGTTCGTTATCTCCATCTGAGACCACCTCAGCCTGGACTTTATTGTCCATATCACTATCAGCATTTTGGTCAAAGCCGTTCAACAAGTCTCTAGGAAGTTTCTAACATTTTTCCACATTTTCCTGTCTTCTGAGCCCTCCAAGGCTCTAGGAAATTCCAGACTTTCCCACATTTGTCCTCTTCTGAGACCTCTAGACTTTTTCAACCTCTGCCTATTTCCCAGTTCCAAAGTTGTTTCTACATTTTTGGGTATCAGGTATCTTTACAGCACTGTCCACTACCTGGTACCAATTTACTATATTAATCCATTCTCATGCTACTAATAATGACATACTTGAGACTGGGTAATTTATAAAGGAAAAAGGTTTAATTGATTCATAGTTTAGCATGGCTGGGGAGGTCTCAGGAAACTTACAATCATGGTGGAAGAGGAAGAAAACATGTCCTTCTTCACATGGCAGCAGCAAGTAGAAGTGGTGAGCAAAAGCAGGGAAAGCCCCTCGTAAAACCATCAGATCTCATGAGAACTCACTATCATGAGAACAGCATCAGGATAACTGCCCTTATGATTCAGTTACCTCTCACAGGGTCCTTCCCACGACACATGGGGATTATGGGAACTACAAGTTGAGATTTGGGTGGGGACACAGCAAAACCATATCACCAATGTTTAGCTCCCATTTATAAATGAGAATGTGGTATTTGGTTTTCTGTTCCCATGCTTACAATAATAATGTGCTTGAAATAATGGCCCACAGCTGCATCCATGTTGCTGCAAAAGACATAATTTCTTTCTTTTGTATGGCTGTGTAGTATTCAATGCTGCATATATGCCACATTTTCTTTAGACCACCACTGATGGGCATCTAGGTTGATTCCATGACTTTGCTATTGTGAATAGTGCTGCAACAAACATATAGGTGCATGTGTCTTTGTGTTAGAACAATTCATATTTCTTTAGGTAGATACCCAGTAAAGGGATTGCTGGGTTAAATGGTAGTTCTGTTTCCAGTTCTTAGAGAAATCTCCAAACTGCTTTCCACAGTAACTAAATTAATTTACCTTCCCACCAGCAGTGTATAAGTGTTCCTTTTCTCTGCAACCTCCCCAGCATTTGTTATTTTTTGACTTTTTTATTATAGCCATTCTGACTGGTGTGCGATGATGTCTCATTATGGTTTTGATTTGTATTTCTCTAATTAGTGATGTTGAGCATTTTTTCATATGCTTGTTAGCTGTGCATATGTTTCCTTTTGAAAAGTGTCTGTTCATGTACTTTGCCCATTTCTTAATGGGATTGTTTTTTGCTTATTAATTTTTTTAAGTTTCTTCTAGATTCTGGATAGTAGACAACTGTTAGATGCATAGTTTGCAAATATTTTCTCCCATTCGTAAGTTGTCTGTTTACTCTGTTGGTCATGTCCTTTGTTGTGTGGAAGTTTTTTAGTTTAATTAGGTCCCACTTATCAATTTTTGTTTTGATTGCAATTGCTTTTGGAGACTTTGTCATGAAATCTTTGCCAAGTCTTATGTATAGAATGGTATTTCCTAGGTTTTCTTCTAAGCTTTTTACAGTTTTGAGTTTAACATTTAAGTCTTTAATCTATCTTGAGTTGGCTTTTATATACGTTGAAAGAAATTAGTCCACTTTTGATCTTCTGCATATGGCTAGCCAGTTATCCCAGCAACATTTGTTAAACAGTGAGTCCTTTGCCCTATTTTCATTCATTTGTTTTTTGTCAATTTTGTTGACGATCAAATCGTTGTAAGCGTGCAGCTGTACTTCTGGGTTTTCTAACCTGTTCATTGGTCTATGTATCTGTTCTGTACCAATACTATGCTGTTTTGGTTACTGTCACCTTGTAGTGTAGTTTGAAGGCAGGAAGTGTGATGCCTTTGGCTTTGTTCCTTTGCTTCGGATTGCTTTGGCTATTCAGGCTCTTTATTGGTTCCTTATGAATTTTATAATAGTTTTTTTTTTCTAGTTCTGTGAAAAACAACATTGGCAGTTTGATAGGAATAGCCTTGAGTCTATAAACTGCTTTGGGCAGTACAGCCATTTTGACAATATTGATTCTTCCTACCCATTAGCATGGAATGTTTTTTCCATTTGCTGGTGTTGTCTGATTTTTTTCAGCACTGTTTTGCACTTCTTGGTGTACAGGCCTTTCACCTCCCTAGTTAGTTGTATTCCTAGGTATTGTATTTTCCTTGTGGCTATTGTGCTTGCATTCTTGATTTAGCTTTCAGCTTGGACATTATTGGTGTATAGAAATGCTACTGATTTTTGTACATTGATTTTGTATCCTAAAACTTTGTCAAAGTTGTTTATCAGATCTAGGAGCCTTTGGGCAGAGACTGTGAGGTTTATGAAATTTTAGGATGTCAAGGATAAGAAGAAGATCCTAGAAATTTTTTTCTTCCCTGAAAGAAGAAATTAAAATGTCACATGAAAAAGAATCAGGAATTAAAATTACTTTGGTCTCTGTCAGAGAAAAATGAAAAACAAAATATTATATATGGGGAGTACTGTAAAGATAAATTTTAGTGCCAATCGAACTACCAGTCATGGAAGAAAGTAAAATAAAGTTATTTCAAGACATGAAAAGTGTCTCAAAAATTTACCTTTTCAAAGCAAATTACTAAAGGATATTCTATAAACAAATAAAAAAGCTAAGAGGAGGAGAGCATGAAATAGGCAACAGAAGATCAAAACTCATTAGAGAAAAAAGAAGCCTTGAGAGCAATTAGTTTGAATTGTTTGGGTGAGGCTGCTGAGGGAATGAAACTGACAAATAATTAGATAGTTTTGATGATATAGACAATTGTTCTGACCTATGAGAAGCTATGGATGTTGCCATAATTTGAAAAATTTCAGGGAACTGACATTAGGAAATCAAAGCCAGTAATACAAAGTAGAATGATATATCATGACCAAGGGGATTTTATCTTAGGAATAAAAGGTGGGCTGAAGATTCAAAAAGTCAATCCATTAATATTTAATACTTTAATAATTTAATCTTATTTAATTAACCATATAAACAGGCTAAAACAGAAAATATATAATTATCTCAATAGATCTAGAAAACAATTTGAGAAAATGCAACACACATTTCTGATAAAAATCTGAAGAAACTAACAAAAATAGAATAGTTTCTCAATAAAGGATATTTGAGAAAACGCTACAACTAATATTATACCTAAGGCTTTCCCTTTAAGATTGGGACAAAGGGGCTGGGTAAGGCATTGTTGTTTTTCTTTATAGAAACCTTTTACAGTTTTTCTTTTAAAACTTTGAGTTACTTTGTACATGTATCAAAACTATTACTTTGAGAAACATGAAATTTAATTAAAATAATGCTGCGATTGATGAACGTAAAGAAATACACCAAAGGAAGCGAGCTGTATTTTGCCCACATTTCAAAATGTTTCTGAGTCTAAGTTATTTTTGATCCAGGATTACAATTTCAATATTGACTCTTCGCATTTAAGCACTACATACTAATAAAGCCTGGTCTCCTACAGACCTCTAAGAAATCTAAGAAAAGCAAGTGAATTCCCCCAAAACAGGATGTGAGTCCACATGAAATGATCAGATAAAAGGCTAAACCAAAGCCTATGACTACACAGAGGGTCTAATCTGGTTAGTGGAAAAAGATGTGAAAAATGAGGTTGCTAAAACAACATAGGAAAATAAACCTGTTCTTCCCAAGCTGTCGCTTTGGAATGGAACTGACAAGCTGATTCACACTATGTTGCTTTAATGGATTACAGTTTCATGGATTATTCTCCTCAGGAACATGTGCATTTTAACAAGCAAAAACCAGAAGTAAAGTAATAAAGATAGGATTTCAGGCACATATGCAGCCTTTTGGAAGAAACTGTCAGGGGCTTAAGGGTTTATTGGAATCCCCCAGATTAAACAAGTTAGGTAGAGATCTACCCGGCCTGTGCATCTGCATCTTACAGAAAGTGTCTGAACTAGATGTGAAAACAGAGAAACAGTCCACTTACTTTCCTATGGTCCAGCTACCAGAATTTCACCCCACTGTGAAATCCAGTATAACCAATATTTCATTTTTAATTTCAACTTGTAAATTACTTCTATAAGGGGAATGTTATAAGAGGCAAGTGATATATTTTGAGAGTAACTGAAAAATCTCAAGACCTAAAATTTCCAACATCTGCAATCAAGTTTTACTTTCTTTAATCCATGCAGAACAAGGTATTTGCAGTGTAATACAGGTAATCTCATTCATAATCATGAACTGTGTATTTAAGTAATCAGTTCTATGCATAATTATTCATTTTGGATGAAAAGCTGTGCCTAGCTTTTCTGGGGATATGTGCACATTTTTTTTCAATTTCAAAACCAATCATAAATGCTTTAAAACTTTGTTCCAGACTGATTTATGCCCATCATTAAGACATGCTGTGAGTGAGTATAAAATTGGTTCTTGGAAGCCAATGGCGTGGGAGGGGATAGTTTTTATGAAAGTGTGGCTTTACTGTCTATAGTACCCACAGCCTATAACCGTTAATGTGGACGAATTAACAATAACGTCCATTCGTTCTGTGAGATCAATAACTCATCTGCATTAATGGCAAGCCTCAGGATCCTACAAAGTACTTCCTATCCACCCCAAAAGTGTCTGGGCATCTCCAGACTGTGTCCACCTATGTCCAACAATATGAGTACAGCTTCTGCCTGCTATGGGCCCCCACCAGCCTGCTCCTGGGAGTTCCTTCTGGTGGTTGGACATTTACCCCTTTTGCCAAACCCTGAAATATCCTCTGGAGCTCAGTCACACAGGCTCCTGCTATTCCTTTGAAAAAACACTAAGTGCCCTGAGTATTGAACCCTCAGGACATCTCAGAACAGCAGACATCTAAAAAGTGAAAATGATGCTACCTTCCTTCAGTATTCACTGCCCTGGAGCCGTGCTGCATTCTGTGAAGAACAGGCAGGTCAGTGCCATTTTCTGAGACTGTGGTCAAAGCTGCACTCCTCCTTGGCTCAAGTAAGGACGGCTGTCATTTTGCACCAAATTCACTGTACTGCCCCTCAGATCCATGCTTCCTCTTGGGCTTTTTTCTGAGCTTTTGCTGTAATAACTATTACCATTCTTCCAACTACTAAGGTTCAAATTCTTTGAAATCTCTCTGTTTAAATTCTCACATAAAATCATTCAAAACGTGCCATTGGCCGGGCGTGGTGGCTCACGCCTGTAATCCCAGCACTTTGGGAGGCTGAGGCGGGCGGATCACGAGATTAGGAAGTGGAGAGCATCCTGGCTAACATGGTGAAACCCCGTCTCTACTAAAAATACAAAAAATTAGCCGGGCGTGGTGGCGGGCACCTGTAGTCCCAGCTACTCGGGAGGCTGAGGCAGGAGAATGGCGTGAACTTGCAGTGAGGCGGAGCTTGCAGTGAGCCGAGATCGCACCACTGCACTTCAGCCTGGGCAACAAGAGTAACACTCTGTCTCACAGAGCGAGACTCCACCTAAAAAAATAAAAATAAAAAAGGTGCCATTGATTGTCATTTGCATAGCCCCTCCAACTTATCATGGACTCATATGTTTACTTATTAAAAGCATATTTTTAAAAAAGCAAATATGTTAAACACTGTGTTAGGAATTTAGATTCAAATTCAAATAAGATAGAACAATAGATAAATAACTGCAATATGGTGTGACAATACTTAATTTAGGCCCTTATTATTTCTCACTTGCTCTATTTAAAAATTCTTGTAATTAGTTCTCAAACACCTAGACTTTCTCCACTTCAATCCAAATTGCTCCAAGCAATCAAATAATTTTCTTAAAGACTGGTTCTAAACCTATTCAATATTTTCCTTCTTAACAACCCTGGGAGTATCTCCATTGTCTGTTTAATAAAGTCCTAAGTCATTTGATCAGCATTCAGAAACCGTGAAATTCAAACCACCTTGCCAAACTTTTATTCATTTATTTTTCAACAAGTAACCTTTGTTCTAGGTAACCTGGACAAGTAAGCATTACCCTAAAGATTTTGCCTTTTCTTTTTTCTTTCATTTCTTGACTACAGTGCTGTTGTTTCTTGCTTAGAATGCACTTTCTTCCTGCACCTTTTAGAGATCCATGTCTATTGAATGGGGGTTACCTTATTCTGAACTCTTGACATCACTTTTCTTGTCATCTGATACTTAATACATATTGTTTTATATTTTGTTTATGTCCACCTCTCATCTCTCCCAATAGAATGGACATTCTTTTTTTAAAAAAAAAAGACTTAGCACTTATTCATCTTTGATTTTACATACCACACAGTATATAAACCACATCACATACTCAATTTGTTGATTGCATGAAAAACTATTCTATTAGAAATAAAGCCCTTGATTTATAGCAAAGGTGACTGAATGGAAATATTTGTCATGTAAATCTTATTTTCTACTGACTTCCATTAGGTAATTAAAAATATGTTTTCCTGGGGGAAAAAACTGTAATACACTTAGGAAGCAACTGGTCAGAAATGTGACTAGCTCCCTGAATTACCAAGTATTGCACACAGAAGACATATTAAATCTAGAGGCTATTAGCTAGTTATTTTCATTTCTTGACACCTCTTTCAATTATAGTTTCTTGAATAAGTGAATAATTAAAAGAAAGAGAGCCACCATTCAATTCTAGAAGCCTGATTCTGTAAACTGTTACCTAACTGAAGTATCTTACCATTATTATCTAATGTGAGACAACACTGAAAGGTCTTATATGATCCAGAACTTCAGCAGGTTGGCTCACTCTTTCTTGTCTGCACATGAGTTTGATTTCCCCCTCTGCCCAAGCCTGTTTCCCCCCTTTCCCTTGCACAAGTAGGGAGGTCTGGTAAACCTCCAGTGCTTTATTAATTTATTTAACATAATACATATTAATACAGCTTATTTCCCTTTAACAATTGATACTAAAAATATCAAAATGTAAGATGGGTTTTGGAAGCTACTTCATTTGCTGCCAGCTGACAGTGAGAACCTCATCGCTGGTTATAAGTGAGGCATAGATAGGTTCTGGTGCCAAGTGGCTATCCAGTTTACTTAAACTTGCACCAGGTAATAGGGTTACCTATTCATATGGCTTAGTCATGCTCTCAAGATTGGCTTGTACTCATTCTCAGTGACACCATTTCCATCTAACAATGGATGGACACCTGCAGCGTTATTAGGTCAGTTGGATACATAAGACCCTAAGGGACAGAGCTGATTGCGTCATAGTCTGGACCTACTATAGCACCTCTTATTACCCGTAGCCCTACTCAAAATTAGCAGCCTTTATGTTACTCAGATTGTGGGCTGTAATAGCATTCCTAGATGTAAAACATATTGCCTGCAGAGCCCAATAAGGCCTTTCCAGCACTGTGCTTCCTTATTTATGGTAAAGAATGCTAGATAGAGCACTTTGCCTTTTATTTTGTTGGAAATATGTTAGCACACTGCTTACCACAGGGCTATACGTTTCACTGAAGCTGTAGGAACCTGAAACTTCATAGGGTTTATCTTCCAACCTCTGGAGATCATGTGTCTTACCTAGGTCTTAGTATATTAGCAATCAGTTGCTTATCCTACCCAGTGAGTTTTCTGTCATTGACATAATGGGTCAATGTGATATTACACAGGATATGCAGACAGTTCACATCTCTTTAGACGGTATAATAACAACAAGAAACAGAGAGTTTAAGCAATATTATGGCAGTCAAGATCTCTTTAGACATTATGACAAAAGGAAACAAAACTGCAAATGAATATCAATATCCATTCTACTTATACACAAGCTGTTCTCATCCTCTTTTCTAATCTGAATAGCAAAGATGCATTTGCTAAATCAGTGGGCATATACCACCTACCTGAGGGCTTGTTAACCAAGAAATGTACCACTTCCGGCATAGCAGCTTCTGCAGAGCTACAACTTGTTTGTGTTTGCAGTATTAGAACAAGCCAAGGACTGTCTGTAGTGGTTATTTTAAATTACAAATATATTAACCTCAGTTACACTCTTGGGGACTAGGCAATAACCACTGGGTGAATCTGCAAACACAGTGAACCCACTATAAGCTAGATATATCCATGACTCTATCTGTTACTTGATCCCCCATTAGAGCCTCTAATGTTTGTTAGTTTTTTGTTTTTTTTTTTCTGAGACATAGTCTTACTCTGTCACCCAGGCTAGAATGCAGTGGTGCGATCTTGGCTCACTGCAACCTCTGCCTCCTGGGTTCAAGCGATTCTCTTGCCTCAGCCTCCCGAGTATCTGGAACTACAGACACCTGCCACCACACCCAGCTATGTTTTGTGTATTTAGTAGAGATGGGGTTTCACCATGTTGGCTAGGCTGGTTTTGAACTCCTGACCTCAGGTGATCCACCAACCTCAGCCTCCCAAAGTGCTGGGATTATGGAGGCCGTGCCTGGCCTCCAGTCATTCTTTAAATGTCTAGGCAACCCCCATTCCATAAGTGAAGTCACCTTTGGTATTACTATTAGTGCAATTATGCTGGAACAAACAAACAAAAAACAAAACAATGACAACAAAACTCTGTTTTATATTATGGCCTTAAAATGTTATTATGTTGCCTTCACACTTATGCTTTCCATAGGGAATACCATTCCTGATTGTCAATTATTTTTCTCTTTTGCTTTAAAGTTTTGATTGACATCGCTAAAAACTGGCTCTATAGCTTATTGTTGCTTATTTGATGTCCCTTTTCACTTGTTAATTAAAAATGTTCTCTTTGTCTTTATTTTTTAGCAGTCTGACTATGATTGCCTGGATGTGGTTTATTTGAATTTCTTAAGCTTGATATGCTTCTAAGATAGCTTTCAGAAATACAGGGCATATTAATTCCTTCCAGCAGACCCCCCTGATATGTAGGTCATCTTGGGAGATAGCCCCATTTGAAGAGCGTCACTTAGGCCAAGGTTATGTCACTTTCCCATGGAGGTCCACATCCAATAACCTATATGAGTATGTATGGAGAGGTCTGAAAGCCCATTCTGTCTTCAGTTCCCCCTTCCTCACACATACAGGGTTGCCTGAGGCATCTCACAGAGACTACATATCAAAGGTCAACTTCTATCCCTACCCAATCCTGCTTCTTTTCTTTCACTTCCCACATATGAATCCCAAAAGGACTCCCAAATAAACCTCCTGCAAGTATACCAGAGAACCTAACCTTCAATAGTCAGTATGCAGAATATTCTGCAAAAGCTGAAGGTATGATGTGATTTTGGAGCTGGATCACCTACTGTCTGGTTATCAATAAGGAATTCATCCTTTGTGATAGGTAGAGCAAAGATGGCCCCTGGAACAAGGTGGTATTCCAATTATGTTAAAATGTTCACCAGCAGTCAACTAGAATGCTATATCAGCAAAAAGAAATGCCATTTCCACTGTGCTATATCAGGTAATTGAGAAATAGTGGGATAAACAGTCACTGATAGACAATGGACTAGCTGTCTATTCTTAAACTAGATTGATGCTTTGAAAAAAATAAAGGCTAAATATGATAAATCAGTAATTAAAAGCTAATTGTGAAAGCAGTCATCCCAAATCTGTCTCTATTTCCACTTCAAGATATTGCAACTATAACTTGATTTAAAGTTGCGGTATAATCCAGCTGGAGATGTGCTGGGTCTCATACAGGAGGAAAGGAAGTGTTCGACAAAGCAACAGCAGGACTTCAGCAGGACACCTGCAGGTGCCAGGAGAGTGTCATGATCCTGGATTCTGAAGGCACTTTGGTTAAAGGGCAATGAAATATAAAGTCAGAAAAGGGAGAGTTTATTGATTTTCTACCACTCTCCTGGGATAGAGGACTTAATACCCAGGCAAGGATGTCAGAGATGATATAGCCATATTGCTAGGCTAGGTTCTCGAAGTATCAAAAAGGTGACATTCCACACAAACTGAACCAGAAATTCTAGAATTGGTATGGAGGATCATAGAAAAAAAAAAAAAAACATTTTCAGGCTGAGAGAAAATGGTGTGCTCTGGGAGATACACTGTGGAATGTAAGAAATCCCATCAGAGGACTATGCTTCAAAGAAGGGCCTGGAGAATACAACATTTACCAAAGCAATATAGAATACACCAGTTTGTTCCACATCTGCGTAGGATATAGAAAGCCAAAAGAAAATGTTGCCTCTATCCTAACAGCCAGGAGAAGTTGGGTAATACACAAAATCATAACATTTTCTGAGTCCATCAGAGAATATGATGACAAGGAAGACTAAATTTCAAAGGTTGATGAACCCGTGTGAGGAGAGACAGGACTCATGCATTCTTTTGCCTTTGTCAGAACAAGGGGAGGAAAAGTAAGAGCCATAAAAGTAAATGAGCAAAAAACAACTAATATATTAACTAACTCTTCAAGGCTGAGTGTGGCCTAGCATTCCTGAGAACCTCAGAAATAGGGGTGGCTCCACTGTAGGTTATTTTCCCTGTGTCTTAACAGGATTCTCATGAAAAAGATTGAGGACAAGGTCCAGAGAGAGTTCCCTTTAGTGATGGAAACTTGTAGGAGATAACTGGCTGCCACTGAAAGACCAGCATAAAGAGCTATTGCTTCTGGAATTGCATAGAAGCAAAGTATGTCTGCCTTTAGGAGAGGGATAAAGACTTTCCCACTGTCAAGTCACAGGCAAAGATCCATTGCCTGTGGATGAATAATATAGGAAAAAATACTCTGATCCTGACTGAGGAGCAGGAAACTCAGGATTTAAGCGGCTACAAAGCTGAGGTCTGCTTAGGCTGGAGAGAGCCAGAAAATGCTCTCCTGTACCACGCCCACCACAGACACAGTGCAGAGCAGAATTAGCCATGGGAAGAAGAAGCAAAGACACTATGAAACCCTAACCCACAAGACTTGGTTGCATAGGGCTGGCAAAAGACTGAGGTTGAACCAGGAGAACAGAGGACACCAGAGACCACAGCCACTGTGAGTACAGTGCCAAGTAAAAAATTACAGCAGTCTCCTGTTCTGTACGAAGCAATAGTATGGGCAGACTCTAATGTCCGTATATAGAAGGGCTAATGAGATCTAAGGTGGCTGAGAGCTGATGACACCATAGGCTGCATTCTAAAACAAAGGATAACAGCAATTCACCACTGTCATGCATGGAAAGTGTTGATAGGAGCAACAAAGCCCAAACCCAGGTCAAGTCCACCACTACACACAAATGTCCTAATGGCCCATTTCCATGTGTAAATAGCCTTTACCTCAGACTCCAATGTTCCTTTATGTACAACATGAAACATTTAATAAAAAAACTATGAGACACACAAAAAATCAAGAAAAAAAATACATTGTGATGAAATAAAGCATAAGAAAATACTCAGAGATGACCCTGTTGTGGTATCTAGGAGACAGGGACTTAAAAACAAAAACTATGATTAATGTGTTAAAGTAATTCATGGAGTAGGTGGACAGCATGCATAATAAGATGTAGAATTTCAACACACACAGAGAAATTACAAGAGAGACAAATGAAAATATAGCAATAAAAATATTATCAAAGATAAATAATTCAGTGTGCAGAAGTAACACCAGAAGTATCTGATAAAAAAATCATTGAACTTGAAGATAGATCAATAAAAATCATCTAAATGGAAACACAAAGGGAAATAGTGGAAAAGAGTATTCAGTAGCTGTTGTACAATATAAAATAGTTTATGTGTAACTAAAGTTGCAGAACAAGAATAGAGAATAGGACAGAAAAATATTTTAAAATATAATGACCAATTAAAAAAGAAAAAACTCCACATGTCCAAGAAGTTCAGAGAATCCCAAGGATAAAAAACCTGAAACGCAGATACACTCATGCATATCATAATCAAACAGCTGAAAAGCAGAAATAGAAAAAAGTCTTTAAGGCAACCAGGTAAAAACAAACACACGTGCAGAAGGGTAAAAGTAAAAATTATAGCACACCTTTCAGAATTTTTGAAAAACATGGAATTATATCTAAATATTGCAGAATTTAAAAGCAAACAAACACTGTCAACCCAGAATTAAACATCTGGGCAGCATAAAGACAAAGACTTTTTTATTGAAACAGAAGATGAGACAATTCACCACAGCAGACAAGAAATGCTGAAGAAAGCTTTTCAGGGACAAGTTGTATGATACCAAATGAAAATAAATTAGGATGTATACCAAGAAATGAAGAATGCCACAAATAGTGAAAGTAAGAAAATAAACCTAAAAGATAGTTTCTTTATATTTAATAACTGTAAAAAATAAGTGACTATACTAATGATGTATTTTCATAATCATATTTAGTTGTAAAATTTATGTTAACAGTAACAAATGAAGACAAGCTATTCTACATGCTTTACACTATATTTCACATGGCATAATATTATTGAAGATAGGCTGGGATAAGTTAAAATGTGAATATAACCTCTAAAGCAGCAAATAAAAAGTTAGAAAAACTATAATTACTAAGCCTAGTGGAGATAAAATGGAAAAATTGATAATATTCTATCCAAAATCAGGCAGGAAAAAAGTGGGATAAAATGAACAAAGAACAGATGGGACAAATAAAAAACAACAACAGGAATGTGGTAAACATCAGTAATGAATTCAATGTAAATGACTAACCTTTATTTGAAATACAAAGAATGGCAGACTGGATACAAATAAAAGTAGGACAAAACTACATGCTATCCACACTAAATGTATTTTAAATAGAGAGAAAGTAAGGTCTGAAAAATGAAGTAATATAAAAACACTGGTTAAAGACACTTTGACTCTATTAAAATCAGAGAACGTAAACTTCAAAGAAATAAATATTACCAGGGATACAGAGGGCATCACAAAATGATAAAAGTGTTTATTCATTAAGAAGACACACATAGAAGTCGTAAATATATCTGCCTCTAATAACAGATATTTAAAATGCACAAAACAAAAATCAGTAGAACTGAAAGGAAGAATAGGCAAATTCACAATTATGGCTGAAAATTTCAGCATCTCTTTCAATCAGTTAAAGAATAAAAACTCCAGAAAATCAGCAGAGACATAGAGGACTCAAACCACCCTATCAACCAAACTGACATAATTGGTATTTATAGGAAATCCTACACAATAGCAAAATTCATGTTTTTTATAAGTGCATAAGGAATATTACTCAAGAGTGACTCATATTCTGGGTCAGAGAACAAGTCTTAATAATTTTAAAATAATTGAAGTCATATATCCCTGTTAGGCTCTTTGACAGGACAGAATTAAACTACAAATTGATTACAAAAAAGAGATTTGGAAAATGTCTAAATAGTTGATAATTAACACAAGCACAAATGACTATTCTAAGCCATTCGTACTTTTCTTAGAATTGTGTAAATTCTAAGACAATTGTGTTGAATTAAAAAAAAAAATTAGAAGGGAAGTTAGGATATATTTGGAATGCTGCCGAGCGCAGTGGCTCATGCCTGTAATCTCAGCACTTTGGGAGGCTGACGCAGGCGGATGATGAGGTCAGGAGATGGAGACCGTCTTGGCCAACATGGTGAAACCCTGTCTCTACTAAAATATAAAAAATTAGCCAGGCCATGGTGGCGTGTGCCTAAAATCCCAGCTACCTGGGAGGCTGAGGCAGGGAAATTGCTTGAACCCGGGAAGCAGAGGTTGCAGTGAGCTGAGATGGTGCCACTGCACTCCAGCCTGGCGACAGAGCAAGACTCCGTCTCAAGAAAAGAAAATATTTGGAATGCAATAAAGATAAAAATACACATATCAATATTTGGAAGATACAGCTAAAATGCTTTCAGATAAAAATTGATAGTATTAAATGCTTATATTAAAAAATAAGACTATTTGATATCAGTAATCTAAGTTTCTATTATAATAAAGTAGAGTAAATTAGACTTAAGCAATGGGAAGAAAAAAATAATAAAAGCAGAAATCAGTAAACAGACACACGCGTGCGCACACACACACACACAGAAAGAGAGACTGAGACTGTCAATGAAAGAAAGAAAAATTCCAGCCAGAGAGACAGAGTGATTGGAAAAAAATAAGATATGAATTACTGATATTATGAGTGAAAGAAGGACTCATTAAAGATCCTACAAATTAAAAGGATATTAATGGAATATTTAAAAATTTATGCCTATAAATTTAACAGCTTAGATTAGTTAGAGAAATTCATTGAAAGATACAAAATCACCAGTGTTCATTCAGGAAAAATAGATATCCTGTGTAGCCCTGTATCAAAGATAATGTGTGATTAAAATTGTCTCCACAAAGAGCATTTCACTGGTAAACTTTATTAAACACTTAAGGAACAAATAATACTATTTCTAAACGAGCTCTTCTAGAAGAGAAAACAGCAGGGAATCCTTTTGACATAGTATACAAAGCCTGCATTACCCTGACACTGAAACCAGACAAAGATTTGTAAGTAATAAAATTCACTATATCATTAATAAATAGGCATAAAACAATCCTTACCAAAATAAAAGAAAGTCTAGTTATGACTAAACATATGATCAAGTATGATGTATCCTATGATTGCAACATTGTTTTCACATTTGAAAAATCAAGCGATGCAAAGCACTGTATTGGCAGATTTCAAAAGAAAAACAAAGTCATACAATTGTCTAAATAGATAAAAAAATGTACAGAAAAAAATTGTATATAGAAACAACTGTAAAATTCTACATCCATTCATGAAAAAAATTCTTATCAAATAAGTACTAGAGGGAACATCGTATGTTTCACTTGGTTTCCTGTGTTAAACTGTGAATGCTAAATTCAGGAGTTAGTAAACATCCAAAGATGAAATTACATAGTTAAATGTGGGCTGCTTTCTCTTTGGTTCCTTTTTCTCTGTGATCTTGATTCTCAAGTTCTAGCTTAAGTGTCAGTTTTTGCCTCCTCAGCCTAGAGTGACTGTCCCAAGCTTTAGGTCACTCCTGTCTGGCTTCTATAGAGCTGGTTGTATATTGGCAAATGTTATGGAAAGAAAAAGAGTGAAGGCCAGTTACAGCATTCACATCACCTCCACACATAGCCCCACCACGCCCGTATCTCTCCAGGATATCCTCCCCTCAAGCCCTCACTACCTCCTTTGCTCTGTTATGCCTCCAAATATCTGTTTTCTAAATTTATTCCACATTTACAGGTTTTTTTTTTCTCAGTAGAGAGATTAGTTTAATACAAGTTACTTACTCCATCATATAGTTGGAAACAGAAGTCTGTCTTTACTTACATTTATAGTCTCCTATTTTTAGACATACAGGCTTATTTTATATTCTGTTTAATAATTTCAATATTCAAACTTTTAGGGGACCTAATTTTCATATTGTTGTTGTGTTTTGTTTTGTTTTTGACTGCTCTCTTTTGATCATGGAGACCTACTCCTGACCAACCCCCAGCCTACCCATTTAATATTTTCTTACTATAAGCTTGCCTTCCTTTGAGATGTAGGCTGAGGGTTGTCTACTCCACAAATGAATGGCATTTACTTCCACCATACATCTGGAGCACTATGTTAGGAAGATTTGAGATTAAAATCTTTGTATCTTAAACCAGCTTTTGCTGGTTTAAGTGTAAATTTGATAGCTAGTGTAAATTTGGTGTACAAATCTATGTGAGAGTTTGTTGTAGGTTTCCAAAGCAATTTTTTTTTCTTTCCTCTGCAAAAAAATGGTTTGAGACAAGAGATTTTTCTAAATGGTTTCCTGGGAAGAAAAGCAGTCTGGTTTATTTCTAGATGACCTCATGCCAAAATACACCCATCGGAAGTTCTAGCCTAACGCCAAGATAGAGTGACGTCTTTTTAGATTTCCTACCTGAAGTTGGTCCTGGGCATTGTCTCATGTCTTCTGGGGGACTGTGAAAGCCCAATACTAAGTTCATTTAGATTTGGTAAGTGTCTTCAGGGTGAAACTCAAATTCATTTTCCTCTTTATCCCTCTAGGTTCTCAGGTTTACTGAGTTTTTGATTGCTTATATTCTTTTTTCTTATTGCCATCCCTTTACTATATTTTTTAAAAAAGAGTTTAAAATACTTTTTCCATGGTGTTTAGTTGTTTTTAAGGGAAGAGTTGGGAAGAATCTGTAGACCTCTTGACTTCAAAAAACAGATGTATATAGTCAGTTTCACGTATATTACTTTAGTTGATTGTCATGATTACCTATGTATAGATGTCATTATTGACATCACACAGGTAAGGACACTGTCATCCAAAGAGAGTGACTCACCCTCAATCCACTCTCAGAACACAACAGGGCTTTTCTTCAAATCAGATTTTCTGACACTAGACCCCACGTTCTTTTCATGAGACCTTACCGCATATTGTTGCACCTGTTGGGAATAATAAGTTTGGCCTCTAAAAGGTACATTCACTCAAGACATGGAAAAATAACCAAATTTCTACCCTGGGCTCCACATAGCTCTAAAATTTCTTTAGATTCATCAAACAATCCCAGTTTAGTAAAGACACAGACATCATCATTTGTGCAGCTATTCAGACTGGCATCACCAGACATTCTCCCTCAAAAGAAGATCTCTCAACAGCAGCATAATGTCAGTGTTGGCTGCCTCCCAGAGAAAATTAATCATAATACCAGGAGTTAGAAAGATCTTACACAGATTTCAGGCATATTGTATTTCTTTACCTTAACGTCCACATTCTCCCTGCTGTGTTTCATTACAAAATCCAAATATCACACAAAAACATCATAGCTACACTCCTTGGTATATGTATTTTAATCAAAAATCTTTGATCCTTGTGATATTTGCCTGCAGGCAAAAATTCCCTTTTATGTCAAAGAAATTCCACCCTATCACCACTATGAGATCCATTCCAGCTGGTAAAAACATTTCCAGTAAAATAAAGGGAAAAATAGCATACTTAAATGAAACAAACATACAATTTGATAATTAGCAGAAGAGTTTTTAGATTAATGAAATCTTCATCATCATCCTCCTGAAATTTTAGAAAGTGCATAGTAATTTTGGCTATATGTGTTATATAAAGCTATTGTCATAATGCTTTGTATCTTTCCTTTGTCTGCCTTGTTTTAACCCTTCTGAGACTGGCCATTCCTGTTTAGAAATCCGTATACTATATTTGTCTACAAATAATAATACATTGCTGGCTTTGGAAATTCTTGCAGATGTTGGTTGCTGTTTTTATTTTGTTTTGTTGCTGAATTACATTTGTCTGACAACTTGTACATTTGTTTTGCCAGTGTCTAGATGTGCACCTGTCTTATTTCATTTTCTCAGATTCTCTAGCTTTTCAGAGAGGGTCAGAGCATTAAGGAAAGTTATATCTAAGAAATATATGAAAAAATAAAAGGAAATGTTTTTTATTCCCATCTGGATTTATTACATTTGTATGGGACTTGATGTTCTAATGTAAATATGGACAGAAATGCCATATATTAGTACCCAAATTTCCCTACAGTTAGGGAAAACAGCAATACCTTTTTCATGCCTCCACACCCATATGCACAGAGAACCATAGATAAGGCATTGCTGTTGTTCTTGTTTTCCTAATTTAGATCACTACAGGAATAGTGATCAGTTAAGAAACTCTCAAATGCACACAGCTCCAGAAGAAGTCAGACCTTCTTCATTGTGGCAGGATGTATGATTTTATAATGCTGTGTATATTGAGTGTAATTGTGACTTTTGAATCTTTTTGATAGAATTGAGGAAAAAACATGTGCAGTTCTAAAGACGGCTGTCGTGTCCCTTGCCTCTTCTCTCCACACTCAATCTAGTTGATCTGCTTCTTCATTCTGGCACCAAATCATTTCATTATTTAGTTGGCTTATTATCAAGCAAAACTTGTTGCCAGTGTGGTTCTAACCTTCTGATCTATTTTGAGTAATTGGTCCTTTTTGCTTAACAAAAGTATATGATAAGTATGTGACTATTGAATAGCTGGGCTCAAGTCTTGAATCTACTAATTTTAGAGGTGTGACTTAGATCAAGTTAACCTTTCTGGTTCTTCATTTCTCCCCTTTCTAGATTCTGTAAAATGAGGCTAATTATTCATACGCTGTAGGGTGTTTGTGATAAGAAAATAAAATAATGTATGTTAAAGTATTTGGGACATAATAGACAATAAATGTTAGTTCCTTTGTCACTCAGAGTTCTGGCACAATATAGATTATGCACACAAAAGCCAATTGGATATAATTTAATTAAGGTGCTTTATACAGAAGTTAAGGAATGAAAAGCAGATGGTGACACACACAGAAACTAACCGCATGTGTTATCAATGCTAGACCTAAAGGGATAGAAGGATCCTGTCCCCGAAGAGAGTGAGAGCTATACGTATGTGTGAGGGGCTGCTTGACAGGATCCATGGCCTTCAGTAGAAGAAAGCAGTTACTGCTGAAATCTCCCCTGCCAGGGGTACAGGAAGGGTAGATGAAGACAGAAATAATAGCCTAGTCTCTCTATCTTCATACCGTCTGATGTACCGCTGAATTCTTTCATTGATTGATCCCAACTGGAAGTTAGAGGACAAGGAAACCCAAATAATGCTGCCAATAGCCACCACATCACTAGAACAGAGAGCAGAAGGAGAAGGCTGAATGATGAATCTAAAGGAGCAAATGAAGAACTGTTGGCACAGCTTCTTTTCTTCACCTTCTACTTCTATTACTCTAGTGTTCTATTTATCTACACTGATTACTTTTTCCACTGTTGGCTTTCAATAGAAGATGAGGTCTTTGAAAGCCAGCATGGCATGTCTTTATCATGCCAGCATTTCCTAAAGGATGTACCATTAAACAAGTTGTGTATGAAAAATGCAACCTACTATATATAACCCTTTGCAAAAACACATTAGCAGCATAAATGTGCTTATAAAAGCTCTTAGCAGTTCTGTAGGAAATAAATAATAGGAGAAATATTTACTCACATAGTTATTTTTCAAGGACTATAACTAATACATAACCACTAGTTCCTGGAAATGCATTTTTGAAAATTATTGCACCCCTAATGCCAAGACAAGGTTGTAGAATATACTATACACTCAATAAACATTGAGTGAATGCATAAATCATGGAATAGCTCTATGACTGGGTCCTGAATTGATCTTGCTAAAGAACCGTCTTGCCAAATTGTTCTTGCTGAGGAATCTTCTTGTCACTTTTTCTCTTCAGAAACTGGAATCTTGCCTCTTATGTGTAGTCTGATTAACTACACTCATTTTCTCTAAAGGTTCCTATGTGGCTAGCCACCCATGGGTGACCTGGATGCATTATGAGTAAACAGTAAACATCATCATCGGTCATCAGAATCTCTACAATTTTCTTCTATTTAAGATTCCCATGACTATCGATGTTTGGGGAAATCTTAACACTCCTTGGAGAAATGCCAAGACTACTGGGCTCAACTGGCTCTGAACTCAGAAGATGCCAATTTCCAGCCATCTGCATTAATTTCTTTTCGTAACTTGTATGTGAGTGTTCCTTTGACATTGATCCTATCCCATTGGATGAAACTAGTTTCCAGCCTCTCCCAGTGAATGCTGATCGCTACCTTCTCTTCCAAACATAAAATCTTGAGCATGCAGTACCATCTGCCTTATCTATTGTCTAGATCAATAAATCCATAAGGACGAGATATATTTCTGTAAAGCTACAGGCCCTCTCTCCACCATCACAGCCCCTTTCTATCTTTAAGTAACTTTAAACATACAATCAAAGCAAAACTGGCATAAGAGAGCCAAATTTAATGAGTGAATAGAAGAGCTGAGGAAGACAAGCTTCTAGAGGAGATTAACTGTGTTTTCTCAAGACAGTTCCTAGGGAGGGGAAGAGCCAGAAAGAACAAGAGGCCAAGAGAAGAAAGAGAACTCTTAGAGAAGAGAGACAATTCTTTAATAATTGCTCAAGTTCAGCAATTACCAAGGTCCTTATTTGGTGACAATGAGACAAGACCATTTAGTGAAGGAAAAATGCTCATCATTATACAGAAATGTATGCACGCTTGAGATTTAGAATAGCGAAGGCAATAATCTGAGGGCAGCAGAGATTCTGACCATAATGAGACAAGGTTCCATGACTTCATTTTTAGAAAATTCCTTGGATGATGTGAGGCTGCTTTCCGCATTTTAAAAAGGATACATGCATACATACATGAAGATTAAAGTTTTTCCCTTCTTTACATAGAAACATGTCAGCATATGCTGCAAAGTCATGGAGAGAAGTATGCATACTTCGTGCTCCTCCCCCAGTTATCAGCTGAAAGAGAATCACTGGCTTAGAATTCAGTCTCTATTTTTGTATTGGTGAAGGTTTGATCAGGGAAGCAGAACCACCTGGAGTTATGTGGAAAAAGGAGTTTATTATAGGGACTAAAAAGTACACATTGTGGAAGGTGATAAAGAAGTCTGTGATAAGCTCTTGTATGTGGTGGTGATCATGAAGTTTTGTAAGTCAGCAGAGTGAGCACTGGGAAGAAAACTGGGACATGAAGCAAAGGAGAGTGAGAACAAACTGGAACTTGGGAGGACATAGTAAAACCCACATCTGCATCCACTCTCAATGATGTAATGTTTTGGAGAAGAAGCTGGTGTCCTTCATCCCTAAGCTGCATACATGCCTGGCTTAGGGCTCAGAGAAGATGAAGGAGTGCAAGAAGAACCCGGAAGAACTCCAAGCCAGACTGCTCTTCCTCCCCAGTCAGGTGATGTAGCAGATCAGTGACCTCGTGTGCAAGTTTCAGTGGCATGTGTCATGCTTCAGCCTTTAATGACTACTACTTATCTTCTCCCTTCCAAATCTTGCACAAACTTCTCCATTGCCCAGTTTGTCCCAGAACCATATAAGGAAAGCAATTCTGGGTAAGTCGACACCATATAAAATCGTAATTCTAATTGAGATAAGTTGACACCATATAAAATCACTGCAGTTTTGATACTTTTAGCAATGTAAAAAACTTGGAAAGGCATTGGAATAGATCCTGAGGACATTGTCTCCGTTCATTCAAAGTGGGTTGGAGCAGAAAGAACCTCACAAATATTGAGATCAAATAACCATATATTTATTTACTGTAATGTTGCTGGGAGAGTTAGCCATGCACCCCCATTTCCTGCATAAAATTAAGGAGTTCACTGATCTGCAGTCTGTCCTATACCTGAATGTCAATTGTTTAACTCAGCCATTAAATAAACTTCAAATCAGTAATGCTAAAAGCTTTCCCTATTCAATCTTTGCCTTAGTATTTGGTTTATTTCTAAAACATTTTTAATAAGAGTTTAAAGATCTGTGATAAGAAAATAGATGAAAATTACACCAAAAATTCTGACAGTTGAAGATTAAACTGTGAATGCAAGTTATCAATCTGAAAATAAAGTGTGTTTCTATATGTAAAATTTTAAAAAGGTGTTGATTTATATTTGATTCATGGTGTGAGTAGCTGCATTATGAATGATCAATGAACATTATCATCAGAACAATGTCACACTATTACAATTATGGTGCATCAAAAATGCAAACTTAATTGTTTAGCTCTTAATGAAATACAAAAGCCACATGTTAATAATGTTAAAGTTGTGGTTCCATCTGACAAAGTCAAAGTTAAGATGATGATAAACCATCCCAAACACTTTGATATCATAATATAAAATACACATAGAGGTTCCATACCCACACCACCACTCTCCCCACTATGAACAGCAGAGAGCATCTTTTCAAAATCTAGTTGACTGGCTTTTTGTAGAAAAGAACATGGTCCTGAGTTAAGTTGACAACTCAACTTACTTCATTTTGTCCAATCTCAAAACAGACCAACATAAAAAATTAGGAGGCATCCAAATAAAGTGCTCCTCCTTATCCACAGTTTCACCTTGTGAGGTTTCAGTTGCCTGTGGTCAACTGAGGTGTGAAAATATTAAAATGGGAAATTCCAGAAATAAGCAATTCATAAGTGTTAAGTTATATGCTGTGTCATGCATCATTCCTTTGTCCAGTATATCCACACTCTATATGCTACCTGCCCATTAGTCACTTAGCAATCATCTCAGTTATTAGATTGACTGTTGTGATATCACAGTACTTGTGTTCAAGTAACCCTTATTTTACTTAGTAATGGTCCCAAAAAGCAAGAGTAGTGATGCTGGCATATTGTTATAATTTTTATATTTTATTTTTATTTATTGTTGTTAATCTCTTATGCCTAATTTATAAATTAAGCTTTGTCATAGGTATGTATGTATAGGAAAAACAGTATATATAGGATCTGGTGCTATTGGTGGTTTCATACATCCACTGGAGGTCTTAGAACATATCCTCTACAGATGAGGGAGGACTACCGTACAAGTTTTTCTATAAATTCTTGCAAACAAGTTACATCTTAATGTAATCATAGGTCAAATTGCACAAAGCAACACACTTCAGGCTATAGGGTAGGGTAGTGTAGTGTAGTATAGTGTAGTATGTCTTGGATAATTCTAAGAAAAAAATGTGTATATATATATACACACACACACACGGACTGTCAATAGATTTTTTCCCCCAATATTAGGGCTTTAAGCCAATCAGCCAGCTGTGGAAAAATCATCCATTCATCATTCATTGAACTCTTGAAAAAGGGGTGCCAAGATCAAATGCCTTCATTAAGGCAACAAAAACGGCTACTGAGAGAGATTCTGAGAACAACCACAAAGTAGTTGTGCTTTGTGTTCATTGCCTCCTGAATCCATTGACGTCACTACATAGTAAGAATTTCTGGTGAAGAACAGGATTCTTAAAACCTCCAACAGACAAATCACTAGGTCCTGAGTTTACATCCCTGTTTCACTCATAAGCATATAATAATTTCCTGGGTGTGTTTTATCTCTACAAGTTATTCTTAAGTCAACCTTAAGATTTAGAATGAGGTTTTACTTTCATTATGTTGACAGCACTAGTGATATTGGGGATGGTGGCATCTGAACTCATAAGTTACACATTTTATCCATCATTTCAGTAACATCACTTTACTGACTCCAGGGGATGCACCTGAGTGATATGGCTATTTATGTATATAGATTTATTTATTTTTGGATCTTTTTTCATGTTTAGAATGTCAGGAGATTTGGAAAAGCCCTGTGAGAAAACAGATAGTATCCTTAATCCTCTGACCTATTTACTTAAAAGAATAAACTAGATGTAGGCATCTAACAACTTTAGGGAAGTTGGTAATAATGAAACCACTGAATTTTCCTGAAAATCTTCTCTCCATCCCTAAAGCACCTTCTACATTAGAATTATCATCTCCCCTTCATATATCTTAAATAGATTTGATTACTGGCTGTCTTAGTTCATTTGTGTTGGTGCAAAGAAATAATTGAGACTGGGTAATTTATTTAATAAATGAGGTTTATTTGGCTCATGGTTCTGCAGGCCGTAGAAGGAGCAAGGGGCCAGCATCTGCTTCTGGTGAGGGCTTCAGTGAGCTTCCATCACGGCAGAAGGCAAAAAGGAAGGAAGCTCCAGAGAGTGAAGGGAATTTCCTGGCTCTTTTTAACAGTCAATTATCTCTGGGACTCATTACTTCGAGGACTACAGCAAGCCATTTATGAGGGATCCACCTCCGTGATCCAAACACCTCCCACCAAGTTCCACCTTCAATATTTGGGGATCAAATTTCAATATAAGATTTGAAGTAGACAAATATCTAAACTATATAATTGGCTTACAATTTCTTTTGAGGTCAGGAGATTGAGACCACCCTGGCTAACATGGTGAAACTCTGTCTCTACTAAAAATACAAAAAAAAAAAAAAAAAAAATTAGCCAGGCCTGGTGGCGAGCGCCTGTAGTCCCAGCTACTCGGGAGGCTGAGGCAGGAGAATGGTGTGAACCCGGGAGACGGAGCTTGCAGTGAGCAAAGATCGTGCCACTGCAGTCCAGCCTGGGCAACAGAGCGAGACTCTGTCTCAAAAAAAAGAAAAAAAAATTCTTAGCAAATTACTTTTCACTCTTAGAAAATTCTGATTTCTTTATGTTAATACACCAGAGAACTTTCCTTTCTTCAAAACTTTAGTAATCTTTTCCCATTTAGAGTACTGTGTTTTATTTTTTATTAATATTTAGCCAAAGAAGCATTTTATTTCAGGATCTAGTCTTTTTGAATATTGAGTTCTATCTATTCTGGCTATGGTACTTGGGGTGCCAATTCACTCAACATTTCCTGAATCATAAAGCACTGTTTTAGCATGATCTCCTGGAATTTCACAAATTATGTATTATAGTAAATCTTTCTTTGCATTAAAAAATTAGATATTAAAATTCAAATTTTAGTACTTTGAAGAAATACAGAAAAAAATGAAAAAAAAATATTAAGTAAAATACCTCAAATTCTTATGCTTCTGAAACCTTCCTTCCTGGAGAAATCTCCTCTGGGCTAGAAGGGTTAAAAGCTCTCGCTCGTTTACATTGTCCACATTAAGCATATTTTGACATAATCTTCTCAGTCCTTAACATCTTTCTCTCTATCCATAGACAAGGTTAAAATTCATTTTGGGGAACCACCATGAATAAGATTTAGCTCACTGACTTCTTACCCCAACTTTTTGGCAGGTGGAAATTGCTGATTCTTGGTTGCTGTTTCTGCCCTTTTCCACACAATTATGGTTCTACCTATCTGTTCTGCCCCTACTCTGCTTCACTTTGATTGTCTATTTGGCTTTCTTTTTGCTTCCCCAGAATCAGGATTCAACCCTGAACATTGCTTTCAATTTTCATGAGACAGACTAGAAAACCTGTAACTTTTATACCCAGCTCAGATTTCTGTGATCTACCTCTCTAAATCTGGATATGATATATCAGATACCCTCACTTATTGAGAAAAATCACACATACACACACACACACACACACACACACACAGAGTTAAGTTCTCACTTAATGTTATGGATAGGTTCTTGGAAACCGTGACTGTAAGCAAAATGGTTATAATAATAAAACCAATTTTCCCATAGCTTAATTAATAGAAGCAGGAGTAAAGTTCCTATGGCATATTTCTGGTCACAAAAAAATCACCAAATTTTAAATAAAGATACAAAATGCTTCTAATATTAAACATTGAAATAAATATGAACTATACATAAAGTTTTTAAAGTTTAATAAAAACAAGTAAGATTATATACTTTTGGTGAATCAGTGAGTGACAGTGTTCATAGTGGTTGTGGCTTAGATTGAGGAACAAATGTTTGTGAAGTGAAAATTGTAAACAGCACACGCTACCACCAAACAGTTCAAAAACAACATTAACAAATATGGCGGGCCCACTAAGCTCTTCTGTACTGCATTGTTTATTGTCATGCATTTGTATGATTGTATACTTAAAAAATTTTTACTTTACAATAATTTGTATTCATTCATTCATTCATTTTTCTAATCCAGTTATTCCAGTTCAAGGTGATGGGTGGCTAGAGCCTCTCCTAGCAGTTTATGGGGCAAAGCAGGAACCAACCCTGGACAGGACGCCATTCCATCACAGGGTGCACTCACACAAAAACCCACACTCACTCAGGCCAAGACCGTTTAGATGCACCAGTTCACCTAACAGGCACATCTTTGGGATGTGGGAGGAAGCCAGAGTACCTGGAGGAAACCCACAAAGGCATGGGCAGAATGTGCAAACTCCACAAAGACAGTGGCCTCAGCCAGGAATTGATTATTTTGTTTCTCATCAATGATCCTTACAATGAAACAATGCTAGATGAAACAACCTTTTTTGAGGACCTGATATGTACATTAGATATGTGTACATACATAGATGTATACATGTAGATATATATGTCTCTTATGCATATAGGATTATGTCTATCCAGCTTCTATATTTTAGTCTGTCATCTACCAATAAAGAACACGAGGTAAAAGTCCTATTCTTGGCACTAAGAAACAAAATACTTAAAGGCTGTTCTGGGAAGTAGTAACATTTCAGAGGGAATGAGCTTAGGGCTTCTAGTATTTCATTTCCTGATTTACATCCATATTTAAGGTAAAAAAAAAAAACCTTCTAATAAATTTCCTACTGGTGAGAATAGAAGTAATTGTTATATAATTGCTGTTTTTTCCCCAAAGAACATGAAGAGATTCCAAGTTAGATCAATAATTCAGAAGATTTAGAGTTGAGAAGTGCTGGTAAAAGAACAAAATAGATCGAAAAACCAACCAAAACATATTTTGTGGTATCTGAGAATTAGCACTTGAAATTATGTTTTTGCTGATTCCTCCATATTGTCAACTTATTACAGCAAACACTGTTATCAGTTACTATTTATAGAATTTGTATGCTGATTGATTCTATTAATAAGTGTCACTGGGCAAGCAACCTCCCTCTCTGGGACTCAATTGCCATATTCCAAAATAGGGGCTTCAAGCATGAAGACCTTCTAAGGCCCCTGCCAATTCTGACCTTTTATGATTTGTCTCCTAGCTACTCATCATGGTCTGGAAACCCTTGCCAACAGCCCAGTCGTGCAAGCTTTGCAAACTGAACAGCCAGCAGACAGAACACATTTTCACAGTCTAATGTGAGACAGATACACCCAGTTGTGCACCTTGCAGAATCTTTTGTTTACTAACACGTTCAACAAACTGTGTCAATATACATTGTGTATGTCTGTGTGCATGCGAGAGAGAGAGAGAGAGTAAAGTGTGATACGCAGGAATCTGTTTCTCCTTCCTTCTTCTTGGTCTGATGGAACAACACCTTGAATGCCTAACTAAAATGCAACCTCCTCTGTGAAGTCTTCCTAGCTTTCCCAGAATTATTTGCCCCTTTATGCTTTTTTGTAACATTTTGTTAGCATTATTTGTTTTTACACAGCGTTACACTTTTTTCGTATATTGGTCTTCCTACTGGACTTTGAGCAGCCTAAATTCTTTGATTTTCTCTTAGTTCCTTATACTGAGTACATTGCCTGGCATATAGCAAATAAATAGATGTTGGTTGAATAATTAATATTCTTTGCATTTAATTTATGTTTTTTGAGATGAAACCTAGATAGTGGTTCCTCCACTTAGAAGGATACTGACATTGGTTTACATTATTTTCCAAACAACACCATGGAAAGTTGTTATATGGATATAATACAGAAGTTTTAGTTTATTGCTCTTGCCATAAGACCCACTGAATTGTGCCACAGAGGCTTACTTTTTAACATTTATTTTATTTTTCATAGTTTGTGAATTGTCTATATATGATTACTTTCAATTAACTTCCCTCAGCCAATCAACAGGCCATAAACTAAACCTAAGCAGTTATGAACAGAGGGAGCTTTGTGATGAGAATTTGTCCTTACATTAATTGCTAGTTCATTAAAAGTCTGCACTCAGGGAATTACAGTAGCTATATTTGAGTTCCTTATTTATGGGTGCAATAATATATTTAAAATAAGACTTCTCAATCAGTAAGCTCAGAATATTAAATGTTTTAAATTGCCTTTATCAGAATTCTTAAGATGGCTCTAACAATGCTGTAAACACATTCAGAAGGATTCTGGAATTTGTTTAATGACTCAGAGTAAACCTGGGTCCCCAAAGACAAAAATCATGTTATTTTGTGTCACTTGAGCCCAATGTGGATAACTGCATTCCCAGTTGTGCATATATCTAGTTCATTCCTCTAGCTAAAACAATTATCTCAAGCAAATACGGTTGTTGTGATATAGATCTGTATGTCATAGACTTTGACAAGAAGAAAATTACATTACCATAGAATAGAAAACATAGAGTCTTTCAGGGCTGAAGAAGAAAAGTAGCCCAATGTTGGGAACTCTGACAAAATAAGAAAGAAGTGTTAAAAGGAACTGATAATACCATTCTATTGACCAGTTAAAAGCAAGGGCTTACATGACTGCAGTATGTGAGGGCTTAAAGCATATTTAATGCCTTGGAAAGATTTAGGGGTTTTTATATAAAAGCTTAGGGAGATAAGAGGACAAACCTCTGGGGTATCATATGAATGGAGAGGAGGACATAGGATAGATCAGAATTCTAACAAAACCAGCTAGAGAGGACCTTGGTTTCCCTGAGACTAACAATTAACTTGATAAAACCTAGAAGGCTGGAAAATGAGATCAGCTGAAGTTAATGGAAGAAGCCTCCCTATGTGAGGCTAGAAACAATACTGAACCTCAAACTGCAGCAACTTGAATTTTGCCATATGTATGTTGGTTATTATGTTACTAGAAAGAAGAAAAGCAGGAGAAAACAAAGCAACCAAATGAGAGTCTCTCTATATTTCCATATTTGTAGATTATTGATAAATAACATATGCTTCACATAAAAAGAATGAACAAAGATAAGAATGCCTATTGTTTTCTTGCGAGTTGGTAGAAGTCGTGAGAATAAATAACTGGGTATGTCCTCATAGTTTTCAAAGGTCCCAGACCCTTATTAACATGCTTACTGCAGCCTCCATCTCCCAGGCTCAAGCAATTCTCCTACCTCAGCCTCCCGAGTAGCTGGGACCATTGGCGCATGCCACCACACCCAGCTAATTTTTGTATTTTTTATACAGAGAGGATTTCACCACATTGCCAAGGCTGATCTTAAATTCCTGTACTCAAGCAGTCTACCAGCTTTAGCCTCCTAAAGTGCTAAGATTACAGGCATGAACCACCACACATGGCCTATAATCCTCAATATTTCTATTTCTCATCTATTCCTCTGTCTCTGTCCCATCTTTTTCAAGATAATTGATAAAACTGTAGACCTAAAAAGGTTCTCAGAAATTATCTAAGAATTTGTCCTAGAGAGGCTAAAGATTTTTTTCCCACAATATAAATTTAGTGAGACAAAAAGAATAAAATAAAATAAAAAGAATAATGGCTAACCAAGGAGGTGAAAGATCTCTACAATGAGAATTACAAAACACTCCTCAAAGAAATCAGAGAAGACACAAATGGAAAAACATTCTATGCACAAGGATAGGAAGAATCAACATCATAAAATTGGCCATACTGCCCAAAGCAATCTATAGAGTCTATGCTATTCCTATCAAACTACCAAGGACATTCTTCACAGAACTAGAAAAAAGTATTCTAAAATTCACACAAAACCAAAAAGAGGGCTCAAATAGCTAAGGCAACCCAAAAAGAACAAAGCTGGAGTCATCACTTTACCCAAATTCAGTAACTAAAACAGCATGGTACTGGTAGAAAAACAGGCACATAGACCAATGGAACAGAATACAGAGCCCAGAAATAAGGCTGCACACCTACAATAATCTGATCTTCAATGAAGCTAACAAAAACAAGCAATAGGGAAGACCTTATTCAATAAATGGTGCTCAGTTAACTGGCTAGCCATATGCAGAAGATAGAAGCTGAACCCTTTCATTACTCCATATACAAAATCAAAATGGATTAAATACTTAAATGTAAAACCCAAAACCATGAAATCCATAGAAGACAACCTAGGCTATACCATTCTGGACATAGGAGTTGGCAAAAATTTCATGACAAAGATGCCAAAAGCAATTGCAACAAAAGCAAAAATTGACAAATGGGATCTAATTACATTTAAGAGCTTCTGCACAGCAAAAGAAACTATCAACAGAGTAAATAGGCAACCTACAGAATAGGAGAAAATTTTTACAAACTATTCATCTGACAAAGATCTAATATCCAGCATCTATAAGGATTTTAGACAAATGTACAAGAGAAAAACAACCAATTAAAAAGTGGGCAAAGGACAAGAACAGATACTTTTCAAAAGAAGACACAGATGCATCCAACAAGCATATAATAAAAGCTAATTATCACTGATCATTAGAGAAATGCAAATCAAAACCACAATAAGATACCATCTCACATCAATCAGAATTGCTATTATTAAAAAGTCAAAAAAAAAATAACAGATGCTGGTGAGATTATGTAGAGAAGGGAACCCTTACACACTGTTGGTGGGAGTGTAAATTAGTTCAACCAAATTAGTTGTGGGAAGCAGTGTGATGATTCCTCAAAGAGCTAAAAGGAGAATCGGCAATGTTGTTAGTGGGTATATACTCAGAGAAATATAAATCATTCTACCATAGAGATCCCTGCACACGAATGTTCTTTGCAGCACTAGTGACAATAGCAAAGACAGGAAATCAACCTAAATGCCCAACAGATTGTATAAAGACAATTCCGTGTTTCATATATACCTTGGAATACTATGCAGCCATAATAAAGAATGAGATCATGTCTTTTGTGGGAACATGGATGGAGCTGGAGGCTATTAATCCTTAGCAAATTTACACAGGAACAGAAAGCCAAATAATGCATGTTCTCATGTTAAGTGGGAGCTAAATGATGAGAAGTCATGAACCACAAAGAAGGGAACAACAGACACTGGGGTCTACTTGAGATTGGAGAATGGAAGGAGGGAGAGGGGCAGATAACTATTAGGTACTGGGATTAATACCTGGGTGGTGAAATAATCTGTACAACAAACCCCCATAACATGAGTTCACCTAGATAACCTTCATGTGTACCCCCAAACCTAAAATGAAAGTTTAAAAACAAATGAATAAATGTAGCGGAAAAGAGAGACATGATAAAACACAGGCTTCATTGGTAAATAGCCACTGCTCTAAGCACATATTCTTTAATATCTTAGAATAAATTTTGATAATACATAAAGGTAAAAAAAATAAAAACAACACAGCCTTTACTTTATCTAATTCCATTTCTTTCTGGTGTAACAGTTCTTTCTACAGGGCCACCCAGTGCTTTCATTCATAATGAACTTTCCTGTCTTTTCCATGTTGCAACCACCACCACTCTCAAATGCTTTTTCTCCATGGGGCTTATTACACTCAACATGTTATTACACATCAAGTTTTGTTGGTTTATTATCTGTGTTGGCCACTGAAATGTAAATTCCATGAGGGCAGGATTTCTTTTAATCTTTTGAATGTTGCATTCTGAATTTTCAAAGAATTATAGACCATGAATAAATATTTTTGAGTAAATTAATAAAATAAATGCATTAAAGAGAGAATATTTGGGCATGAATGATATAAATTCTCAGAAGCATTGAAAGGTGAAAACTGTCTTTTATAATAAAAGTCAGTATGTCTTTATTTTAAGGTTACATTATGGGAGTTGCTAGGCATGCATAGAAATATATGTTTAGAGAGAAGAGACCTTGGAATTTCAATCCTTAAGAAACTTTGTGATTTAAAATTTGGAGTAGACGGCTTCTCCAGCAAAGAAGAGTGGAAAGAAGCAGAGGCCACTAAAATAGGAGAAAAGGCAGGAGAGGATTTCAGTATGGAGTCACTGGGCAGCAGTGTCAGTGCTGCTGGGAGGGCATGTATTATTAAGACACGGAGGTGATCAATGACCTCTGGAAGTGTAGTTTTGCTTTGAAGTGGTAGGAGTGAAAGCCTGATTACAGTGACATGAGGAGTAAGTGGGAGGTGCATAAATGGAAACACCATTTACTTGTTGGAAACCCGTTTCTGCTATACAACTACTATGTGACGTTGGACCATATTATCTGTGGCCTCATTTCTTCATATATAAAATGAAGATAATAAAACATGCCTCATCTGTCTCACAGGATAACTAGAAGAATCAAGTGCCAACAGGCAGACCTTCCTATAATGTGAAAAACAACTACAGAGAGTATTATTTTTGGCAATAATTTTTCAACTGAGTCTTAAAAGTTAAAAAAGAAAACATTATATGGATGTTAATTTGTGAGTTCTGTTTCCCAGTAATCCAGGTTTACCTGTAATCTAGGCTAAGTCTGTCAAAAGGCCATTATCCAGTTTCTCCTTGTCTTATTTTACACTATTAGTCATTGGTAAACTGGGAGATACATGTACTGCATGCGTTGAACAAAGGCTACACAATCCTTGACACTTAGTCTTTAAAATAATTAATTATCCAGTGAAGGTGTTTGGTTCAGCTTGCTCAGCCCTTTCAGCAGCACCAAATCTTCTCATTCTGAAACCTATGGCCAATGCTTATTGCTCTCCAAGCTAGACCTCAGGCCCACAATCTTCAGCACTTTTTATTAAGCATATGAATGTGCATAAAAAGTCCAAGTGTTCCTTAGGGCACTTGTAGGATCCACAAAACCACTATCAATAAAGCAAGAGTGACAATTTCATCACGGTCAGCTTCAGCTCTGAAAGGTCTGTTGCAAAGATGACAGAATAAAACAATAAAAAATGTTGGCTCTGAAAATGGTTTTCGGAAGTGTGCTGTCACCACATCATTTATATAAGTTCAGGGAAGTGACTGTGGTCTGTGAAGGGACTCATTAGTGGTACCTTTCTCCTTCCCTGATTCAGAGTAAGTGTGTGAGTAGGTGACAAAGTCCTCACTATTTTTTCTCATCCACAAAATAAAGTAGATTATATCTACTTAGAAATCTGACTGCAGTGATTGAATGATGTGTGTATATTCACCATGTATTTCATACTTTTTTTCATTTTTGTTCACTCTGGCAATCTTAGCCCCTCAGTTGGGTTTCCCATAATTTGAAATGCCCACTAATCTATTGCAACAATTTATGTTCTGTATATAAAAAGCCACTTCGTCTTAATGACAGCTGTACTTCAATGGAAGCCCAGTGTTAGAATATATACTATTCAATTAGCAGGATAAGAGAAGGGGATGTGGTGAATGTGTAATTTTAACCTCTTTTGAAATTACCATTTCTGAAAATATATTGTTTATGGATTGTGTATGAGTTATAAGAAACAAATTTTGCCTGCCCCAGAAAACTTATCAAAAGAAAGAAGCCAGCAATGTGGAAATATAGACAGTTTTAATTGTGGAAGTACAGACCTAAATGCATGAATACATAAATAAGAATTAAATGACCAGTGGTTCCAGTTCTAAATAAGATGGAATCAGAACACTCTAGCTTGTCTATCTCATGAAATGTACTTATAAACCTTGGGCGGATGCATGAAGGAACTATTTGAGGACTCAGAAAAGTCAATAGTAGTAGGCATATTAGAGAAGAATCGAATTTGAAATTCCACTGAGTCAGAGATGAGTTAATTGTTTTTTCATCCTCTAGTGTCCCCTGGCCTGCTCTCAAGGCTGCCAAAAACTGAGAAGTGGTCATGGGCATGAACAGAGAGAGCTCCAGAAGGGCATTATAGCTCAGGCTCAGAGAGTGAGACTAGACACTGGGTGATACATAGCTCAGGCTCAAAGAGTGAGAAATGGGGGTCCTATAAGCAAAATTGGTAGCATCTGGAATCCACAGTTACCTAAAACTCTGAGAGAGATGAACTTCAATTTCTCATCAGAAGCTATGGTCACAAATAGGTGTGGAAAATATGTCTGTGTGTGTGCGTGTGTGTGTGTGTGTGTGTGTGTGTCTGTCTGTCTGTCTCTCTGTCTCTTTTCTCCTGCTGCTTGACCTCAAGCTAAAACATACTGGTGGGAAGTCATTATAGAGTAAAATAAATAATCCCATAGCTTTGTAATCACAGAACCAAAGGAAAGTCTCAGAAATTAGATAGTGCACAGGAGTTGGTAGAGAAACTTATCCATATATACACAGTTGTTTATGAACTCCTAGATTGACCCTCAAATGTGCATATGGTGCTCCAACACAACATAACAAAGACTTTGAGGACTGAATCCAATGATAGACCTCCACCTAGGTCCCAGATGGGACATTGGGTGATATATGCCCAGAAAAGATCCAAATAACATTGCGAAGACTTTGAAAATGAAAAAGTTCATTGAAAACATATCCCTCAGAAGCAGCTGTTCAAAAGTTGTGATCTGAGCCTAACCATATCTATTGCCTGATAAAACAAAAACAGAAACATTCTTCACAAAAGTTGAACAAGACCCAAAGTCTCATAACACAATATTCAAATATCAGAAAGTAATACAAAGTTTATTAACATATGAAGAACCAGCAAAGTCTCAATTTGCAAGAGAGGAAAAAAGGACATCCGCATAGAGATCAGCCATATGTTAGATTTATCTATTAAATCTTTTTAAAGTAGCTATCATACAAATACTCTAAGAAATAAGGGCAAATACTCTTAAATAGAAAGAAAATTTAAACAATAAAATGGAAGACGTAAAAAAGCAAACAAAACATTAAAATTAAAAGGCAATTATAAAATAAGTGTAATAGCAGAATGGAAACAACAAAAAAGATAGTTATTGAACTTGAAGATATATAAATTAAAATACCTAATCTAAAAACAGAAAAAATAGACTGAAACAAAAAAATACAGGAATCTGTGAGACAAAACCAAATATCTAACATTGGTATAATCAGACTACTAAGATAAATATTTTTAAATAATGGCTAAAATTTCCCAAGTTTCATAGAAGAACTTACAGATTTAAGAAGCTCAGTAAAACTTCAAAACTATAAATCCAAATAGACTCATGCCCAGCCACATCATAATCTAACTGTTGAAAACTAAGATTCAGAAAAAAAAATCTGAAAAATAGCCAGAGGAAAATTGATGTAGCCTGAATATTTGACCCTCTAAATCCCCTGTTGAAATTTTATCCCCAGTGTTAGAGGTGGGGCCTAGTGAGAGGTATTTGGGTCATGGGGTCAGATCCCTCATGAATGGCTTGGTGCTATTTCCCTGGTAATGAGGACTTCCTGCTCTCTTAGTTGCCATGACATCTGATTGTTACAAAGAGCCAAGCACCTCCTTCCCTCTTGTTCTTTCTCTCTCTTGCCATGTGACATGCCTGTTCTTTCTTCTTCTACCACTAATGAAATCTTCCTGAGGTCTTTACCAGAAACAGATGCTGGCACCATGCTTCCCATAGAGCCTACAGAACCATGAGCCAAATAAACCTTTTCTTTTTAAATTAACCAGCCTCAGGTATTCCTTTATAGCAACGCAACATAGACCAAGACAGAAAATGAAACACTACTCCTAAGGCAATAACAATTCAAATTGCTATGGATTTGAAATAAAAAGTTATAGTTGAGGGAGTGTTCAAGAGAGCTGACTAGCCACATCCAGGACTCCCCTCCTCCACCCAGAAGGACCAAAATAGCAAGTGGATAATCATAATTTGAATAGAGAATCTAAGAACCCTGGAATTCAGCAGAGATATGACAGGAAACACCTGAGGCATGAAAGAAGAGGCAAGTGAGGCAGCCAGCCTGGCTGAGATTTCCTAGGATCCTGGAGAGAAGAAGTTCATGCAAGGTCCCACACACCCCTCAAGAACTACGCAGCAGCAGCACAGCACCATTTTGAGACCCCAGGCCCCACCAGGCTACATCCGGTCCTGGGGCCCAACTGACATCTCCTCACATCTACCAAGAGGGTTCCAGTGGTGCAACATTGTTTTGACCTAGCAATGTGACAGGGTCCCCAGCAGTCTAGCTTCTACAGTGTTCTATACTCTATGGAATGAGGAGTACAGTGCACTAGGGAAGCTACCCTGGGACAAAGGGAGCTGAAGTTTGTGCCCCAAGAGCCTGAAAGCCACCTGTTTGGTTTCACTGCTATTGATAGCAACAACTCACCTCCAGAGCCACTTGCTTGGGATAACTGAACTGAGAGCAACCCTGCCACCTGCCCCCAGCAGTAGGACCACCACACATTTGCTTGTGCCTGAAGATATCCCCCCCTACTTTACCACCACTGCTGTTGCAACCTAGCTCTCTTCCTAGGGACTTGGGGATCACCCCATCCTGCCTACAACTGATAAAAACTGCACACAACCCTTGAGGACCTTAGGATAGGTCTTCCCAGCTCCATACTACTCCCTTTGTCAGTGTCATGTCTGAGTATGACACCGGCGGCCTGAGGACTTCCCTGTCCTGTCCACCACTGTTGGCATCTGTACACTCCTCCTGGGGCCTCAAGATGGATCTACCCAGCCTGGCACAACCACCAGCAACCACATGCACCATCTGGGAGCCAGGGGACTGGCCTGCCCAGCCTATCACAGCCACTGCTAACACCAACGTGTGCTACCTGGGAGCTCAAGTGTCGTCTCACCACTGATATTACCATCACCTGTGTCACACATGCTGCCCAGGGACCCAAGGACCTGCCTGCCTTCCCAGCCTACGACTGCCACTGCTGGCACAGGATCAAGCCTCTTGGAAGCCCAAGAATTGGCTCACCTGAATCTGCTAAGGCCAACGCCCATGTATGCCACCTAGGGGAAAAGAATAGGAATGATTGATCCACCACTGCCACCAGAAGGGCCTGAGGACTGGTACCCCTGGCATCTCTGTCCTCAGAAAAGCCTGACCAAAGCCCCAGATGACAACCATAGTGTAAGCCAATGAAGAAATTTCAGACAATAGTGATGCTCTTTAAAGTTGAATAAATCATACAGAGAATATGCTACTGCACGCATGTAGATTAAAGGTAAAGTGCCCTATCCAATCAACCCCATAGCTATTTTCAAGGATAAGTCTTCCCCTATGAAAGCCAATCTAAAAGTTGGAAGAAGTGACTATTATACCAGATGCACAGATATCAATGTGAGGACATAAGAAACATGGAAAAGTAAGAAAATATGACACCTCCAATAGAACACAATAATTATCCAACAACAAAAATTGAAAATGAAAAATTTATGAAATGCCTTAAAAAAGAATACAAAATCATGATATTTTAAAAGCTCAAGTGAATATAAGAGAACTCAGATAAACAATTCAAAGAATTCAGGAAAACAATTCAAGATATAAGTGAGAACTTAAAGAGGTAGATATCATGAAAAGGAATCAAACAGGAATCAAGCAAATGAAACAAATACACATACAGAATTGAGAGCTTCGACAATAGACTAGATCAAGCAGAAAAAAGAATGGAAGACAGGTCTTTTGAAATTTGAAATAGCCCAGTCAGAAAAAAATTTAAAAAATAGAAAAAAAGAATAAAAATGAATGAAGAAAGCCTACATGTCATTTGGGACACCATGAAGTGACCAAATATACAAGTTTTGCATGTTCCAGAAGATGATGAGAAGGCCAAAGGCATAGGAAACCTATTTAATGAAATAATAACGGAAAACTTTCCAAGGGTAGCAAGAGATTTAGACATCCAGGTATAGGAATCTCAGTAGTACCTAACTGGATATATCTCAAAAAGGTCTTCTACAAGACATAATATAGTCAAACATTCAAAAGTCAAAGACCAAGAGATATTTTTAAAAACAGCAAGAAAAGTGTTTAGCCACATATAAGGGAACCCACATCAGACTAACAATTTATCTTGTAGCAGAAACCTTATAGGCTAGGAGAGAATGAGATAATATATTTAAAATGCTGAAAGGAATAACAAACAAAAAAGCATGAGCAAAGAATACTACACTCAGCAAACTTATCCTTCATAAATGAGGGGGAAAATGTTTTTCCCATTTGAGCAAAAACTGAGGGAATTTCATCACAAGTAGGCTGGTGCTACAATACAACAATAGATGAGACTTCAACACCTTAAAATGTGTTTTTAAAAGTTATTTAGTTTAAAAATATTCATTAAATAATTATAGTCATATTTTTAAGAAACAAATATTCTATGACATTTCTAGATAGATATAGATAGATACATAGATTAAAAATATGCATACTGCCTACTCCCAGTTACTATTTCCCCAAAGGTAGACATCTTCAACACTTTTAGCTGATTATTTTGGTACTTTATAATATGATTTTGTTGCTACTTAAAAAGTGTTCAGTTGTAAAAGTTATCTTTTGGATTTTCCAACTGAAACATGATGATTTATGGTCTTCCTTGTACACACTCACACACACACACACGTGTGCTAAAAAATTTGCACATTTCTCATATTCTCTCAAAATAGACCCTTTTTTTATTATTATTATACTTTAAGTTCTGGGGTACAGGTGCAGAATGTGCAGGTTTGTTACACAGGTATACACGTGCCATGGTTGTTACTATTTGTAATAGCTAATATATGGATCAACATGTGTACATGTGTCCAGTAATAGATGTAAGGGTATAGAAAATGTGTGTGTATTCATATTCCATTACATATACATATATATTCCATTTTATACACATATATTACATATGTATAATGGAATAATATTCAGCCATATTAAAGAATGTCATTTGCAGCAATATGGATGGGATTGTAGATTATTATGTTAAGTTAAATGAGTCAGGCACAGAAAGACAAATATCATTATGTTCTCACTCATATGTGACCACTAAAAAAGTTAATTTTATGGAGGTAAAGAGTGGAGTTGAAAGAGACCCATAGATAGTTATTTTTGGATAAACATAGAAATTGGCCCTTCTGCTGTTAAAACCTGAAACTTGTATTTGTTTTATCTGAGTTTCTTCCTCAGAAAAGGGCCTTCAAGCCTCTCAAAAAAAAGTATCAAAGAACTAAAACTCACCAGGTCACTGCTCCAAATGCCTCCTTTCCCCTGCCTAGTTCCTGTTTTCTTACACGCTGTTACAATTCCTCCATGCTATATAAACCTCTAGTTTTAGTCAGTCAGGGAGATGGATTTGAGACTGAGCTCCCATCTCTTGGCTGTAGCACCCAATTAAAGCCTTCTTCCTTCACAATACTTGTCATCTCAATTACTGGCTTTCAGTGTGCCGAGCAGCAGGATCTAGACCAAACTCCTGGTGTTTCGGTAACAGAATGATAATTATCAGAGGCTGGGAAGGGTTATGGGGTGGGATGAAGAAAAGATGGTTAATAGATACAAACATATAGGTAGACAGAGAGAATAAGTTCTAATATTTAATAGCAGGAGAGGGTGACTATAGTTAACAATAATGTGTTGTATATTTCAGAACAGCTAGAAGGTAAGACTTGAAATGTTCCCAACATATACAAATGATAAATATTTGGAGGTGATGGATATCCAGTCTATCATTGATGGACATTTGGGTTAGTTCCAAGTCTTTTCTATTGTGAATAGTGCTCCAATAAACATAGGTGTGCATGTGTCTTTATAGTAGAATGATTTATAATCCTTTGGGTATATATACCCAGTAATGGGATTACTGGGTCAAATGGTATTTCTAGTTCTAGATCCTTAAGGAATTGCCACACTGAATAGTCAAATTTTTAAAGATATTCAGTGTTTGCGTTAGTTTTACATGATAAAAAACTATTATCAAATGAGCCATGTGTATTGCTATGGCTATTTTTTCCTTTTTAATATTTTTCTTTTCTGTGTGTTGGCAGTTGTCTCGTGTTAGTTTACTTCTTTTTAAAATGTATTTGTCATAAATCATGCCACAACCTTCTCAGCAGTGCAGATTCTCTCTCTTAATGCATTTAAATCCATCAGACATTCTATTGCTTCCCCCCCTGCCCCTTTTGAAGAAGGCTTTTCCGGAGTCACCTGACCTGCTTCAGTGTTGCCTGGTACAACTCTAGGCCTGCCGAACATTAGTCTTCAAGAACATCCTTTCATCCTCCCCCTGAAGATTCACTTTGCCTTTGTCTTCTGTTTGATACCCCATAACCTTGATCAAATATTTTCAAATGCTCTCATTTTATAATGCCCTTTGAATCCGTTTTTTTTTTCTTTAATGACACTCTATGCCAAAAAGAAATACCTAATAGTTCTGTGTGCTAAGTACTTAGGTCTCAACAAATACTAGTGGTAATTCATGTGATGTCCAACAAATGTCACTGTATATATCCTTTGATGACTGAAACGTTCTGTGGTACCCTTTGTGGCTTTCCAGTGCATGTTGGTGCAATTTAACAAACAGGGTCCTAGATCCTAAGCCTTTCTTTTTCATGTTTACTCCTTTATTTTGGTGGCATATGTCCCCTAGAAGCTTCCTGCTGAAGAGCATATCAGAGTTAGTTTTTTGAAATATTGGTGTTTAAAAATGTCTTTATATATCCCTGACACTCAGCTGATATTTTTGCTAAACATATATTTGAGCAAATCTGATATTATAAGCACATTTTGGAGTTTTATGTATAATAAACTCAATGAGGACAGTGACTTCTTCTATATTATTTCCAAATACTTGGCAGATGGTAGGTGGTGAGAGAATGAATAAAGTGACTCCTGTATGAACCTAGTCCAAGTTCACCAACGACACATCAACATGATTAGGTCTGTCTGTCATTTTCTTAAATGACTAGAAAATATTATTGATTGTCTGAAAAAGTATAAAATTCAATTATCTTAGACGGTAGTACAAAAATAGATTAAAATGCTTAACTTTACCAAGTAGAAATGGAAATGTAGTTTTGATCTGAATTATGTTATCTAATTATAACATTGTCACCCATCCTTTAAATTAATAAAATATTGCTTCTACTTTTAATGATGTCATTAATAACGCAGTCAGCTTGAGCTCAATAGGTAAGCTAGTTTATCTTAACTCAAAAGTCATCCTGTATTTATAGTATATTAAATGCAGGAGCCAATAATTCTGAGCCTGGAATAATGCATCAATTCATAAAGAGAATTGCCTTTAATTTAGCCATTGGTAGGTAAAGGATAACTGAATATTCATCTTCTATGAAGGCTATTTTAATAACGACTTAATTGTCCTTTTTCAATAATAAAATCAACTACTCAAGCAAGTATGCCATGTTCTGATCCCAGTTAAAATGAGTGTGTCTCAGTCCTGTAAGAGCAGGCTAATGAAGACAGTCTCAGAGCCATGAGTCCTTCATGAGTTCCATGGCCTCATACTTTATAATGTTCTAAAGCAAAATCCATGCAATTGCAAATAGGGGAATTAAATGGGCAGTCTATCAATGCAAACATCATTACCACAATAAAACAATTTAAATCAGCACCATCATCTTGTATACAAGGACAGAGTATAATATGTTCATTTCATTAACTTTGACTCCATGTCATGAATTCATACCTTTTCAAATGGAAAGTTCTGTCCACCTATGGGCTGTGTGACCTTTGGCACATCTCCTTTCCTTCTATATATTATTACCATAACCTCCCATCTATTTAGACTGAAGTGGAGTCATAAGGTAACTTCAAAGCAGTTGTCATATTACCATTTAATCCTCAACAGAAAAATTGGAGACTTCAATGCAAAACTTTTTAGTTTTGAAGACAACTATTTTAACTTCGGCCCTCATTACACACCCCAGCAATCTCCTCATCTCCAGTCTGAATATACCCAGTTCTTCATATGCTACTGTTTGTCCAGTCTGTCTTAGAGTATGCTATGTTAAGATGAATACAATCCTTCAGACGTGGTATGACCAGTGGCACATGTAACAGTTTTAAAACCCTTCTGCTGAATGCATTTCTCCACCAGCACAGGAGCTTTTGCTACAACAGAGTAGCCTGGTTCACACTTAGCTTACTGTTGACTGAAACTCCTGGATGTTTGTTGTGAGTGTTCTTAGTTGTGTCTTTGGCTATCCATTCATTTCTCCTCCAAATTGTTTTTTTTTTTTTTTTTTAATCCAAGTACTGGACCCTACATTTATTCCTGAATATTTGTACTGACATTAGTGCCACCAAGCAAGTGTCCCTAAAAGACCACTTGGAATCACGTCCTGATGAAATTCCACAATCACTCTCTGTGGTTTCAGGTGCAAGTAGTCATAACTCTATTTGCCTTCATACAGCCAATCTTGCATTGGCTCCTATTATACCATCAAAAAGACCTTTCAATAGAGTTTACCCTCCATATTTGAAGGGTAGGAAGACACAAAGGGGTTTTTCAATGCCTCCTTCATTCACCTTACTTTTGATTTGCTCTGTACCACAAGAGTTTCCCCTCTATTCAGGAACCACCAAATACACCCTGACTTTTCTATTCCAAACTGCCACTGAAGCTGTGTGTGTGTTATTTGTAATTGTTTTATTATTTCAAAGAAGCTTCAGCAATTTCTTTTTGTAGGCTACTTAGATTTCAGCATAGAAAGCTAGATGCAGTTTTATAGCTATGCTCGAGAGGTTCTATTTGAAACTGTTTTAAGATGGGGAAGTTTTAAGTTATAGAGCTGAAGTGTTACAGTAAAGAGAAAAGATTTTATCACACACATAATGACATAATCAATCTAAATATACAAGTACAAAAAAGATGGAACTAGCTGAAATTCCTAGTCTTCCTCAAAATAGAAATAAGACTCTTAGTATTTATATTTTAAAATGCTTTCTATAATCCATAAATAATAATTGAACTATTATGTTCTCTGCACTCAAAATGTTTACAATATATTTGGAGAGACATTTAAACTTTGTAGAAATATCAGATTAAGCAATAATACCAATCACTTTTAAACATATGATTTTATTTAATGCTCACAACCATGTGATTTAAGCCCATCTAGTATTATAATCTGCATTTTAGAAATGAGAAATCTGTGGCTGGGGGAAGAAAGGAGATGTATGAAGGTCACACAGCCTGTTAAGTGGGCAGAATTTAGTTGAGCCTTAAGTCTGCTAACTCCTAACCTGGTGCTCTTTCCACTTCAGTTCTAACCAAATTTTTGTCCCATCACTCTTTTTCAAATTTAGAATGAGAATCTAATTAGAAAGTTATTTTTTGTTCAGTCTTTCAGTTCATGTATTTCCCATTTTATTATAAAATTCTTAAAAGTTGAGGTAAGCACATAACTAATATAACTATAAACATTGGACATAAAGTATATATGTTATAGATTATACTAGTCAGTAGTTTGCTAGTAAATGTGTAACAACAGGTACTTAGAGGAATACGGTAGGTACGAAAAAGTAACATTTGTCTATTTCAGTGGTGTATGTACTCCTACCATGGGTAGTTTTAATCTACCAATACAATGTCATTGACTGTCCATTGCGTGTGCAGTTAGAAAAAGATGTACACAATCAGCTCTCATGAGCTGGTATGAGATGCCACCAGCTCTCATTGATTATTTGTCCCTCTAAGACATATTGTCTAAATTAGTCACACACTGGACTGTCATCCATTGTTTTTTTCCCTCATGAGCTTTATTGAGAGATACTTTACATACAATAAACTGCATTCAGTTAAAGTGTACAATTCAGTGATTTTTAACAATTATATAAATTAGCAACTACACTAAAGATAGATCACCTCCACTGGGTACCACTTCAAAACACCCTTTCCTCACTCTGTCTTCCTCACTCTATCCCTGGCAAACACTGATCTAATCAGATTAGTTCACATTTCATGTAAATGCAATTATACAGGAAGTAGGCTTTTATATCTAGCTTTTTTTCACGCAGAACATAGTGATTTTGTGATTTACTCAAGGTATAGCTTATATCAATAATTAATTCACATTTTATTGCTGAACAGTATTCTACTGTATGAATGTAACACCGTTTGCCTTTCCATTCATTTGTTGATGTGCAATGAAATTGTTGCTGGTCTTTAGCTATTAGAAATAAAGCTGTTAACAAACATTAACATATAAATCTGTGTGGAGACCTATGTTTTAATTTCTCTTGGGTAAATATATAGGAGTATAATGGCTGACAAGGATATACTAAACTTTTACAAAATTGCCAAAAGTTTCCAAAGTGGTCATACCATTTAGATTCCCAACAGTAGTGTCTCTTTTGAATTTTAGCTGCCCTAATGCGTTAATAGTAGTATCTCGTTGTGGTTCTAATTTATATTTCTCTGATTCTTAATAATGTTGATCATGTTTCCATGTGTGTATTGGCCATTCATACATATCCTTTTTAAAGTGTCTTTTCAGATATTTGGCACATTAAAAAATATCAGGCTGCCTGTCTTATTATTTAATTGTAAGAATTCTTTATATATTTCAGATACTAGTAAAACATTTAGTTTTCATTTTTCACAGGTAGGTGAATATTAGATGGAGTTTAAAACGAACTGTGGAAAAACGATAATCCCATACATTTAACAGTACATTTCAAGCAGGATCATATATCTTTTTTATTTTTATAAGTACAACAGTTCTGTGAGGAAAGTAGGATAGTTATAATTCTCCTTACTCTCAGAATAAAGAGACCAAGTTTTAGACAGGAAATAGATCACTTCTTAGGCATGTGGGCTTTGGAACTAGATGACCTCTGTTCAAATTGTGACTCATTCACTAGCTGAGGAATTTCTAGCAAGTTGATAGGGAGTCTCTAAAACTCAGTTTTATTACTGCTAAAATGTGAGAAATAATAGTACTTAAATAAAGAGTCCTTGTAAGAATTAAATAAGATGTTGGGAGGCTGAGGTGGGCAGATCACCTGAGTTGAGGAGTTCAAGACCAGCCTGACTAACATAGTGAAACCTTGTCTCTACTAAAAATACAAAATTAGCCGAATGTGGTGGAACACACCTGTAATCCCAGCTATTTGGGAAGCTGAGGAGGCTTGAATCCAGGAGGCAGAGGCTGCAGTGAGCCGAGATCATGCCACTGCACTCCAGCCTGGGCGACAGAGCAAGACTCTGAAAAATAAATAAATAAATAAATAAATAAATAAATAAATAAATAAGATGAAGGTTGTCTAATAAATAGTTTACACAGCTATAATTAAAGAAATAATATAAGTTCCATAAAAGCTGCCCAAACAGACTGGTATGGGGGTTAAGGTCAGAGATGACTATATTTAGTTGATGGAATTGTGAAGATAGAATACAATAGCCTCAAGCTTCTTTTGTTACTGTTTTTTGTTTGTTCATTTTGTTTTATAATCAGAAAGGGAAACCTATCTAAAACAAAGTCAAAACAAAGGGAAGCAGTGTCAAAAAATGGAGAAAGAGTCCTACATAGTCTGTACATCTGGATTTGGCCATCCTTGAATTTTGATTACCCCAGACTGTCAGTAAAAATCCATACGTACATCATCCTTGATTCAGTAGTATTTGGAGAGCAGAAGGGCGGTAACATGGGTATCCTGTGATGATGTGGTGCAGGAGTGGGACACACCCAAGAGGGACATTGATGTGATCTAAACAAAATTAATCTGAATGGTTTTGGACCATATCTAACTTGTCTTCCCCTTGGGTCTGGGCATTCCATCACAAACACAAATTAACTTTGTTTAGTTAAACATAATCTGTGTGTTGCACACCAGCATACACAAGCATCTTTTTTGTGAGGTTTGAGTTTGTCAGGGTCGTATTGTGTTATAAATCAATATCACTGCCACTACCTCTCAGAAACTAAATTCTTCTAGTGTTCCTGTTGTTTATATCCATGAAGGGCTATTTTGTTGACTGAGAGAATGATTTATTTTTATGACTGTCTCAAAGAATATTGCCAGGGAGATATGGAAACCTAGACATGTAACCAGAAGAAGCAAAGACATCAAGAGACAAATGTGCAAGAAGTAGAAATCCTTCCATTGTGACTAATTCATAGTGGATGAATAGGCAAGTAAAAGAGTGTAAAGGCTAGTTATGGAAAAGATGTGAAGATGTAGAGAACCCCAGATGGCAGGCTGAGGAGCCAGGACATCCCTTCTTAAATAAGGGAGAGCCAGAGAGTGGGCTTGAGAGAGCAATGCCTTCTTCCCGGGTGTGAGTCAGCATAGGATGGCTTAATGGGGAGAAACAAGCAAGAAGGATCTATAGAGAAGATGCTGACGGTAGTTTAAACAGTAAATAAGAAAAGTCTGACCCAGAGTCACAGCAGGAGAAGAGGCATTTTAGGGAACAGAACCTACAGATCTTGTCACATGACTGCTACAGAGGGATCAGGAGAAGTCACAGATTTCTGGTTTTCGACAGAACACAGACTTCTGGTTTTGGACCAAGTCTGATTCAGAGATGTCTCTTGCTGCTTTTTCCAGAGCAAGAACCTGGAAAACAGGAAGAAATGGGTAGTTTTTTGAGGGGTAGGATCAGCAATGATGATAACTTCATTGTGAATAGTTTGAGCATATAGGTACAAGAATGCCATACAAATAAAAGGCAATTGTAAATAAGTATATGAGTCGAGAGAGAGGCAAAGACCAGAAATAGAAAATTGGGAACCACATCTCCAGAGGCTTCACTTAGAAAGGAAACAAGACTACTGCTCTATGGCAGGACTTAGCAAACTCCAGCTTGAAGGTATTATTTGACCTGGCACCTGTTTATTATCATTTAGTAATCTTTTTATTTTCAAAGAATTGTATATTCACATTCAGTTATAAACTAAAAGAGGTTTGTGTAACTTTCACTGAGTTTTCCAGAACAGTAACATCTTACAGAAGTCTAGTACAATATCATAACCAGAATGTTGACATGATAGAGTCTCTCAATTTTATTCAAACATCCTCAGTTTTCCTTGTATTCCTTTATGTGTTTTTGTGTGTGTGTGTGTGAGAGAGAGAGAGAGAGAGAGAGAGTTCTGTGCAATTTTTTCACACGTGTAGGTTCATATATTTACTACTACAGTCAAGACACAAAACAGTTCCCTCACCATAAGGAACTTTTGTGTTGCTGCTTCATAACCACACTCACCTCCTTCCCTCCCAGTCCCAACCCCCAGCAACCACTAATCAGTTCTCTACATTTATCATTCTGTAACTTCAAGAATGTTTTATAAATGCAGTTATATAGTTTACAACCTTTTAGAACTGCCTTTTTCACTGGGTGCTATTCCCTGGAGATTTGTCCTAATTGTTGCCTGTATCTAAAAGTTAATGTCATTTCTTGCTCAGTAGTATTCCATGGACTAGATCTTATGCAGTTTAACTATTCCTCTGTTGAAGGACATCTGGGTTGTTTCTAGGATTTGGTTGTTGTGATTAAAGTGATAATGAACATTTGTATTTGGGCTTTTGTGCGAATATAAGTTTTATTTTTTCTGGGAAAAATGCCCAAGAGTGCAATTGCTAGGTTATAGGGTAATTGCATGTTTAATCCCATAAGGACTATTAAATTATTTTACAGAGTAACTATATCATTTTATGTTCCTACCAGTAATGTATGAGTGATACCCTGCCACTTGTTTTTGTAGATCAAATTTTATCAAAACACAGCCACACTTATTTGTTAACATATTCTCCATAGCTGCTTTCACATTGCAATGACAGAGTTAAATGGTTGTTAAAGTCACTATATAGACCAGAAAGACTGAAATATTTACTATCTCACCCTTTTTATGTCAGAAATATTTACTTTCTGGCAGAAAAAGATTTCTGACTTCCTCGCTAAGGATTGGTATCTAACTGTAGATGCCTGGGCTGGGTGTGGCAGGCCTAGAGCAGCAGAGTTACGCATAGAGGAATGAAGCCCTGACAGGGTAGGCCAGGGCTGCTGAAGGCAAAGAGGTCTCTTGCATTTGCACTGAGTTGGATACAGTGGGCCTTGAGAGAAATTCTGAATAGCATGTCTATAGAATTGGAGGAATCCGGGATTGAATGAGAGAAATGCACAGAGGAGATGCCTAGAACCATCTTCTGAGCAGCAGCTGGCAATGAGAGGACGTTATTGATGAGGTGCTGTAAACATGAAGTGAGGAAAAGATGGTAAAAATGTCAGCTAAGCCAAAGAGAATTATCACATTTCCTTAGTTCTAAGAGGCCATCAATTATAAGAAGCATAATTGTCTAAATAACAAGATTTTAAGGTGAATAAGTGATTGAAACTTTCAAAAATCCATGGTAAAATGCACCCACCTGCAATTTACACATTTGAAAGATGTATGCCTGAGAATGAAAGAAATGTGGGTATACAAAGGTTGAGTACAGTATTGTGACTAGGCAGTTATAATGGTTCTCTAGAACCATCACATGATATGGAAGTCCTGGAGGATGATTTAAAAGATAGACTGGGAAAGAAGACTGAAACTGATTCTAAAATCTTGAGAAATTTTATAATTTTGACAATCTTATCAATAGCCACAAAGTATTATATTGTCCAGGAAGTTACAGTAAAGTTTATTTCACATTAGATTATTGTTTTCAACATTTTCTTAAGATAGGTGTCATTATCTCCATTTTACAGACACATAAACTGGTGAGATATTTCCAGTTATTTGCCTAAGGTCAAAAGGCAGAAAAGTGGAAGAGCTGATACATGAATTCAGGTGATCCCAGCTTCCTGCAAGAATGCCTTTGAATTGCAGGTAAAGATGATGAAGAAGAATGTGTCATATGGATGGCATGGACTTCACCTTACTAACCTTTATGAAATTTCTTCATTTGAGTAGCCTGGTAGAGGCAGTGAAGAACAAGAACACTGGTGTCCCTTACTCCTTCATCTCCATGCATTGGTGTTACAGGAATAGAGAAGGCACCACCATCAAGGAAAAGCCAGGACTTACAAGTCCAGATAATGTATGAGTGAAAGACCAAGAGCCCACAAAGGTAGAGGAATCTGTTCCCAGTCGCACAGGGCCTGCTAAGATACAGTGCAAGAGGCCCAGTAGGTGACAGGAAGGAGAGAGGTCCTTGTGGACGCTGAGCCTCTCCAGATGGAAACCCCACATCCCTCAGAGTTTTCTCAGCTTTCTTTCTCTTCAGTTCTTATTACTGATTTTTGTTTGTTTGTTTGTTTGTTTGTTTTGAGACAAAGTCTCACTCTGTCACCCAGGCTGGAGTGCAGTGGCGTGATATCAGCTCACTGGGTTTCACCATATTGGCCAGGCTGGTCTTGAACTCCTAGACTCAAGTAATCTGCCTGCCTCAGCCTCCCAAAGTGCTGGGATTACAGTCATGAGCCGCCACCACCGGCCTTATTACTGATTCAAGTAATAAATCAGTACTTAGCTGCTCCATTGTCTCAGCTGCTCCATTGTCTGTCAACTCCTGGGGCTCCCCTTAGGGTGTTTCTGATGCCACAGGGTCTCTAAAAACTCATATGACTTTATTTTTTGTTACTGAACCCCATCAGCTTGCTTAAGCAACATGAAGATCAGGTACTCTGGGTACATTCGCTTGCTGATGAGCATCCATTCAATTTCTCTAACCTGCAGCATTAAAATAAAACAACAGCACTGTGTTCTTTTCATCTATCACCAATTTCTCTATCACCTTCTTTCAATTCACAGTTACTTTGGGGAAAGGTCTGTCTTGTTTTTTCTCTTTTTTAACCCTTTTGGCACATTAACAACCTGATTTCTTTACAAGCCTCTCACAAATTCTTTCAGGCCCTCAGTCCATGGTTTTTGAACCTGTGTGGTTTCATCACATGGCCCAGGAAACACAAAAGGACAGAGAACAAAATAGAATATGAACCTACAGACAATTATATGAGGGTACTTAAGTGCTTACGTAGCAACCAAAAGCTCTCCAAGGGGCTCTGGGTCCATGAAGGATGACCTCAGATAAATACAGCATGTAGCCAAATACTAAGAACTGAGCAGGCATTTTGGTGTCTTTTTTTTTTTCCCTTCTCTTATTTGTTCAATAGATTTCAAATAACATATGAATGATTGATTCAGCCTTATGAGGCTGGCTGTGATCTAATTCCCTGAGGCTGTCTGCACAGCAAAAGAGAAACAAAATCAGAGGGATCTGGGGATTTTTGCAAGGCTAAAATAAAATGGCATGTTTGATTACTCCCTTTGTTTTATTAATTACTAATATCTGAACTATTTAAAGAGATGCCCAAATGCCTTGGTAATGGAAAGTGATGGCAATAGTAAAATGATGGTGACTTTGAGGATATGAAGCTTTTGTTCTTACTTTAAAACCACTGACATCGTTTTTTCAGACCTGATTAAGACCACCAAAGCAGTTTTATCATCATTCCTTCTGGCCTTTGCTACTTGACTTGCTAGCAATGAGTAATAGGTGCAGTAATACCAATTCTGTTAGGTAAAGACAAGAAGTGAAAGGGGACTAAATGCCCTTTCAGCTAAATCCCCTTTCTTTTGTTTTTTTCTTCTTTCTTTTCCCTTCCTTCCTCCCTTACTCCTTTCTTCCCTCACTCCCTTCGTCCCTTTCTCCATTCCTTCCCTTCCTTTCCTTCTTTCCTTTTTTCTTTCTTGTGGTCAGGGAAAAGGTGGGTATTCTAAGAGTTTCCCAAAGTAAATTGGTGCTGTGACTTTACCCATATGAGTATGTCAGCTGTTAGGGACACATGTATCTTGAACCAGGAGAAAACAAACAAAGGACTGAGTGACCCAGTTCTAAGCTTCACCTAACCTACTATAAAAAAAAATAAAAAGGTTGAAATCACAGTTTAAGAACTAATAAGCAAATGACACTAGCAGTTATTAAAAAAGCTATTTTTAGATGCAAAAATATATATAGTTAGATTATATAACAATTTTAATATTACTCTGTATTTTATGTTTCTCAGAATTTACTGCCTACATTTTCTGGCTTATAAATAGTTTAATTATGAATGTTTAACATTTTCTAGGTAAACTAAATCAACTACCCAAATTCATTACACATTTGAAATAAGTTATGGATATTACCTGCTTCATCAGTTTGAGGAATAAAATTTTAAAAAATCCTTTTATATTCAAATTACAAGGACACTGAACCCCTTTCTCCTTCTTCTGGGCTTCTTCCTGGGAGATCCTCAGGATATTTACAGCCCTTCACAAGGCTAGGCTTCAGCAACCTGCCCAGAGAGCAGGAACCCATAGGCCCAGATGAAGCTATTCTCGAGACAAAAGAAAGAGTGAAAATTCAATGCTTCTCTTGATTTTCCTGTGGCTATTGACATTTTGTGTTTAACAACACCTTCCCATTAGAACTGTAAACATCCCCAGGGATATAAGGGCTTTCAGTATTTGGCCACAAAGATATCGGTTAAAACCATCCTTGTTTTCTCTGACAGTCAGCATTTCTATATTAAGACAATATCAATATTGTTAGTAGCCTATAAAAGAGAATTGTACATATAAATAGGAGAAAGTTGAAGAATTCAGCATGATTTATAGATAACAATATAGAGGCTGTTACAGACGTTTTCTGGGGGCGGGGGCTGGAAGGCTCAAATGCAAACTCCTCAGGTGTTGCTCTGCAAAGGAAGATACATACCCAAGCAGCTCTCACAGGAGGCCTGATTCCCCTCAGTAGGGAAAGCTCACAGCAGCAGTGATAGGTGTACAGGTCCTCAATGACCCACTGCATTCTACAACAACCCACAGAAATTTTGCTTGACTGGATATTGGGCTCCAGAAAATGGATCCTTATTCTTGGGTTGTGGGGCTTCCAGGTGGTATGATTAGAAATAAGTAGTCTCTCTTCTGGGGTGATCCAGGGCAGATGCACAAGCCTTGACACTAGCCATATGACTTGGCCAATTACTTTGGCAACCTAGCAGGAAGATGTCACCATGACAGCACTAACCCTGCCTAGATATAATGTCAGAGGCAGCTTGGAGGACTAGATTCAAGTACGTTTGTTAATCAGGAAGCTTGGGCTGTATCTAGTCTCCATTGAACTCTGAAGGAATTCAACTCAGTCCAGGAAAAGAGCCTGCAGGCACTCAGTCTTAAATAACTGCCTTCTTAATAACTTGGTTCACCTCACAAAGGCGGCCTCTAAACATGTGGCATGCCTCCCTATTTTAGCAACATGTACCATTTCAACCCAGGAGCAGTGCAACTTATTGTTATTGTTGTGGGAGACTCTAAAAAATGGTGATTATTGACCAATTCATTAGTCACAGTGTTCAGATTATATTTCCCCAAGGCAAACAGGGCACCTTCATTTGTAAGAATAGCCTAGGAGGGTCACATCTGCAAGTCTAGAAAAAGTAATAAGGTTGTGACTGAAAGATCAAGTAGAGGTTAACCAGAGCTTGCATCATTGCTTCCAGAACTTTTCTAGTGGCTGAGGAAATCATATATTCTTGGAGGGAGGAAGAGCTACACTGTATGACTGACTTAGCTTCTTTGTTTTTTTTTTGTTTTTTTTTTTTTTTTGAGATGGAGTCTTGCTCTGTTGCCCAGGCTGGAGTGCAGTGGCACAATCTCATCTAACTGCAACCTTCTGCCTCCCAGGTTCAAGAAACTCTCCTGCCTCAGCCTCCTGAGTAGCTGGGATTACAGGTACACGCCACCACACCCAGCTAATTTTTGTATTTTTAGTAGAGACGGGCTTTCACCATGTCGGTCAGGCTGGTCTCGAACTCCTGACCTCGTGATCTGCCCGCCTTGGCCTCCCAAAGTACTGGTATTACAGGCATGAGCCACCGTGCCCTGCCAGCTTCTCTTATTAGGACCCATTGTTGGCAGTCACTTTTATTGGCATGTGCTGATGATATGTCTTGATGGAGTTGGGCAAATGAGTGAGAGGAACTGGGAGCACAGTAGTTCCATTGGCAAACACTAAAATGGCTACCAATTCTCCCTTTAACACATTAGCTGAAGAAGCTCATCACTGTGGGGCATCACAGTGCTGTGTTTTCTGGTGTTTCACCATCTAATTGAATAAGAAATTGAGTTATCTATCCAACACAGTAATTTGTGGAGGCATTTCAAGTTACACAGCCTGTGTTTCTGTATCAACGTCTGAGTCACTGGATAACCCTGGAATTTCAAAGAAGTGCTCAGCTAGTTCCCCTCTCATGGATTATATTTTGGAGACCTCTTTATTATTTTCTTACAGGTGTTTTGTGCTGTTCCCTAATATTGTTGCTCCCTTGTACCAACTAGTCAGACTTTCAGCAAATATCCAGTGGGTCCTTATACTCCATTGTTCATGTGTTTGTATGTGGAAGTGTTGGGGAGGGAGAGAGAAAGAGAGTGTTTGTGCATGGTTTATCAGGGAACATAGTTCAATATTCATCTCTATGGAGCTCACTCCTTTCTAAGTGACTCTCTAAGGCCCTTATTAACAACCTAGGAATTCATTCCAGGTTTTATCATTTTCTGAAAAGATGCCATTTCTCAGGACCTTGTGGGACTAATTTTTATAAACAGTGACCAGCGATGCCAATAGACAGTTGTGCAGCCCAAAGTAGACACCCCCAAGACTGATCCCATCCCCAAGGCAGAACGTTGATTTCTAATCCTTTGATTTACACCAAACAGCCCATGGTGGGTTCTTGGTAATATTCCCAGTACCAGCTGTTATGGAAACAAGGGGAAGTAGGCAAGGGGCACTCTCATAAAGCCTGTTTATGAGAAAAATTAAGGAAAGAAGTAGCAGGTGTGTAAGTTCTTATTGCCTATTATGTGCTAGGTGTGAGCACAGAGATCTAGCAACATGAAACGTCAGACTCTGGGCAGAAGACCCTAACCCTTGGGCTCTTGAGCTTCTCAGTTTCATGATAAGAATAATATCAGCCCATGCTGATTTGGTGAAGGACCAGGATGCAATAGTAACATAGCATCATAGAATTATGCCTTTGGCCATATCTTGCCAACTGAACTTTCATGGTTAATGGTGAGAACCAACCCCTCTCCTGGAATAACTAAGAAGCTAGTCTCAAGCTTTGCAGTTGCAGTTATGTGACATGGCATGCTAACAGCAGAATTCATCATGTAAGTATCCATGGTTTAGGAAGCATCAGTCTTGTTTTTTAGTATTTTGAGAGATGGACTAGAATTCAGACTAGGATTGGTTGCCATGATCACTGGACTATACTCAGTTTCTATGGAGCTTGAGAAGGCCAGGTTGCAAGGGATAAGTCCTGAATAAGTTACCTTTTATCTTTCAGAAGGTTTAAGGCAGAAATTGCAAATGTCTTCAGAGTTCAACTGTATTACATAAATGAATTATTAAGTGAAATAATTTAAGAGATAGTAAATACTATGGTAAAAATAGACATGGAACCATCCAAATGAGAAAGTCATTGCCCAGCAATAACCATCGTTGCCCTGTGGAAATGTGGGCCTGATATTGTCAGGTCTTCCTTTTATCAAGAAAATAAGAAAAATGAAAAGTATGGAGTTTGACAACAAAATTATATATTGTAAAACAAAACCTCTCTTTGGACTGGCTTGAGTTCTTGGATCAAAGACAATATGGCTTGTTATTAAGTTCTACAGAGCCTAAAAGGGAAATGGGGGAGGCGGGAAATAAGGAGAATGCAGACTAAAGCTTGTTTCAACTCTCCAGACCTCTTTGCTTTAAGGGATTGCTCAGTAAAGCACTCCATGATTCCCTTTGAGTAGTTCCCTTTGTAAGCCTAATCAGCAGCTGCTAACCCTGTAATTCTGTCGTTTCTTTGAGGGATGACTTTACATCTTCTTGGAAGGCTGAGTACGTTTTATTGCTGCCAAGATACCCTATGATATTTCAAAGATATCATTTGCTGCCTGCTTGTTGCTTCTGCAGGTTTTTTATGCTACCATAAACATGAACATGGGACAAAAGAACTTATTTAGATAAAGGTCAGCTCTCTGGAGCTAAATCTAAAATGTTATTGAAAAATACCATAAATAGTGTCATTTCATCCTTGAGATGGAAGACGGGGGCGTGGCAGTGGGCGTGCTTGAGTGGCAGCTCAATCTTTTCTCATCAGTTTATCAGGTTCCTGTGGGTTATCCATAGGTAAAGCAGAAGAATGGCTTAGAAGAATAATTAGGTCTCAAAATCTAACCAGGAGTTTTGAAGTGTGTAGTTACTTGACCAGATATCAATAATATTTTTCATTTTGAATTTTAATCAAGCTAAAATAGAAGGAGAATACAAGACAGAAATACAGAGATAGACACAAGAGAACAAAATGTGACAGATCCTTTATAAAAAACATGTAGTAGAAAAATGAGTAAAATCAAATGGAGATAGGAATTCAGGGATCATTACCCTGAGGCAGGAGATGTTATGACTTCAGGGATCATTATCTTGCAGTGGAGAAAACTAAGAGATAGTTAAGAGAAAGAAAACATGTGAGATTGTCTACACTACGATCCTGACAAACTTGTATGAAAAATGTGTCCCACCCATTCATATGGTTGTAATAACCTTCATTTCAGAGATGGGCAAAAGATGAGCTTATATTGGGATTTGTGGTCAAATTTTCCTGGACTCTGAATGGACCAACATTAGCCAGGTAAAGTTAAATTATTTAGTTTTTCAAATTATCAACAAGAATTTATTGAGGACTTCTAGGTTCCCATCACAACGCCTGGCACTCAAAAAACAAAACAACCAAACAAGAAATTTACATTATCATCTCTGTCTCTAAGAATTTTGCAAGCTACTTATAATGTGATTCTTTATATAGTATATCTTTAGCATATAAACAAGAAATTTATGTCATCATTTCTGTCTCTAGAAGTTTGCAAGCTATTTATAATGTGATTCTTTATATAGTATATCTTTATAGCATATACAGTGTATAGGATATATACACACATATCTCTATAGTATATAATATTTTCTTTTCCTTTACATTATAATATATATAGACCTTTTTACTTTACTGATTAGATGGAAGGGAATTAGTATAAAGCACATATGAAGTTGCTGACTTTCACAATACTAGCTCTGGAAGACCTATACAATTTTAGTGTTGCCTTATTTATTTGAATTGGATCATGGGGTGGGGGGGACAAAGTTAATATGTCCCTGGACAACATTCTTTGCCAGAAATACAGCATTCTTTGCCAGAAAAATCCAGAATAAAAAAAGCCATACTACAGAGTAGAATTGTGAGTGTTAGATGGCAAGGAAAGGTAGTGGGAAGGGGAGAATGAGGAAAGATTAAATAACAAACACAAAATTACAGCTATGTGGGAGAAATGAGTTCTGATGCTCTGCAGCACTATAGGGTGAATATGATCAACTATAATTGATTGTATATTTTTGAAAGCTAGATTTTGATTGTTCACAGCACAAATAATGTTTGAGGTGATGATATGCTAATTACCCTGATTTAATCATTACACATTGTATATATGTATTAAAATATCACTCTGTATCCCATAAATATGTACAATTTAATAAAAGGTCTTGAAATTCTGAGTGTCTGGAACCACTGGCCTCAGGCTTGTGCAAGATCACTAGACAAGATAACCCCCAGACACAGTGCAAATCTTGTAGACCCCATGTCCTCTGCTGTGGTGTGAGTAGTGTGAATATGTTAGGGCATAACTCATAGAGGACTGTGAGTGATACTGTAATATGGAAAGTCTGAGCCTGCTACACTTTTGTCAAAGCTTCCTCCTTTGAGCTATATACCATGAGATTATTAAATATTAGTAAAATTTTACAAGCAAATCTGGCTTTAATTTTTCATACATTGCATTCAATTGGCCCCACCAGAAGCCTCCCCAAGTCTGAAGGTGGAGGGCATTGATCTAATTTTTAATTAGAGGATCACTAGCCACTCCCCACTAGAAAGGTGCTGGCAGACAAAATTTTAGAGCTGTAGCTATAATTTGAAATGTTAGGGGATTTAGCAAAATTGCATAAACTTTTACCTCATCTTATGCTTTTTTTAAAAAAAAAATGCTGTCTTTATTTCTTAACTCCCAAATAAAAAAATATATTTACATGACATTTAGGGTAGAACTACAAGGACCCATGAGGATTCAGCATACAATCCAGTTATTATAATGCTGTTAACTAAAACTTTCAGAGTCTAATTTAGTTTTGGAGAAGGAGTAGGTTATAAAATTGATGTCTCTATAGATATTATCTTTAATTAAAACTACTTCTGTGCATCATGTAGTTGAAACTAGTAGCTGGTGCAGGGGAGGGAGATTTTTTAAAGTTTGTATATGAATAGGAATTTCTTAACTCCTAACAATGTTAGGCAGTCAAATCTGGGTACTAGCAAATCAAATTCATGAAATCCTTGGCTGTCCCATATTGAGTTCAGGGTAAGATAAAGGCACTAAGAGCAATCAGTGATAAAAACAAAGTAATGTGGTTGAAATTATGTGACCTATTTGGACCAAGGTTGAATGCCTGAGAATTCTAACATCAACAAGATTTAAGATTAGATTTGAGTGAATAGGAAGAAGAAAAATCTGTAACAAGACCATCTTGAACTAAAATAACTTTCAGGTACATAAACTTATTTTTTCTTAAGTATTGCAGAGTCATCAATTCAGTTTCCTAAAGTCAGCTGCACTTGGACAAGGCTTGAAGGAACATCATTTTGGTAAGGGCTGTGGGACTTCGAAACGTGTCCACCTGGTCCTCACTTCTTTGCAAGTTCTCTCTATCATAAGCAGGCAGTGCATTAACTCACAGCTCTTCTCCTTCAGAGGAGCTTAACTACTCATCTTCTTCAAGAATTTCTACAACTCATGCATTGGGGTCTCTCCATGACACTGAGCTATGAAATATCACACATTTTAGCAAAATTATAATTTATTATATCAGAATTAAGGGAAATTGGCCTGGTTTGACACCCCTGCCTCCCTCCTCCCGCCCAACCTCAATGTGCCACCTCACACATCTTTTTTAAAAGTTACACAAGTTATTATAGGGAGGAGTTGGAGCAAGATAGTGAAATTGAAAACTCCATTGATCATCCCCCCTGCAAGGACATCAATTTAACAACTATCTACACGTAAACAAAGCGCCTTCATAGGAACCAAAAATCAGGTGAGCACTCACAGTAGCTGGTTTTAACTTCATACCGTTGAAGAGGTAGAAAGAACAGTCTTGAATTGCTGATGCCACCCCTCACTCATCCCCACCCCTGGCAGTAGCGGCGTGGTGCAGAGAGCATTTCTGTGTGTTGGGGAGGGAGAGCACAGCAATTGTGAGACATTGAACTCAGTGCTGCCCTATTATAGCACAAAGAAAAACTGGACCAAACTCAGCTGATGCCCACCCAAAGAGGGAGCATTTAAACCAGCCCTAGTCAGAGGGAAATCACTGTTCCCAGTGGTTAGAACTTGAGTTCCCTCAAGCCTCACCACCATGAGCAAAAGTGCTCTGAGAATCTAAATAAATGTGAAAGGTAATCGAGGGCACAAGGACTGCAACTCTCAGGAAAATGCTAGTGCTGAACTGGGCCAAAAGACAGTGCACAGGGTGGGTATGTGACATATTTAGACACCAACTGGGGTAGCTAAGGGAGTGCTGGCATCACCCTTCCCCTAATCACAGGCTGCACAGACTATGGCTCCAAAAGAGATCCCTTCCTTCACTTGAGAAGGAAGAGTAGGAAGGACTTTGTCTTGCATCTTGGATACCAGCTCAGCCACCACAGGATAGTGTATTAGTCAGAGTCTTGTGGCTCCCTTTCCAGGCCCTAGCTCCTGGACATCATTTCTAGATATACACTGGGCCAGAAGCAAACCTGCTGCCTTGAAGGGAAGGATCCAGTCCTGCCAGAATTCATCACCTGGTAACTGGATAGACTTGGGCTCTGAATAACCAGCAGTGATACCCAGGTACTATGTCAAAGGCCTTGGATGAGACTCTGAGACTTCCCAGCTTCCAGTGAGACACAACACATTCCCAGCTGTGGTGCCTATGGTGTGGGACACCTTCTGCTTGAGAAAAGCAGAGGGAAAGTAGAGGGGGCTTTTTCTTGCACCTTGGCCACAGGGTAGAGCACCAAGCAGGCTCTTGGGGTCTCCAATTCCAGGACTTGGCTCTTGGATGGCATTTTGGACCTTTCCTAGGCCAGAGGGGACTGCCCTGAAGAATGAGTCCCAGGCCAGGCAGCATTCACTGCAAACTGGTTGAAGAGCACTTGGACCTTAATGGGCCTATGGTGGCAGTGGCCATGGAGTGAAGCTCCTCTGCCATTGGAAATGGGAGTAAAGAATGAGAATGAGTGCGTCTTGTGGTCTGAGTGCTACCTCAGCCACAGTACAATAATAGAACTCCAGGTAGACTTCTAAGATTTTTGACTGTAGTCTCTGGCTCTTGGACAGCACCTCTGGACCCTACTGGGGCCTGTGAAAACTCACTGCTCCAAAGGGAAAAACATGTTCCTGGCTGGTTTTGACACCACTGATTGTAGAGCCCTAGGACCTTGAGCAAACACAGACAATAACCAAGGAGATGTTACACCAGACTTTGGGTGAGACTCAGTGCTGTGCTGGCTTCAGATCTGACTCAGTGCAGTTATAATGGTGGGGGCTGCAGGGCTACTTGTGTCACTCTACTGTCAGATTTAAGTGGCTTAGAAAAGAGGGAGAGACTCCATTTGTTTGGGAGAACGTAAGGGAGGAAAGCAAGAGTCTCTGCCTGTTCATCTACAGAATCCCCCTGTGTCTATCTTGTCTAAGACAATCAAGATGGTACCCCTATGAGTCTGCAAGAATCACAGTGTTACTGGGCTTGGAATGGCCCCTAAAGCAGATACAGGCTGGATCACAAAATTCAAGTCCTTTTGAATATCTGGAAAAACTTCCCAAGAAGAATGCATACAAACACCTAGACTGTGAAAACAATAAGAAAAACCTAACTTCAAGGCCCAGAAACAGACAAACATCTACAAGTATCAAAACAATCAAGGAAAACATGACCTCACCAAATGAACTAAATAAATAAGGTACGGGGGACCAGTCCTGGAGAAATAGAGATATCAAACCTTTCAGATAGAGAATTCAAAATAGCTGTTTTGAGGAAACTCAAAGAAATTCAAGATAACACAAAGGAATTCAGAATTTTATCAGATAAATTTAACAAAGAAATTGAAAGAATCAAGCAGAAATTCTGCAGCTGAAAAAATGCACTTGCATTACTGAAGAATGCATCAGAATCTTTTAATAGCAGAAGTGATCAAGCAGAAGAGAATTAGTGAACTTGAAGGCAGGCTATTTGAAAATACATCGTGAGAAGAGACAAAAGAAAAAAATTTAAAAAAATGAAGCACACCTACAGGATCTAAAATAAAAAAAAAAAATAGCCTCAAAAGGGCAAATCTAAGCATTATTGGCCCTAAAGAGGAGGTAGTGTAAGAGATAGGGATAAAAAGGTTATTCAAAGAAATAATAATAGAGAACTTCTCAAACCTACAGAAAGATATCACTATCCAAACACATGAAGGTTATAGAACACCAAGCAGATTTAACCCAAAGAAGACTACCTCCAGGCATTTAATAATCAAATCCCCAAACATCAAGGATCAAGAAAGGATCCTAAAAGCAGCAAAAGAAAAGAAATAAATAACAAACAATGAAACTCCAATACATCTGGCAGCAGACTTTTCAGTGGAAACCTTACAGGCCAGGAGAGAGTGGCATGACATATTAAAAGTGATGAAGGAATAAAGCTTTTATCCTAGAATAGTATATCCAGTGAAAATATCTTTCAAACATGAAGGAGAAATAAAGGCTTTCCTAGACAATCAAAAGCTGAGGGATTTCATCAACACCAGACCTCTCCTGCAAAAAATGCTGAAGAGAGTACTTCAGTCATAAAGAAAGGGATATCAGTGAGCAATAGGTAATCACCTAAAAGTATAAAAGTCATTGGTAATAGTAAGTACACAGAAAAAAACACAGGACATTACAACACTGTGAGGGTAGTATGTAAATTACTCTTATCCCTAGGAGAATGACTAAAGGATGAGCCAGTAACAACAAAACAACAAAAAGAACTACAACAACTTTTCAAGACATAGACAGTACAATAACGTATAAATAGAAACAAAAAAGTTAAAGAGCAGGGGTACCAAATTAAGGTGTAGAGTATATGTCAGTTTTCTTTTTGCTTATTTGCTTGTTTATTTGTTTAAGCAAACAGTTTTAAGTTGTCATTAGCTTAAAATAATGGGTTATAAGAGTATTTACAAGCTTCATGTAGCCCCAAACCAAAAAACATATAATGGATACACAAAAAATAGAATGAAAAAAACTAAATCATATTACCAGAGAAAATCACCTTCACTAGAAGAAAGACAGGGAGGAAAGAAAGAAGGAAAAGAAAGCCATAGGACAACCAGAAAGCAAATTTTAAAATGGCAGAAGCCAGTACTTATTTATCAATAACGCTGAACGTAAATGGGTTAAACTCTCCAATAAAAAGACATAGAGTGGCTGAATGGATGAAAAAACAAGACCCAATCATCTATTGCCTACAAGAAACACACTTCACATATAAAGACACAGACTGAAAATAAAGGGATGGAAAAAATATTCCCTGCCAATGGAAACAAAAAAAGAGCAGGAATAGGTATCCTTACATCAGACAAAATGGATTTCAAGATAAAAAAAAAATAAGAGAAAAATAAGGTCACTGTATAATGAGAAAGGGGTCAATTCAACAAGAGGATATAACAATTCTAAATATTTATGCACCCAATAAAGATAAGTGCATATATAAAGATATATAAAGGAATATATTATTAGAGCTAAAGAGAGAGAGATAGGTCCCAATACCATCAATAGCTGGAACCTTTAACAGCCCACTTTCCATATTGAGTGGGTCTTCCAAACAGAAAATCCACAAAGAAATGTCAGACTTAATCTGCACTATAGACCGAATGTATCTAATAGATGTTTACAGAACACTTCATCCAACTGCAGCACACACATTCTTTTCCTCAGGACATGAATTGTTCTCAGGGATAGTCAATATGTTAGATCACAAAACAAGTCTTTTTTTTTTATTATTATACTTTAAGTTTTAGGGTGTATGTGCACAACATGCAGGTTAGTTACATATGTATACATGTGCCATGTTGGTGTGCTGCACCCAGTAACTCGTCATTTAACATTAGGTATATCTCCAAATGCTAGCCTTAAAACATTCAAAACAATTGAAATAATGTCAAGCATCTTCTCCGACCACAATGGAATAAAAGTAGAAATCAGCAACAAGAAGAATTTTGGAAACTATGCAAATACATGAAAATTAAACAATATGCTCCCGAATGACCAGTGGATCAATGAAGAAATTAAGAAAAAAAAAAGATTATTGAGACAAATGAGAATAAGAACAACATACCAAAACCTATGGGATACAGCAAAGGCAGTATAAGTGCTTATAATAAAGAAAGAAAAACTTCCAATAAATAACCTAATGATACATCTTAAAGAACTAGAAAATCTGAGCAATAAATAAAATTGAAATGAAGAACACAATACAAAAGATTGATGAAACAAAAGGTTGGTTTTTTTGAAAAGTTAAAGCTGATAACTAAAAAAAAAACAAAATTAAACAAAATTGACAACTTTAGCCTGACAAAAAAAAAAAAAAGAGAAAATCCAAATAAATCAGAAATGAAAAGGAGACATTACAACTGATACTGCAGAAATTCAAAGGATCATTAGTGGCTACTATGACTACTTACCAATAAATTGGAAAATCTAGAAGAAATGCACAAATTCATAGACACATACAACCTACTAAGATTGAACCAGAAAGAAATCCAAAGCCTGAACACACCAATAACGAGAAACGTAATTGGTATGGTTTGGCTCTGTGTCCCCACCCATATCTCATCTCGAACAGTAATCCCCACATGTTGTGGGAGGAGCCTGGTAGGAGGTGATTGAATAGTGGGACAGATTTACCCCTTGCTTTTCTCATAATAGTGAGTGAGTTCTCACACGATCTGGTTGTTTGAAAGTGTGCAGGGCTTCCCCCTTTACTCTCTCTCTTTCTCTCTCCTGCTCTGCCATGGTATGATGTGCTTGCTTTCCCTTCACCTTCTGCCATGATTGTAAGTTTCCTGAGGCTTCCATGTCATGCTTTCTGTTAAGGCTGCAGAACTGTGAGACAATTAAACCTCTTGTCTTCATAAATTACCCAGTCTCAGGTAGTTCTTCATAGCAGTGTGAAAATGGACTAGTACAGTAATCAAAGCCATAATAAAAAATCTCCCAGTAAGTAAAATCAGAGATCTAATGGCTTCACTGCTGAATTCTACCAAACATCTAAAAAATTAATACCAATCCTACTTAGACTATTCCATAGAATAGAGGGGGAAGAAATACTTCCAAACTCATTCTGTGGAGTCAGTATTACCCTGATACCACACCAGACAAAGACATATCAAAAACAGAAAACTACAGGCCAATATCTCTGATGAATATTGATGCAAAAATCTTCAAAAATACTAGCAAACCAAATTCAACAGTACATTAAAAAGATCATTCATCATGAGCTAGTGGGATTTATCCCAGAGATGCAAGGATGAATCAACATATGCAAATCTATCAATGTGATACATCATATCAATAGAATGAAGTACAAAAACCATATGATCATTTAAATTGATGCTGGAAAAACATTTAATAATGTTCAACATCACTTCTTGAAAAAAAAACTCAAAAAACTGTGTATAGAAGGAATATAAATCAACAGAATAAAAGCCATTTATGACAGACCTGCAGCTATAGGAAAAACTGAAAGCCTTTCCTCAAAGTTTTGGAACACAAGAATGCCCACTATCACTACTGTTATTCAACATAGTACTGGAAGTCCTACCTAGAGCAATCAGACAGAAAAAAGAAATAAAGGGCATCCAAATGGGAAAGGAAAAATTTAAATTATACTTGTTTGTAGATGACATGATCTTATATTTGGTATAACCTAAAGACTCCACAAAAAAATGATTAGAACTTATAACCAAATTCAGTGAAGTTGCAGGATACAAAATCAGCATGCAAAAATTAGTAGCATTTCAATATGTCAAAAGTGAACAATCTAAAAAAAAGAAATAAAAATGTAATCCCATTTAAAATAGCCACAAATAAAATTAAATTAAATACCTAGGAATCAACCAAATACCTGAAAGATCTCTATAATGAAAAGTATAAAACAGTGTTGAAACAAATTGAAGAGGACACCAAAACCAGAAAGATATTCCATGTTCATGGATTGGAAGAACAATATGGTTAAAATGTCCATACCACCCAAAGCAATGTACAGATTTTATGTAATGCCTATCAAAATACCATTAAAATTCTTCACAGAAATAGAAAAAAAAATCCTATTATTTACATGGAACCTCAAAAGACCCAGAATAGCCAGAGCTATCTCAAACAAAAAGAACAAAACTGTAGGAATAATATTAGTTGACTTCAAATTATACTACAGAGATACAGTAACCAAGACAGTATGATACTGGCATAAAAACAGACACATTGACCAATGGAATAGAATAGAGAACTCAAAAACAAATTCGGACACCTACAGTAAACTCATTTTCAGCAAAGGTGCCAAGAACATACACTGGACAAAAGACAGTCTCTTCAATAAATGGTGCTGGGAAAGTGAATATCCATATGCAGAAGAATGAAATTAAACCCATTCTCTATGATATGATTATTACACATTGTACACCTGTATCAAAACATCTCATGTACCCAATAAATATATATGCCTGCTATGTACCCACAAAAATTTAAAAAATAAAAGTTACACAAAGTTTGCAAGTCACACTACAGTGCAAAAATATGAGAAGAATGTTTTTCCTAATAGGAGAAAATTGTTTTAAAACAATTAAGAAGAAATATTAATATGCTTCCTACCACTGCAAGTATTAGCTTATGTTGACAACAAAATAAGTAAGGCATTTTTGAATTGGAAATTTGCAAACTCCCAAAACAGTTCGATCAGAGACTTAGGATGTGTCCAGGCCTTGGACTGTACATTTGCCTTAACCCCGTTCCTGCTTTGGTCCAGAATTTTGTGTTCTTCATAGCAAATGGTCAGCACTGACTTTCAGATTTGGCAGTGCAGTGCTTTGTAGAACTCTTAAATAAAACAATTGAGGTGTCATTTTTTCACCTTCAATTTCACAGTAGCACACGTTGGCTCACCCACACATTCTTAATTTAATTATTGCCTGGTATGTAATTGTTTCAGGTATGTGTGTGTGTGTTTATGTGTATGTGTGTTCACATGTTAGTATATGTGCGTCTACAATTCCCATGACACCACTTGGTGGCATGGTCCACTTTTTAACCCACTCCGATTTGCTCGCAGTAGCTAAGAGGAATAGCAGTATTAGGAGCATGGATGCTGAAACCAGGCATTGATGCTCTCCATTTGAGTCCTGATTTTACTGTTTGCCAGGTTTGGAAGGTTATTCATCTTCAGTTTTCCCATTAGTTGTTGTGATGAGTAAATCATTTAAACTTCAACATTGCCTGTCACAACTAGGGTAAGGTGAATGAGATACTTTCCTCAGAAGCAAAATTTAAGGGGGCATCAAATAACTCAACAATCAAGATAAATAAAAATTGTATGCAATGTTTTACAAAATGTAAATATCAGTGGTGTTTAATGTGTTGATTTGAGTCAACAGTTGACATCTCAGGATCCACAGTTTCCTCAGAGTCTAAAGACAAGAATCCTGACGCAAACATTTACAGCCATTTAGCATAGCACACACGTTTCATCTGCCCTAAAAAAAATTGATACTTACTAGAGTAAAAGTTAATACCCAAAATAACTGAGTCAATGGTTCCATGTAGACCCCAGGCAGATGTAGAATCACTGGGGATGCTCAAACATATGTGTTATTTCTTTTGAATCACCTTTAATGTTAGTGCAGAAAGATAAATCCTAGAGTGGCAATGGGCTTGCCTTTTCCTATTTATAAATGAAACCAGGTATAATTTTACCCTGGCAATTATTTTAATTATTATTTCCCAAGACAGTGTTAAATCACAGACAATGACAACCAGAGGCATTGTTATCACAAATAGAAAACCCTGGATTATGGATTGGCAACAGCATAGGAGCAGGTTCTCTCATCAAGTTGTGACTTTAAAATGTGTAGTGTTAGGAAGATAAGAACACTCCCACCCTACCTTTCCTCCCTCCTCTCCCTCCTCCCTAAGCCAGAATGCCTTTTCCCCTCTCCCTTCTTCAAGGAAAATTAAATGAAGACAGCTAACGAGCAGTTTTATTTTCTTTCAGCAAAGGTTAGCAATCCCACAGCAGCAAATTAATCCCAATTAGTAATGATATTTTGTCTTGATAAATGATGACACATTTGATTTACTGTGTTTCCAGGATGCAGGCAGCAAATGTTAATGATTTGGTTTGCTGGGAATTTATATTCTTGCTCATTTCCCATTTGCTGATCAGTTGCGGCTCGTGAAGACTTGGCTGCTTCAACTAATGAACTGAGGGCCTCGCAGGAATAATGGTGTGTTCTGCAGGCCTCATTTTTTTATGCCATCTGTAGAAATGCAGGCTCCTCTCAGAAAATATCTCTGGCAGCCAGGAAGGAGTGATTATGATCATATCAATGTCACTTGTAATTTGTATTTCACTTGTTTAATGGCATCCCCAATAAATGAAGTTTTCTGTAGAGAACAAAACTAATTATAGCAAATTCAGCATTGGTGTGTGTGTGATGAAGAGAATTCATGAATATAAACATACCTAGCCTTTCCTCATTTCATTAAAATATTCGGACAGCAGTGATGCAGTTTATGTAATGATTTATCTGCCCAGCTGGTATGGTTTCAAATTAGACCAATGAGGATGTTTTCTTGAGATCTTTATAACTGAACACAGCATCCTTTTTTTTTTTCAATAAATGCAGACATAAGTCAAATGTTTTTTTTTTCTTTTTCACTCCCAGGTTTCCACCTGGATCATTCAGTACTTTGAGGAGTGCCAGAGGCACTTTAGACTCCTCACAAACGCTGCCGGAGCAGTCCTCTAAGGCTGTGCAAGTCAGACTGTGGGTGATTCTGAGACTAGCATACTTGGCTTCCAAGCATCACCAAAGATGCAAACCAACAGGAAGCCCTAGGGAACATTGACTCTTCCACCTCTGAAAGGCTGATGTGCCTTTCACACATCAGATATAGTCTTAGCTAGAGAAAACTGATATGTTGGCTGCAACTCCAGGCAGGCTTGTCTCCTAGTTGTTTATATGACACATTAAGAATGAAATATGAGAGATCATTACCCATCCTCATTTAAGAGCTGGAAATGTTAGAAACCCCATTTAGAATCTCCTTAGGGGAGGTGGATGTTCTCCTCTCTTTCTTAATCATTGTTCTTACTATCAACTAATATAAAACCAATAAACTTTACTCTTCTTGCTTAAGGGGACACTTGTTATTATGGCAAATTACTGGATCCATGTTATATATCTTCCCTTCTCCTTTCCCTTCCTGGGGCCTCTGTTCTGCCTTTCTATCCCTGACCAAACTGGTGGTTCACTCTGGGATAAAGTTGGCATTCTCTGCGCTCTCTGAAATGCAAATGATTGGGGTATTTCACTGTTTACTTCGTCAAATGCTGTAGTTTGGACTGGGGCGTGGAGAGGTATTCATGAGATGTCCTCTGCCAGACAACTTGTCTATTTCAGTAGTATGCTCCACTCTTCAGTCAGAGACAATTTTTTTCCTCTCATATTTTTCCCACAGCGTTCAGTAGAACAGTAGTTCCCTGTATTAGTTCAGGTCCTCAAATACCAAGAAGGAATTAAATGTGTAAGGATTTTACAAGGAGAAATGCCTGTGTAAGGAAAAAACATAGAGGTCCAGAGGAGGCTAGGGGTCCTCTAGGTTATTCTAATGCCAGTATTTTAAAGTTTCTGTCACGATGAACATGATGCAGAACTGACTTATATCCTCCAGTTTCATTACTGTACCTAAATGAAACATTTGTCTCCCCAGGGTACTTTTCACACATTCTAGGAGATAAGAACAGAGAGGAGATAGAGAATTCGGTCCTCAACACTAGGTTTGTAATAGAACTTTACATTTAACCAAAGCACGTTCGTATACGTTATTGCATTTGATTCTGATGACAAATATGAAGTCAACATTATTCCTGTCAAAAATTCGTACTGCTATGGTCTGGCTCTGTGTCCCCACCCAAATCTCATCTTGAATTGTAATCTGAATTGTAATCCCTACGTGTTGGGGGATGAACCTTGTGGAAGGTGATTAGATGATGGAAGTGGTCCCCCATGCTCTTCTTGTGATAGTGAGTGAGTTCTCACGAGATCTGATGGTTTTATAAGGGGCTTTTCCCCACTTCACTCTGCCCTTCTCTCTCCTGCCACCACATGTTTGCTTCCCCTTCCACCATGGTTGTCAGTTTCCTGAGGCCTCCCCAGCCGTGTGGAACTGAGTCAATTAAACTTCTTTCCTTTATAAATTACCCAGTCTCAGGTATGTTCTTATAGCAGCATGAGGATGGACTAAATACACATACCCTGAATTAACCCATGAGGAAACGTCAAAAACACTATTGAGGGATATTTTACCAAAAAAAATATGGCTAACACTCTTCAAAATGTTAAGAAGATGAAATACAAAGACAGAAACTATTCTAGATTAAAAGAAATTTAAGACATATGACAGCTAAATACAACATGCAGTCCTGGATTGGGCCTACACCAGACCTTGCTACCTCCCAAAAAGCAGATTTCCCTAAAGGGGATTTTAGAATAACTGCCAAAATCTGAATAATTCCTTTTAGGATGAATGATATAGTTTAACAGTAAATTTCCTGATTTTTATAATTATTTGTGCATATGTAAGAGAATGTTCTTACTTTTAGGAATTACAAACTGAAGTATTTAGGGATAGCAGGACATCATGTCTGAAACCTACTGTCAAATGGTTTGGAAAAAAGTGACACTCACACACAGTATGTTAAAGCAAACATGATTTTTTAAAAAGTTGATGCTTGGGGAATATGGTTAAAAGGTGTATAGTGTATATAGTTATTGACTATTTTTGTAACTTTTCATAAATCTGAAATTATTTTGAAATAAAAAATGTTAAAACAATACCCTAAAAGGTTTGGCATGATTAAGTCAGCCTCCCTATTCAATTTTACGGATTAACAAATTTGGCTTGGGGGAGTAAAAAAAAAAAGGTGCTTGGATTTAGATCACACAATAGATCAGTGTCAGACTCCAAACTTTAACTCAGACTTACTTCCGATCTCTGTGATCTGCTCACAGGCCAAGCACATCATCCCTAGGTACATGGAAGCAGCAAAATGACATAATGACTTGGCTTCAGATTCCAAGCTCTATCTACCTAGTGTTAGTGTTGTGATGTCTTTGTCTTTACAGCACACTCTTGCACATTAACGTAGCTGATGAACTTCATGGAGAGAAGCTTGTCCTTGTTTATGGTGAAATGCTTCAATCCTAGATTTCATTGCCATAACCATCCAAATTGTAGCCAGTTCACTCATCCATCTCTACCTGTAGAAAATCTTGTCCTTGTCCTCAAATCCTTAGGCTGGCAGGCAAGTGCCACGTTAGCCATGTCCTGGGCCCTGCTCTGACCATGTGTCTGAATGCCAACACCCCTGATATTGTTTTATTTCTGGAAATTAATTAACCTCTTAATATCCTGGTTCCAGCATATCTTACATCCTTATGCCTAAACCTGCCTTTGTTTTCCTTCCAGTATCCTTTGTTTTCCAGGATCTATTTACTCAAAACATCCTCCTGGGGATTAAGCTCTTGTTACTTAAATCCCAGTCACCAAGAATAGAGTCATCTCCAGGATCTGCCTGGACCTTCTGCTCCTGCATCTGAGAGGTGTTCATCGATATCTCAAATTTTTAGAACCCAGACATACCTTGTTTGGTGGTCTCTCCAAAGACTAAGTCTCTTTATCATAGCCATCCCCTTGGTTCCATGAATAGAAATATACCTAGCCTTTCCTCATTTCCTTAAAATATTCTGATAGCAGTGATGCAGTTTACATGATTTATCTGACCAGCTGGCATGGTTTTCAATTATACCAATGAAGATGCTTTCTTGAGGTCTTCATAGATTTCATTGTAACCATCGAAGTTCCAGGATGAGCATCAAGCATAGCCTTTTTTAATGTGATTCTCTCATTGGAGGACTGAATTTGGATCTTGTTCATTCTTCCTTTAAAGTCCAACTTCATTCCCATATATCCTTTAAGACTTTCCTTGGCCATCTCTGTGCTTGTAGAATTTCCCATTCAAATGCCTCAGTAAAGGCACCACTGTTCTGCATGTTACAGGTTACCATGGGTGGTTAGCATTCTTTTCCTATGTAAAGCTTATCCTCCATCTTCTCAGCCATAACATTGCTTAGAGGAGAGCTGGGCTCAGGAGAAAATTGTGTTCCTAACTTGCTGTGTTATCTTGCACAAGTCAGTCAATACCTCCAGACTTCACATGTAGTATCTGTGAGTAGAGAGAGTTGGATTAAAGGGTCTCTAATCTTTCTATTAGTGCCACTATTTGTGAAACTGTGGCCTATCCAGTGCCAAATAGCAAACATCCTGAAAGTGTTGGATAATGAGATTCTGACCTCACAAGGGGTTTATAATTATCAGAGGGTCAGGTAATGGAGTGTTTTCCATGGAGGCATTAGAGACCCTTCCCTGAGCCGCATTATGTCCCCAGAGGGTATGACGTGGAAGCAGGAAAGCTTATGCATTTTTAATCAAAGGCAACAGGATCAGTACCCAAACAGCCAAGTGACAATCTCATTGCATTTCCACTCTTCAGCTATGCTGAGTATGTTCTGACAGCACAGTACATCACCCAGGGAAAGTGCAGGCTCATTAATAGCACTGGTTATTAAGGGATTTGGATCAGGGTAGCTGTGCTGGCAGTGTTGATGGGACACAGTAGAGAATGAGTAGGTAGAGTCTTGTGCTCGACTTTTATCTCTACTCAAAATGCTCTTGGTCCTTGTTACACATAATATTCTCCCTGAGAGACCATCAGCATTGTTATCAGCCCATTAGAATCTTGGGCCTCACTCCAGACCTATATAATAAAAATCCATCTTATAAAAAAATCCCCAAGTGGTTCATAGGTGCATTAAATTTGGAGTCAAACTGCTCAACTTGACAGGAGAGGATCCTTGTCTTGGGCCTGAAATACAATTTTGGAAACCATCTTTAAGAATGACAAATATGCGGTGGCTCCTGCCTATAATCCCAGCACTTTGGGAGGCTGAGGTGGGCGGATCACAAGGTCATGAGATCGAGACCATCCTGGCTAACACGGTGAAACCCCATCTCTACTAAAAATACAAAAAATTAGCCAGGCATGGTGGCGGGCGCCTGTAGTCCCAGCTACTCGGGAGGCTGAGGCAGGAGAATGGCGTGAACCCGGGAGGCGGAGCTTGCAGTGAGCCCGGATCGCGCCACTGCACTCCAGCCTGGGCAACAGAGTGAGACTCCGTCTCAAAACACACACAAAAAAGACAAATATTATGTGTATATATAAGTATAGCTATTGTTTTGTGTGTACACATAACACATATGTATATACAATTTGTCATTGTTCTTCAATATTCTTAAATGTCATTCATAAAATATGTGTATGTATAGTTAGATATAATAGACAAAACCAAGTTTTCATTTTCTTATCAGCTTTTAGTGCTTAAGACATATCCTGACCTTCTCTGTTTCATCCCTGCAGAATCCTGCTAGAATGAGAAGTACTTTCCATGAAAGGACTTAAGTGTTTCACAATGAATGTCTTTCTCCTCTTAGATAATAACACTAATTGCTAATATTTAAGGAGTGTTTACTAAGTGTCAGGGGCTATTTTAAGAATGGGTTATGGATATTTTATTTACTCATAGAAATCTTAAGAGGTCTCTTGACCTCCTATCTTAGAGATAAGATTAAATAATTTTCCCATAATATCAGAAAAAAAGATTATCGCATAAAGGATCTTGTTCTATGGCCCATGTTCTTAAAGATTTGGGCCATAGTCCCTCTTAATGATAAAATAAAGACTTTGAAGGAATCTCCAGTGGCCCAATCAAAAAGAAGAATTGAGATACTGTGATGCTGTAATGAAATTAGCATTTGGGGAGTAGACAAGAGAAATGCCTGTTTTTTGGCCTTTCCTATCTAATCTTGTTTAGCAGCCCTATATTCCACCTGCCCATAGCAGGTTCCGAGAGTGGGACTTTCATTAAGCAATTTTACTCATAACTTGGTGCTTGAGGTAGCACTAACTACAAAGCTCAAAGAGGGATGGGGGAAGCTTTCCAAGAGCCAATACCAAAATGGAAGTTTCTCCATCTACATCACTATTTGGAAGGAGTTCAGTAGATTTTTATAAACTTCAAAAGTACTCTCAACCACCACCAACAAAAAATAGGCTGGCTGCAGTGGCTCATGCCTGTAATCTCAGCACTTTGGGAGGCCGAGGCGGGAGGATCACCTGAGGTCGGGAGTTCGAGACCAACCTGACCAACACAGAGAAACCCCGTCTCTACTAAAAATACAAAAATTAGCTGGGCGTGGTAGCAGGCGCCTGTAATCTCACTACTCGGGAGGCTGAGGCAGGAGAATCGCTTGAACTCGGGAGTTGGAGCTTGCAGTGAGCCGAGATTGCACCATTGCACCCCTGCCTGGCAACATGAGTGAAACTCCATCTCAAATAAATAAATAAATAAACAAACAAATTAAATGCATGCATAAAGAGCGAAAATATACTTTTAAAATTTTTGGTTAAAAAGGAAATATTATTTAGTATGTTCACCACTTCCTATTGTCATTCTCCTTTCTTCTGGCCACATTTTTAGGACTACAGCCTAGCCAACAGGATGTACAATTTTATATAGATATAAGTCTTCTGTATCACTAAGTCAATGTAACGAATATATACATGTCAAAACCAATATTGCTGTGCTGCGCTGGTTGAGAGATTCACCCCAGCACAATAACTTCTCTGTATGGGTCCATTAGCACTGGCTTTTGGGGACCTCAGTGGGAGGCTGTCTACTTCCCTGATCACTCGGATTGAGAACATGTGTGCTATTCTTCAAGTTAGCAATGTAAAAAGAAAAACAAAATCTTACTTAAACAGTATTTTGAGATCATTTATATAATTTGTAAACAAGTTTATGAAGAGTAGGAAAGCAAACATCAATGAGAAATAAAAGTGTTCCACCATTTTGACTTAAAAGCACTAAAGTATTAAATCTATCTAGATTTTGTGTGTAGGTAGCTAGAGGGAACAAGGAAGGTAAGTTGCCAAGAGAAAGAATATGTCTGCATGGAAATTAAAGCCCAAAAACATGTGCATAAGAAGTGCAGCCAGATAAGCAAAGGTTGTCTGAAAATGCGATTTCTAAATATAGCCTTAATCATATTGACATGAAAAAGAAATGACATAAAAACTGATGAAATCAAAATAAGGCAATTTATGCCATGAAGAAACTTGAGCTATAATGATTTCTGAAACAGATGTTATAAGGAAAAAAAAATTCTCTAACTTTGTGAACTGCACTGTTATATTTAAGAAAAATGAAAATTCTCCAAGAGGCCTATGCCAATTTGCAAAATATCAAGAACAAAGAGGTTAGCAAAGTAATTCTATTATATCTTAGTGCTAGACGTTTTGGGAGGCAAGTGTAGTTGAATGATAATGGGGGTGGTTCCCAAGGCTACCATATCCCATTGGTAGAAGAATATTATGGGCTTTTGGAGGAAGGATTCAAGAACTCATTCAACAGATTGTTTTTATTATCTTAGCTGCTTGGACATTAAGTAAATCTACTAGAAAAACTCAAGTAGTGATTTGGGACATTAGTCAAAAAGTAGAATTGGGTTACCCTTAGAGTTAGGAGCAAGAAGCAAATTAATACATCCTATCTGATAAACTAACTACAGTGTTAAATGCCCAGAATTTATGTTAACCTACAAAAACTAAAGCAACTAATACGGACTTGAAGTGAAAAAGCAGTCAGTACAGAACATTCCTGAGAGTTTGTGAACCTACACAAGGGCAGGATTTGTCTTCTGTATTTTTGATTGTTTTCATTTCTGGTAGAATAAGGAATAGGTGTTTTTTGCAATATAAGCATATAAAAGGAAATTAGCTAAAAGGTTTGAAGAAACACAAAATGGCAAATGTGGGCTAGGGAGAAAAGCAAGGATGGAGAAAGACTCCATCCTTGCTGCAGGTCTGAGTGTAGTATGTGACTGCCACTGTTAGAAAGCGCAAAGCTCACACCTAGTACCTTTTCTCCACAGAACAAAGCCTTAAGTGGCTGAGAGAGCAGCAGTAAACCCTGTAGTTCCTGGGGTGCAGGAAAAGATCTCTTGTGTCTAGGGGAAGGTTAAAAGAAAAGAAAAGAAAATCTAGCCCTTGGCATGGAGAACAGGAAACAGAGATATCTTACTGCTAGATGAGGGGCAGGAATATTGAGAAATTCCACCTCCAAGAAAATGATCACAATGACCAGCACGAAGCTAACAAGTAATGAGGAAGAAGCAATGGCATTTTACTATTGCTGGAAGGGTGGGGGCAAGGACAAGGGTAAAGAGAGAGATTCTATTTGAAAAGCATGAGTGCGGGGGTAAACTAAAGTTCATAGTTGAGCATAAACATTGAGAAAAACTCTCTGACAAACCAAATCCCACACCACATAAAAAGTATAAAGAAGGTAAAATACCAACAACAAAATCCAGATGTCAAAGAAATCCTAAGTAGATTGACTCAACCCATAATATTAATGGCCTAGCAGAAGAAAAGGTGTTCCCAATGCCAGACATAAATATGATTTATCTTAGTCTCAATACTTCTATGTGCTACATAGTATAATCAAACAAAACTATGAGAAACACCAAAAAAATTAAGGAAATAAAAAAGAAAATCCCAAGAGATCAAGCAATCAATAGAACAAGACTCAGAGATTAACTAGATATTAAAACAAACAGGAAAATAATATAGTTGTGATAATTATGTTAAAGGCTTTAGTGAAAAAGATACACTGCATGAATGAACAGATGAAGAATTTCAACAGAGAATGAAAACTACAAAAAAGTTGAATGGAAATAGTAGAATAAAACCAAAACAGTGGACATAAAGAATGCCTTCAATGGGCTAATGAGTAAACTCACACAGCTGAGTAAAACATCAGTGAGTTTGCAGAATGAGTCAATAAAAATTTTCCAAAGTAAGATATAAAAAGAAAAGAAAAGCAGGAGAAAAACAGAAAAGAGAGCTTCCAAAGCTGTGGAATGTCATCAAACAATGTAACATACATACAAGCAGACTACTGAAAGAGCAACAGAACAGGAGACAAAAATATCTGAAGATATAATTGCTAATAATTTTCACAAAAATAAAGGATATCAAACCTCAGATTTAACAAGGTAAGAGATTCCTAAGCTAAATAAATGCATACACACAGAGATACATACACTCACACATGCATACACAACTTCCATATCATATTTCAACTGCTTTAAACCAGAAATACAGAAAAATCTAGGAGGTAGCCAGAAAGAAAAAGGCACAGATACACAGTGCATATGGTTGCAAAGATAGAAGAAAGACATCATACTTTTCATTAGAAACTATAGATGATCAAGTGACATTAGCAATATGCTGAAAAAAAAATCCTGCCAAATCAAGAAAGTAATAACCGGAAAAGGTTATTTTTAAAAAATAAAGAAGATATAAATATTGAGACAAACCAAAGCTGAAATAATTTATTACAAGAACACCTGTACTTTGAAAAATAATTAAGGAAGTTATTCAGGCAGAAAGAATGTGGTAATACTTAGAAACTTGAACCTACATGAAGAAATGAAGATCAACAGAAATGGTTAAAATAAAAGTAAATGTAAAATACACCTGTTTCTTATTTGTAATTACCCTAAAACATAAATGACTATTACAAAAATAGTAATGTATTGTGGGTTATAGTGCATAAAAAGTTAAAATGTATGACAAAAATAGCATAAAAGAGAATAACAATTGGAGATATATTGATGGAAGGTTCTTATGCTACATGTAAAGTAGTATATTACACGAAGATAGAGTACTATTAATATATACATATATAATATTTATATATTAAAAAAATAAATATTGTAAACCATGGAAACAATTAAACAACTTAAAGTATTTAGTAATAAACAAATGGTGATGATAAAATTGAATAAAATACTCAGTTGATCAAAAGTAGGCAAAAAGGAAGAAGAAAAGAAAATAACATATTAAATGAAAACGACTAACAGTAAAATTTAATTCTACATTATTAATAATTAAACATTTAAACACAAAAGACAGGTATCTTATAACTTGATGAAAAAGTAAACCAAACTATCTCAAACTATATCTACATATGTAAAAAGAATCTAAGTTAAACATAAGAATATAGATAGGTGAAAAGTGAATTCATTAACTGAAAGAAAGCTAGAATGACCATATTAATATCAGACCGAGTGGACTTTAGTATAAGGAATTTACTAGGAATAAAGAATCACATATAATAAAAGGAGTCAATTCAAAAGAAGAAATGACAATTTTTAATGTTTACGTACCCATCAAGTTAGTTTCAAATACATGAAGCAAAAACTGATAGAAACAAAAAAAGAAATAAACAAATCTACAATTTTTCTTGATAACATTAACATTTCTTACTCAGCTATCTAAAAAGAGCAGAATACACATTCCTTTAAAGTTTACATGGAACATTCACCAAGAGGCCATATTTTGGGTAATAAAACATCAATATATTTTAAATAATATGATGCAGAGTATGTTCTCTGACCATGGTGAAATTAAACTAGAAATCAGTAACAGAAAGTTGTATGGGAAATCCCATATATTTGAAAATTTAAAAACAAAACTTCTAAATAACTGATGAGTCAATGAGAAAACTAGAAAACATTCTCAGTTTAATGAAACTAAAAATACAATATGTTATATTGAGGAGATGCATTTAAAAGAGTTTTTAGAGGGAACATTATAGCATTAAACATTTATATTAGAAAAATAAGAAGGACTTTTTAGCTCTTAGTCCTGCAAATAAGAAGCTTGGAAGTCCTCACTTCATCTAACAAGTGACAACAACAACAAAAATGAACAAATTAAAAAATCAACAACTTTTCTAAAATCTGCAAGAAAAATGAGGTCACAGAGTGAATATTGCCCCTAACACTTGAGTCAGACAGGCAAATACAGAGAATCACAGCTTATCAAAACAGAAGCCCTACAGTAACCTGTGGAAAGCAGGAAAATCCGAACTATAATTGATGAATTGCTGGAGGCTCATCAGGGATATGAATGAGAGTTAAAACCTTCAGGGGGAGCTAGTCAAAGGGGGAGCCCATGTTTTTATGAGTTTTATCTCCAGGAGCTCTATCAAATCCTCACAGTGATAATCAGAAAAAAAAAAATCCCCTCATGGTTCTGGTGGGAGAAAGAAAGAAACCATTTTGAAATACACCAGAGCACTCTATTCTTCTTATCAAGGTCTGCCCTCCACAGAAACTAGTTAAGCATAGGCCAACTTGCTAGGCTTTTATCAGAGACTAACTGACACAAGGGAAGAGAAATACCCAACTCTAGCATCCTTTAGCCTTCCTCATGGGAGAAGGGAAGTACACAAATTGAGCCCACTTGGACCGTCCAGTTCCACTTAAAGAAGGGTGAATGGCAGAGAAGCACTTGCAAAGTTCACAATCCAGGGGCATAGGCTCACTAAAAGTCTGAGACCTAATCAGAGGATGATAGAACACTTCTCCCACCACACCTTACCAACACATTGCTAAAGGCCTACTTACGGCAGCTGATTTTACCCAATGCATCATGTCCAAATATCAAGAAAAAATTACAAGGCATACTGAAAGGCAAAAAAAAAAAAAAACCAGGAAAAGAAAACACACACACACACACACACACACACACACACACACACAGAATCAGACTCAGATATGGTAGGTATATGAAAAATTCAAAATAGAAGTTAAAAACAACTATGATTAATATGCTAATGGCTATCTATAATGGATAAAGAAGACAGCTTGCAAGAACCATTGTAAGCTGCAAGTTGCAGAAAGACAGAAATTCTAAGAAAAAAGAAATGTGATATATCAAAAACACTGTAACAAAAACAAAGAATACCTTCAATGGACTTATTAATAGAGTGGACATAACTAAGGAAAGAATCTCTGAGCTTAAAGATATCTCAATAGAAATTTTCAAACCTGAAAATCAATCAGAAAAAGACAAAAAAAAAAAAAAAAAAAAAGGAATCCCAAACTGTGGGACAACTACAAAAGGTATAGCATATACATAATGGGTATATCAGAAGGAGAAGAAAGAGAGAAAAGAACAGAAAAAACAATTGAAACAAGGACTGAGAATATTCCCCAAATTAATGTCAGTTAACAAACCAGAGATCCAGAGCACTCAGAAAACCCCAAGCAATTTAAATGCCATAAAAACACCTGGGCATATTATTTTCATGCTACAGAAAATCTAAGGTAAATAGAAATCCTGAGAAGAGTGATGTGAAAAAACATGGTGGAATAGGAGGCTCCTGACTGTCCTTTTTCCTACAGATACACCAAGTAAACATCTATACATATATAAGTTCCTCCAGAAGAAAGTCAGAAATGAGTTGAGAGACTCCTACACCTGGCCAAATGAAAAAAAAAAAATCCACATCAAAATGGATAGAAAAAGTGGAGGCACACTTGAGCACAAACCCTATCCCAGCACCGTGCCATACAATCAGGAAAGAATCCTCAACACTCAGTGTCTTACTGAGAAGAGAGAATTTGGGCTATACATATAGTGCTCTAACTCTAACGTTCTTTATGGTTTGCTAGTTTTTGACCTAACTAGGAGAAGAAAGGGCCAGGCATATATAAATCTCTCTAGACCACAGAAAAAGCACTGGTTTTATATGAGTGTGCAAGCACTTTTAGGGGCTTCATCCTATGGGATCAGGGCAGAAAAGGGGCTAAAATGCACAGCTCACAGTCTCTCCCCAGAAGGAATTTGTCAGCACACTCTACCAGCTGCTGCTGTCAGTTGGGCTTCTAACTAACCTGTATTAGAGAGTTAATAAGGCAGACAAAAAATCCTGAACAGGAGTTCACGCACTTCCCAAGACTTTTTCCCAGCCCACCCCAGTGATAAATCCAATTCTTGCTGGGAAGAGTGTCCGTGCACTGAATGTCCCAAATTCTACAGCTCCCACACTAGAGACTGCATCCTAAGCCACCTACTTCTGGGAGTAGAAAGGACTAAACGTGTAATTCTTCTCAGATCACAGTACAAAGAGGTGGTTTTAAGTGGGCACACGAGCACTTCCAGGGGCTACATCTCCAGAGATCAGTGAAGAGAAGGAGCTAAAATGCATAGCTGCCATTTCCTGAAGGAGGTTTCCCTGCACACTCTTGTAGTTGTTACTTGATGATAAATCTTCTAACTAGCCTGAATCTCAGAGTTAATGAGGCAGCAAACAATAGGCCCCTGGGAACCGAAGTGGGGCTTGGGCACTTCCCAAGTCTTGTCATTGGCTTGATCTAGTGATAAATCCAGCTCTATAGATTTTCCCTGGAAAAAGTTTTGTCCATGCACTGAAGCTACTTGTATAGCTCGCACCTGAAGGACTGCATTCTAACACACTTAGATCTGACAAATGAAGAGGCTTGGCATTCACTACTTTCCCTAGATCAAAGTTTTGCATAGCTTCAAATTTCTCAACAAAATATTAGCAAATTGAATGCAACACTGTATAAAAAAGAATTATATACCATGACAAAGTGAGATTCATTCTACATATCCAAGTTTGGCTTAATTTGAAAATCAATTAATGTAATCTATCATTTACTTAAGGAGCAGGCTATAGAAAAAAACTTCTAATCATATTAATAGATGCAGAAAATACATTTGACAAAATCTAACATCCTTCATGATAAAAACTCTTAGTAAACTAGGGATACAGAAGAACTTATTCAATTTGGTAAAGAACATCTACAAAAAATTCTAAAGCTAACACCACAGTTAGTGGTGTTAAAAAAAAAATGGTTACAATGGTGCTAAAAAAATTCCTGTAAGATAAAATATGAGGCAAGGATGCCCCTCTCATCACTGATTTTAACATTATAATGGAAGTCCTAGATAATACAATAAAACAAGAAAAGGAAACAAAAGTAATACAGATTGGGAAAGAAAAAATTAAATGGTCATTTTTTAAACAAATGACATGACTGTCTATTTAGAAAATTTGAAAGAGTAGACAAAAAGTATTCTCCTGGAACTAGCACAATGTTGCAGCATACAAGGTTAATACACAACAGTTAATTCCTTTTCAATATACCAGAAATAAACAACTGAAATTTTAAATTTAAAAAAAGCATTTACATTAGCATCTCCAAAATAAAATACTTAGATATGAATATAACAAAATATGTACAATACCTATATAAGAAAAACTGCAAAATTCTGATAGAATAAATAAAAGAAATAAAAGAATAAATATCATGTTCATTTATAGAAGACAATGTTTTCAAGATAACTAGTTCTTGCTAAATTTACAGATTCAATGCAATCCCAATGAAAATCCCAGCAGGTTTCTTTTTACATCAAGAAGCCTATTCTAAAGTTTATATGTAGAAGGCAAAGACTCAGAGTAGCCAACACAGTATTGAAGGAGAAAAAAATGAAGAATTAACACTATCCAATTTCAAGACTTACCATAATGCCACAGTAATCAAGACTGTGTGATATTGGTGAAGGAATAGACAAGTAGTCAATGGTACAGAATAGAGAGCCCAGAAATAGACTGACATAGTCAACTGATCTTTGATGAAAGATTAAAGGCAAAGGAGAAAAGATAGTTCTTTTAACAAATGGCGCTGAAGAAATGGAAATTCCACATTTAAGAAATAGTGACTCACAGATCTTACACACTTCACAATAATTAACCCAAAATGGATCATAGACCTAAATGTTAAATGCAAAATTATAAAACTCATAGAAGGTAAAATAGGAGAAAATGTAGATAATCTTGGGTTTAGCAATGGCTTTTTAGTTACAATATCAAAGACATGATTCATGTAAGAAAGAATTGGTAAGCTAGACTTCATTAAAATTTTAAAATTTCTGCTCTGTAAAAGATACTGTCAGAATAATAAAAAGACAAGATATAGCCTGGGAGGAAATATTTGCAAAACACATATCTGATCAAGTACTGTTATCCAAAATATACAAATAACTTTTTTAAATCAACAATAAGAAAATAACTCACTTAAAAGATAGGCCAAAGACCTTAACAGACACCTCACCAAAGATGATATACAGATGGCAAATAAGCATGTGAAAAGATGCTTTGTATCATATGTTATTGGAAAAATGAAAATTAAAAAAACAATGAGATACTATTACACCCCTAGTAGAATAAACCAAATCCAGAACACTGATGACAACAAATGCTGGAGAGGTTGTAGAGCAACAGGAACTTTTTTTCATTGCTAATACAAATATAAAATGTTACATGTGGAAGACAGTCTGGCAGTATCTTACAAAACTCAATATACACTCACCATATTTTCCAATGATTGCATTCCTTGGTATATTCATAAAAGAGCAGAAAACTTAGGCTCACACCAAAACCTGCACACAGATGCTTACAGCAACATTATTCACAATTGCCAAAACTTGGAATACACAAAAATATTCTTCAGTAAGTGAATAAATAAACTGTGATACATTCAGACAATTGGTACGTTCAGGCAGTTGTGGTACATTCAATTCAGCTCAGACAATTGAGCTATTTATAATGAGCTCAGATGTGAGCTATTGAGCTATGAAAAGGCATGGAAGGTTCTTGAGTAAATAATACTAAGAGAAAGAAACTAATCTGAAAAATCTACGTATTGTGTGATTTCAACTACATGACATTCTGGAAAATGCAAAACTATTAAGACAATAAAAAGATCAGTGTTTTCCAGGCATGTAGGAAGAGAAGCACGCATAGGCATAGCACAGAGGATTTTTAGGGCAGTGAAACTACTTACTATGATACTATAATGGTGGTTACATTTAATTACAAATTTGTCCAAATCTTTAGAATGTACAACACAAAACTAATGTGAGCTATGGACTTTTGGGTGATAATTTTTGTCAATGTAGGTTCATTAATTATAACAAATGAACCACTTGGGTGGGAATGTTGATAATGAGGCTATGCATGTAGGGGGCAGGGAGGACATGCACATTCTGTTCAAATTTACTGTGATTTTCAAACTGTTCTACAAAATAAAGCCTTATTTTTTAAAAAAGAAAAACTCAATCTAATCTTTCATGTTAAGGAACTCAAATTTGAAGAATAAGTGAAAAAACAAAGTATGCAGAAGAAAATATGAATATAAGCAAAAACTAAAAGAAATGGGAGACTTTAAAAAATAGAAAAAAATTATACAAAGCCAAAAAGCTACTTATTTGAATAGATCAGTGGAATAAACATTTAACTATATTTCCACAAACATTAAGAGGGTAATTAGGAGATATTAAGGACAACTTTATGACCATACATTTGGCAACTAGAATATGCAAGATTATTTTCTTCAAAGATATAAAGAACTGATCGTTACTAAAGAATAAAGAGATAGCTAAATAGTCCATTATCTATTAAAATAGTTTGCATTTAATACATGCTAAGTAAGAAAACTACTGATATAGATAGTTTCACTGACAAAATAATATGAGTTATTAAACTTTTTAAGTAACACAAACTCCTCCAGAAAATAAGGAGTATGATACACTTTACAATCTTTTAATAAAGCCAGAATTACCCTATACCAAAGCTAGACAAAGATATTTCAAGAAAAGATATCAGTAATTATCATGAATACAAACATACTCCATAAAATACTATCCAAATCCATAAAATATTTCATATTACCAAATCAAATTCAGTAATATGTAAAATTTATAATATATTTTGAACAAGTGAGATTTATTTTGGAAATAAAAGGCTGCTTCCACATTCAAAAAATGTAATTTACCACTTCAATAGACTAAAGAAAACAATGATAATATTAGTAGATATAGAAAATAAGTAATAGAAGATTTCCTTAACTTGAAAAAGAGTATCTACCAAAACAAACAAAATTCAGCTCAGTCTCTAGCTAACATCTTATTAGTAAAAAACCAAATGCTTTCTCCCTTCGAGAAACAAGGCAAGCATGTCCATTTTCATCACTTCTATTTAACACTATGCAGTATTCTAGCCAATGTAATCATGCATGGAAAATAAATACAAAGCAAAGATTTCAGTAAGGATAAAATAATACTGTCTCTATTTGCACACAACGTAATTCTCTGCATAAAAAACACAAATAATCTACAAAACAGTATTAAAACAAATATGAGCTTAGTAAAGTTGTAGAATGCAAAGTCAATGTTCAAATGAGTCAATAAAATTTGATAGTATTAATAGCAACAAAATTCCATAGCATCTCTATATACTGGCAGGAGACAGTTGATACTCAACATTTTTAAAAAATGCAATCCACAACTGTACCAAAAATATAAAGTATGTACGTATACATCTAACAAAATAATTAACAATTTATATGCTGACACTACAAAACAGTGATGAAAGGAAACAAGATATACAAAATGGAGAGCTATATCATGTTCATAGATTAGAAGATTCAATATTTTAAGGGAGAAACTATTTCCAAACTGATCTTTAATTCAGTAAAATTTCTATATGAATTCTAGTCATCTTTTGAATAGAAATTGGCAAGCTAGTTCTGAAGTTTATGTGAAAAGACAAGGAGCTGGAATAGAAAAAATAATTTTGATAAAGATCAAAGTAGAAGTTTGCTTATTTCAAGATTAACTATAAAGCTACTCTAATCAAGAGTGTGTGGGATTTTGTTGAAAAGATAGATAGATCGATGGAACAAAATAGACAATTCAGAGATAGACCCACACTTTTTCAGTTGATTGATTTTTAACAATGGTGCAAAGGCAAATCAATGGATAAAGTACACTCTCTTCAACAAATGGCATTAGAATAATTACATTTTTATTAAATTAAAACAAACATCACTCTATACCTTAAATTATATACAAATATTAACTAAATATAGGTAATAGGTACAAATATTAAACTTAAAGTCTAAAATATTATATTGAAGAAACTATCTGAAATTTTGGAAAAGGGAAAGATTAGAAACAATACCAAGAGCATGTTCCATAAAAGAAAACTGGCTGTGTTGAATTCCATCAAAATGGAGAACTGCTCATGTAAGACAATGTGAAGAGAATAAAGAGACAGATCACAAACTGGTAGAAAATATTTGCAAATCATATATTTCTTTTTTATTTTTTTTTATTTCCATAGGTTTTTGGGGAACAGGTGGTATTTGGTTACACGAGTAAGTTCATTAGTGGTGATTTGTGAAACTTTGGTGCGCCTATCACCCGAGCAGTATACACTGAACCTGATTTGTAGTCTTTCATGCCTCAACCCCTTCCCACCCTTTCCCACTGAGTTCCCAAAGTCTATTGTGTCATTCTTATGCCTTTACATCCTCGTAGCTTAGCTCCCACTTATGAGTGAGAACATACAATGTTTGGTTTTCCATTCCTGAGTTACTTCACCTAGATTAATAGTCTCTAATACCATCCAGGTTGCTGCAAATGCCATTAATTAAGTTGTTTTCATGGCTGAGTAGTATTCCATATGCGTATGTACCACAGTTTCTTTATCCACTCATTGATTGATGGTCATTTGGGTGGGTTCCACATTTTTGCAATTGCAAACTGTGCTGCTGTAAACATGCATGTACAAGTATCTTTTTCATATAATGACTTGTTTTCCTCTTCGCAGATACCCAGTAGTGGGATTGCTGGATCAAATGCTAGTTCTACTTTTAGTTCTTTAAGGAATCTCCACACCGTTTTCCATAGTGGTTGTACTAGTTTACATTCCCACCATCAGTGTAATAGAAGTGTTCCCTGTTCACCCCACTCACACCAACATCTATTATTTTTTGATTATGGCCATTCTTGCAGGAATAAGGTGGTATTGCACTGTGGTTTTGATTTGCATTTCCCTGATCATTAGTGATGCTGAGCATGTTTTCATATACTCAACATATATATGTAGATTCATGTGCTCAACATATGTATACATCTACATATATAGATGTATAGATTATGAAGATTTTCTTCCACTCTGTGGGTTGTCTCTTTATTCTGCTGACTGTTCCTTTTGCCCTGAGAAATCTCTTTAGTTTAATTAAGTCCCAGCTATTTATCTTTGTTTTTATTGCATTTGCTTTTGGGTTCTTGGTCATGAAATCCTTGCCTAAGCCAATGTCTAGAAGGGTTTTTTGATGTTATTTTCTAGGATTTTTATCATAGATTTATATGCTTGATCCATCTTGAGTTGATTTTTTATAAACTGAGACATGAGTATCCAGTTTCATTCTCCTACATGTGGCTTGCCAATTATCCCAGCACCATTTGTTGAATAGTGTGTTCTTTCTTCACTTTATGTTTCTGTTTGCTGTGTCAAAGATCAGTTGGCTGCAAGTATTTGGGTTTATTTCTGGGTTCTCTATTCTGTTCCATTGGTCTATGTGCCTATTTTTATACCAGGACCTTGCTGTTTTGGTGACTATGGCCTTATAATATAGTTTGAAATCAGGTAATCTGATGCTTTTAGATTTGTTCTTTTTGCTTAGTCTTGCGTTGGCTATGTGGGCTCTTCTTTGGTTCCTTATGAATTTTAGGCTTGTTTTTTCTAGTACTGTGAAGAAAGATGGTGGTATTTTGATAGGAATTGCATTGAATTTGTAGACTGCTTTTGGCAGTATGGTCATTTTCACAATATTGATTCTACCCATCCATGAGCATGGGATGTGTTTCCATTTGTTTGTATCAGCTATGATTTCTTTCAGCAGTGTTTTGTAGTTTTCCTTGTAGAGATCTTTTACCTCCTTCATTAGATATATTCCTAAGTATTTTTTTCAGCTATTGTAAAAGGGGTTGAATTCTTGATTTGATTCTCAGCTTCAGCAAATTACATATCTCATAATGAATTTGTATCCAGAATATATAAAGACCTCCAAATCTTAATAATAATAATAGTAATAAAAGAACAGAATTTAAAATAGTGAAGAAATTTTTGAAAAGACATCATGAGGGAAGATATACAAATGTCCAAATAAGGGCATGAAATTATTCTCAACATTCTTAACAAACCACTCATTAACTTTTCCAATAACTAAAGAAAAAAAGGAAAGAAAACTGACCAGACTAAATGCTAGTGAAGATGAGGAGCAACTGGAATTTATACATTGTTGGTGGGATTGAAAAAATGGTAAAATAACTTTGGGAACAGAGTTTAGAAATTTAATAAGAAGTTAAATATACATTTGCCATACTTTCCAGTAATTTCACTCCTAGGTATTTATCCAAGTGAAATGAAAACTTATGTTCACAGAGACATCTGCACTTAAATATATATGACAATTTTATTTATATTCACCCCAAACTGGAAACAACTCAGATGTCTTTCAACTGGTGAATGAATGAGCAAATGATGGTACATTCGTACAATGGAATATTTACCAGCAATAAAAGAAATGAATGTCTAAAATAAACAAGAGCATGAATAAAACCATTTATGATTCCATTTATGTAACATTCTAGAAAAGGCAAACATATAGGTACCAAAAGAGATTAGTGAATGCCATGGGCTACTGGTCGAGGCAAGGGTTAACTATTAATGGGCATGAAGAAAATTTGAGGAGTGATGGTAATGGTCTATATCTTGATTTTAATGTAGTTACCTGATTGTATACACTTGTCAAAAGTTATAGAACCATATACTAAAGGGTAAATTTTATTGCAGCTAACTTTTATCTCAATTTTAAAATGTCATCAGCGAATAGTCTTACTTTCAGAGTTAAGTAACAGGACAATAATAAATTATAGATAATTATGACTGATTTATCCTTGCCCAAAATGATAAAAGTCTTTTCGTTCCTGAATCAGGCCTTGTTTGCCACTTTCTTTTGTACTTCACCTGTATCAATGTTCATTTCCGCAGACACACTTGGCTGTCATAGTTTCTTGACCTGATGAAGAATTTAAGATTCTCAATCATACTATTTGCCTCTAAGCATTTGAACATACTTTGTTGTTGTTGTGATTTCTTTGTTGTTTTTATTTTTCTGACTTTTAAAATTTTTTCCCAGAGTATGAATAAATATAATATATCACAGACCAGTATTAATCATAGTCTAATTAGGCAGTTTTCTTTCTGGTAAATTTTAATAGATGCCTAGAAAAATGCCCTCTGTTATCAGCCAAAATAGCTCCCCTGGCAGTGCAGGAGTGCTCAGCTTTTTAATTCGTCAAAGAAATTAAAACAAAGTAAGACATGGCAGTTGATTGAATGGAAACTAGATATTCACTCAAGAAATGTACATACTCTTGCAATAGTTTACTGAGAATGATGATTTCCAATTTCATCCATGTCCCTACAAAGGACATGAACTCATCATTTTTTATGGCTGCATAGTATTCCATGGTATATATGTGCCACATCTTCTTAATCCGGTCTATCATTGTTGGACATTTGGGTTGGTTCCAAGTCTTTGCTATTGTGAATAATGCCGCAATAAACATACGTGTGCATGTGTCTTTATAGAACAAAAAACCAAACACCGCGTGTTCTCACTCATAGGTGGGAATTGAACAATGAGAACACATGGACACAGGAAGGGGAACATCACACTCTGGGGACTGTTGTGGGGTGGGGGGAGGGGGGAGGGGGGAGGGATAGTGTTGGGAGATATACCTAATGCTAGATGACGAGTTAGTGGGTGCAGTGCACCAGCGTGGCACATGTATACATATGTAACTAACCTGCACATTGCGCACATGTACCCTAAAACCTATAGTATAATAATAATAAAATAAATAAATAAATACATAAATGTACATACTCCACCAGCACTTCAGCTGTAAGCTCTTGACTTTGCTTATTTAATGTTCACAGTTTTAATGATTCAAGGGGGTCTCTCTGACACTGTCACCACACTTGATAAATTTAAGTTGTTGCGTGGAGCATCCCATGAGTTTGTTAGTGTTGGTGAGTTATTTACCAAAACAAGTAATTTATCTGGCCATTCCACATCTGCATTTAAATATTTTTTCCTATTCTTATTCACAGATGCTTTTAATTTTAAAAAGATTTTATAATGTAGCATTAAAAACGTAGGGCATTTTAAAAAGTCTTGGGCAATACTGATACAAGTGCTGCCAAGGCACCATTGTGTCAGGGAAGCTAGTTGAAATAAATCCTGTGGAGATCTGCCCAGCTTCCCACTTCTGCACAAGAAAATCTTGCTCTGACTCGTTTACTAGATGGCACAGAAATGGATAACTTTGTAAAATTCAGCCTGCAGTATATGTATTTCTGAAAACTGGGCCATACAATTTGACACACCTTATGATACAAAATGTGTCTGTGATGGAAAAAGATGCCATATGGAGTTTATGGCAAGCTTCAACAGGAGAACGACAATATAAATCCTTGATGTTCTGTAGCAAGGGTGTACCATCTGCAGAGAAAATATAATTGTTCTAATATGCTACTAAATGCCTCTCAAGATGGAGCATCTGACCAGAAAATACCAACTTCTCAACTTTAGTCAGTTATGTGAGACCCTGTGAGTCATAGGTTAGGGGAAAACAGCAATCTATCTTCAGTTGGAGGTGGTATGTTTGTGAGTGGGTATGAGCAAAGCTGGAAGACACAAGTAAACGCATAAGCAGTTGATCTGATCCCATGTGTCCTTACACTACTGTTTCATGGGTGCTTCCCCCTCAGCTCATGTCTACATGATCTTATATAGGGGCTTAGTCATCAGCTAACAAAGAAGAAAGAAGTACAGACTTAGTTTCCAGACAGATTGACTTGGTATGTTAGTGTGAATCAAAAATTGAAGGCAAGTGTGCTAAACCTTACTCAGGTGTTTCTGAAAGAGAGCAATGAGGATAAAATCCTCCCAATGGGCAGTTCTCTTTGCAGTGTACCTGGTCAGCCATTTTGTCTGGATAAAGAAATGGCACAAAATAAGAATGTGCACAGTCTCATGGTCAATGGCAAATGACCTGGGTGGTTGGTTATAGGCTTTAAAAAAGAAATGTTAAAAGACTGAAGTCAGGGAAGTGTGGGGAAGAGTGAAAGTGGGTACAACATGTGAGGATCTTTGTATCACATGTTAATTCCCATCAGACAGCATCCACCACAAGAGTCATAAAACTACTGAATAGACAGAATGACTTGATTAGTTGACATCAGATAGCCTTTATCAATGATCACCCCATTCCTGGCATAATGGGCTCATGCATGGTGGCAGGATGAAGCCTATGCATGGGCCTAATAGCACAGGCTTTCACTCATCAAAACTAATCTGGCTACTGCCACTGCTGAATGCCTCAAACTGCCCATAAAAGAACAACACACATCACCAGTATGGCACAATTTCTTGAGGAGATCAACCAGCAATTTGCTGACAAGTTGACTAGATTAGGAACCTTCTACCCCTAAGGGACAGAGTTTCATTCCTCTTCACTGGGATTGGCTGGATTTGAGATAGAGGTTTGCCTTTTCATCCCTCAGGACCTTGCCCAGCACAACTTCTGAGGGCTTACAGAGTATCTGATACATGTACACAAGATCCCTCACAGTGTCATCTCAGATCAAGGGGCCTAATTAATAGCAAAGAAAGTCTGGAATTGACTAAAGGATCATGGGATCTATAGTGAAGCTCCTGCACACTGCAAACACTCAGAAGCTCCAGCCTGAGAGGTCACTGAAATAACATCTAAAAAATACTGCTCAGGCATCAGTTCAGAGATGGCACTCTGAATGCATAAAATCCACCAGAATGTGTGGGTTTTTTTTTTCTTTTGAGACAGAGTATCGATCTGTTGCCCAGGCTGGAGTGCAGTGGCACAATCTCGGTTCACTGCAAGCTCCCCCTCCCGGGTTCATGCCATTCTCCTGCCTCAGCTTCTCAAGTAGCTGGGACTACAGGCACCTGCCACCACACCCGGCTAATTTTTTTATATTTTCAGTAGAGACAGGGTTTCACCGTGTTAGCCAGGATGGTTTCAATCTCCTGACCTCGTGATCCGCCTGCCTAGGCCTCCCAAAGTGCTGGGATTACAGGCGTGAGCCACCACGCCCAGCCCAGAATGTGTTGATCTTCATAAATTAAGTGTTGTTTCCTTAATAGGCAGAAGACATGGGTCTGGGAATCAACAAGTAAAAGTAGAAATAACCCTGCTTAATGTCACCCTCTTGATCTGCTTGGGGAAATGTGTGCTTTTTAGCCATGTAACATTTTAGGCTTTGTACATCTATAGAGAGAACCTGGCTTCAGATGGTGATCACTGCCACTAGAGAATTTAGTAAGAGTCCCATTGAAATTTAAACTGTGACTACCACTCAGTCATTTGTACCAAAGACTAGAAGGGAAGGCAAGGAATCATCATGTTTGCAGGGGTAATTGCCCCTGATCCTCAGAAGTTTGGTGAGAATATGTTTGACACACAGGTGATACACTAGGGTACCTTTTGGTGCTTTCATGTTTGGATTTAATGGTAGATGAGTAAGTGCAGCAGCCATAGCCTGATAAGTGCATTGTAACCTGTGGCCCATATCCCTCAAGGATGAGAATCTGTGTGCACACACAAGCAAGCCATTTACACCAGGAGAGGTGCAAGCTGATGTGAGAAGAATCTAAAAAGAATTGTAGAGTACGTAAATTATATCATAAGTTGTCACCCCAAGACCACTATTAGTGGTAGAGCTTACAGTATTTCCCATTAACCCAAGGAATAAGAATAAGACAAATCCTGGAGTAGCTGTTCCCAGATAGAATTACCTTAACAAGCTGTCAATAAGAGCCGTATTCTGTCCATATTTTCTTTCTGGAGTGAAGCACTCATCTGCTAGCTACTGTGAATGGTTGCTGCTTCACTCACTGGGAATCGCCCTCAGCAACAAGGAAGTAGTCTTCCTGAGATTATACTCTTTCCCTCCTGGGAGTGTCTGGCAGCCAATAATTGGTTTGTGAATGGATATAGAAGCGTGAGTCCCCAGCCCCTCTATTTAAGACAACTCCATAATGCTATTGCAGTTCTAGAGTGACATTTCCTTCAATCTGTAGGCTCTATTGAGGTCTTTGTTGCAACCTCATTGCAGGTTGGTTTCTCTCCATTCTAGCTTTCATATAGGTATATACCTTGTGATAATTTCCCCCAAACTGTTTACCAGATTCTCAGTCTCAAAGTTTGTTCCAGAAACACATGTTACATGATTAATCATTAATCTCAGTAAAAACTTGGCTTGGATGTGCCACCTAATCAAATGAATATGTCAGTGCCAAAGTTCATAGGAAGCAAAATAGATGCAGAAGATAACTGAGAGATTGTTGAAATGGGCATTGGCAATTTTGATTTTAACTAGCAGTCTCATCTGACACCAATAATCTTAAATCTGTTGAAGATCAATGACTGAGCATAAACAACCTGATGACTTTCACATGGATTTATTTAGATGTCATTTTTCTTCACATTTTTAGAAACAATTTTGAAAGAGAAGTATAATATATAGTGCCAGCTACCTTATTTAAAGTTTGATGAGAGAGTAGCCTCCTTTCGTTGAAATCTATCTATGTTTATTCTAAAAACCAATCCAGTAATTGTTAGATTGAGTGACTAGAAGAACATTCATAGTCCTCAGGAAACATAAAATGTCATCTCATCAAACTATATCAGATGAATATAAGTTGAAGCCAAACAAGCTTTCAAATACTTGCCTTGATGTTAATTTTCAGTTTGAAATTGAATATGAGCAAAGCACTGGAAAGAAATTGGAAGCAATGAAGAAGTAGAACCCTCTACCTAGCGAGAGAGAATCCGGATTTGCGTGGCATTTATGATAGATCTTTTGTGGATCTTAAAGTTGTTAGGGACACTTCTTGAAGTATAAAGTGACTTTTATTTAGCACTTAATGTGGGAGGTGATTTCACATAAATTATATGCATGAGTGATCTGACAGAGAAACCTGGAAGTTCGCCTCTTGTAAGAGATGTCTGTTGGAATGAAATTTGTTGGCATTAGTGTAAAGAATGAAAACCTAGGAGATTTTTATTGCTTTCACAACATTGGACAAGACCAGGCATTAGGAACTTTCGTAAGTCATCTTGTCAATGCCGGCAAGTCTAAAATTAATAACCAAAGCTTTCAGGAGGTAGGCTGGGACAAAGATAAGAACATAACAGAACAACTGTAAGCACTTTTTGGACAAAAATTTCTTTCCCTAAGCATGAACTTTTTATTCCATGTAAAATTATACTGCTGGAAAACAAAGTAGGTGTGATGTCTTATTTCCATCTGTAGTGAAGTGTCTAGGCTTTTTCAGCAGCTGTGTAAAAAGAAAAGAAACAATTCCCTTCTTCCATTTCCCACAGAATAATTGTGAAATGAGCAATAGAAATACTCTCAAAGTATAGATTATATTATCCTTTTATCAATTAAGATGCCTTTGACTGCAAGAAATAGATTATCCAACTCAGATTAGTTTGACAGAGAAGACGATATTCATTTTTTTTCAACAAGAAGTCAGGGCAAGACAATTACAAGGTTAATTCAACAACTCCCTATTGTCACAGTTACACATCAGCTTTTTCACTGAGATTTCCTTGGCTTTTCCTCATTCTTCCCTAAGCTTTATTAGAGTGTATGAAACGTTACCTTCAAAGCGGCAAGATATCTCCTTAACTTCGAGCTTCAAATCCTCATGCAACAGAATCTGCAGTCATAAATTAAACTAGTTCCTGCATTCTCTCTGTATTTAAAAACAGAAACCCTTTCTAAGATGCTCACTTTATGCAGTTCCTGTATATCTCATAGGCCAGGGCTATATCACTTGTCCATGACTAGAGTGGAAAGGGAGGTGATATGACAATAGTTGGCCTAGATTATTCATATCCTAGGTCTTGGAAGGAACCAGAAAGCCTAGGAATAATTGGTACCTAGCAAAATTGGGTGCTGTTAGCATGAAAGTGGGAGGTGCTTTTTTTAATAGTTCTTGGGTGTGAAATGAAGAGTACTGCAACAGTCTTCAAATTAGTTGGTGTTATGGGCGGAACTGTGTCCCCACAAAATTCATATGTTGAAGTTAGACCCTAGTACCTAAAAATGTGAGTGTATGTGGAGATTCTGACTTTAAGAAAGTAATCAAAGTTAAAGGAAGTTATTAGGGTAAGCCCTAGTACAATATGACTGCTCTCCTAGTAAGAAGAAGAAATTAGTAGTAGGACACAGACATATACAGAGGGAAGACGAAGTGAAGACACAGGGAAAGGACAGTCATCTACAAGTCAAGGAGAGAAGCCTCAAAAGAAATAAACTCTTCCAACATGGTTAGTATCTTGCTCAAAGTCCTAGTATCCTTTTTCTTGCCCAGACTCCATGAAATCTTTTTTTTTTTTATATATATATATTTTTTTATTATTATTATTATACTTTAGGTTTTATGGTACATGTGCGCAATGTGCAGGTAAGTTACATATGTATACATGTGCCATGCTAGTGCGCTGCACCCACCAACTCGTCATCTAGCATTAGGTATATCTCTCAATGCTATCCCTCCCCCCGAAATCTTAATGGAACTGAAGTATTGGTTACAGAACACTTCATTTTACTTAGCTTCCTCATCTCCTCACATGAGTTGGTAAATAACATGCTTTTCCAATTATTCTCAGAGCCAGAACATTCAAAGTAGTTTTATGGAAAATATTGTAATGATTTGTTCTAACTTTAAATAGCATAAATTCTAACATGGGGCTATGCCAGAATCTGTTGCCTTTATGCATACAAGAATACAGGATTAGGAATTCTAAGTATATTTATAGCTTGTATAGCAAGAACATTTTCTATTATTTCAGAATTTGAGCTGAGTTGCCAAAGCTGAGAACAATGAATTTTGATTTTGTTAGAAATGCAGTTTTCCCTAAATTTTCATTTTTATAAACTTCTAATCAAAGTACCTCATATATAAAGGAAAGTATACAAATCAGACTTTTACATGTTGCTGAATTTTTCCAACTGAACATACCTGAATAGGCATGCCCATATACACCATTCAGTTTAAGAAGATTATTGCTAGCCCCTAGAGCTCCTCTACAACTGTCCTCCAGTTTTCACTCAACACCCAAGTATAACCACTGTATTGATGTCTAACACTACATTTTATATTGGGATGATTTAATTTAATATCAGTGTAATAACACAGTATAAATTCTTCTGATTCTATTGTTTTTTTCTCAATATGTTTACAGTTTTCTATTGTGTCAATACCTTAATATTTGTCTATTCAAATAAAGGTGAGTTTTGAGCTATTTTGAATAGTGACAGTATGACAATTTTGATACAAATATATTGGTGAAATATGAAGACATTTTTGTTGGATATATATGCCTAAAAGTAAAATGCTGGGCCACATGATTTATTCTTTCAGCTTTAGTAGACACTGCCGAGCAGTTTCCAAATAAGTTATTTGTACCCACTTACACTCCCACCATCAGTGTTATAGGAGTTCTAGTTACTCCACCTCTGTACCAAGTTTTGATATTTCTGACTTTTTCTCCTTAGGCATTCTGGTGGCATATAATGGTAAGCATTAACATTGTTTCATATGTTCATTGTCAATTGGAATATACTTTTATAATAAGTACATCTTAAAATTTCTTAATAATTTTTAAATGAATTGTTCATATTGCCCTTATTTTTAAAGGATTTTTTTTGCACATTCTAGGTATGAATTTTTCATTGGGTGTATTATAAATATCCTCTAACATACTGTATTTTATATTTTTACTCTTTTAGGGTTGTGTTTTGAAGAAGAAAACTTCTTAATTCTAATATAGTCCAATTTGTCTTTTTTTTCTTTTAGGTTAGACTAGATTTTATTTTTACCTACTTAAAAATTATAAAGATGTTCTAATTTTTCCTTTAATTGTTTAATCTTTTATGTTTACATCTGCGATCCCTCTGCAACTAAATTTGTGTATACAGTGAAAAGAGATCAAGATTTACTTTGTTTATATATGAGTATACAATAATCCCAAAACCATTTATTAATCAAAAAATTCTGTGCTCAGTAATGTTAGTCTTGACATGAATCAGATTACAGTATTTGTGGATCAGGACTCTTTATTCTGTTACATTGGCCTATCAGTCTGCTTTTAAGTTAGAATACACTGTTTTAATTGGAATAGCTGCATAATAAGCCTGAATAGCTGGTATTCTAGCTTTGTTTTCTTTTTTTAAGATTTGCCTTAGTTATCCTTGGTTGTTTAAATTTCTACGTAAATTTTAGGATGAATCTGTAAACAAACAAATCTCTCTTAGGATTTTCATTGTGAATGAATTAAATCTATTCTTTAGTTTGTAGAGAATTGTTTATTTTTGTAACACGGATTTACACAATATGAGCTTGCTATATTTATTTAATTTTTCTTAATTCGCTGCAATGAATGCACAGCTTTTTTGTATGGTTTTGTGAATGTTTTTAATTTAATTCTAGCTATTTAGTTTTCTTTTATAAAAAATCCACAATGCAATTGAACTATGATTTGCATAGAAAAAAATGCACCAATTCTAAGGATGCAGTTTGATGTGTTTTGACAAAAATATACACTCATATAACCACTAAGGCAGCAGTTATCTTGTGCCCTTTCCCAGTCAATCTTCAACTCTAATCCTACATTCAGGGTAACGACCCATTTGCTTTTTGTCACCATTGATTAGATTTGTCTTCTTAAGAGTTTTATGTAAATGTAATTAGTAATCATTTAGTTGTGTCTGGCTTCTTTTGTTTAGCAAAAGACAATGTCAGTCAACAGGTGAATGGATAAACATATTGTGATAAGGACATTTAGTGAGATACAATATATATATAGTATATATATATTGTATATACATATATTAGCTATTCTAATGGGTATAGCTCATTGTGCTTGTGATTTACATTTTTCTGATAACTAATGAGGTTGAGCACCTACTAATGTGATTATTAGACATTTGTGTAACTGTGATGTTTCTGTTCCAAAGTTTTCCCAATTTTGAGGGGCCAAAATTTTTGAGATATGGAAGCTTATTAGACATGTGTTTTGAAAATATTTCTGCCAAGGCTGTATATTATTATTTTATTTTCCAAATGATGTTTTTTGAAGATCACTTTTTTTTTTAGTTTTGAAGTCTAATTCTTTAATTTTATGCTTTAAGCTTTTGCTGCCTTATCTAACAAATCTTATTCTTTCTCTAACATTTTCTTCTAAATGTTTTATTTCATAGTTTCTAAACATCTGTTTATAATACTTTTCAACTCAATTTCAGTACATATAAAGGGTAGAAGGATAAAAGTTCATTTATTTCTGTGGTATCAGCTGTATACCTTTTTTTTTCTCTGATTTTATCTGGTTTTCTCTCATTTTCTTAGTCTGGCTAAAGGTTTGTCTATTTTGTTACTCTTTTCAAAAAAAATCAAATTTTCTTTTTCATTACTCTTTTATGTTTAGTTTTTACTCTCAATGTCATTTATTTCTACTCTGATCTTTATTTTTCTATTAATTTTGAGTTTGGTTTGCTCTTGTTTTGCTAGCTCTTTAAGATTCATCATTAGGTTGTTTATTTGAAGTTTTTCTACTTTTTGAGGTAAGTGTTTATTGTTATAAACTACTTTCCCGCATATTCTCACTCATAGGTGGGAATTGAACAATGAGAACACATGGACACAGGAAGGGGAACATCACACTTCGGGGGGTAAGTGTTTATTGTTATAAACTACTTTCCCGCATATTCTCACTCATAGGTGGGAATTGAACAATGAGAACACATGGACACAGGAAGGGGAACATCACACTTCAGGGACTGTTGTGAGGTGGGGGGAGGGGGGAGGGATAGCATTGGGAGATATACCTAATGCTAGATGACGAGTTAGTGGGTGCAGCGCACCAGCATGGCACATGTATACATATGTAACTTACCTGCACATTGCACACATGTACCATAAAACCTGAAGTATAATAATAATAATAATAATTTAAAAAAGAAGGAAAAATAAATAAATAAACTACTTTCTTGGTACTGTTTTTGCTGCATTGCATAGATTTTTGGTACGTTTTATTTCCATTTTCATTTGTTTCAAGAAAATTTTAAATTTCATTATTTCTTTAACCCAATGGTTATTCAGGAGCATATTGCTTAATTTCCATGTGTGTGAACAGTTTCCAAGGTTCCTCTTGTTAGTGATTCATAGCTTTATTTGTTTGTGGTCAGAACAGACACTTGATATTTTTTCTTTTTTTTTTTTAATTTTTTGAGATGTATTTTCTGGTCTAACTTCCAGTCTATCCTTGAGGACGTCCCATGTGCTGAGAAGAATAATAGGTATTCTGTAGTCACTGGATGTAATGTTCTATAAATGTCTATTTGGTATGTTTGGCTTATAGTGCAGGTTCAGTTAGGAGTTTGCTGATTTTGTGTCTAGATGATCTGTGCATTGCTGAAAGTTGGATGGTGAGATGCCCAATTATTATTGTAGTGGGGTCTATCTCTCTCTTTAGCTCTAATAGTATTTACTCAGTATTCTAAATGCTCCAGCATTGGGTTCATATATACTTAGAATTGTAATATCCTCTTGCTGAATTGATCCCTTCATTTTTATATAATGACATACTTTGTCTCTTTTTACCATATTTGTCTTGAAAAGTGTTTTATCTGATATAAATATAGCTAGTCCTCCTCTTTTTTGGTTTCCATTTGTATGTAATACATTTTTACATCCCTTCAGTTTTAGTCTGTTGGTCTTTATAGATGGAAGTGTCTTGCAGGCCACCTGTAGTTGGGTCTTTTTAGTATTATTATTGAGATATAAGGGCCTACTATTGCCATTTTGTCATTTGTTTTCTGGTTGGTTTTTGGTCCTCTATTTCCTTCTTCCTTTCTTTGTGTATAGTTGATTTTCTCTGGTAGTATGTTTTCATCCATTGCTTTTTAATTTTTGTGTAACTGTTAATAGGTTTTTTTTGTGGTTACCATATGGCTTTACAAATAACATCTTATTATAATCAGTTATTTTAAGCTGGTGACAACTTGATTCTTATTACAAAGAAAAAAAACAACCAAAGAGAAAAATAAGAAAACTACACTTTCATTCTAATCCACTCCATATTTTGACTTCTTGTTGCCCCTATTTATCTTTTTATATTGTCTATCACTTTAAATTTTTTGTAGTTATTATTTTTTATATGTTTGTCTTTTAGTCTTCCTACTCAAGATATGAGTGGTTTACACACCACAATTACAGTGGTAGAGTATTCTGTATTTATCTGTGTACTTACTGCTATCAGTGAGTTTTATATCTTCAGATGATTTCTTATTGCTCATTAACATCCTTTTCTTTCAGATTGACAAATTCTCTCAAATACATTGTGAGATAGATCTGGTGTTAACAAAATCCCTCAGCTTTTGTTAGTCCGGGAGAGTCTTTATTTAGCCTCCATATTTGAAAGATAATTTTGCTGAATGTAATATTCTAAGTTGAAAATTGTTTTACTTCAGCACTTTGAATATGTCATCCCACCCCCTTCTGGCCCATAAGGTTCTTGTTGAGAAGTCTGCTGTCAGAAATATCAGAGCTCCTTTATATGCTGTTTTCCCCTTTTCTCTTGTTTCTTTTCAGATCATTCTTTAAAAATATATTCGACCTTTGAGTTTTATTATTATATACTTTGAGATAATTATTTGGGTTGAATCTTCTTACTGTTCTTTGACTTTCTTGTACCTGGATATTCATATCTTTCTTTAGGTTTGGAAAGTTCCTGTTATTTTCTTTGAGTAAACTTTCTACCCCAATCTCTCTCTACATCCTTTTTAAGGCCAATAACTGTTAGATTTGTCCTTTGAGGTTAGTTTCTGGATTCTTTTAGGCATGCTTCTTTTTTATTGGCTTTTCTTTTTTCTCCTATGACTATATATTTTCTTAAATCCTATCTTTGAGCTGACTAATTCTTTCTTCTGCTTAATAAAGTCCACTGGTAAGAGGCTCTGATGCATTTTTTATTTGTCAACTAAATTTTTCAGGGGCAGAATTTCTGCTTGCTTTCTTTTTGTTATTTCAATCTCTGTTAAATTTCTCTGATATAATTCTGAATTTCTTCTTTGTGCTATTTTGAAGTTTGATGAGCTGCCTCCAGACAGCTCTTTTGAATTCCTGTCAGAGAGTTCACATATATCCATCACTCTAGGACTGGTCACTGATGTCCATTTGGTGAGGTCATGTTTCTCTAGATTTTCTTGATGTTTTTGGACATTTGTCCATGTCTGGGCATTAGAGACTTGTGTATTTATTCCAATTTGTGCTGTCTGGGCTTGTTTGTGTGCATCATTTCTGAGAGGCCTTTCCAATAACTCAAAGGGGTTTGAGTGTTGTGACCTAAGGCTGTGGTTACTGCAGCTGTTTTAGCACTAGGGGCACCCTAAACCCAGGAACACTACAACTCTTGATATACGGAGTCCTACATACACAGCCTTGGATTTGGAGCAGATAACAAGAGGATTCCTTGGGTTACCTCCTCTCTTCCCTCTCTCTTCCGCAATCAGGAGCCTCTGCCTGCATTGGGCTACCTGGAGTTGGGGGAGGGATGATGTCAGCATTGCTGTGGTCACCACAGCTGGCACTGCACTGGGTCATAACTGAGGCAAATGGCTTTTCAGACCACCACAGTACTGGGGCTTAACCAGGTCTTTGGATCACTACTGCCTGGCTGCCGCTGATGTTTATTTAAGGCCCAAGGCCACTTTAGGCAGTGGGTGGCAAATTTTGCCAGGATTGGCCTTATGCCATTAGAACAGTGGATTTCCTTCATGCCCAGGATGGGTCTAGAAAGGCCATCCAGGAGCAAAGACCTAGCATCAAGGGATTAACGAATCTGTCCAGTGCTTTATTTTACTGTGGCTGAGCTGATACCCAAGTTGCAAGACAAAGTTCTCTATACTCCTCCTTCTTCTTCCCTCAAGCAGAGGGAGTCTATCACAGAGCTGCACTTCCTGGAGTTGGGGGAGGGGTGATACAGGCAATCCCATGGCCACCACAGGTTGTGTCACACTGGGTGGTGCCCCAAGTTCACTGCCTTTAAGACCAGTGCAGCACCAGGGCTTCCTCAAAGACTGTAATACTTGTGGCCCTGACTGCCACTCAAATTTACTCAGGATCTTTGGCCAATTTAGTCAACTGGTAATGATGCTGGCTAGCACCCAGTTTCCTCCTGCTGAGGTAGAGGATTCCTCTCTGGTCCAGGGTTGATTTAAATGCTCCTTCTGTGGGCATCAGCAGAATTCTGCCCTCTGTTGTGTTCCCCTGTAACAGCGAACCAATGAAGTACAATGCAAAGTCCCACATTTGCATTTTACTCTCCCTCTCCAAATCACACAGATTCTCTCTAGATGCTTCACTGCCTAGGGTTGGAGGAATGGTGGTGTAGGCAATGCAAGGCTCTTCTTTCTACCTTTTCTAATGCCTCTTTTGTTGTTGTTTTATTAAAATCAGGTGCTGTGATTGCTCACCTAATTTTTTGGTTCATAGGAAGGAGCTTTCCCATGTGGATAGTTGTTCAGTTGTTCCCGCGGGAGGGACAATCACTGGAAGGTTAAATTTGGCCATCTTGCTCCTCTTTTTTTCTAATCAAGTTTTTATGTGTATTAATTTTATATCCTTAAATCCTACTAATGTCACTTATTAATTTTAATATCTTCTTTTTGGATTCCTTGGGATTTTCTAAATAAACAGTAATGCTATTGGCAAATAAAGACAGTTTTACTTCTTCCATTCCAATCTTAAATAATTTTACCTCTTTTTCTCACTGTATTACACTGATTAGGATCACTAATATAGTGTGTAGCTTTCCATTTGAAGTTCAAATTTCTGGACATAGTCCTGCTCTGCCTGTTTTCTGGTGTCTAAAAACTATTGTATTATAGATTTCTCTTAATTATCTTGTTATTTTAAGGTCATAGGGTATATCCAACCCCTGTTACTCTAAATGGCCTGAAACAAAATGCATTTTGTGTGTCTTTGCAATTAATGTATCTTGTAAACAGCATATACTTGTGTTTTTCTATTTTATTCCTTATGGCAATCTCTGTCTTTTAATTACAATTTTTGGTATACTTACATTTAATGTAATGATTTATGTGGTTGAGTTTAAGTCTGTCCCCGGCTATTTATTTTTATTTGTTTTCAGTGTTTCTCTCTTCTTTTATGTCTAATTTCCTATCTTTTTTGAAGAATTTTTGATATTCTGTTTCCTTCCCACTATTAGCTTTCTTTAGATAATCTTTGGTATTTAATGTTTTGTTTTTAATATATGGTAACTATAATGGTTAAAATGCTTTCTTCTTTAATTTGCCATCTCTATTTTAAATTATTATAGAATATATATACTTAATGTAAGAACCTTGTAATATTATAATTCAGTTTCTCTCCCATCCTTTGTGATATTCTTGTTTATGTCATAATTCTACATGTTTTGAATTCTACAATATATAGAACATGTAGTCTATATATCTATATCTAAAATATAGAGAGAGATATAAATTTGTATATCTATATTATATATCTAGATACCTAGACATAGATATATAAATAAATATATTTTACAAATAAATAACATTTGACTATATAGTTAAACATATATATAGCTATAGTCAATAGATTTAAAAATATTTAAAAACAAAAAATTATGTCTCATCTTCAACCATTACCAATTACCATTTCCAGTAATCTACATTTCTACCCATAGACCCTTAATTTAATTAATTTTTAATTTCTTTTGCCAAAAATGCTTTTAACATTCTTGTTGTATTGATCTAATAACAAATTCTCTTGGCTTTTTTTATCTAAAAATATCCTTATTTCACCTTAGCTTTTGAAATATATTTCTAGATATAAAATTCTAAGTTGATAGATATTTTTTCTAAATTATGTATTTTAAACATATAACTCTTTTGCTTTCTGTTTCTCATTATTTCTGAGGATAAGGCAATTGCTATTCTGATCATTGACCTCTTATTATAATGTATCTATTTTTGTATTTTCCCCTGGTTATGTTTAAAATTTTCTCTTTAGGACACAATAATTGTACATATAAATGTGCATCCAAAATGTGAGCACCTAAATATATTTTAAAAATTAAGAGATCTGAAGGGAGGCACAGACTGCAATACAATAATAGTAGGAGATTTCAATGCCCACTTTCAACACTAGGCATATTATCCAGATAGAAAATCACTAAGAAAACATTGGGCTTAGGCCAGGTGTGTGGCTCACGCCTGTAGTTCCAGCACTTTGGGAAGCCAAGGTGGGCAGATCACTTGAGACCAGGAGTTTGAGACTAGCCTGGCCAACATGGTAAAACCCTGTCTCCACTACAAATAGAAAAATAAGCTGGCTCTGGTGGCTCCCATCTGTAATCCCAGCTAATTGGGAGGCTGAGGCAAGGGAATTGCTTGAACCTGGGTGCCAGAGGATGCAGTGAGCTGAGATTGCACCACTGCACTCCAGCCTGGGTGACAGCCTATCTCAAACAAACAAACAAAAAAACAAAGAAAACACTGGGCCTGAACTACACTTTAGAACAAACAGATCTAACAGATATATAAGAATCCATTACACTCAACAGCAACAGAATGCACATTCTTCTCAAGTGCACACAAAACTTCTCCAGGATAAATCATTTGTTAGTCCACAAAACAAGTCCAACTAGAAGAAGACTGAAATCATATCACATATCTTTTCCAAAAACAATGTCATTGGTTTCTCTTAGTTCTCTAGTTATTTCGCTTAATACAAGCTAGAAACCAATAACAGAAGGAATCATGGGAAAAAAAACAAAATGTGGAAATTAAACAGCATGCTCCTGAACAACAATTAGGTCAAAGAAGAAATTAGGGAAACTTAAAAAATAACTTGAGGCAAATGAAAATGACACACAACATGCCAAAACTTATGGGATGTAACAAAAGCGGTTCCAGAGTGAAGGTTATAGCAATAAACACTTACATAAAAAATAGGATCTCTAATAACCTCATATTATACCTCAAGGAACTAGAAGAAGAACAAACTGAGCCAAATGCTAACATAAGGAAGGAAAAAGCAAAGATTTGAGCAGAAAAAAAAATAGACCCCGAAAACAAAATAGAAAAGATCAAGTGTTTTTTGTAAAGCTAAAAAAAAAAAATGACAAACCTTTAGTTAGAGTAAGAAAAAAGAAGAGAGCAGGCTCAAATAAATAAAATAAAAAAAGAAACAGAAGACATTACAAATAATAACACAGAAATGCAAAGGATCATAAGAGACAACTATGAACCATTATACACCAACATATTGGACAGCCTAGAAAAAATAAATTCTTAGAAACATATAGGCTACCAGTCTGCACCAAGAAGAAATTAGAAATCTAAGCAAACCAATAACATGTAAGGAGATTGAATCAGTAATTAAAAGTCTCCTGTCAAAGAAAAGCCCAGGACTAGGTGGCTTCATGAATGAGTTCTATCAAACATTTAAAGAAAAACTAGTACCAATTCTTATCAAACTCTTCTGAAAAATTAAAGAGAACGGAATACTTTCAAACTCATTTTACAAGGCCAGTATCACTCTGCTACCAAAGCTATACAAAGACATTACAAGAAAAGAAAACTATAGGCCAATATCTCTCATGAAAATAGATGGAAAAATTCTAAACAAAATACTAGCAAACCTGTTCAAAAGTACATTAAAATGACCCCATAAATACACAAAATTATTATGTGTCATAATTTTTTTAAAAGGTGAGAAATTTTAAGAAGAATCATTCATGACGATCACATGAAATTTACCCTGGGAAGCAAGTTTGGTTCGACATATACAAATCAAATGTGATTCATCATATTAACAGAATGAAAGTCAAAAACCATATGATAATCTCAATAAATGCAGAAGTATTTGATAAAATTAATATCCTTTCATGAAAAAATTCAACAAATTCAGTGTAGAAATAATGTTTCACAATGGAATAAAAGCCATATATGACAAGCCTATAGCTAACATCATACTCAACAGTGAAAAGTTGAAGGCTTTTTCCTGTAAGATCAGGAAGAAGACAAGGATGCTCACTTACACTACTTCTGTTCAACATAGTATTGGAAGTCCTAGTCAGAACAATAAGAGAAGAGAAATACATACCATCAAAGCTGATAAACAATTTTAAAGTTGCAAGATACAAAATCAACTACGAGAAATCAATAAAATTTCTACACATTAACAACAGCCTATCTGAAAAACAAATTAAGAGAATAATCCCATTTACAATAGCATCAATAATAAAATACATAGAAATAAATTAAACCAAGGAAATGAAATATCGGTACGCTGAAAACTACCAAACACTTAAGAAAGAAATTGAATAATACACAAGTAAATGGAAAGATATCTCACGTTCATGAATTAAAATAATTAATATTGTTTAAATGCCCATAATACCCGAAGGGCTCTACAATGCAATCATTATCAAAATTCCAATGTTGTTCTTTGCAGAATAGAAAAAAAAAGTAATTATAAAATTCCTGTGGAACTACAAAACACTTCTAACAGCCAAAATAATCTTGGCCAAAAAGAACAAAGGTAGAGGCATCACACTACTTGATTTCAAAGTACATTACAAAGCTATAGTAATCAAATAGCGTGGTACTGGAATAAAAACAGACACATTGACCTATGGAATGGGACAAAAAGCCTAGAAATAAGTCCACATATATATGATCAATTGGTGTTTGACAAAAGAGCCAAGAACACACAGTTGGAAAAGGACATTATTTTTAATAAATGGTGTTGGGAAAACTAAATATTCACATAGAGAAGAATGAAAATCTCCCCTTTTATGTAACAATCAACCCATAATGTATTAAAGACCTAAATGTAAGACTTGAAACTATAAAACTATTAGAAGAAAAATCTAGGGGAAAAACACCATGACATTGGTCTGGTCAGGGATTTTGTGAATATGTTCTCAAAAGCATTGGCAAAGAAAGCAAAAACAGACAAATAGGGTTGCATCAAACTAAAAAAAGCTTCTATACAGCAAAGAGAACAATTAGTAGAATGAAGAGACAATCTAAGAATGAAGAGAAAAATATTTGGAAATGTTATATTAGATAAAGGGTGAATATCCAAAATATTCAAGGGACTCTAACTTCTCAATAACAAGAAAACAAATAACCCTATTAAATAATGGGCAAAAGACTTGAATAGAGATTTCTTAAAAGAAGACACACAAATGAACAACAGATATTTGAAAATAAAACCTTATTATTTCAAATCATCAAATAAATGCAAATTAAAACAGTCATATATATCACCTCATATCTGTTATATTGGCTATTATCAAAAAATGAAAAATAACTGTTGGCAAGGATGTGAAAAAAAAGAAACCCTCATAGGCTTTTGTTGGTATTGTGAATTATTACAGTCATTCTGCAAAGCAGTATGAAGATTCCACAAAAAACTAAAAATAGAATTGCCATTTGATCTAGCAATCCCAGTACTGGATATATGCCCAAAGAAATTGAAATCAATATGCTGAAGACATATCTATACTCCCATGTGTATTGTAGCATTATTCACCATAGCTAAGATATGGAAACAACCTAAGTGTCTATCAATGGATAAACTTATTTTTTAAATGTGGTATATATACACAATGGAATACTATTCAGCCTTAATAAAAACAGGAAATTCTGTCATTTGCAACAACATGGATAAATCCAGAGGTCATTATGTTAAGTGAGAGAGGCCAGGCACAGAGAGATAAATACCATATGTATTAGTCCATTCTCATACTATTATAAGAACTGCCCAAGCCTGGGTAATTTATAAAGAAAAGAGGTTTCATTGACTCACAGTTCCACATGGCTGGGGAGGCCTCAGGAAACTTACAATAGTGGCAGAAGGGGAAGCAGGGACATCTACATGGTGGCAACTAAGAGAGACAGTATGTGAATGAGGAACTGTCAAACACTTATATAACCACTGGATCTCCTGAGAACTCATTCACTCTCACAAGAACAGCATGGGGGAAACTGTCCCATGATCCAATTACCTCCCACCAGGTCTCTCCCTTGATGTGGGGATTATGGGAATTGCAATTTGAGATGAGATTTGACTGGGGACACAGAGCCAAACCATATCACCATGTAATCTCACTTATAGGTGGAATCATAAAAAGTCAAACTGACAGACAAAGTAGAGAGTACATATATGGTTACTAGAAGCTAGAGGAAGCAGGGAGGTGGAGGTGAAAGGGAAAACGTTGCTCAATGGGTGCAAAGTTACAGTTAGAAGTAGGTTCAAGTGTTCTTTTGTACAGTAAGGCAACAATAGTTAATAATAATGTATATTTCCAAAAAGCTAAAGAAAGGATTTTTGATCATTCCAAAATGTATACATGTATTGAAATATTACATTATATCCTATAAATAGACACAATTGTCCTTTAATTAAAATAAAACTCTTAAAAATTTAAAACATGAAACAGAATTTCTTCTTTATCTTCAATTGTCAGCATTTTTATTTGATATGCATACATGTGTTTTCCTTTGAATTTATACTGCTCAAGTTTTGATGAATTTTCTGGATGTCTGAACTGATGACTTTTCTTCATTTAGGAATATTTTGTCCAATTTTTTTCAAATTATCTTTTATACCTCTTTTTGTCTTTTTTGTTTGTTTGTTTTTGGAAAGGAGTCTCACTCTGTCACCCAGGCTGGAGTGCATTAGCAGGATCTCGGCTCACTGCAACCTCTGCCACCTGGGTTCAACTGATTCTCCTGCCTCAGCCTCCCGAGTAGCTGGGATTACAGGCGCCCACTACCACACCCGGCTAATTTTTGTATTTGTAGTAGAGACGGGGTTTCACCATGTTGGCCAGGCTGGCCTCAAACTCCTGACCTCAAGTGATCCACCCACTTTGGCCTCCTAAAGTTTTGGGAGTACAGGCATAAGCCAACCGCCTGGCCTAAATATATTTAGCTGTTTTTATACTACATAAAAATAGAATTGCATGTAGAAAATACTTGAAGGTGGATTATTTAAATGTCCAAATGTCCAAAGTGGATTATTTAAATGTTTAAGAGAAATATAGGAACCATTGTTTTTCAAATATATCATCCCAGGGATAGGGGAAGGATTTCTGATTGAAGGTAGTGTTTGCAAAAATTAATAGCTATTTCCTGTCTAGATGTTGTGTTCAGTCAGTTCAAGAAAGTAATTACAGATGGATAGCATATGTTCATTGTTGAGCTAGGCACTTTGGGAAATGAGAAGCACAGAACATTGCTCCTTCCTGAGAAAAATTACAGATGAGTTTTGGAAATAAAGTATTCACAAAAGTTACATATTAATATGAATTAATAACACAAAAGTTTAAGAGGCAATATGACGAATAATCAAATAAGTAGAACGAACAGAAAAGTTGTATACTTGGAAAAGAAACTGAAATGACCCAAGTGGGAAAATGGGGAAAGGAGTGAAGATTTTCTATCATAGAAATGATAGAAAATTGTTTTCTGTTCGCTAGTTCTTGTGCTATTTAAAAATGTATATCAAATAATTTATTAATCATCTGACCAATCATTTCAGTCCAAGAGACCTCATAATCCATTAGCCATGGCCAAAGTTCCTTATGGCAATATCATTCTTGTAATCATAGCATCCAAAGAATCTATTCCAATTTCATTGTCTCTCACTAGTATCTTAGCACAGATAATAACCATTACATTTCTTCCCAAAGATGTTCTTGCTCCTTTAATTAAATATTTTTCAATAAATCGGTTCAGAGAATATCATTCATGTCTTCCTCAAAGACAAAATGAGGGAGTAGGGATTGGGTCATGATCACAATCATGTCATTCTTAGCATTCTTGTTCTTAGACAGTACTTATCTTTTTTTGACAAATAATTCTAGTTAGCAACCTGATTTCAGTATTCCGTTCCCCTTTATAGAGAGAAATCCTATTTTATTTTTTGCTGACAATAAACCACAAGGTAAAAAAAAAAAAAAGAATACTACATATTAGCAGCTTTATTCTTGTACAAGGTGGTCAGTAAAATATAAGCAGTAGTCATTGAGAACATTTACTAAGAAAGCTCTTTAAAGATAAGTTATTTATATGCCAGTCTTCCAGTTTTTGTTAATGCAGACCTAAAAAGCTAGTCAAAAATTTGAGGAGCATTGGGCCGGACGCAGTGGCTCAAGCCTGTAATCCCAGCACTTTGGGAGGCCGAGGTGGGTGGATCATGAGATCAGGAGATTGAGACCATCCTGGCTAACACAGTGAAACCCCGTCTCTACTAAAAATACAAAAAATTAGCCAGGCATGGTGGCAGGTACCTGTAATCCCAGCTACTCTGGAGGCTGAGGCAGGAAAATGGTGTGAACCCTGGAGGCCGAGCTTGCATTGAGCTGAGATCGCGCCATTGCACTCCAGCCTGGGCGACAGAGCCAGACTCCATCTCAAATAAAAAAAAAAAAATTGAGGAGCATTTATATGCGATTATAGAAATCTCTCCTATTTGTGGCTACCTTTAATTATCTTCCTTTTGATTCTTGAGTAACTAGCACTTTTATTCATCAGTTTTCAGATCTGCTCCCCCTATTGCAGTTTTCCTACTCAGGGTGTAATTCTCTCTGTTGTTGAATTATCTTGTTTTGCTATGGTTACATTGTTTCCTGAACTCCTATTTTCTTCGTAGTCCTCAACTGCAACTGCATTTTCAGTCTTTTGGTGGAGGGAGGTCCCCATACTGCTTTTCTTCCCTTCTTTCAGTTTAAGAGATCCAGCATCCATCTTAGACCAAAGGTCCAATATAGCTACTCACATGGTTGGTCCCTTGTTTGGGAGGGCTGAAAACGTAAACTCCTGTGTGACTTGTCCCTCTTCATTTGGTTTCAGGCCCTCTCCACAGGTTCTCTCCAGGTGAGTAGTCAGATTTCTTATATGGAGACTCAAGGGTCCGAGAAGGAATGTTTTAAGACGTCCAGGCAGAAGCTGCAAGACTTATTATGATCTACCCTCAGGACTTCATAAAATTACTTCTGCAGTATCCACTGGTTAATAAGTCCATAAGCTAGGCCAGATTCAAGGGGAGCATAATTAGATTCCACACCTAAATTGGAGGAATAGCAAAGTATTTTCAACCATCTTTAATCTACCACAGATGTTTTGTTTTATTTTCACAAATCCTGAAAAGGGTAAACATGATGTATATACGCTAGATGGATTTGAAAATGAACTACAGAAGAGCTCTAGCTAAAGGTGAAAGAGGTCGAGCTGTAAAAAGGGGAACAAAGCAATAATTTAAAATCCCCAAAGACACAATTGTTGAGGTAGGATGGACCTGGGAGGAGAGACAGGCTTTTATATCCTTAATAGGGACCTCAGAGCTCATGTTCTTCAGGAATCAAAAATAAGCAAGTCACACAGTGACTCATGCCTGTAATCCCAGCACTTTGGGAGGCTGAGGCTGGTGGACCACCTGAGATCAGGAGTTTGAGACCAGCCTGGCCAACATGGAGAAACCCTGTCTCTATTAAAAATACAAAAAATTAGCTGGGTGTGGTGGTGGGCACCTGTAATCCCAGCTACTTGGGAGGCTGAGGCACGAGAATCACTTGAACCCAGGAGGTTGCAGTGAGCTGAGATTGTGCCATTGCACTCCAGCCTGGGCAACAAAGCGAGATTCTGTCTCAATAAATGAATAAACAAACAAACAAACAAGTCAGTCATATCCACACCAAGAATAATGAGATCCATTAAAGGTTCCCCACATTTCTGAGGAATAGCTCTTTTGTTTATCACATTATGGTCAACAGAAACCCAGGGACTCTACACAGCATGGACCCTACTGGTACTGAGACACCCAAACCCTATTGACTAAACACAGGTCCTGGCTGTTTTCCTACTGAATTTCACATTCCAGCACAGAACTTACTTTCAAATTTTTGAAATCTTCAAGTTTCCCTGCTCAGGGAACTCTGATTAAGTAGATATCTCACATTATGTCACTTATACCTTGGAAGAATTACAGTTTTTTCTTTGGAGAGGAGGAGTAGAATAAAAATTTTAAGAAAGTAAAATAGAATAGATTAAGTCCCTTTTATTTGTTAGTTCTTCACTGCCTTTCCTCATTTCTGCTAAATGTGCTGTCCATACAAGAAAAATAAAACATTAGCCCACCTTCCAAGGAACTTTTCTTTCTATGTGATTCTGACAGTGACCCACATGCCCTCTCTTGAGCCCCACAGGGCAGGGCTGCAAATCTTTGTGAGACTGTAATTGATAGGAGAATCTGAGGCCATTCAGTATTAGCCCTTGTGATTCAAAATAATGCCCTTTACTTCACTGACATGATTTTGCTTGATTAAATACATGAAACATGATTCATTTAATCATCTTAATATAAGGGACTCCAGCTCACATTCCTTCATTAGATTTTTAAAATATTCTCTAACAATAGATTTTATTCTGCCTGAAGAATCAGTCACTAATTACTCTTTTTTCCTCATGGTAAATAAATACCCTAAAATTTTTTAAAAATCAATACTCAAAATATTTAAAAAACTAATTATATTGATCTTATCCTATAATGTTTTCATTAAAAATATTTTCATTTGAATTCCACTATTCCTTCAAGGCATTTTTTAATCTAGTTTTAATGGTTTCTCACATGATGCATGTCACTGGTTTATATTAACATTCTGTCATTAGCTAAATAAATAGCTTCTCTTTGGTATAGTTTGTTTTTCTGTAGTTAAAATCACATCCATAAATGCACCCTTTCGGAGTTCAGAATTAGGTATTTTTAAAATAGTCAATATAAGAAAAGCAAATGGAAATTTATAGAACATTTATCAATAGTCTATAACTTTACCCCAAAAAAATTCACTGTCAGAGAATATATTGGGTCCTAGATTTGGTTATGAGTCCTTCAAGTGACCTAGATGAAAATTCTGGAAGCTGTCTATTCAGCACTGAGACAAATGTTTCTAGGTTGTCATTAAGAAGTCCTTGACCCCCTAGAACCCCTTACACTCTGCCAACGGAGAGGTTAGTATATTAAAATCACACACAGAAGCGAGAGTTAAAAATTATGTTTTAGACTTTGAAATAGCTCTTAAAACTTATTTTTAATGGTAAAGTAAGAGGTTCAATTATTCTTGGACATTTTTACTCCATTCATAATCCATGATGTGCTTTTCCTTTTCTGTCTGTTCATCTAAAATAAGCATAGCCCTTAGTTATGTGCACAAAGTGTTTTACTGAAGTGTAAGGAAGCTATCCAGGGAGACAATTTACCAGGCATACAACTTAGGTAGATTTTAGCATGGTATGAATCAGACAAATATGTCTTCTCAGTTTCAACTTACTTAAATACTGGCTGGACAATTCATTCAAATATTCAACACATGATATAGGGGGTTTATTCTTGAGAACACTGTCTATATGCCTTGTGACATGGCAGAAAATAAGAGGGACCCTACATCCTCATGGAGCTTTCACATAGCACCTTTTAAAAGAAAGAAAACATTCCCCAGAAGCACTGCATACTCTAAATTTGACTTATCCTCAGATTCTGCAACCATAAGCTGCTGGCCTTTAATACAGATAATCTCCCACTACCTACTGTTTCTTACCTTTTTTAAAAAATTAAGTCTCTCCTTAACTTCAATTTATTTCCTTATATTTGACCAGACTGTAGTTTTCATCATATACCTTCTACATATCCATTCTCTTTGGTTCATACCTTCTGCTTACAAGCTGTCTTTAAAGTCAAGCAGGGGAGTTCAGACAGGTACTAGTGTCATCCAGGTATAAGCTGAAATGTAGTTTCCTTTCTTACTCTTCCATTTCAAACTAGGTGGTCCTTCTATACTTTACTGTAGTAACACAGAAAGGTATGGTGTGTCTAAAGCTTCTCAATAAATCATTTGGGGTACACAGGCAATAACCTAGGTCTCCTAATTCTAGCCTAGCTCTTTATCAGATTTCATTTTCAAATTGGACATAATTTTTAAATCAACAGTTGCATGTTTACATTTCAAACAAAACTATAAGCTCCCTCAAGCAAAAATGTTTTCATATATGACAAAAGGAACATAATGACAGCACACATATAATATGAGAGGGGAGTTTCTTCCAAACACCATTTTAACATCATGAGTTTTGTGATTGGCAAACTGAATAAGTGAAAGCTGATAAACCCCAAACTGGAAATGCAACAAGGATACACATTTGTGATTGGTTCATGTGTCAATTATATGGGTAAGAACGTAAGCAAATAGCAACCCTATGACCCTCCTTCCCTTCCCCTCCAAAAGAAAGAAAAAGTAAGGAAAAAGTTCCAATTCCAGAGAAATAGGAACTTCTAACTTATTAGTTCTGTATGACAGGGGAAAGTAAGTCACAAGGAAAAACCTAATGTGGATGGCTCTTCTGAAAATGTGTCTTATTAACTAAACTGGTTAATCATACTCCTCACCCCCATAAATATTGTAAATATCACTTACTCATCATATTCAGTAATATATTTTCAAGAAAAAATTGATTAATTATAGCTTATGACAGACACAGCAGTGGCCACCACTCTGCTAGGTATTGCTGAGTTGACTTGTGTCTAGGATTCTACTTGACAGCTGTCAGGTGCTCAGGGACTTTGGGTGATAGAAGACAGTTTTTACCTAAAACTTTCAGTATTTTCAAAAGTAATAAAGATGTATAGAATATGTGACCTTGGCCCAAGGTGTATTTTTCAAAAGTTCATCAATTCATTTGTCCCCAAGGATTTAATTTGTTTTCCCATAAGACAATGATGGCTGTATCTTATAAAAAAATCAAGTAGAAATTACTCATATTAGTAGTATATTAAACTTGTTAATATTGAGTGCTATTATGGGATAGGAACAATTAGAGTTTGTGCAGAAGTATTTATGGTTTTTACCATTACTTTCAATGGCAAAAAACCGCAATGCAGTTACTTTTGCACCAACCTAATAAAAAACTTCTCTTTTAAAACATTGGATAAATTGTTAACTTATATCACTGAAAAAAAATTTAATGTGGAGATCTGTATATATAAAGTTTTCTTAGTTACAAATGAATGTAATCACAATAATAGAATCAGTACCAGCTACATAATTTCTGGGGTCTGGCAAAATAAAAATTTTGGGTTCCTTATTCAAAAATTATTAAGTTTCAATGCGGTGGCAGCTGACTCTTAAACCAAGCACAGGACACTGTGTGACTCTACAGTTTGCATGCCATGACTGTAATTTAGAGTTAAGTACCTTGCTATATACATGCAATTACAAGTAAAAATCTTTCATCTGATAGAAAAGTAGACACAGCTACCGACATTTGCACATGAAGAAATTATAGCACAGAAAAGCATAATATGTTTAGCTAAAGCTTCCCAGAAAGTCAGCACAAGTACTCAGACAATAACCTAGGTCTCCAAACACCAGTGCAACTTTCCGTTTACTTTATCAGATTTCATCTCCAAATCGAACTCCAATTTCAACAAATGGCAAAGACATTTTATGACCAATATACTCTGTTTCCCCTCAAAACATCACCTCTGGAGTCAATTCCAAGAATTTAATTGTATGAGACAAACAACAACTGTTGCTTTTGTGAATTACTTTTTGCCCCATTCAGAGTCCAAAACATTGCAGGATTGGGGAAATGAGAAAACTCATAAAGCGCCAGCTCTTTTCTATCCAGTGCAGCTGAGAGTTGTAATTAATAAATATAGAGAAGCTCACAGTCTAGCAGCACCTAAAGTAATAACTACTTTTGTGAATATGAGACACAGGTCTCAGGGGATCTTGAGGAAGTTTTCTGCTCCGTTGATAACATTGTCAGACAACAAATTTCATATTACTGAACATGTCCTATTTCAGGACATGCTGGAAAGGGACACTGTAGGAAACATAAATGTCAGAGGAAATAGGAATGCCTGTGAAGCTCCATACATATTTCTTTGAGCAATAAAGGTGATCTGGCTTGGGATGTCATTCTTGGAGTGACAAGAAATTAGAAAAGTACCCATACCTGGGGAAGAACTTGAACATGTGCTAAGTATAGACAACATTACAAGAAAGTCCAAGCTATTGAAAGTATCGATTTCCTGGAAACTACCCAGGATGCCATCCATTCCTCATTCTTTCTTTTACATATTAGCAAATATTTGTGTGTCAGATCAACTATTTAGCCACACAGACCTTTATAATAAAAGTCATATGATTCATTGTACACAGGTATAAACTGAATGCAATTGTCATGTTATTTCATGCGCTATCTCCGCAAATTTTGTCTTTAATTAATCTTACCAACAAGTTAAAACTGCTAGTCAAGAGTTTCTTTTTATAGATACTCATTAGAAAGGGAAGATTTCTTGACATGTAAGTCACATTCTTTTCAATACTCAACAAGCATTCTTTTCATCCTTTTCCCGTTTGCCCCAAGAATACTAGCCGGTGGTGCTTGTGGCTGTGGTGTTTATGCTGAGATAATTTTGCCACGAATAATCTTGCTTTCATTATTATTTTCACATCACTCTAGTATATAGACTTTGGAAACAAGACATCATTCTATTTAAGCCATTCTGGTTTTAGTAGTGGTCTTTCCATTTATAAAATATAGTAATGCTCGATAGCTGAAAACATCAAATCCTAGAAAACATTGCATTTCTACACATGATGTTAACATCATTCTCGAACAGTTGTTGGCCAAAGATTCATCCTAAATAGATGATTCTGGTGATTCAGACGATTTTATGCTCTCTGTTAAGAAGTAAAGAAATAACTTCAGGAACAGTTTTTATATTTTATTTTCACATTGAAAATCAGATTTGCTCCAGCCTCAATGAGCGTGTTTATCTAAAATTAAATGAGTTCTGGTAGCAAGCTGCACTTTTTTTTTCTAAACAGGAAAAGGGTTAAACTAGCCAACAGAAAGCTCCCACATTCTCCACCCCTTGTATCAACTGCCCCTAATCAAGCTGTTTTCCCAACACCCAGCTACACCCTCTATCCTCTTGACTGAAAGGCAGGAAGGGCATTTGCTGAAGCACAAGCATGTCTAACCAAGCCTTTCCAGCTGGAAATATCTCTTTGTCATTCAGAGAACCTATTAGTTTGATGATGTTCCTTCAGTGCTCAGTGTATGGAACACCAACTAGGTGCTTTATGTACATTATTTCTGGATGTTTATAAACACCACACATAGAAATGTCATTCATTCTTTAAAAGCTAGGTGGGGATAGAGATAGGCTTTGAACATAAAGATGTGAAACAACAGATATGTTTCGCAGCTTGGGGGAAAAACCTGAATTGTCAGTGTCGTTTCCTGGATGGGTGAAATTACAGGTGAGACTCTTTTTATGCATACAAATTTAGAGATTAAAATAGAATTTCAAAATTGTTAATTTTTTCTTATTGAGTCAAATTAGGTAAAATTTGTGACTTCCTCTATAAAACATCTCCTGACAGGTAACATACTCAGTAAAGATGTCAATTACTGAACAAGTATTATTCTATTGTTCTAATTTCATTTTATGTCTGTCTTCTACTAGGTTGTATATCTTTTGCTGTAAAAGCATATGCTAATTCTTGTTTTGTGCCTGAAACCAAGCATATTGTATGGCTAATCAAATCCATAACAATAGCAATTTTAATAATGTAGTGACTTCTTTATTAAAAAACTTTTAATTTAGGTTCAGGAGTATGTGTGCAGGTTTATCAACTGGTGTCATGGGGATTTGTTATGCAGATTATTTTGTCACCCAGGTATTAAGCCTAGTACCCAATAGTTCCTTTCCCTGATCCTCTCCCTCCTCCCACCCTCGAACCTCTGGTAGGCCCCAGTGTCTGTTGTTTCCACCTTTCTGTCCATGCGTTTTCATAATTTAGCTCCCACTTATAAATGACAACATGTAGTATCTGGTTTTCTGTTCCTGCCTTAGTTTGCTAAGGATAATGACCTCAAGCTCCATCCATGTTCCTGCAAAGGATCTTGTACTTTTTTATGTCTGTGTAGTATTCCATAATGTATATGTACCACATTTTTTTTAATCCAATCTACTATTTATGGGCATTTAGGTTGATTCTATGTCATTGCTATCGTGGATAGTGCTGCAAAGAACTTACCCATGCATATGTCTTTATGACAGAACAATTTTTATTCTTTGAGGTGTATTCCTAGTAATGGGATTGTCAGATGGAATGGTAGTTCTGTTTTTAGGTCTTTGAGAAATTTCCATACTGCATTCCACAATGGTTGAACTGGTTTACACTCTCACCAACAGTGTATATATATGCATTCCCTTTTCTCCACAATTCTACCAGCATCTGTTATTTTTGACTTTTTAATAGTAGCCATTCTGACCAATGTCAGATGGTATCTCATTGTGGTTTTGATTTGCATTCCTCTAATGACCAGTGATACTGAATTTTTTTCATATGCTTGTTGGCTGTATGTATATCTTCTTTTGAAAAGTGTTTGTTCATGTCCTTTGCCCACTTTTTAATGGATTTTTTCTTGTAAAATTGTTTAAGTTCCTTATGGATGCTGGATATTAGACCTTCATCAGATACATAGCTTGCAAATATTTTCTCCCATTCTTTAGTTTTCTATTTACTCTGCTGATAGTTTCTTTTGCTGCTCAAAAGCCTTTAACTTTAACTAGATCCCATTTGTCAATTTTTGCTTTTGTTACGATTGCTTTCGATGTCTTCACCATGAAATCTTTGCTAGTTCTTATGTCAAGGATGGTATTACCTAGGGTTTTTATAATTTTGGGTCTTACATTTAAGTCTTTAGTCCATCTTGAGTTGATTTTTGTATATGGTGTAAGAAAGGGGTCCAGCTTCAATCCTCTGCATATGGCTAGCCAGCTATCCCAACATCATTTATTGAATAGGGAGTCCTTTGTCTATTGCTTGTTTTTGTCAGCTTTGTTGAAGATCAGATAATTGTAGGTGTATGGCCTTATTCTGGGCTCTCTATTCTGTTCCGTTGGTCTATGTGTCTGTTATTGTGTCAGTACCATGCTGCTTTGGTTACTTTAGCCCTATAGTATAGTTTGAAGTTGGTTAATGTGATTCCTCCAGCTTTGCTCTTTTTGCTTAGGATTGCTTTGGCTGTTTGGGCTCTTTTTTGGTTCCATGTGGTTTTAAAATAGTTTTCTCTAGTTCTGTGAAGAATGTCATTGGTAGTTTGATAGAAATAGCATTGAATCTGTAAATTGCTTTAGGCAGTATTAACAATATTGACTCTTCCTATCCATGAGTATGGGATGTTTTTTCATTTTTTTGTGTCATCTCTGATTCCTTTCAGTAGTGTTTTGTAATTCTTGTTGTGGAGATATTTCACCTCCCTGATTAGCTGTATACCTAGATATTTTATTCTTTTTGTGACAATTGTGAATGAGATTGTGTTTCTGATTTGACTCTCAGCTTGGCTGTTGGTGGTGTATAGGAATACCAGTGATTTTTGTACATTGATTTTATGTCCTGAAACTTTGCTGATATTGTTTATCAACTGAAGTATTTTTGGGGCTGAGACTATGGGGTTTTCTAGATATAGAATCAAGTCATCTTCAGAAAGGGATAGTTTGATTTCCTCCTCTCTTACTTGGATGCCCTTTATTTCTCTCTCTTGCCTGATTGCTCTGGCCGGGACTTCCAATATACTATGTTGAACAGGAGTGACGGGAGAAGGCATTCTTGTCCAGGGCTGGTTTTCAAGCAGAATGCTTCCAGCTTTTGCCCATTCGGTATGCCGTTGGCTGTGGGTTTGTCAGAGATGAGTCTTGTTATTTAGAATGTGTTCCTTCAATACCCAGTTTACTGAGAGTTTTTAACATAAAGGAATGGTAAATTTTATTAAAAAAAAGTGTTGAATTATCACATCATATTAGACATTGTGTTCCCTCTTGGCATTTATGATGCTAATTCATCTTCATAATAACCCAATGGTTTGCATACTTATTATTTTCATTTTACTAATGGGAAAACTGAGACTTACAATTACATGCACACTAAATTTAGGCTCTGCTTTCTGAGTTGATAAACCTTCAGAAGTGCTTTCCCTTTAAAATCCTATGTTAGCTTCCTTCCAATTCCAGCAGCAGCAGAACTGAGATATAAATAGAAGGAAAGACTCAGGGACTTGTGAGGGTTCCCAGATACAATGCTTAGGGCTAAGTATACATCAGCAGGTCAAGTAATGTATTTGTGACTTGAGCACCAGCCTCTCTTGAGCTGTAGGATATCAAAAAAGCCCTGACCATGATGGTGGCTTGCAGCAGGGAGCTCTTCATCCTGCTTAAAAAGCAATATACTTGGACTACAAATTCTTAACACCCAGATTTTGTTTGCTACTTTAAAATGTCTCTTCTTCTTGCTATGTGGCAGAACAGAGAAGGTATGAAAGATGTGTTTCCATCTCTGTGTCTTGTTGTCTTTAGATTGCTACCACGTGTAGAATCATATCTGGGCCTATCTGTTTTATGTTATCCTAAGGTCTTTTGGTTTTAAACATTTCTCTTTGAATTACCACTTTAGCGGAGAAGGACCAATCAACCAGTGGATGGATGGTTCAGTTTTGTTGTACTCTTTTCTATACAGTATTATGTTCTAGTCTTCTTTTAACACTTCAACCTGAAGAGAAGGAAAAAATATGCCTTTACTACTTCTTTCTTTCTTTATCCTTTGCTACCTCCCCAAAGGAAGGAGAGGCTGAAGTGACTGATCAGAACTCAGTATTGAATGTCATTTAAAAGGCATCCAATCATCATTGGGATTTTGCTTCCAGCTTTTGCCCCCGGGTGCAGCATTCGCTCTTCTGTGTCGGTGATGCAGGTGCAGGCATACTCTGAGCAGAGCCACCAGCCTCTGCACACTTGCAGTTCCATCTCAGATTGGGGGATGGTGTGTGATGCATACTTCCCAATCTTGTCCATGTGACCTGTAGGGGAAGTAGATTCAGAGTCGTCTCCACAAACTGCAAAAATGGAAAGGAGTAGGGCCATCTACTTTGGCTTACAGGCTCATTGTCTCTGAAGGAAAAATATATATATATATGTATATGTATATATATATCTCTCTCTAGAAAAGTCCTACACCTGCACTTGTTTGTATAAAAGATGTTAGGGCCAGGCGCAGTGGCTTACACCTGTAATGCCAGCACTTTGGGAAGCCAAGGCAGGGGGATCGTTTGAGTCTCTACAAAAAAAATTAAAATAGAAGGTGTGGCTGGTAAAAAATAAGGTTGGTCCTTCATTTCCCACTTGCTTATTTTTCATTTTCTCTTGTTATTGTTGTTGTTGGTGGTGTGTGTGTATGACTATCAACCCCAGAAAGCTGTAATGATATATAATAGGATTTCAATGTCAAAACTCCACCTTTGCATGCATAACAACTCATATTTATTTTCTCTACCTTGTAATACTCCAGAGATAGAAGGAAGAGGAGAGGTATTCAGAAAAAGGGCAGGGATTTGAAGAGACAGAGGGTAATTCTCAGCTCAGCCTTTGAACCAAGATGTTTCCTTCAGCTCAGCCACCCAGGTTCCTTCCTTCCCTTGGCAGATGTGGCAGATATTGCTAGTTGCCCACCAAAGTCTTTGCTCTCCAAAGTCTTAGCTGACCCCTGTGTAGTCAACTAGAGACCCCACCTCTTCCAGCCCCCCTGTGGCCAGGTGATGGAGCCCTATGGCATATGGGCCACTTCTGGATCTTGCTCTTATGTGGAGCAAGTCTGCTTTTTCCTTGTCACTCTCCTCTGCCACTGGCTGGCATGCAGGTATGATGGCAGAGGGAGGTGCCTGGGATCCAGAGATCAATTGTATTTTGAGAAGAACAGAGCTTCCCTGGTAGCCTTGAACTTCTTATGTTTAAATATTATGTGAAAAAAGTAAGTTTTTATATTCTTTAAGCCATTGTGTCTTGTATTTTTTTCGTTGCATTAGTTTGGAGTCTACCCCAACTAGTACAAGTAAAGGGGTTCTTCAGTAACCTGGCCTACTCTTTTTCCTGGCATTTCCTTTACCCCAGTCCCACATTACACAGATTCTAGTTCACATCATAGTTTTCAAGATGCTTTTGACCATGATACAATTTAAGAGCTAAATCCCATTTTATATCTAGGCATAAAGAGATAGATATCCCTTCCTCTTTACTGATGTTCTTCTAAGCTGGTGATGCCTTCCCATCATTATAAAAACAGAGATACTCATATTCACTTTTAGCCACTTTAATTTTAATCTTTACCAAAAGTAAAAAAAAATCTTCTGGATATTTATGAGTTCATCTTTGCAAATAAAAGTGCAGAGTGATGGATGGTTCTTAACTCTCATCCATTAATAATTTGAACTTTTTTTTTTTTTTGTCTGTCGTGGCTGCCTTCATCAGTTTCTCTATGGTAAATATATGTACTCTTCTGGAACATTTTTCACTACAATGCATAGCAAACACTTTTCCAAAGAGAATCCCAAAGGAAAAAAATCCACAATATAAATTTCCAGACATTGCAGAAACTGTGGAAGGTAGGGTATGGAATTCAGACACTCAGGTATTTTAAATTTGACAGATCTGTGTTTAAATATCACTTATTATCTATGAATATAGATCAAGTTTACGTCTTCAGACCTCAGCTTGTTATCTGTGAAAGAGAAAAACAATAATGCCTTATGCAGATCAAACGACCTATTACAGGTAATGTGTGCTTTGTAGAGCAGATGGCCCCTGGCTGACACATGATAGCCACCTTCTTACTGTTAGTTCCTCTCTCTGAAGTTAATGTCTTGATTCTCTTTTAAATTTGTGTTCACAAATAATTGACAGTCCATGTATTTGGAATCAGTGTCTGAAGCCAAAATGTTTGCCTGATTTAGGGAGAGTGAATGTTTTGTCAATTCATTGGGGCCGACTCCAAATTCACAAAAACAACACAAAATGCTTACTGAATTGTACAGTGCTAATTATGCACCCTGTTTATGATAATCTTACAAAGTCTCATTACCTACAGCAGTCACAAAGCATTCAACTCATTTCTGTTTAGGCTGGGACAATTACAGGAAGCCTTGTCACTCTTTCTGGAGTTTTCTGTATTTGATGACATTTCCCTATCTTGCTGCAAAACAGCGGCTGCAATTAATTACTTTTTGAATCAACTAGAAGACAGCTTGTAAGTTTTCTGCTGCCCTGTGTCAATTCTGGCACAATGAATTCTTTTTTAGAGTTTCCATACAACTTGCATTTTAAGCATTTCAAAGATAACAGGGCCTGAACATAAAATAGTAGGATGGGTGACCATTTTCTATTTAATATTTTTCCCAGAAAATGCAGCACTATAATAATAATCAGCTTGCAAAATCCTAATGTTTGCAATTAACAGATTTTTTTCACTTTTAAGAGAAGTCTGAAACTTTATAGAAATTTCATTGTTAAGATGACATCGTTTTATGTGTCTAAGAGGATAATAAAAATCTCAACCACTTTGGGCTTGCCTATGCTGACCTCATCATTTTCCAAAGTTTCAATCATCTGAAAGTGAAATACAATTAGCAAGGAAAATCGCAACCTGAAAGTTCTTGTCAATTCCATTTAGTCAGTAGTTACAAATACTGCTTCCCTGTTTGGAGGCTGTGTTAAGTGAAATGTGTTTCATTTATTATCTTTTCAAGTATGCAAGTCATAGAGAATATGTCTGTCTATGAACTGAACACTTGAAAACTTAACAGATGTTGCTTGAGCCTATTGTCATAATAGACAGTGGAGCAAGGTGGAGGTAATTCTGCCAAAATTTGTATAACCTTAATCAGGCAGTCATTCCCTAGCTGATAATTTATTAACTATTTCAGTTGATATTTTTGAATATAGGCTTTATGTAGGAAATCTAGTATTCTACAAATTCACTTTCAACAAAGTGATGTTATATATATTTTATTGAGTATATATATATGTATTTCAATAGTTTGGGGGGAAGAGGTGATTTTTGGTTACATGAATAAGTTCTTTAGTGGTGATTTCTGATATTTTGGTGTACCCATCACCCGAGCAGTGTTAACTGTACCCAATATGTAGTTTTTTATTTCTCACCACACTCCCACTCTTCCCCTCAAGTCCCCAAAGTCCATTATTTTTTTTTTTTTTTTTTTTTTTTTTTCTTTTATTATTATTATTATTATTATTATTATACTTTAGGTTTTATGGTACATGTGCACAATGTGCAGGTAAGTTACATATGTATACATGTGCCATGCTGGTGCGCTGCACCCACCAACTCGTCATCTAGCATTAGGTATATCTCCCAATGCTATCCCTCCCCCCTCCCCCCACCCCACAACAGTCCCCAGAGTGTGATGTTCCCCTTCCTGTGTCCATGTGTTCTCATTGTTCAATTCCCACCTATGAGTGAGAATATGCGGTGTTTGGTTTTTTGTTCTTGCGATAGTTTACTGAGAATGATGATTTCCAATTTCATCCATGTCCCTACAAAGGACGTGAACTCATCATTTTTTATGGCTGCATAGTATTCCATGGTGTATATGTGCCACATTTTCTTAATCCAGTCTATCATTGTTGGACATTTGGGTTGGTTCCAAGTCTTTGCTATTGTGAATAATGCCGCAATAAACATACGTGTGCATGTGTCTTTATAGCAGCATGATTTATAGTCCTTTGGGTATATACCCAGTAATGGGATGGCTGGGTCGAATGGAATTTCTAGTTCTAGATCCCTGAGGAATCGCCACACTGACTTCCACAATGGTTGAACTAGTTTACAGTCCCACCAACAGTGTAAAAGTGTTCCTATTTCTCCACATCCTCTCCAACACCTGTTGTTTCCTGACTTTTTAATGATTGCCATTCTAACTGGTGTGAGATGGTATCTCATTGTGGTTTTGATTTGCATTTCTCTGATGGCCAGTGATGGTGAGCATTTTTTCATGTGTTTTTTGGCTGCATAAATGTCTTCTTTTGAGAAGTGTCTGTTCATGTCCTTCGCCCACTTTTTGATGGGGTTGTTTGTTTTTTTCTTGTAAATTTGTTGGAGTTCATTGCCATCCCCATCAAGCTACCAATGACTTTCTTCTCAGAATTGGAAAAAACTACTTTAAAGTTCATATGGAACCAAAAAAGAGCCCGCATCGCCAAGTCAATCCTAAGCCAAAAGAACAAAGCTGGAGGCATCACACTACCTGACTTCAAACTATACTACAAGGCTACAGTAACCAAAACAGCATGGTACTGGTACCAAAACAGAGATATAGATCAATGGAACAGAACAGAGCCGTCAGAAATAATGCCACATATCTACAAGTATCTGATCTTTGACAAACCTGACAAAAACAAGAAATGGGGAAAAGATTCCCTATTTAATAAATGGTGCTGGGAAAACTGGCTAGCCATATGTAGAAAGCTGAAACTGGATCCCTTCCTTACACCTTATACAAAAATCAATTCAAGATGGATTAAAGACTTAAATGTTAGACCTAAAACCATAAAAACCCTAGAAGAAAACCTAGGCATTACCATTCAGGACATAGGCATGGGCAAGGACTTCATGTCTAAAACACCAAAAGCAATGGCAACAAAAGCCAAAATTGACAAATGGGATCTAATTAAACTCAAGAGCTTCTGCACAGCAAAAGAAACCACCATCAGAGTGAACAGGCAACCTACAAAATGGGAGAAAATTTTCGCAACCTACTCATCTGACAAAGGGCTAATATCCCCAAAGTCCATTATGTCATTCTTATGCCTTTGCAACTTCATAGCTTAACTCCCACTTATAAGTGACAGAAAACATACAATATTTGGTTTTCCATTCCTGAGTTACTTCACTTAGAATAATGGCCTCCAGCTCCAGCCAAGTTGCTGCAAAGGCCATTATTTTGTTCTGTTTTTTTGACTGAGTAGTATTCCATGGTGTATATATATATCACATTTTCTTTATCCACTGGTTGGTTGATGGGCATTTAGGTTGATTCTATATTTTGGCAAGTGGGAATTGTGCTGCTGTAAACGTGTGTGCATGTGTCTTTTCCATGTAACTTCTTTTTCTTTTGGTAGATACCCTGTAGTGGGATTGCTGGATCGAATGGTAGTTCTCCTTTTAGTTCTTTAAGGAATCACCGTGCATTCCCACCAGCAGTGTAAAAGAGTTCCCTTTTTACCACATCCATGTCAACATCTATTATTTTTTGATTTTTAAGTTATGGTCATCCTTGCAAGAGCAAGGTGGTATCTCATTGAAGTTTTAATTTGCATTTATCTGATAATTAGTGATGTTGAGCATTTTTTCACGTTTGTTGACCATTTGTATATCTTCTCTTGATAATTGTCTGTTCATGTTCTTTGCCCACTTATTGATGGGATTATATGGGTTTTTTTCATGCTAATTTGTTTGAGTTCCTTGTAGATTCTGTATATTAGTCCTTTGTCAGATACATAGTTTGTGAATATTTTCTCCCACTTCCTGGGTTGTCTGTTTACTCTGCTGATTATTATGACTATTTTTTTGGCTGTGAAAAAGTTTTTTAGTTTAGTTATGTCCCATCTATTTATTTTTGTTTTTGTTGCTTTTGCTTTTGGGTTTTGTCATGAATTCTTTGCCTAAGTCAATATCTAGAAGAGTTTTTCTGATGTTATCTTCTAGAATATTTATGGCTTCAGGTCTTCGACCCATCTTGAGTTGATTTGTCTATAAGGTGAGAGATGAGCATCCAGTTTCGTTCTTCTACATGTGGCTTACTGTTATCCCAGCACTATTTATTGAATAGTGTGTCCTTTCCTCCCTTTATATTTTTGTATGCTTTATCGGAGATCAGTTAGCTGTATTTGGCTTTATTTTTGGGGTCTCTGTTCTATTCCATTGGTCTATATTCCTGTTTTTCTGCCAGTACCATATTGTTTTGGTAACTATAGTCTTGTAGAATAATTAGAAGTTGGGTAATGTGATGCCTCCAGATGTTTGTTTGTTTGTTTGTTTCTTTGTTTGAGATGGAGTCTCGCTCTGTCGCCCAGGCTGGAGTGCAGTGGCGCCATCTTGGCTCACTGAAACCTCCGCCTCCCAGGTTCACACCATTCTCCTGCCTCAGCCTCTCAAGTAGCTGGAACTGCAGGTACATGCCACCACATCTGGCTAATTTTTTGTATTTTTAGTAGAGACAGGGTTTTACCGTGTGAGCCAGGATGGTCTTGATCTCTAGACCTCCTGATCTGCCTGCCTTGGCCTCCTAAAGTGTTGGGATTACAGGCGTGTGCCACTGAGCCTGGCCCAGATTTGTTATTTTTGCTCAGTATTGCTTTGTCTGTGTGGGCCCTTTGTTGGTTCCAAATGGATTTTAGGATTGTTTTATCTAGTTCTGTGAAGAATGATGATGGTATTTTGAATTGCAATGAATCTATAGCTTGCTTTTGGCAGTATGGTTATTTTCACAGTATTTATTCTACCCATCCATGAGCATGGGATATGTTTTTGTTTGTTTGTGTCATCTAAAATTTCTTTCAGCAGTCTTTTGTAGTTGTCCTTGTAGAGATCTTTGATCTCTTTGACTAAGTATGTTTCTAAGTATTTGTTTTTATTTTTTCGCAGCTGTTGTGAAAGAGATTGAGTTATTGATTGATGTCAGTTTGGTCATTGTTGGTGTATAGCAGTGCTACTCATTTTATACATCGATTTGGTATCCTGAAATTTAACTGAATTCATTTATCAGGTCTAGAAGCTTTTTGGATGAGTCTTTAGGATTTTCTAGGTATACAGTTATATCATTGTCAAATAGAAACACATTGACTTTTCCAGTTTGGATGCCCTATATTTCTTTCTCTTGTCTGATTGCTCTGGCTAGGACATCCAGTAATATGTTTAATAGAAGTGGTGAAAGTTGGTATCCTTGTCTTGTTCCAGTTCTCTGGGGGAATGCTTTCAAATTTTCCCCATTCAGTATGATGTTCATTGTGGGTTTGTCATACATGGCTTTTATTAATTTCAAGTATGTCCTTTCTATGACAATTTTGTTGAGGGTTTTTATTTTTAAAATGCTGGATTTTGTCAAATGCTTTTTCTATGTCAATTAAGATGATCATATGATTCTTGTTTTTAATTCTATTTATGGGATAGATCACATTTATTGACTTGTGTATGTTAAACCACCCTTGCATCCCTGATATTAAACCCACTGGATCATGATGTATTTTATTGTCTTTTTGATATGCTGCTGGATTCAGTTAGCTAGTATTTTGTTGAGGATTTTTGCATCTGTATTCATCAGGGATATTGATCTGTAGTTTCCTTTTTTTGTTTGTTTGTTTGTTTTATTATGTCCTTTCCTCATTTTGGTATTAGGGTGATACTGGCTTCATAGAATGATTTAAGAAGAATTCCCTCTTTCTCTGTCTTTTGAAGTAGTTTCAGTAGGATTGGTACCAATTTTTTTTTAATGTTTGATGTAATTCAGCTGTGAATCTGTCTGGTCCAGGAACTTTTTTGTTGGCTTTTTTTTTTTTTAATTACTGATTCAATCTTGCTGCTTGTTATTGGTCTGCTCAGAGTTTGTATTCTTCCTAATTTAATCTAGGAGGGCTGTATATTTCCAGGAATTTATTCATCTCCTGTAGATTTTCTATTTTATGCGTATAAAGGTGTTCATAGTAGCCTTGAATGATCTTTTGTATTTCTGAGGTATTGGTTATAATATCTCCCATTTCATTTCTAATTGAGCTTATTTGAAATGTCTCTCCTCTTGTCTTGGTTAATCTCACTGGTGATTTATCAGTATTGTTTATCTTTTTTTTCCATTTTTTTTCATTTTTTTTTTTTTTGAGACAGAATCTCACTCTGTCACTCAAGCTGGAGTGCAGGAGTGCCGTGGCGCAATCTCGGCTCACTGCAACCTCCGCCTCCCGGGTTCAAGCAATTCTTCTGCCTCAGCCTCCCAAGTAGCTGGAACTACAGGCGCGCACCACCATGCCTGGCTAATTTTTGTATTTTTAGTAGAATCGGAATTTCACCATATTGGCCAGGCTGGTCTCAAACTCCTGACCTCGTGATCCGCCCACCTTGGCCTCCCAAAGTGCTAGGATTACAGGCATGAGCCACCATGCCCCGGTCTTGTTTATCTTTTCAAAGAACCAGATTTTTGTTTCATTTATCTTTTGTATTTTTCTGTTTCAATTTCATTAAGTTCTGCTCTGATCTTTGTTATTACTTTTCTTCTGCTGGTTTGGTTAAGTTTATTATTGCTTCTCTAGTCCCTCGAGGTGTTACATGAAATTGTTTATTTGTGCTCTTTCAGACTTTTTGATGTAGGCATTTAATGCTATGAACTTTCCTCTTAGCACCACTTTTGCTGTCTCCAAGAGGTTTTGATAAGCTGTGTCACTATTGTCATTCAAATAATTTTTAAAATTTCGATCTTGGCTTCATTGTTAACACAAAGATTACTCAAGAGCAGGTTATTTAATTTCTGTGTATTTGCATAGTTTTGAGGGTTACTTTTGGAGTTAATTTCCAGTTTTATTCCACTGTGGTCTGAAAAGATACTTAATTTAAATCTCTTAAATTTATTGAGGTTTGTTTTGTGGCCCATCAAATGGTCTCTCTTGGAGAGTGTTCCATATGCTGATGAGAAGAATGTATATTCTGCAGTTGTTAGACAGAATGTTCTGTAAATATCTGTGAAGTCCATTTTTTCTAGGGTGTAGTAAGTCTATTATTTCTTTGTTGATTTTTTGTCCTGATGATCTGTCTAGTGCTGTGAATGGAATATTGAAATCTCCTGCTATTATTGTGTTGCTATATCATTTTTTATATCTAGTAATAATTGTTTTATAAATTTGGGAGCTCCAATGTTAGGTGCATATATATTTAGGATTATAATATCTTCCTGTTGGACTAATCCTTTTGTCATTATATAATGTCCTTCTTTTTTTGTCATTACTGTTTTTGCTTTAAAGCCTGTTTTGTCTGATACTGTTGTTTTTTGTCATTACTGTTTTTGCTTTAAAGTCTGTTTTGGTTTCCATTTGTGTGGAATACCTTTTTCCACCCCCTTTACTTTAAATTTATATGACTCTTTATGTGTTAGGTGAGTCTCTTGAAGATAGCACATACTTGATTGGTGGATTTTTATCCATTCTGCTTTTCTGTGTCTTTTAAATGGAGCGTTTAGGCCATTTATATTCAATGTAATTACTGAGATGTGAGCTTTGAGCTCTTGTATTTGGCTATCTAGATGTCTAGCAAGTCTAGGAAAGTTTTCCTCAATTATTCCCTCAAATAGGTTTTCCAAACTTTTAGATTTCTCTTATTCCTCAGGAACACCAATTATTCTTAGGTTTTTAACATAATTCCATATTTCTTGAAGACTTTGTTCATTTTTAAAATTTTTTTCTTGTCTTTGCCTGACTGGGTTACTTTGAAAGCCTTGTCTTCTAGTTATGAAGTTCTTTCTTTTACTTTTTCTAGCCTATTGTTGAAACTTTTCATTGCATTTTGCATTTCCCTAAGTGTGCCTTTCATTTTCAAAAGTTGTGATTGTTTTTTCTTTATGATATCTGTTTCTCTGAAAAGTGTTTTTTGTATTGTTTTTCGATTTTCTACATCTTGTATTGGTTTTTTGAATTTCTTTAAGTTGGTTTTCACCTTTCTCTGATTTCTACTCAAGTGGCTTAATAATCAACCTTCTGAGAATTATTTTTCTCGCAATTCAGAGATTTCTCCTTCCTGCTGTCCTGAGGAGAGCTGAGGTAACTCCCACTCTTAAACTTGATAAAACTTTAGCACATCTAATTGAGAGCTCCCCCAGACACCCTCATTAAGGCTGGGACCTTGGCCCATCACTGAGTATCACTATACCCATCTGCCTTAGCTACAACCGGTGCCTATCCAGGGATACCTCCCCTATTGGCCTGAAGTCTGAATTGTCAACTCAGTAAATAAAACACTGGGAAAAAAATAAGTAAATAGACAAAGCATACACCATGAGAGAATGAGATAAGCTTCAAGAGACTCCTGCCATTCCAACTTCATAGGAGACAGTGAATTCACCCATATACCAAGAACATAACTACTACAACCATCATTGGGGGATACCAGTGCACAGAGACTCTCTATAACTAAGGAACTCATATACAGACTTCAACCCTACAAGCACCAAGAATAAAGAAGTTAGGCTAAAATAAACATTAAATATCCTTAATAGGGGCTGGGTGTGGTGGCTCACACCTGGAATCCCAGCACTTTGGGAGGCCGAGGCAGGCCGGTCATGAGGTCAGGAGTTCAAGACCAGCCTGGCCCATATGGTGAAACCCCGTCTCTACTAAAAATACAAAAATTAGCTGGGCATGGTGGCACATGCCTGTAGTCCCAGCTACTCTGGAGGCTGAGGCAGAAGAATGAGGCAGAGGTTGCAGTGAGCAGAGATCACACCACTGCACTTCAGCCTGGGCGATAGAGTAATACTCCATCTAAAAAAAAAAAAAACCACACAGTCCATTCAAGAACAATTTGAAGAAATACACTATTCAAATGAGAAGGAACTAGAAAAGTAATTCTGGTAATATTACAAAATGGGGTTCTTTAACATCTTCAAAAGATCATACTAGCTTCCCAGTGATTATGTTATATATTTAAGAAGGCAACAGTTGAGGTGAAGTCACTTTCTCTAATATAGTCCCTTCCTTAGCATGCGTCTTGTACCAGCTCCACATTAACAGAGAACATTTTTTAGCTTCCTAGGTAATAGAGGCTGGGCCAATCCAAATTTCTAGACAATAATATTGTGAAAATGTGAAGTCCTAAGAATACTATGGCTGAGTCCACATAGAAAAAGGAAGTATTATATAAAAAGGGGTTGCAAGTGTAAAACCTTAGTTTCCTACAAGTGAGTCAGAAGTTAAAAATAGTCGTGTTTACCTTTGTTCTTTCAATTTGTTCTTTCACTCTAATAGCAGTAAAACAAGATGCCAGAAGATGACTTAATGAGTCTCAGATTGACTGAGGTATAAATACTATGGTTTATCAGGGAGCCAAACATGAATGAGACAAAACCCATCTATATGCTGATTTTCAATGAAAATGATTCAAAATCTGTTCCAGAAATCCTGGAACACTTCATGAACATAATAAGAGATCAGAGTGTTAGGAAAGGACTTTGTGAAAGAGATTTGTGAATACAGTCCTTTAAAGGACCTGTTGCCTTGGTGAACTCTCAAATGGCCACCTTCAGTGTAGGAGAAGCAAGGTATCACTTTCTAACTTCAAGCTTAGAAAGGGAGCCTCAAGGGCATCAAAAGATAATTTGCAGAAACTTAACTCTCACTCAAATGTATAGTGTGTCAATAATTTATTTAACTCACTAATGAGTAAACCCGCCTAATGACAAACCTGGTTCAAAGAAAAATACGTATATATCTACATACATATAAAACACACACACACGTATTTTTTCAGTAGAGAAACAAATGCCAGAATAATATTTTAAAGTTAGATGGAACATTATATAGTGTCCTATAGGGCAAAAGTGTCATAATCATAAATCATTTTCTCTGCTAAAAAATCTCATTTGCATTCCTACTGATTAAAAATAATTTGCAACTGATCAATATTCTATAAGTTAATATCTGACTTTTTAGAGCCTGAGTCCTACTTATCAGCAAATGGTAAGTCAAAAATATTATCTTTATCTAGAATGACAGATGACCTTTGGACAGGCTTGTCAGACATTCCTCTGATATAAATTTGAAAGGGCACATGGTAATCTTTTTGCCTTATTTATAAGTTTTAAATAACATTCCTTGATAAGATGATCACTCAGAGTGCTTTGTAATATATTCCCTACAGTTAAAAGATAGAGTTATATCTCTACACTTAAAAGATAGTGTCTGATTCCTGCCTGAAGAAGCTAAAGTGAATTAGGGATGGGATTTGATCTCATCTCTGAAAATCCAGAAGGCAATCATCAGGTAGACTAATATTGGTGGCAGAACCAGTTTAGTGCTACTGCACTAAGAGGGTCCTGAACCCCCAAGTGCTGCAGATGTGTTTTCCACCATCTAGAGTAGGTCTTGTGGTGGAAGGAGTAAGTGCAGCATCCTCTTGGTTCTGATCATATAATCCTCTGGATGGGCTAAGGGGCATTAGGAGAAAGGCTGAGGTTGTGCTGCTGAATGCTCAGGGACTCAATTAGAGGTTATAAGAGGCCATCTGAGAGACAGATACATCTGGCTGATCATGGCAACTACAGCAAGGGGGACCAAGCAGGCTACCATGGCAGTGCCACAAAAGAACCCACAAGATAAAGATCATCATTGGCTGGGCATACCCAGGGTCACTAACTTAGGCATTTGCCAGGCTAAATATTATATAAATATTTAAAGAATGTTCTTGACAGGACAAGTAAGAACCAGCCTACTGACTCACCAGCATCAACCACCTCCCTGGAAGGAAAATAGAGAAGGTGAACATGAAGAAAGTAGAGAACAGAAGTACCTTACACTGCTGCCCTTGGAGGCTTTCAGCCTGAAGTGGGTTCAATCAAGTCTTTAACACTAAGTCAAGTTTCAAATTTTAACTTTTATATGAGACTGGATATTAATTTTATTTAACTTCTGCATTTTGACTTTTGTGATTAAAAATGGCTAGATTTTTTGTTTGTTCATTCGTAATATAAATGGGAAGAGTAAAGTCATAGGTCTGCCCAAATTTTCATCTAGAGGAAGGGCCAGATTATATACCTCTAAATAAAATTTAAAAGAGATAATGGGAAGTAGAAATAAAAGTGCATTGTGGTTACCATCTACATGTTACACATTTGAATGTAAATGTTATACTTAAGAACTGGTGAACAGTTTTTCCTTCTAAGCTTATATGGAGGCTTTAGACTTGAACCTCAAACTCATATGGCTTCGCATTTCCCATACGGCTCTGCACCTGGGACCACCAGTGAGTCGTTTGTCTTCCTCAGGGCTCTGTCTGGCTCCAGCAAGTAACCCTTAGATTCTAAAGCCAAGCTTTACTCTCGATCTTCAAATAATAATTAAGAGTAGAGTTGGTTTTGAAAATCTCTAAAATAATTTAAGTCCTGGGAATGCTAATTTCAAAAGTCAACTGGTTTGAATGTCCAATCTCTGAAGGCACAACAATTACTATAGAGCTACGTATAAACTTAGATGCCAGATTGCTGTGAAATTTTGAGATAAAACAAAGATGCTTTGGAAAGAGGATTATAAAAAAGATGACTGTGGATTACTCTGATGTCCTTGTCAGAACTCATTGAGAAGAGATGGTGGATGCCACCAAGGTCCAGAACAACACTGACATTCCTGGGTCTCCATAGACTCTACCTGGGAGTGAAGAGTAAGAACTAGCCCTGTCATTGTTTGAAAAAGAATTCTGAGAATGAATCTGGAGACAGAGTCCAATAAAAGGTGAGAATGAAGTGTGGAGGTCAGCTGATTAGTTGACAAAGGGCAAAAGGATCCTCAGTGCAGTGCAGGATAAACCATTCTGACACACTCTATATCTGAGGATGCAGCATTCACTACTACAGTTAATTTTCTACAGACCAGACCCAGTTAATTGATTTAGGAAGTACTGGGCCTTTTCAATGTGAATGTGAACACCTTGGTCAAGACAGCTGGGAAAATGGGCTACATTCACAATTGTATAGTGCTTAGTGGAGCCAATGGTGCACTCTATATATGAGTGAGTTCAATAGTTCAGCCATCAAGGATAGACCAAAGGATTTATTCATTAGTTCTGGACCCCAATGGATGAAAGTTATCCCCAGAGACATTAACTCCCTGTATTCCAGGTTGTAAATATCTGTTTGATGGATGGGTACCACAAAGACTGCAGCATGGGAGAAGATCAGGGATAAAATAAAATACTCCTAGAGGGAAGACACTGTCATCATGAAGTGAGTGGCTGAAATCAGAGGGGAGTTGTCAGGATATTTGTCTGGACATGGGAAGTATACAATGAAGCCACAGCTAACAGTTTAATGGGAGAGTAGACATCAGGCAAACTTAAATAAATTTGAAATCACCAATTATAATAAAGGTTAGAAAGGAAAATAAATAGGTCTATGATAAAGAAACTAGAAGAGAAAGAGACCTAATTTTGATGGAAAAAGTCAGAAAAAGACCTTGCTGAGAAACCAGCCTATACCCTGAGATCAAATTACAATAGTGACAGAGGTCATCTAAAGGCTCTTCCAGTTTACAGTCTATAAGCTATGAGAGGAAGCAGGATGTGCAAGGTTAAAATCTTTTTCTAGCTGCAGGGACAAATATAGGATGCCATTAAATAGTGTCTAGGAGTGCCAAATGGGCCCCCTGATACAGATCAGGCCCCTCAGTGCCTGTCATAGTATCTAGAATTTTAGCATTATTTCATTCTCCCTAGTTCTGTGTGACACAGTAGAACACTTAATTTAAAAAATCAATTTCACTGCAGTTTATTAGTATCATTCCGTATGTAGGGTGGTAGGTTCCTATAACTTTCTCTGTTACTATTCCTGGAGATAAGAAATATATTAACAGATTATTCTGGTTCAAGACAAGACAGAACTCCACATCTCAAACCACTGAATTCCTTACAGTTCTTACCAAGAAACTCAGAAAAAGGAATGCTTTTCCTCAATTTTGCCAAGCATCATAACAGATTTTCAATTATTTTGCTTTTGGAAAGATCTAACATAAAGTTTTCCAAATGCATTTCCCCTATTACTTAAAATATGTTTTTAATTTATTTATACTCAACTCAACATGTTGCTTAATAAAAGCCATTTGATGTCCAAGGCAAATTTTGAAGATTATTGTATTTTTCCTCAAAAAGCTTTGAAGAGGAAATTTTGTTCTGCCAGAACAAAATAGAACTGGACTATTGAATAAAGGTAAATTTGGTTCTATTATCTCTCAAGAACAAGAGAATTGAGGGGTTAAAGATAATTTAAAAAAAAAAAAAAAACCTGCCCTTGATTACTGGCTATAGGAACCTGCAGGGTCTTTTAAACTCAAACAAAGGAAAAAACATAAAAAAAAAAAAAACTAGTGAAAAACGATGCTAATTTTAGGGAAGTCAAAAGCTTAGCTTTAGAAAAACATATTAGGGACTGAATTCAGTTTACACATTTAGATTTTTGAAAAACAGGTGAAAGACTTTAGTTCCAGCCAACTGGCTTACTTCTTGTGCCCTGAGGAAGAACAGATAGATGAAACAGTCTGAAGGTGTTCCACTGGCCAAGGAGAAAATAGACCTTGAAATAGATCACTTAGTCAGACCTCTCATCATTTTAACTACTACTCAGCATAGAATGGCACAACACAGATAATAAAGTATTATGTTCCCAAAGGCAACTTCTTGAAAGGCTAGCTTGGCAGTTGTTCATTTCACCTAGAGACTTCAATTCAACATTACAACAAATGGAGTCTGGCATGGAGCTGTGAGAGGTCGCTAATTTATTAACATCAAGAGGCAAGTTTTAAAGGGACAGTTGTCCTTTCTGCTCATAATACTTCCGGAAAGGTCAGAATCATTTACAGTCCCCAAAAATGTGCAAGCAAATAACTTGGATTACACAGTAATGTAATTCCTCACATTGATTTGGTGAGCTCAAGAAAATCCAAATAACAGAGCAGTCACAAAATTGTGAGACATTTTTTCATTCAGTATTATTCTGCCTGAAGGTTCCAATGTATCTCATTATCCCTTCATCCCCAAACATTTTTCTAGATGTCTCAATAAGTGAAGGACCACTGATGCTTAAAATATATGCCCCAAGATTGTGTTGTCCAAAATTATTTGTTAAGAGTAAATATTTGTTATTTAAGCTACCCCCAAGCTACCTCAGCAATAATTTTTCCAACATATGAGCCTACAGAAAAAGTTTGTTCTTTAAGGTTCACATTTGTAGTTTCAACTTCAACTTAAAAAAAATCAGAAATAAACCTCCTCTAAAGTGAAAGTCTAATAAATGTGAAAAATTATCTTACTATGGATAGATTTATTGTGTTCAGATTTATTGAATTTTAAAGGCACAGAACTCTGCAGATTGGATGCCATTGGGATTATCCTTGGCACTTTAAGAAAAATGCTGAGTTGGGATTAACTCAGGGAGAATAAGCACAATGTTCTGGATTTTGAGAACACTGACAGTATTCTTATGAGGGTTAAGCCAAGGTAATTCATAGGCTAGCATCACATAAAAAGATCATATTTCTGGATTTTCAAGGATGCTGTGGGGGCTGAAAATTGGCTAAAAGGAAATTCACTAACTCCTCAATTTTCTGCCAATTTCTAGCTCCACTCTTTCCCAATTTTCCTCTTTTGCGTTATTTCAATAATATTCTTAGTCACACCATAAACACTGTTGTTTGTCTTTTCATCACACTTCATCACACTTTGTAAGGCAAAACTTCATCCCTCATGCAGCCCACTCTTTGCTTTCTCTGTGTCTCTACTCAAGTGATCAAGTGCCCCACAATGCAGCCTATTGATATTATTAGAAATTTTAGTTCAGTGGCCTCAAAGGAACCATCAAAGCTGTTTGTCAATCCTGCCCAGTTCTCTGATCTCTTACTGTCTCAATTCTCTACATTCTTCCCTCTGCACATCATATAAACACATGCATGCACGCACACACCCACATGTACAAACATACCTTTTTGTGTCTTACTGGTACAATGGAAACAATAATAGTTCTTCCTAGGTTTCTTGGAAGAATTAAGTGAATTGTTACATGAAGCTTTGAGAACATTACCCAGAAAAAATAGGTGCTACACTGTGTTACTTGTTGTTAAGACTACTATTATAATTATATACAGTTGCTTACTCTATATTTCTATTGTCAGGTAGATTAAACTCAAGGCAACATATACTGGCTGAATTTATGAAATTTCCCAATAAACATTCCACATGCTCCTAGTTCAATGAGTTGCACCAGATATTTTTGATCCTCTCTTCTCTCATAAATCCTCACCCTGATAGACAATCCATTATGATAGCAGTAGTGTGGTATGTTAGGTATTAGACTACCTCTCAAAGACTCCTTACCTTCTCCATATTCCAGCCGCATTTTTCTCCTTCCAGATCCTTGCACAATCAAATCTTTTGCAAATACTGCATCTTCTGTTTATGATGTTATTTCTCTGCCTGCTCAGATCTGATCTTGATTAACTTCTCCCTCTCTTTTCCTCCACTAGAGCATAATCTTTGTCCTTTCTCTAAGTCAAGTATCTTTTTTATATCTTCTCTTAAGAGCATGCTGTTTTTCTTAAGAATATTGTTGGTCTTAAGTTAAGCATTTGTTGGTCTCATAATGTGATTATCTTCTATCTAGACTATAATATCATAGATTGGACACCATATCTGTTTTTGCTCACCATAATATATGTAGAGCCTAGTACAGCTCCTAGTGCTCAGTTGAAGATTAAAATATTATTTTTAATAAATGAAATAAAGACTGTTTGGAATAAGAAAATGGAAAGCCTTTTAGGCATCATAAAACCGGAAAATATATGCAATAGAGAATAGAAACAAAAATAAAGAAAATCAATTAAGCCAAAAGTTAGTTCTTTGAAAAGAATAACAAAATGGTAGCATCTTTAGCTAAACTAAGCATGAAAAAAAGAGAAGAGACCCAAATACTAACCTGAGGAATGAAAGAGGGAACATCACTACCAACTTTATAAAGTAAAAAAGAATTATAAGAAATTACTTACATTGTATGGCAACACATCAATTTATGTAGATGAAACTTTACACTTTCTAGAAAGACACAAACTCCAAAATTTGCTTAAATAGAAATAGAAAATCAGAATGCATATAACAAGTCAAAAGAATGAATTAGTAATTTAGAAATCTTTCTCCAAAAAGCCCAGGCCCAGATGGGCTTCAAGGATAAATTCTAGCAGATATTTAAGAATTAATACAAATACATAAACAACTCATGCAAAATATAAAAGAGAAAGGAGTACTTCCCAACTCATATTGTTATTATTGCCACAGTACCTACCAGACAAAGACATTTCAAAAAGAAAACTGTGGAGCACTAAATACCTTACGAACACAGGTGCAACAATCCTCAACAAATACTAGCAAATTGATTCCAGAAGCTTATAAAAAAGATTACTCAGGGACAAATGTATACCCAGATGTGAAAGAATAAATTTGGGCCCTCTACCTCATGTCATATAAAAATTAAATGGATCAAAGACCTAAACGTAAAAGGCAAAATGTTATAATTATTTGAAGAAAACATAGGTGTAAATCTTCATGACCTTGATTAAGCAATGATTTCTTAGTTATGATACCTGTTTTAGTCCATTTGTGCTGCTAGAACAGAATGCCTAGGTTGGGGTAATTTATAATGAACAGAAATTTGTTGGCTTATGGTTCTGGAGGCTGGGAAGTCAAAGATCAAGGCTCTGATATCTGACAAAGGCCTTCTTGCTGCATCACCACATGGCAGAAGGTGGAAGGAGATGCAGGGAGAATCTTTGTGTCCTCCTATGGCAGAAGAACAAAAATTAAAAAGGTAAAAGAGGGCCATTTTTACAATGACATTAGTCTCGCCCATGAGGGAGAACCACTCATGGCCAATCACCTTCCAAGGTCCCCACCTTCTAACACTGCCACAGTGGCAACCAAATTTTGACGTGAGTGTTGGAGGGGACAAACATTCAACCCATAGGAATACCTAAAACACAAGCAAAGGAGAAAAAAAAATAGATAAATAACACATAAAAATGGAAAACTTTGGTGCTTCAATTAACACCACCAAGAAAGTGAAGACAATCAACAAAATTGAAGAAAATATCTGTAAATAATATATCTGACAAGAGACATACACAGCATATAGAAAGAATTCTTACAAATTAACCACAAAAAGACAATTGCAATTTAAAAATGAGCAAAAGACCTGAATACACAATTCTCCAAAAACCATATAAAAATATCCGGTAAACACATGAAAAGATGCTCAACATCATCAGTTGTTAGCAAAATGTAAATCAAAACTATAATGGGATGCCACTTTATAACCATCAGCATGCTTAAAATAAAAAAATACATGCAATAAGAAGTGTTAGAAAAAAGGGTGAAAAATCGGAACCCTCATGAATTGTTGATGAGAATTTCAAGTGGCACAGGCACTGTGAAAAACAGGCAGTTCCTCAAAATGTTAAACAGAATTTTCTGATGACCCAGCAGTTTCACTCCTAAATATATGATCAAGGGAATTGTAAGCATGTGTTTATATAGAGTTGTACACAAAAGTTTGTAGCACCATTATTCATAATAGCCAAAAAGTAGAAACAGTTCAAATCTCCATCTCGTGGTAAATGGATGAGCAAACTGTTGTATATACACACAACGTATATTTAAATCTTAAAGATATCAATTGAACAAAGTGTAAAAGGGAACATAATAATGATTACCCCCAAAATTGCATAGTTGTTTTTTAAGTACTCTGTAATGCCTGGATGTCTGGATGTCAAGGATGTCTGCTATTATTACTTCTATTTAAGATAGTAGTGAAGGTTCTAGCCAGCAAAACAAGGCAAAAAATAAAATCATCCATATTTGAAAAGAATAACTAAAACTTTCTTTACATGTGACATAATTATCTATGAAAAAAACTCACAGAATCTACAAAAATGTTACTAGAACCAATAAGTAAATGAGAAAATTTATATTGATACAATGTCAATATAAATCAGTATAATCCTGTGCTTTCAACAAAACTGAAGAAATACCTGATTAATAGCTGATAGATCATCAGCAAACAGACTGGTGAAGTTAACAGTAATGGACCAGTGTTGATTTCTTCGTTGTGACCATGTGTACCACAGTTATGTGAGATGTTAACAATGGGGAAACTGGGTGAGGGATATTCAAGAACTCTCTATACTGTCTTTGTAACCCTATATAAATCTAATACTATTCTAAAATAAAACATTTATTAAAACAAAAAAATCAATATAAATCAAGTAGAGAATAGAACAATAGAAAAAATAAAAATAAAACTGAGTTTGTTTAATGACAAAATTGGCAAACTTTTAGCTAGACAAACTAAGGAATAAAGAGAGAAAATTCAAATACCTAAAATCCAAAGCAAAAGAGGCAATATTACAACAGATGCCTCAGGATCATAAGGGACTGTTATGAAAAATTAAATAACAACAAACTAAATACTTTCAAAGAAATGAAAACATTTCTAGAAACTTGCAAGCTACCAAGACAATCAAAAACAAAGTTTGAACAGACAAGTAACAAACAAGGAGATTGAAGTAGTAGTCAGAAACAACCCAACAGAGAAAAGCCCAGGACCAGATGGCTTCATAGCTGAATTCTACCAAACATTCAAATAATTCCAAACTCATTTTATGAAGCCAGCATCACCCTACTACCAAAACCAGACAAATACACTACAAGAAAAGAAAACTACAGGCCAATATCTGTGATAAATATAGATGCAAAAATTCTCAATGAAATATGAGGAAATGTAATTCAACAACACATCAAAAGATTATACATTACAACCAAGTGAGATTTATCTCTGTGATGCAAGGTTGGTTTAACATATGCCAATAAATACATATAATACACCATATTAACAGAATGAAAGATGAAAACCACATAATCATTTTAATATATACATAAAAAGCATTTGAGAAAGTTCAACAGTTGTTATAAAAATTCAACAAAATAGGTATAGAAAGAAATTTCCTCAACACAATAAAGGACATTTATGAAAATCCCACAGCTAACACTATAGTCGATGGAAAAAAACTAAAAACTTTTCTCCTAGATTCGGAATGCGGCAAAGATGACCTCTGTCACCATTTCTACCCAACTTAGTACTGGAAGTACTAGCAAAAACAATCAGAAAAGAGAAAGAAAGTAAAGGCATTCAACTCAAAAAGGAAGAAAATAAAGTAATACTTTCATTTGTAAATGATATAATCCCATATATAGAAGACTTTAAAGAATCCACATATACACACAGAGATACAAATACACAAACTGTTAGAACTCATAAACAAGCTCAATAAAGTTGCAAAATACAAAGTCAACAAACAAAAATAAGTTGCATTTCTTTATACCAACGATGTTCTACATGAAAGGAAAATTTTAAAAATTGTACAATAGCATCAAAAAATTGTAAAAATTTAAAGAACTGAACCTGCAATATCTTCAAGGTATGCCTGTACGTGTGTGTGTGTGTGTGTGTATATATACTATATATATAATATATGTTGTATATATAATATATATAATATATAATATATTGTATATTTATATATAATATATAATATATTGTATATTTATATATAATATATAATATATTGTATATTTATATATAATATATAATATATTGTATATTATATATAATATATAATATATTGTATATTTATATATAATATATAATATATTGTATATTTATGTATAATATAATATTGTATATTTATATTTTATATATTATATAATGTATATTTTATATACATTATATAATATATAATATAATGTATATTTTATATATTATAGAATATATATTATATATTATATATTATATAAGATTATATATTATATATTATATATTATATAATATATATTATATAAGATTATATATTATATATTATATATCATAATATATTATATTATATATACACCATATGTATTATATATATGGTGTGTATATATATATTATTCAGCCTTAAAACAGGATATTCTACCATTTGTGACAACATAGATGAACTTAAAGGACATTATGCTAAGTGAAATAAGTAAGACACAGAAAAAAGCACTGCATAATCTCACTTATATGTGGAACCTATAAAAGTCAAATGCATAGAAATAGAGAATAGAACAATGGTTACCAAGGGTGGGGAGGTGGGGTAAATAGGATGATATGAGTCAAAGGGTACAGAGTTGCAGTTATATAGAATAAATAAGACTGCTGGGAGTTAATAATGTACAGCATGATGACTATAGTTAATAATATTGTGTTGTATACCAGAAATTTACGAAGAGAAGATTTCACATGTTCTCACCATACATGCATGCGTGCACACACACACACGCAAACACACACAGAGGTAACTGTGAGGAGATGAGTATGTTAATTTGTTTGGCTGTTGTAATCATTTCACTAAGTATATGTATATTAAAATATGTTGTACAATTTAAAATACAATTTTTATTTAAAAAACAATGCATGCAAGAGGGAGCCAAGTTGGCCGAATAGGAACAGCTCCAGTCTACAGCCCCCAGCGTGAGTGACACAGAAGATGGGTGATTTCTGCATTTCCATCTGAGGTACCAGGTTAATCTCACTAGGGAGTGCCAGACAGTGGGCGCAGGTCAGTGGGTGCGCGCACCGTGCGTGAGCCGAAGAAGAGCAAGGCATTGCCTCACTTGGGAAGCACAAGGGGTCAGGGAGTTCCCTTTCCTAGGCAAAGAAAGGGGTGACAGACGGCACCTGGAAAATCGGGTCACTCCCACACGAATACTGCGCTTTTCTGACGGGTTAAAAAACAGTGCACCAGGAGATTATATCCCATACCTGGCTCAGAGGGTCCTATGCCCATGGAGTCTTGCTGATTGCTAGCACAGCAGTCTGAGATCAAACTGCAAGGTGGCAGCGAGGCTGGGGGAGGGGCGCCCGCCATTGCCCAGGCTTGCTTAGATAGACAAAGCAGCCAGGAAGCTCGAACTGGGTGGAGCCCACCACAGCTCAAGGAGCCTTGCCTGCCTCTGTAGGCTCCACCTCTGGGGGCAGGGCACAGACAAACAAAAAGACAGCAGTAACCTCTGCAGACTTAAATGTCCCTGTCTGACAGCTTTGAGGAGAGCAGTGGTTCTCCCAGCACGCAGCTGGAGATCTGAGAACGGGCAGACTGCCTCCTCAAGTGGGTCCCTGACTGCTGACCCCCGAGCAGCCTAACTGGGAGGCACCCCCCAGCAGGGGCAGACTGACACCTCACACGGCCGGGTACTCCAACAGACCTGCAGCTGAGGGTCCTGTCTGTTAGAAGAAAAACTAACAAACAGAAAGGACATTCACACCAAAAACCCATCTGTACATCACCATCATCAAAGACCAAAAGTAGATAAAACCACAAAGATGGGGAAAAAACAGAGCAGAAAAACTGGAAACTCTAAAAAGCAGAGTGCCTCTCCTCCTCCAAAGGAACGCAGTTCCTCACCAGCAATGGAACAAAGCTGGACAGAGAATGACTTTGACGAGCTGAGAGAAGAAGGCTTCAGACGATCAAATTACTCTGAGCTACGGGAGGATATTCAAACCAAAGGCAAAGAAGATGAAAACTTTGAAAAAAATTTAGAAGAATGTATAACTAGAATAACCAATACAGAGAAGTGCTTAAAGGAGCTGATGGAGCTGAAAACCAAGGCTCGAGAACTATGTGAAGAATGCAGAAGCCTCAGGAGCCGATGCGATCAAATGGAAGAAAGGGTATCAGCGATGGAAGATGAAATGAATGAAATGAAGCGAGAAGGGAAGTTTAGAGAAAAAAGAATAAAAAGAAACGAGCAAAGCCTCCAAGAAATATGGGAGTATATGAAAAGACCAAATCTAAGTCTGATTGGTGTACCTGAAAGTGACGGGGAGAATGGAACCAAGTTGGAAAACACTCTGCAGGATATTATCCAGGAGAACTTCCCCAATCTAGCAAGGCAGGCCAACATTCAGATTCAGGAAATATGGAGAACACCACAAAGATACTCCTCGAGAAGAGCAACTCCAAGACACATAATTGTCAGATTCACTAAAGTTGAAATGAAGGAAAAAATGTTAATGACAGCCAGAGAGAAAGGTCGGGTTACCCACAAAGGGAAGCCCATCAGACTAACAGCAGATCTCTTGGCAGAAACCCTACAAGCCAGAAGAGAGTGGGGGCCAATATTCAACACTCTTAAAGAAAAGAATTTTCAACCTAGAATTTCATATCCAGCCAAACTAAGCTTCATAAGTGAAGGAGAAATAAAATCCTCTACAGACAAGCAAATGCTGAGAGATTTTGTCACCACCAGGCCTACCCTAAAAGAGCTCCTGAAGGAAGCACTAAACATGGAAAGGAACAACCAGTACCAGCCGCTGCAAAATCATGCCAAAATGTAAAGACCATCGAGACTAGGAAGAAACTGCATCAACTAACGAGCAAAATAACCAGCTAACATCATAATGACAGGATCAAATTCACACTTAACAATATTAACCTTAAATGTAAATGGGCTAAATGCTCCAATTAAAAGACACAGACTGGCAAATTGGATAAAGAGTCAAGACCCATCAGTGTACTGTATTCAAGAGACCCATCTCAGGTGCAGAGACACACATAGGCTCAAAATAAAAGGATGGAGGAAGATCTACCAAGCAAATGGAAAGCAAAAAAAGGCAGGGGTTGCAATCCTAGTCTCTGATAAAACAGACTTTAAACCAATGAAGATCAAAAGAGACAAAGAAGGCCATTACATAATGGTAAAGGGATCAATTCAACAAGAAGAGCTAACTATCTAAAATATATATGCACCCAATACAGGAGCACCCAGATTCATAAAGCAAGTCCTGAGTGACCTAAAAAGAGACTTAGACTCCCACACAATAATAATGGGAGACTTTAACATCCCACTGTCAGCATTAGACAGATCAACAAGACAGGAAGTTAACAAAGATACCGAGGAATTGAACTCAGTTCTGCACCAAGTGGACCTAATAGACATCTACAGAACTATCCACCCCAAATCAACAGAATATACATTCTTTTCAGCACCACACCGCAGCTATTCCAAAATTGACCACATAGTTGGAAGTAAAGCTCTCCTCAGCAAATGTAAAAGAACAGAAATTATAACAAACTGTCTCTCAGACCACAGTGCAATCAAACTAGAACTCAGAATTAAGAAACTCACTCAAAACTGCTCAACTACATGGAAACTGAACAACCTGCTCCTGAATGACTACTGGGTACATAACGAAATGAAGGCAGAAATAAAGATGTTCTTTGAAACCAACGAGAACAAAGACCCAACATACCAGAATCTCTGGGACACATTCAAAGCAGTGTGTAGAGGGAAATTTATAGCACTAAATGCCCACAAGAGAAAGCAGGAAAGATCCAAAATTGACACCCTAACATCACAATTAAAAGAACTAGAAAAGCAAGAGCAAACACATTCAAATGCTAGCAGAAGGCAAGAAATAACTAAAATCAGAGCAGAACTGAAGGAAATAGAGATGAAAAAAACCCTTCAAAAAATTAATGAATCCAGGAGCTGGTTTTGTGAAAGGATCAACAAAATTGATAGACCGCTAGCAAGACTAATAAAGAAAAAAAGAGAGAAGAATCAAATAGACGCAATAAAAAAATGATAAAGGGGATATCACCACCGATCCCACAGAAATACAAACTACCATCAGAGAATACTACAAACACCTCTACGCAAATAAACTAGAAAATCTAGAAGAAATGGATAAATTCCTCGACACATACACTCTCCCTAGACTAAACCAGGAAGAAGTTGAATCTCTGAATAGACCAATAACAGGATCTGAAATTGAGGAAATAATCAATAGCTTACCAACCAAAAAGAGTCCAGGACCAGATGGATTCACAGCCAAATTCTACCAGAGGTACAAGGAGGAACTGGTACCATTCCTTCTGAAACTATTCCAATCAATAGAAAAAGAGGGAATCCTCCCTAACTCATTTTATGAGGCCAGGATAATCCTGATACCAAAGCTGGGCAGAGACACAACTGAAAAAGAGAATTTTAGACCAATATCTTTGATGAACATTGATGCAAAAATCCTCAATAAAATACTGGCAAACAGAATCCAGCAGCACATCAAAAAGCTTATCCACTGTGATCAAGTGGGCTTCATCCCTGGGATGCAAGGCTGGTTCAATATATGCAAACCAATAAATGTAATCCAGCATATAAACAGAACCAAAGACAAAAACCACATGATTATCTCAATAGATGCAGAAAAGGCCTTTGACAAAATTCAACAACCCTTCATGCTAAAAACTCTCAATAAATTAGGTATTGATGGGACGTATCTCAAAATAATAAGAGCTATCTATGACAAACCCACAGCCAATATCATACTGAATGGGCAAAAACTGGAAGCATTCCCTTTGAAAACTGGCACAAGACAGGGATGCCCTCTCTCACCACTCCTATTCAACATAGTGTTGGAAGTTCTGGCCAGGGCAATTAGGCAGGAGAAGGAAATAAAGGGTATTCAATTAGGAAAAGAGGAAGTCAAATTGTCCCTGTTTGCAGATGACATGATTGTATATCTAGAAAACCCCATCGTCTCAGCCCAAAATCTCCTTAAGCTGATAAGCAACTTCAGCAAAGTCTCAGGATACAAAATCAATGTACAAAAATCACAAGCATTCTTATACACCAATAACAGACAAACAGAGAGCCAAATCATGAGTGAACTCCCATTCACAACTGCTTCAAAGAGAATAAAATACCTAGGAATCCAACTTACAAGGGATGTGAAGGACCTCTTCAAGGAGAACTACAAACCACTGCTCCATGAAATAAAAGAGGATACAAACAAATGGAAGAACATTCCATGCTCATGGGTAGGAAGAATCAATATCATGAAAATGGCCATACTACCCAAGGTAATTTATAGATTCAATGCCATCCCCATCAAGCTACCAATGACTTTCTTCACAGAATTGGAAAAAACTACTTTAAAGTTCATATGGAATCAGAAAAGAGCCCGCATCGCCAAGTCAATCCTAAGCCAAAAGAACAAAGCTGGAGGCATCATGCTACCTGACTTCAAACTATACTACAAGGCTACAGTAACCAAAACACCATGGTACTGGTACCAAAACAGAGATATAGATCAATGGAACAGAACAGAGCCCTCAGAAATAATGCTGCATATCTACAACTATCTGATCTTTGACAAACCTGACAAAAACAAGAAATGAGGAAAGGATTCCCTATTTAATAAATGGTGCTGGGAAAACTGGCTAGCCATATGTAGAAAGCTGAAACTGGATCCCTTCCTTACACCTTATACAAAAATCAATTCAAGATGGATTAAAGACTTAAACGTTAGACCTAAAACCATAAAAACCCTAGAAGAAAACCTAAGCATTACCATTCAGGACATAGGCATGGGCAAGGGCTTCATGTCTAAAACACCAAAAGCAATGGCAACAAAAGCCAAAATTGACAAATGGGATCTCATTAAACTAAAGAGCTTCTGCACAGCAAAAGAAACTACCATCAGAGTGAACAGGCAACCTACAAAATGGGAGAAAATTTTCGCAACCTACTCATCTGACAAAGGGCTAATATCCAGATTCTACAATGAACTCAAACAAATTTACAGGAAAAAAACAAACAACCCCATCAAAAAGTGGGTAAAGGACATGAACAGACACTTCTCGAAAGAAGACATTTATGCAGTCAAAAAACACGTGAAAAAATGCTCACCATCACTGGCCATCAGAGAAATGCAAATCAAAACCACAATGAGATACCATCTCACACCAGTTAGAATGGCGATCATTAAAAAGTCAGGAAACAACAGGTGCTGGAGAGGATGTGGAGAAATAGGAACACTTTTACACTGTTGGTGGAACTGTAAACTAGTTCAACCCTTGTGGAAGTCAGTGTGGTGATTCCTCAGGGATCTAGAACTAGAAATACCATTTGACCCAGCCATCTCATTACTGGGTATATACCCAAAGGACTATAAATCATGCTGCTATAAAGACACATGCACACGTATGTTTATTGCGGCATTATTCACAATAGCAAAGACTTGGAACCAACCCAAATGTCGCAGAATGATAGACTGGATTAAGAAAATGTGGCACATATACACCATGGAATACTATGCAACCATAAAAAATGATGAGTTCATGTCCTTTGTAGGGACATGGATGAAATTGGAAATCATCATCCTCGGTAAACTATCGCAAGAACAAAAAACCAAACACCGCATATTCTCACTCATAGGTGGGAATTGAACAGTGAGAACACATGGACACAGGAAGGGGAACATCACACTCTGGGGACTGTTGTGGGGTGGGGGGAGGGGGGAGGGATAGCATTGGGAGATATACCTAATGCTAGATGATGAGTTAGTGGGTGCAGCACACCAGCATGGCACATGTATACATATGTAACTAACCTGCACATTGTGCACATGTACCCTAAAACTTAAAGTATAATAATAATAAATAAATAAATAAAAAACAATGCATGCTTGAAATTTGGTAACCAAGTAGATTTTAAGCATTCTCGTCACACACATAAAAGGTCACTATATGAAGTGATGTGTTAATTAGCTTATTGTGATAATCATTTCACAATGTTTATGTATATCAAAACATCACATCGTAAACCATAAATGAATGCATCCTAATCAAATATACAATTTTTATTTTCAATTAAACCTCAATATAACTGGGAAAAATTAAATCCTATTTTTTCTTAGTGACCAAAAATTTGATATTGAAGTGAAAAAAATGCCACTTAAAAAATATCAAAAATGTAAAATATCTAGGAAAAAATATGATAGAAGATGTGAAAGAACTGACTGATATAAGCTAAAAAATATTTATGAAAGCAACTGAAAATCTAAACAAATTAACAGACGTGTTCATGCGTTGGAAAACAATATTATTAATATATCACTTCTGCCATATTGATACATAGACTCAAAGCAATGAAAATTAAAATTCCAGCAGGTATTTTTTTAAAGTCGACAAGCTAATTCTAAAATGCAAAAGAAATGCAAAGAATTTAGAATTACCAAAACTTTAAAAATAAGAAATTTGTAACACTTTTATTATTTATGATATAGTTACAGTATCAAGGCAGTTTGATACTGATATAAAGACAAATAGACCAATATAATAGAATAAACAATCCAGGAATAAACCTATGAATATATTATCAAGTAATTTTCCACAAAGACTCACAGGTAATTTAGTAGAGAAAGGATACTTATTCCAATAAATGATAATGGAAAAATTAGATATCAATATGCACAAAAATTTAACTTGGATCCACATCTCACACCATTGTCAAAGAAAGCCAAAGCTGGAAACTAAAGGGATAAACAGCTTTTATTCAAGAACGATAGTAGGTCTTAACTTTATCAATAGGTTCTTGGAAACTGTGACTTTAAATGAAACAACGTATAGCAGCTCCTCAAATGTCATTTTTTTCAAGTTGATGAGAGAAAAATCTGGTTTCATAAGACATCCATAGGTCATTTTGCTTAAAGGTGCAGTTTCCAAGAACCTATTAACAACATAAGTGAGGATTTACTGTATTGCCATAGAGAAAAAGAGACCTCAATGTAGAACTGAGTTCAATTCTGAATACAACATTGACAAATGGAGCCAAGGAGTCAGGGTGGGGCTCAATGGATGGAAAATTACTAAGGGAAAATTACTAGGGGATGGTTGGAGATGAGGAATTTAGTCACTTATCAAGGGTGATCAGAAATTGAGAGTGGGGGATTTTCACTAACCTGACTTAGCAGGATTCTTACTAAAACTGGGTGATTTGGATTTCAGCCCAATATATGGACACCAAGGTCAAGGCCTAGAGATCCTGAATAAAGTTTGGTCAAGAGAGCATCTTTGTCACCATATAGAAAAATCAACTCAAAATGGATTATATTTCTAAATGTAAAAACTAAAGTTATAAAATGTGCAGTAGTAAAACATAAGAAAAAAATATTTTTGACCTTGTGATAAACAGTGATTTCTTACATACACCAACAAAAGCACTCTGTAAAAAGTAAAAAAAGATAATAAATTGAACTTCATCAAAACTGTGAACTTCTGCTCTTTGAAAAAAATGAAAAGGCTATTCACAGACTTGGAGAAAATATTTCCTGATCACTTATCTGATGGAGGAGATATATATATATATAATATAAACTTTTATATATATATAAACTTTTATATATACGTATCCTATATATAGTGTATAATATACTATATAACTTACAGTATATTATACACTATATAACATAGTATATTACATAAATTATATATAAAAAACCCTTAAAACTCAATAATTAGACTGTACAAAATTATAATAATACAATAAATTGGAAAAAATATTTGAAATGATATGTCAGAAAAGAAATATACCCAGCTTCAGATAAGCATATGACAAGATGCTCAGCATAATTTAGCATTTGGGAAATGCTAATTGAGACCACAATATAATACCAGTGCATATTATTAGAATGTCTAAAATTTAAAAGACAAATCATATTAAGTACTGGAGAGAATATGAAGAAACTAGAACTCATAGACACTGTTGGTGGAAATACAAAATGGTATGACTACTTTGGAAGACAATTTGGCAGCTTCTTAAAAAGCTAAACATGCATCTACTATATGACCTGATCATTTCACTCCTAAGTATTTATCCAAGAGAAATGCAAGCATATGACCACAAATGACCAGTACCCAAATTTCCATAGCAGCTTTATTCACAATATCCACACACTTAAAACAACTCAAATGTCCATCAGCATGTGAATGGATAAGGAATGTAAGTGGATATCCATAATATAAGATAATATCCTGCAGTTAAAAGGCATAAGCTATTGCTATATTAATAACTTGGATGTATTTCAGAATAATTATTCTTAGTGAAAGAAGCCAGAGAAAAAAGTACCTGCTGTATGATTACACTAATACGAATTCTAGAAATTCAAACTACCTAAAGTGACAGAAAGCAACACAGTGTTTGTCTTAGGATGAATGTGGATATGAAGGGGTGAAAGGGAGGTACCATAGGGTCACAGGGAAATGATTGGAATGTGTTCATGATCTTGATTTTGGTGATGGTTTCACAGTTGTATGTGTGTGTCAGAACTTACCAGACTGTATACTTTGAACGTGTTCAGTTTATTGAACATTAATTATACATCAATAAAATGGCTTAAAAACTATAATGAAGGATTTGCTAGAAGGTTATACTGAGGATGATTATATCAGACAGAGGTGTCATTTCTAGTTATGTAGCTGTACATTTCAAAAAGGTCCAATAAACTCTTGCCTTGGTGAAGATCTTTTTTTTTTTGCCTGAATTCTGGGGTTTATTTGTGTTGATGGCTGCTGTTTTTGATAATATTTTATCAATTTGTGCTTATTTTATTTGTATATTGTTGACATTATTTTAATTATACTTACATAGTTATATACTTAAAATATAATTGTACAACTGTGTTATTTCTCCAACTTGTAACGTGGTAGATAGAAGTATACTAAATGTCAACATGGCAGTGGGAGAGGCAGGAGATGTGGAGATGATCAGATCTCTTTGTTTGTAATCTCAAAGCCAGAACTTTAATACTATTGAGTGGGCAAGGAAATCCTTTAGGAGGATTACAACTTCATGTTATTGGGGGCTGAAAGTTTCTGTCATACTTCTGTTTTTATTTTTTTTTAATTATACTTTAAGTCCTGGAGTACATGTTCAGAACTTGCAGTTTTGTTACATAGGTATACACGTGCCATGGTGGTTTGCTGCACCCATCAACCCATCACCTACATTAGGTATTTCTCCTAATGCTATCCCTCCCCTAGCCCCTCAACCCCAACAAGCCTGGTGTGTGATGCTCCCCTCCCTGTGTCCATGTGTTCTCCTTGTTGAACACCCATTTTTGAGTGAGAACATGCGGTGTTTGGTTTTCTGTTCCTGTGGTAGTTTGCTGAGGATGATTTCTAGTTTCATCCATGTCCCTGCAAAGGACATGAACCCATCCTTTCTTATGACTGCATAGTATTCCATGGTGTATATGTGCCACATTTTCTTTATCCAGTCTATCATAGATGGACATTTAGGTTGGTTCCAAGTCTTTGCAATTGTGAATAGTGCCACAATAAACATACGCGTGCATGTGTCTTTATAGTAGAATGATTTATAATCCTTTGGGCATATACCCAGTAATGGGATGGCTGGGTCAAATGGTATTTCTAGTTCTAGATCCTTGAGGAATCTCCACACTATCTTCCACAATGGTTGAACTAATTTACACTCCCACCAACAGTGTAAAAGTGTTCTGATTTCTTCACATCCTCTCCAGCATCTATTGTTTCCTGACTCTTTAATGATCGTCAATCTAACTAGCATGAGATGGTATCTCATTGTGGTTTTGATTTGCGTTTCTCTAATTACCAGTGATGATGAGCTTTTTTCCACGTTTGCTGGCTACATAAATGTCTTCTTTTAAGAAATGTCTGTTCATATCCTTTGCCCACTTTTCTATGGGGTTGTTTGTTTTTTTCTTGTAAATTTGTTTAAGTTCTTTGTAGATTCTGGATATTAGCCCTTTGTCAGATGGATAGATTGCAAACATTTTCTCCCATTCTGTAGGTTGCCTGTTCACTCTGATGGTAGTTTCTTTTGCTGTGCAGAAGCTCTTTAGTTTAATGAGATCCCATTTGTCAATTTTGGCTTTTGTTGCCATTGCTTTTGGTGTTTGAGACATGAAGTCTTTGCCCATGCCCATGTCCTGAATGGTGTTGCCTAGGTTTTCTTCTACGATTTTTATGGTCCTGGGTTTTACATTTAAGTCTTTGAACCATTTTGAGTTGATTTTTGTATAAAGGTATAAGGAAGGGGTCAGTTTCAGTTTTCTGAATATGGCTAGCCAGTTTTCCCAACACCATTTATTAAATAGGGAATCTTTTCCCCATTGCTTGTTTTTGTCAGGTTTGTCAAAGATCAGATGGTTGTAGATGTGTGGTGGTATTTCTGAGGCCTCTGTTCTGTTCCATTGGTCTATATATCTGTTTTGGTACCAGTACCATGCTGTTTTGGTTACTGTAGCCTTGTAGTATAGTTTGAAGTCAGGTAGCATAATGCCTCCAGCTTTGTTCTCTCTGCTTAGGATTGACTTGGCTATGCAGGCTCTTTTTGGTTCCATATGAAGTTTAAATTAGTTTTTTCCAATTCTGTGAAGAAAGTCCATGGTAGCTTGATGGGGATAGCATTGAATCTATAAATTACTTTCGGCAATGCGGCCATTTTCACAATATTTATTCTTCCTATCCATGAGCATGGAATGTTTTTCAATTTGTTTGTGTCCTCTCTTATTTCCTTGAGCAGTGGTTTCAAGAGGCTTATAGGACCCTAACCCTGTATTTCCTCTAGGAGCAGTGATTCAATGTTTGCTAATTCAGTGTTTGTGACAATTTTATAGACCAAAAGTAATATGAATAATGAGAATCAACTGTATGCATATATACAAAGATTTATAATTGACTTTACGTACACACACGTATGACACATATTCATATACATGTGAAAATGTATATACTGTGTGTGTGTGTGTGGACACACACATGCACAGATATATATATAGTAACTGACACCACAAAAAGTGACTTTGTTTTTTTTAATCCCTGAATCAGGTTACATGCTGTAAATTGCACAGATAAGTTTATGAGAGACAAAGAAACACTCTTTGACATTGGAATTTTCCCAGGAAATCTAACCCTCACGAACACTGCTTAATGATACCAATTCCAACTGAAGGAGCAGTGAGGTGTTATTAAAAAAAATTGAGGATGGAGAATTCTGCCTGCTTGGCTCAGCATCAGCATTCTGGCCAAAGAATGTTTATCAGTGCCTGAGTGAAGGGGTTAGAAAAATAAAAGGAATGACTGCCAAGAAAAAAAATAATAATTAAAACCTCTTAGTACAATTATACCCCCCATTCCCCAAATCAGAATATTTTTACATCTTTCTCATTATTTTTGATATGTGTTGGTGCCCTTATGGCCCTCACCTTTTCATATTTCAGATTAATTTAATTAAATTCCCTAAGCTAAAAAGCAAAATTCTAAGAAGATTTCACAAATAAAGATGTTTTCTTAAGTCAAATGAAAACAGGACATAGAAAGAACTAAAGATGAGATACAGTAAGAAGTATATAGCTTAGACTATGGGCAAATAAACTAGAAAATAAAAGAGATTTTGCAAGCTGAAGTTACATGGTTTTCCTTCCATTCAGAGGAGGATCCTGGCCAAATTTGGATTTTTATTGAAATTGTCTTTTAGATTTTCTATGCTATCTTCCCTAGACAACTACTGCTTTGTGAAGTGATGTGTGAGTGGGGATTCAAAATGTTTAGCCTTAGAATTATGCAGTTCAGTGTGGAAGTCACATGTATATTCTTCAGGCTGATCGCTAATCTTTGTCCAATTCCCATGTCAAAATGTAGTCCCACACCAAGGCCATACTCTGGACTTTAGGAGAGTTGTTAAATGTAAACAATAACTGCAAAAAGAGTGCTCTAAATCTATTCCTCACCTCTTTGGAGAATGAGGACAGCCATCTATCTTTTTTAAATTCTATATTCAGGAATTTGATTTTAATTTCAACTGCCAAGAGCACTGGCAAAATTGCAATCCTGCAGTACAACCATTCTCAGCTACATTAACTGGCAAGAACAAAAGTGCACTCAGTGTGCATAGATACTCCTAGTCCCATGACAAGGTCTGCATACTAACAGGGCTGTCCCTGCCTCTGCAGACATAAGAGGACTCATGACAAATGATGTGCACCAAGAGACTGACAGCTCATCTTCTCCCATACTTGCTGGCTGCACTACACTGAAGAACTGGCTAGCAAGTTGGTAACACACACGATGCCTCCTCTCCCCATAACATGTTCCCCATCATTCCTCTGATTCCTTCTTTTGTAGCAACTGACCTTGTCCAATATTCAAAGCTCTTTTAAAGTTAATGATCTTAGACTCTGGAAATAGCCTTCAAACATATGAAAGATTATTACAAAGAGAATGATGGCCAGCTGCTTCCCATCTCATTCGAGGATAGAGCTTGGGCTGCTGCCATTCACTGCAGAAGGACTGAATAAATGTTTCTTTATCATGAAGATGATGATGGTTATGATGATAAAACCACAACGGGCATAAAGAAGACATGGACTGCAATTGGAGGAACCTCATTTTGATGAAATAAATGTCCTGACATCAAAAATTCTGAATCTAGTTACTGATTCAAATTTACTCTGAATTCATTCAACAAGACTTTGCAAGGCATCAACTGGTGAGACCCAAGAGGCACTGTGATAGAACGCAAGGAGTACCTAAAATTATGTATCAAAAATCTGTCTTTGCCAAATTGATTTACAACTTATTTTAAGAAACGGACTTTTACATGTGAAATCATTAAGCCATGTTTTAAAATAACATGTAATTACTGCACAAACTATATATGAGTTGAGGCAGTTTGAATAATTAACAGAGACTTCATTAATGAGGTGAAGCTTCAGCTAGGCCTTGTACATAGAATTAGGTAGTAACTTAAAATATGTATTCATTTGATAAATATTTATTGTATATCTATGATGTTCTGACACTACAAGGAACAGAATGAATGATATAGTCAAAAGGTGTGTTTGAGATAATAAAATACTCTTTCATTACACAATTAAGGAAATGCTGTCTGACCCTTATCCTCTCTGGGTAGGCACTTGTAGCAAATTGTGATAGAACCGGAAACAGCATCAGTTTCTACATCAGCTCAGTACTTCTATATGAAAACCGTATCATTTGCCTTGCCTTTGTTTTTCATCCACCATAACTATCAACCTGAAGACAAAATAAACAAAACAGGAAATGTTTTCATTCTTAAGAGATTAATTCCTATTCAGCAGACTTTTAAAAACTTGTTTTCTTGAAAAAAGAATACTATGTTGTGCATTTCCTATGTACGGTTAAGAACTTTTTTATGTTTTTTAAGTGTATTATCTTGGCAAAATGTGTACAACTCATCTTTACTTTAGTGTGCTTGCCTGGTTTATTTATTAGTTAGAATTGTTAAATTCCAAGTTATTTTATACTAACTACCGACGTCAGGAACTCTTAGATTATACTTCGTAATAAGTTGTATTTTTTTCTTTCTGCTCAATAGTGAAAGCAAAGAAAAGAAGCTGAGTATGAGGTATTTTATTGAGAGCTAGCATACATAGAGGTTAAGAGCTTAATCTCTTGAAGTCAGACTGATTTGTTGTCAAATTCCAGTCATAGGACTTTCACAACTGTGGGCAAGTTAATCTAAGTGGGCCTCAAATCTCTGTTCTGTTAAATAGAAAAAGAGTGTACCTAATTCATGGGATAATTACAAAGATTAAAGTAGCTAATGCATGCAAAATAATTAACAATGTCTAGTATAATATATATTCTCAGTAAATGCTAGTTATTAAGAGCCTTGAAAATGGAGATAACTTATGTCCATGTTTGGCTACTAAATTGGTGTTGGGATTGTCGGCCAGGTAATTACAGTCAAGCTTGTGACAAAGGCCATCAGTTGTGCATGAAGTTGTATATGCATCTAATTGAGCACGCATCTGTCAGGAAAGAAGGATGAGTAGGAGACTATCAACAACTGCTCTAACTTGAACATCTGTTAATTACATATAAAGCACTTGAGACTTTCACTAGATTTTTTTCTCTAATCCTGAAACTAATTAATGCTCATAATAAAAATCTTAGAAAACACAAAAATATAAAGAAGTCAACAAAAATCAACCATAATAACAGTATTCAAAATCAACAAGTTTGATGAATTAATGTTGATATTTTCCTGTGCATACTATATAATTTTTGTGCATATAATTTATAAAATTTGTATTTTAAACAAACATTAAGGAATTCAGCTGCAGAAACACATTTTATATTCTTCTTAGAATATATATACTTAGATATTAAATAATACTCAAAAGTACAATTGATTACATAATACCCCATTGAATGATTTTGATATTAACATTTTTATACATCATTTCTCATGGTTTTCTATAAATAATGCTAAAATAAATATTCTTGAAAATAAATTATATGCATACAGGTAAACCTCTCTCCAGAAAATTTGTGCCAATTCTCTCATTACTGAATAAGCAAGTGTTTTTTCCCTAACTCACTGTCCTCTACTCCACAGCTCATCTTCATTCATCATAGCTGTAATAATAATTATTGACAACCACTAGGGACTTACCCTGTGGCAGGCCCTGTTCTAACTGCTCTATAGGTATTACATTTTTAAATCTTCTCAATAGTACTGTAAGGCATATTCTAATCATTCCCGTTTTACAGGTTAAGAGGCTATGGCTTAGCCAGATTAAGTCCAAGTTTCCACAATTAGAAATAAAGTTGGGATGTAAGTCCCCACGCAGTGTGACTTCCATAGACTGTGATTTTCACCACAACACAGTATTATTTTTCCATGGCATTCATCAGTACTATCCACTAAAATGTTTTTGTTAATGTGAAAGACAAAAAAACTATTGTTTTTACTTTACATAATTTTATTAATAAGGCCAATATTTTTTCATAATTTTATTTTTTAATTTTTTTTTATATTTTGGATATTTCATGTGAATTTTTTATTTATGTTCCTTGGTGTCTTCATCATTTAATTATGAGGAGTACTTTCCTCTGAAGGCTAGATTCTAAAATTAGATATTGAGTGACTCTCTTTGAGGTAATAATAAATATGGATTTTCAAGATGGTGACACGTTTTATTCAGTTGCATTAATTAGGGAAAAAATTTGCTAATTGCATTCTCTGGTGAGCGTTGGACTTCCTGCCTGCCAATGTGTATTCCATTTTATAGGTCTTTTTAGATGTTCTCTTTGGTTTGTAATTGACGGATTTCTTGGAAGCAAAAAGTCACTGGAGATTTAGTGAGTGTGAAATGGTGAATATTGAAAGCATTTTAAATATTGATATGAAAATAAATCTCCTAGCAGGATATCTTTTTGTTCTGCTGTTTCTGGAATGAATATATTAGTTTAAAAATTGTGAGCATTTAACAGATGTGAAAGTGCTAGTCTTTGGGCTGTTAACAGACTGTACTCTCCCAGATTTGTTGGTAGACTTTCCATATTCTGGAAATATTAGGGATATTTATAACCATAGTGATATTTCCAAATGCTTTAAATAATTATGTGAGTATACTCACATAATTATTTTCAACTGCAGAAATACTCTCATAATAGAAGAAAGTACTACTCTTAACGGGGTATGTGGAATAACTGTTTTATTTGAGAGCAACAATGAAGAGTATGGCTATGAAATGCGGATGCAATAAACAAAAGGAAAGAAGTCATGCCCCAAGTATCTTGGGGCAGCAACTTGTGAGAAGGCAAATCAATGGCAGGTAGAGGCTACATCACAAAGCTTGCCTAATGCAGATTCCTCTGGTACCATCGCTAGGATGATAAGGGCCTAAAGTTGTCTTCAGTGGTTAACCTTTATTCTTCCTGGTAGGGATTGAGGTGAAGGGACAGGATACCTTTTTTATTTTTAAATCTATGTCCTGCTTTCAGAAAAATAGAGAATGGGTACTTTTTTTGTATTTGCTTCTTAATTGCCTTTACCTCAACAATCCTTCATATTTTGGAGTAAATATTTAAAAAGGAACAATTATTCATATGTTATGGTTTTTCACTCCATAAATTTCCTGATACTCTAGTGGGCTGGTACTTCTGCATGGAGAAAGAATTCAAATTTTGAGGGGGAACTAAAAATCAAATTTTGAGAGAAGAATAATAAAACAAGAAGGGCAGAAACTCAGATCTGAGACCTAAGCAAAAAATTGTTTCATAGAACTCTACTCAGTAACTTATTATACAGAATTTCCATAGACAGAGGCAGTGGTATGCTGCTCAATGTTTAAAAACAAACTTTGTGGAGAAGAAAATAAAATTACTTATACTGTTGGCTGATTTCCATGGTGTAAACTCTGACATCATGGCAGATCTCAAGCTATCATCGTGATGTCACTGAACTGAAGTTAGGAAGACGTGTAAGCATTCGTCTCTCACAAGGTTGGTAGAAACCTGCTTTAGCACACCACTGGGCAGAGGCCACCACGAAATAGAGACTGAGCACAGAGAAGTCCCAGTTAGAAAAGTGCACCAGTTCTTCCCATCAACCATTTACTGTGGATAGTTCCTTCAGGAAGAAAACATCTATATCTAGTATTCACTTTACCCAGTTGTAGCCACTTATCCTGCAAATTAGAGAAAACAGCAACACAAGTGACATGAGTTCTTGGACCCAGAGCAGCCATACTACCAATGTCTGGTTCAATCCTTGACAGGGCAACCTACAGTTTACTGCTAGCTGCCTCTTTGTAATGAATCAGCAAAAGCAATTCTCGAAAACATAGCATCTTTCATATTGCAAACCCACACACCAGAAAGAAATATAAAACCAACAGCCATGGGTATTATACTGGATATCTTCCATTTATATCTCCAGAGTCACTCTACCTCTCTTCTTTCCCTATGACTCAGACCTGTATGAACTCCACCAACAGGCTCCGTTGCTCTCTGGCTTACCATAGGGTTGGGCCAATGGTGAAAGTGACGAGATTTCTTAGGGAGAAGAGTGACATCATAATATTCCCCTGACTCCCTCCCAGGGGTTCCCTTAGGCTAATTACATCTTTCTTCCAAAGGTCACAGGTCCCATCAAGTACACTTCTGTACACAGCTGCTGTGTCCCCACATTCTGATAATGGCTCCTTGTTCTCTCTTCTTCAAACTAAAAAATAGTAAGGGATCCTCATTGTTATTTGTACTAATCCTTTGGGTTTTTATTCAGCATGCCCTAAACCTTGATCAGAATACCCATAGTTCACTCAATAGTTTTTGAATGAACTATTTTTTTGTTTTGGCCAGGACTCTAGCTGATGCTGATAAGAAGTGTGGAATTATGAGGCAAATAGTAAGCAATTGTATGTATACTAGGCACAGCAACCTAAAAGAGAAAGTTCTTCTTATAGACCTGTTGATCCTATGTATATCTTTATAGTTATCTGAATTTAATCTACTCCCAGGGGTGACCTGGCAAATGTTCCACAATCAGCTCTTAAGGGGGAAAAAAAAAAAAAAGCCCTGATTTGTAACAGTTCCCACTTGCAGTGGTGTAATATTCCTACTATGGTGAGTTTCAATTTACCAAAATAACCTTCTGAAGGAGAGATGGGAACAGATATGCAATGCTGTCTCTCACAACTTGACAAGAGTAAACTGCCAACTCCAGCTCTTTGGGGCCTATTCCCATCTGTGGTCTTGTCTTTTTTGGTTCTACAATACAATACAATATAGTACAATACAATACAATACAATTCTGGTTTGGGCTTTCCTGTTTTATCTTCCTGTTTTTTTTTTTCCCTCCAAATATGGACCAGGTTATATGAGGAAAAACAAATCAAGTCTTCATCTACCATAACTCCTCATGTATCTGATATGCTAAGTTCTGCCTTCCTCTCTTGTTCTAACTCCCCATTGCCTCTGACTATACTCTTTGGATCACTGGGATATCTGAGATATTGTCTCCCCCATAAGCACCAGAGACAAACACTTTATAAATCCCAACCAATGAAAAGATAACAACCATAAAACTTGGCATCTGATTTTACACTTGATAGAGGGTACAATGGGTGGCTATTACATACTCAGGTTATGCAATAGACAAATTTTAGCTTCAGCCCGTTAATAGTTCCTTTATGAAGCAAGTCTCAGAGAAGAAAAGCAGAGCCCAAAGTAGCTTCTCTCCCCTTTGCCTGAACAAGAGTTTGGCACCCTCCTGATGGGACAGAAATGAGAACTGTATAAGTTGTGGTTCATTTCCCAAAGGTCATGGGGCCGTAAAGACTGGCTTCTAAAGTCTAGTTTGAGACACCTCCCTCCCCTTACCCCACACAATATAATTTACAGTCCTGAAGGCTGCAATACAGGTTAGAATCTCTGAGGGATTGTGGAGGCAGGGTCACAAAATACCTAGGAAATATTCATTGTACCTTTATGAATAAGAAAATAATAGGTTGTTAATTCACAATGGAAATAATAATCCTGAATGGTACAGGGAAATAATGTGTATTGTCCTCCAAATTCTTTCACAATAGTCAGAAAACTGAACCCATCCTAGAAAAATTTGTTATTTATTTTATAGGTAATTCTTTTCTCCAGCTGCATCAGTTCTGAAAATCATAGTTAAAAATTGTATTGGCAAATACTCCGACCCTCACCATCATTGTGATTCTTCTAGTGGTTCCCTGTGATCCAAATGATCAAGACATGATAAAGACAAGCCATTGTTTTTTGGGGGGTGGGGTGGGGGAAAGACCCAGTCTAAAATAAATGTAGTCCAAAATACTAAACATTGAGAAAAAGAATACACCTTGACTCTTAGTCTTCAAAAAGTAGAGATATAATGAAATAGATTGTAGCCTAATGAGATATTAGGACAGAGTTTGATTCACATGGAAATGGAACAGGCATGAAATACAGAGAAGGAAAGAGGAAAATCTTTTTTTTTTTTTGAGACGGAGTCTTGCCCTGTTGCCAAGCTGGAGTGCAGTGGAGCGATCTCAACTCACTGCAACCTCCACCTCCTGGGTTCAAGCGATTCTTCTGCCTCAGCCTCCCGAGTAGATGGGACTACAGGTGTGTGCCACCATGCCCAGCTAATTTTTGTATTTTTAGTAGAGATGGGATTTCATCATGTTGGCCAGGATGGTTTCGATCTCTTGACCTCAAGTGATCCGCCCACCTCAGCTTCCCAAAGTATAGAAAATCTTAATGGAAGAAAGGACACCTGAACTGGGCTTTCAAAGAAGAGAAGTCCTGTCAATCAGTAAAAGAAGGAAGAAAACTCCAGATGGATGGAAAAGCATTTATACAGGAAAGGATCTGTGAAATATCAAGATGTATGTGATGAGTTATCAGTAGTTTGGTATTGTGAGCATGTAAACTCAAAGCTGAGGCTAGAAAGGAAGGAACCAGAAGGATTTATATCCTGTAGGTCAGTTTATTTTAAATGGAGTTTATAACCTCTAATAGGGGATACAGGGATCAGTTGAGTGTTTAAACTTCAAGTCATGTTTTCTAAATATCTATTCACAAGGAAGTCATAGGTCAGGTGTCACATGAAGTATTTAAAGTAACCCTGAATGAAGAGACAATGCTCCTGAACATAAAGGGAGGGCAAGAGGAATTGGAGCCTCAGTCATTCTTTAATCTTAAGTGATTATGTAACTTACATGTACCTAGTTACGTAGATTTACTACATAAATATCTGATGGTAGTGAAATACTTAAAAAATGAAGTGATTAGAAAGAAGATTCCTGCAGAGAAACTACGTTGAAGATAATACTAATCAGGCATGTACTTGTATGAAACAGTAAAAGGAGAGAACTAACACATTTTCTATTTCTAAAAAAACTGTCAGCCATATATCAAATTGAAAAAGCATATTCTAATCACATTGCACAAAATAGGGCCTAGAAACAAAAATTATCAATAAAAGTGTCACTGGTAGAGGGTCATGACTGCAAGCTGTCCAGGTTCTTGGTGTTTTGAACAAAGAATTGGACAAAATGCCCAGCAAAGCAAAGAAAGAATGAAGCAACACAGGAATGAAAGCAGGGATTTATTGAAAATGAAAGTACACTCCACAGTGTGGAGTGGACCCCAGCAGCAGCTCAAGAGCCCAGATACAGAATCTTCTTGGGTCCAAATATCCCCAAGAAGTTTTCCATTGGCCACTTCATGCTCACCTCATGTAAATGAAGTGGTAGCCGGCAATCAGTCTGATTGGTTGCAGAAAGCAGCCAACCAGAGGCTGAAGTGAAGTTACCAGTTTATACTTATATCTAAATGAAGACTCTGTGGTCAATCAGTCTGATTGGTTGTGGACAACAACCATTCAGAGGCTGGAGTAAAGTTACAAAGTTGCAAACGAAGACTCCACCCGCACTCAGTATGATTTTTTGCGGACAGCCAATTTCCCATGTGCAATGCAGAAAAGGTCAAATGGACCTGAAAGCCTCTGGTCTTTTTGTTACTTAGGAATGCAAAGTTAGGTTTTTCCTTTCAATTTAGTTCTAGGAAGTCAGCATGAAACAGCCTTAGGTTCCCTGCCTCTGGACCCTATTCTCCTCCCTCAAAAGGATTTGAAACATAGATTTACATTATTATAAATGAAGAGCCTCGTCCCAACTGCCTGTTTTCCCTCACTGGATTAGCTCATGGATACTATGAAAACATCATGATAGGCACCAAAACATTTACTAACTAAGCACCTGGATCATGGGACACATTATACTTGTTTTCTTGGTAACAGAAGTCATTTATACTCAAGCCAGTATTTACGAAGTTTTACTAACATTTCATAAGGAATAAGGCCTGTAGGTTGTACTGATGCCAATTTCCCAGTTTTGATACTTTATGTTATAGTAGAGTTATGTTAGATGTTACCTCTGAGGGAAGCTGAGTGAAAGGTACCTGGAACCTCTTTAGACTATTTTTGTAAATGCCTGCGAGTCTATAATTATTTCAATACTAATTTTCTAATGCTTGATATATATGTGTATATATATAAAAATATATGATTATATATGTGTGTATATATAACACGTATGATTTATATATGTGTATGTATTGTGATTTATATATGTGTATATATATGTAATATATATGATTTATGTATATATGAAAGCTGACTTTAAGTTTTCTTACTTAATGGCAAAAACACAAAAAACAAAACAAGAAGCCATATACCATTGGAGTAAATAGCTGTTTTTCTCTTTATAGTAAAAATGACTGAAATAAAACATGAAAAGCAATATGGAAATAAACTAAAATGTGTTGCTCTATCAGCAAAGATGTTGGGAAGACACAGACAAAATATTGCTGAAGGTTTGAAGGAAAAAAATTGCAATAAATTATGCAGTGCATAAGGTTTCCTATAGAGTTGCAAAAAAATGCAGATGTTTCTAACAAGTCTCAGATTTGGCATTTGTTGCATTCTATTTCGATAATTAAATACATGAAAAAATTTAGATACAAAAGAAACTCAAACTAGGGCATATAAATTCTCAACAAGAGATTTTTAATTTAATAATAATAATAGTACGCAATAGGAAAATCTGTTATAAGTAACCACCAATATAGTCATTGTTTTGAATGGAATTCTTAAAAATTCCAAGATTATTTATAAAATTAAGGAAGACATTTAAATATAGTAGAATATTGTAATTCTTCTAATGTATGGGAATGTCCTTATACTGGCCTCTCCTGATGTCAAAATGACAATTGTCCTGCACACCTATATAGTCACCACAGGACATATAATAGTTGTATGCATGTCAAACTCAAGAACCTGAGCCATAGCACAGAGTATTCATAATATGACAGTCAATTGGATTTTAGCAAAACAGAATTTTCCATCACATTAAATTAATGTTGTTAATTTGACTTTTATCGATTTTATAGCTTTTCTTTGTATTTAATATATAAATTTGTTTTGGTTGTATTTTTGTATAACAGTTATAAACAGATGGAGATTATACCTAGCTTTATGCTCATACATAAGTAGCAAAAATCATTACAGTTAATTTTCAAGATCTGGAAGTATTTTGTTTTACTCTTTAAAAGGAAACACATATTACTCAAGTTTGAGAAACACAACTCAAGTCCTTATGAATGCTCCTAAGCCCCAGGTTAGGTTTTGTTGGAATCAAGTAACAGGTAGCAACTTTAGTGGAAGACAAGAGACAGGTAGGGGTTAGAGAGGGAAGGAAACACAGAGCCCATTCAAAAGCAGAAGCAACACTAAAAAGGTGGAATGATACCAATGGGAAATTTTACCAACTACACTCCTTTGTCATAATCCAATGCTGAAGACAGAGTAAGTATAACTGAGACCCACAACGGCACCAGTCACACGGATACTTGAGCAGTATACAAAGACAGACAGAACAGTGACCTCTTCTATGACATTGGGTGCAGTTCCATTATAGGCCCACCTTGTGTGAAAACTCAGTGGCCTATATTAAGCCTTCCAAACTGAGAAGTAAGACAATCTCATCTTGAGGCAAGTAAAATGGATGCCTCTTAGAACCCAAGACTCCAGTGCTTAAAACACCAACTGTGCAAGAGTTGCAGTACAATGGCACCTCCCTGTATCTGTGGTTTCAGTTACACATGGGCAACCGTGATCTGAAAATATCAAATGGAAAGTTCTAGAAATAAACAATTCATAAGCTTCACATTTCACACTGTACTGAGTAGTGTGATGAAATCTCCCGCTGCCCCACTCTGTCCCTCCAGGGATGTGAATCCTCCCATTGTCTAGTGGATCCACACGGCATTTGCTTCCTTCCTGCCTGTTAGTCATTTAGTAACCATCTTGGCTATCAGATTTTTTTTAAAAAGCCATGGTATCTCTAGAGTTTGATACTATGTGTGGCTTTAGGCCTCTATTGGGGGTATTGAAACATATCCCTCATGGATAAGGGAGGACTACTGTTGTGACTTTAATACATTTCTAAGTGAAAATCATCATTATTTCAGGATGGTAAATACAGTGAAGCTTTTTTATTACAGGCTGAGATGAGGTCAGGATTAGGATGTCTCAAACAGAAATTTCTTCCCTTGTGTTCTCTCCAGAAAAGAAGGGTGTGCAAATATTATTACAATGGAGATACTTATACACATAAAGAGTGTAATAACCACTACAAAATGCCTGAGAAATACTGAAATTTTTATGATTTCTAAAGCAAGACTCTTATCCAATTGGCCGAGAGACAGTAGAATTTCCTCTCATTTGTCAGAGCTTTAACATAAGTCTTTGTCTCCTTTGTGCTCTTCTGATGTGGTCCTTTTCATTATCATGCTTGATGTGCTCCCAGTCTCTTTCCCAGTGCAGCATTCAGCAATCTTCCAAATGCCATTCCTGGGTTCTGTTCTGCCTTTCAATGACTGACACCTGGGTGGCAGATGGCACAAATAGCCCACTATATATTTCCTGGATTGATGAAGAAATCTGTCAGGAACCTGACTGCATTGGCCTAGTGCCTCGTGACAAAAACGTCTGCTCGGGGGAGTGACAGTGACTGGAAATAAGTTTGATGAAAATGATCTGGAGCTCGTTGAGTTTCAAATGTTGCTTTTATTCCTTCCCTTCCTTACATTTACACATCCTTGGATTTTTGCCTTGAAAACACATTATAAATAAATTGGACACCACGGTATCTTAAAGCTCGGACATAATCCACTTTTTCCGGGCACGCATTTTGCCTGGGACAGATGCACTTCTTAATTCGCCATGTCCTTCTGCGTACCAGGCTTGTCTGACCATATGTAGACATGGATTTTCACATCTCTATCATGAACTCGATTGCTCTAGAGTGGCAAAGAAAACTGATCTGGCATGCTGGATACCGAGAATGATCACAAAGTCAAAGTTCTAGCCTCCTATTTAAAATAAATACAGAGTTTAAAAAAATAGTTTAATTTAAAATATCCAAATTTTACTAAAGAAGAACCAATTCATTGGCTCATTAGATCAGAAAAATCTACCTGTGAGACCTGTCAAGGAAATCCTCTGTGCTCGTTTTCTTAGTCAATAAACACATAAAATTTGCTGCCAGATGCCAGGTATATGATAGAGCCTGAGTATTGCCTTCCCCTGGAGATTCCTATGCCCTTCCCTTTACCCACCTCCCTCCCAGCACTCTGAGGATGTCTCAAGTTCTCTCTGGTTCTGAAAGAGATGTTAGTATACCTGTGTCATGATGTCTTTCTTCTATGAAAGACTAGCATTACCCCACAGAGGCTGAGATTATCTGCATCATGAAGCTGTTGGAGTTTAAGTTTCCCAGAGGTGCCTGCATGGGCCCCTTCCTAAAATCTGGAAGGGGCCTTAGCAATGTGTACCCGTTGTAAAAATGGAAGGTATTTCTATATTACATTTCTTAAAAAGGGATTGCAAAGTCGTATGAGTTTTAAGCTCCACAAAAGCTGGTTATAGCCTCATGTAGCAGAGAATGGGCATAAAAGAGTAAAACATCCACACTTTCCCCCAAGCTGCTTGTAGCTAGAATATTGGAAATAACAGGAAGAAGAGCCCACTTTAGTGTACAGGAGAATGTCTTCCTTTCAGATGAGTTAATGCCTATAGTGCCTTACTAGGAAGATGGTAAGTCCCACAAAGCTGAAAAAATAAGCATTTCTAGGTAGACAGTATTTACTGGGGACATTCCAGACTGAAGGAAACATGAAAGGGTTCATATTTCCTAAAATCCCTGTCAGCTGTTGTTACATGCAATAGCATTTGGGAACAGAATGAAAAATACAGGTGAGTTCTGGATAGCTGGGGAAGAAGGCTGAAATTAAAGTCTGACTTTTGAACAATAACAATTGTCAAAAGAGAGCTTGAGATCTTCTATGATTAGTCTGATGGTGTCAGCACCTAGATGTTCTCTGATCAGCAAGATCCTGTGTGGGCCTTAGAGAGATCGTTAGTCCCTCCAGAATAAGAGTTTCCACAATGTCCTATTAGGACACATTATATAGCACTTAAAAGCACTGGTTTAGTATTCAACTGAAGTTCAGCTCTTGGATCTTCCACTTAGCTTTGTGATATAGCACAACTTAATTTCTTAAAGCCTCAATTTTCTCATCTGAAAAGTTACAAAGTTATAACAAAAAGTCATAACACCTACCCCAATGAAAGGTTAGGAAGACGAAATGAGATAATGTATAACACATGGAAAATCCCCAAGGAATGTTTGTGATGGCATGTTTAAGGCTCTCCAACAATAGAGCTGTTCCTGTGTGGCCTCCGTCACTCACTGAATATATTTATGCTTATATTGTCTTTACGTAATCTGTACTTAGTACACACCACAATGTAAAGAGTTAATTTGTATTAACAATTTTTTTAATGTTTTGTAAAAACCAAAGATGGAAGCAAACTTCCAGGTATTTAGAATAAGAGAAAACTGTACAGTGTGGAGAAAATTACTTGTAGTGACCATTCTGGTTCATGACTGAGTACACTAGGTAGCATGCCACACACAGCAGTGCTCCAGAAATCTACCCTCTTGGATTCTGAAAGTCCCTCGCTGTTGAAGATGATACTAACGATGCATGCACTCAAGTAAAACACTAAAAGGAGAGCACTGAGATGACTTATAATTCTTTTTTTATTATTATTATACTTTAAGTTTTGGGGTACATGTTCAGAACATGCAGTTTCATTACATAGGTATACATATGCCATGGTGGTTTGCTGCACCCAGTAACCCGTCATCTACATTATGTATTTCTCCTAATGCTGTCCCTCCCCTAGGCCCCCACCCCACAACAAGCCCCAGTGCACGATATTCCCCTCCCCCATGTGTTCTCCTTGTTCAACTTTCACTTACGAGTGAGAACATGCGGTGTTTGGTTTTCTGTTCCTGTGATAGTTTTCTGAGAATGATGGTTTCCAGCTTCATCCATGTCCTTGCAAAGGACATGAATTCATCCTTTTTTTATGGACACATAGTATTCCATAGTGTATATGTGCCACATTTTCTTTATCCAGTCTATCATTGATGGGCATTTGGGTTGGCTCCAAGTCTTTGCTATGGTGAATAGTGCCACAATAAACATACGTGTGCATGCGTCTTTAAGGTAGAATGATTTATAATCCTTTGGGTATATATGCAGTAATGGGATTGCTGGGTCAAATGGTATTTCTAGTTCTGGATCCTTGAGGAATCTCCACACTATCTTCCACAATGGTTGAACTAATTACACTCCCACCAACAGTGTGAAAGCATTTCCATTTTTCCACATGCTCTCCAGCACCTGTTGTTTCCTGACTTTTTAATGATCGACATTCTAACTAGCATGAGATAGTATCTCATTGTGGTTTTGATTTGCATTTCTCTAATGACTAGTGATGATGAACTTGTTTTCATACATTTGTTGGCCACATAAATGTCTTCTTTTGAGAAGTATCTCTTCATATCCTTTGCCCACTTTTTGATGGGGTTGTCTTTTTTCTTGTAAATTTGTTTGGGTTCCTTATAGATTCTGCATATTAGCCCTTTGTCAGATGGATAGATTGCAAAAATTTATTCTAAGAAAGCTGTTAGATCTCAATTTTTTAAAAAAATTGTTATCAGATTGCATAAGATGGCAGCCTAAAAACACAAAATTATCAGATCCTTTAAAAGATAGATTTATAATTATTATTATAAATGAAGAATCTTGTTTTAAGAGCATATTTTCTATTGGCTGATTAACTAAGGGGTAGTATCCAGGCATTAGGAATGAAAACATTTGAAAGCCAAGCAACCAGAATGTAATACATGCAATTATGTTTTGAGATTTTTTTTTCTTTACTCAAGCTAGTATTTACAAAGTCTCGTGATAATGTAATAATGGAGAAGGTCTGTTTTGATATTTGATGTCATACTAGAGTTTTATGTAAGATAGTACCTTTGAGGGAAGCTAAGTGCAGGATATATGAGACCTATCTGTACTATTTTTACAAATTTCTAAGAGTCTATAATGATTTTAAAATAGCAAGTTTAAAAAACTCAGCTTTTTTATGTATTATATATTTGGGTTCCTAATAACATTTCAATTGAGAAAAGAATTTTAATCTAGCCAGAAATCCACTCTGTACAGAACAGGGCTAGTCTGCCATGTAGCAGCGGCACTGCCCCATGGTATTTACATGTAATTGGAACTCGATTTGACTATAGCCAGGCAAAGCAGAGTCATTCAAACCAAGGCCTAGAGTGATTTGTAAATCGCTAATTGTATTTAGGCCTGTTTGTTCTTAGATACCATTTCTTTAGGAAAAAGCACAGCTATTCAGTAGTCCAATGTCTAGAGTCTGTTTTGTTCTTGACACCAAAATAAAATATTTAGCCAAATAACCTATTCTGCCCTTCTCCATGACTATAACATTGGCCACATGCAAACATATGGAGTAATTAAAAGCTTTCCTTAGTGCTCCTCTCCCAGATACTCTATGCTTGCTTGTGCTTAAGCATATGCTATTGCAAAAGAGAGAAGAACAAAGGAAATCTTGTAAGTCACCATGTTGAACAGCAAAGCCTCAGACCCTCAGTGGCTGGGAGCAGTGCCTTCTCCCAGTGCAGTGGACTTAGATTATGGCAGCTATTGCTATATTTACTGTCAGTGAAGTTACGAGGAAATCTGTACTGAAGTGTGGGGGTGGGGATGAACTCTAGCAACTCATGTTTTTGACAATCACTGCAAATCAAGGCATTGTAACCTGACAGCAAGAATTAGCCTGTGGGATGTTAGTTCCGCACCATGCTCTCTGCTCTGCGTTTCCTTAAGAAGCTCACAGAACATTTTCCACATGGCATCCTTCTGTGTGGCTTCTTTTTCTGCAGTATCTATAACTGGTTGATATAGCTCATGCCTTTCAATTTGCGGCTGCTACTTGCTTTATAATAAAAGTTGTAGCTTTTTGCTTGGTTAGGTTCCTGATCTTGTGTTATTCCCACAGGTTTTTGGCATCTCATGGTTAAAGCCCACATTTCTTGGATTCTTCCAAGTTATTTCTGCTCCAAATTCACAGCTAAGTGGGTGCGAAGTCATTCATATAGAGACAGACTGCTCCTTTATTATCAGGAGGAAACCACACTGGAAGAACAGGGTGGCTTTGCTGGGATTCAATAACCATTATCTCCATATATCACCCACCTACACTGAAACCTTTGAATTCAGAAATTACTTCTCTGCATAGGCCTGCCTCTGGGGGTTCAGGAGTATACCTCTGCAGACATGTACTTTGTGTAATGTTTCCCAGATTTCTCCCAATGCTTCAATAAGGTGAGCAGACTACCAATTCTTATTAGGATTTTGGTAATTGATAGGAATAAATGTGCTATCAGTGCCTTGTCAGGTGCCTCCTAAATTTTTTCAGTTTTCTTTTTCCTCGGAACTCATTTAATACACTAGCTGAGGCTGGTGTAACAGGTAATTTTAGTCAACAAGATTCTCTCTGATATATTTCCAATAATAGCAACCTGTTCCACGTTAGTGCAGTCTTTCCCCAGACAGCCCTGTTGTAGTGTGGAGGAAAACCCAGCACTGGGAAGAGCAACCAGGACCACAGTCTTCCATGTAATCAGTCTTACTTGTGAAACCTGCATTCCTGGAGGCTAGCGAGAGGGAAAGAACCACATGCATAGATCTACCATAAGGTGAGATTTACTTTGTCATTTAAGTCCTCACAGTAAAATATTTTAATGGATGTGAGATGGCACATAGGGCTGGAACTGAAAAACATATTTCAGCAAAGTGTTCTTCAACCTCAGAGTCCTAAGGGATTTCAACTTCAGGTGCCACAAGGCTGCAGTGGCATTGTACACACAAAGTAGTGTCTTACCAGACCTGAAATGCTCTGCTCTTGATTCCCCAGTCTTTTATACTTGAGGTTTGCATCTCCATCCAGAAGAAATTATGAAATACATTTATTCACTATATCTAAAGAAATGTTTTTAAACATTGGATTCTTACATTTCTTCGAACACATCCAAAGGCAGCAAGGCTTTATCTAGATCTGAGGTGTGAACACAGATTCAGTGTGCAAGTATTTCTGAATATACCTATGCCTCCAGTTCTTCAGCACTGGGGAAACTCTATTTCCCCAAGAGAGGAAAAACTCTCCCACATGCACATGTTGACTGTGTGATTTCTGCAATACCACTGTGCTTGCCAAGTTCTCAGGGAGTTATACATTCAGCTTTTCATTTATCATTACAAAACTAAAGGGGATACACCCATAGTCACTTGGTGCCACTCTCATTCATGCTAGTGCTGAGGAACTCAGATTAAAGTAGAATATCTAGAAGCACCAAGGTGGGATGGAGGAATAATTTCATAGAAGCAAAATACAAGGTAGAATAGATGATGAATTCTACAGAGAAATATAAATTTACACTCTAGGTTCACCAGGAAAAATGCCTCGTTCCATGACTTTCCCCATGGATATTCTTGCTTTCTTTTCCCTTTCCTCTTTCTCTTTCCTGCTTCCATATATTGAAGAATATTTCATCAATATGTACTGAAAAACTTCTGCAAAAGCTTACTACTCTTTTTTTAAGGTAAAGTTATCTAAAAGATGATGCTCTACTTTTAGAGGTATACTGGAACAAGTCTCCATATATTGAAGATTATTTGATCAACACTTACTAGTAAACTTCTACAAAAACTTACTAGCTCTTTTCTTTTAAAGAAGGTCTGTAAAAGATGATGTTCACTTATCTGAGAGATATCTTGGAACAAGTGAGGACTGGCTCTGTCAGAGCCCTTGCCCCATTTTCCTTGAGAGAAGCACCCCACTCACTTCAGAGCCACGGTATTCACGGCCCTGGGCAGTGGCTCATGCATCAATCTCCTTCTCTTCTTTTCTAGCCTCCATTACAGTAAGGAATGGCCACAAGATCTAGTTCTATCAAATGACATGTCTGCTGGGATGACAGTGGGTAGGGGTGGGGTAGGATTGTTTGGGGAAAGTGCTTGCTTATAGTTTCCTAATTAAAGGGGGGAAACGTTCCAGGTATAATTTTTTCTCTCTTCCCCTTCTTTCTGCTTGAGTTCAGACATAAAGCTAAGTCTACAGAAGTCATCTTGTGGTCATGATGTGGAAAGATAAAATGATGGCCAGATTAATCACAGAGATGCCAGCTCTGATGTCATAGGTCACCAATATAGTGCAATCAGCTGCATCCCTTGAGACATTTTGTATATAGAAACAGCCTTTATTATTTAATGTTAGCAGTCAATGGTTTCTAAATCATATAAGATACCTTCTCTTAAAAGGTCAATAGTTGGGAGGCCAGTGCAGATATTCAATAATTTACACCCATTTGTGGACATTTAGATTAGATGAAAGTAAATTTCATCAGAAACTGACCAACTCAAAATCATCTCAAGAAAGTTTGAATTTTAAAAAGTGAATTACCTGTCTACTTTTCTATCCCATAATTCAATTGTCTTAGAATGGGCTTTTGGAGGTAATTATTGCCCGAAGTGGGCACTTGAATATTATATAATTTTGGAACTAGCCCACAAACATCCCACAGTTTCCTAGTACTGGGGAGGAAAGGTAATATTAGGCAGTGTGCCCAGCTTCATATTCCAAGGACTCATGACCCCCTGCATTTTAATAAACTCAATGGAAGAGAAGAAAAGGGAAGGGATTGTCACTGGGAATTTTATTCTTTTTCTTCTTCATGTCTCTCCTTCACCAGAGGTAAGAAGCTGAAATACACCCTTCTCATGTTTCTCATCATGATTTCCTTGAATTATCATTCCTGCCCTTTCATAACCATTTGCAAAAAAAAAATCATCACTTAGAGATGAATATGACAAAAAGGAGAACATTCATTGTCTGCTTCCCTGTCTTTTATCCTTTGCCCAAGAAGTGGATGGAGACAGATGATGAAGAGAAGGGTAAGAATAGACTGAGGACAGAAGATAAACTATAATTCCCTGGGGACTAAGAAAGGCAGCATGAATCTTTGTAGGAAATGAAATAATTAAGAGAAATTGATAGGAGAAAGAGAGGAAGTGAGGGATTAAGAGGTTCTTCTGCACTTGGAGGAGGGAGAGTCTGCAGAGTTTATGAAGATAGAGAGGTGTAGAAAGAACAAGGGATGTTAAATATTTCTGTGCACTATTTGGAGAATTGTTTTAGTCTTAAGGATTTCAAGAAAACATTTGAGTTACTTGTAATCTATGTTTTCCTCAATGCAACACCATCTGAAATTGCACTCACAGTGATGCATCCATATTTAATATTTAATACATAGATTCGCAAAATGGCAATTAATGGCCTAGACCAATAATTAAGTGTACATGTAAGAAAATGTTTTAAACAATTCACTAAGAAATGCAGAAACTAACCATTAATAAAAAACATCAACAAGAGCTAGAATCCCAAGACGTCATAGTGGAAAGGATGATATAGATTAACATGTGCACTCTACCAATAAAGAAGCTGAGGCCAAAACAGGTTAATGGACATGTCCACGGTTATTCCCAAGGTTTGCCCTCAGTTCCATGGCATGATCTTACTGATCTGGTTTTTGTAACATCCACACATCAGCTATCAGTTCAGGACTGAGGGTTGCATTTTATACACATTGGGCCAATGGGAGCTACAAGAAACTATGAGTGACATTTACTTCAAGAAGAATGGAAGAAGTAAATTACAGGGAAAACGCAGTTGAATTTGGGTATGACACCTGTCAACAGCAAAGGAAACATGCACTCATCTTCCATGACACCAGGAAATTAAACTAAAGTGAAAGACAAAGCTGTTCTCTAGGTGCTGTCATCCAGCTTGGTTTTCCAAGGCACGTAAATACTGACTGCACAATCTGTGAATGCAAACAGTGGTGCAGAGTTGCAGAGTAGGCCTCTATTATATTTCTCTTACAGACCCTCAACCTTGAACCCTCTATAAATCTCTAGATGCAGTAAAATGCAGACTAAGGTGAAAATATGGCATTTACTTGCTGAAAAAGATAATGGTAGATGATGAGGGGACTCCTAGGTCTTTACATCCAGACATAGAGCACCACGCTGTATGTGCTTTAACCCTCAAATAAAAAACAAGGAGAATGGAAAACCCACAAACACTAAAACCACTTTATTTACATGGTGCTAGGCAAGATGAATAAGGCAAAGCTCTCTCACTCAAAATTATGTTAGGAAGCTATGAGCGTTAAAGAAAGTTAAGATCTGTCTAGCACTGATGGCATTATGAGAGCAGAGGCCTAATTTTCATAGAATGAGAAAGAGGGTATCTCCATTTGCCATAACATGCAAGCAATTCCAATGATAGCTCAGGAGCTCTCCCTTATTGGATTTTGCAACTCATGGATTCTTGATATTTTGCATAGAGATTTCTGTAGAGTGCTACATTTTATAATTTTACAATTTAACCAACATTTACTAATCACCTCCTATGTGTCAGGCACTGTGTTAGATTCTGAAAATTTTCAATTATTGTTCAGACAATATCTTGTCTGAACAGCATATTTAGGACAGCTGCATTTAGACTGGCAAATTTGAACTTCTGTTCTCTGCAATATGGAGAAGCAGACAACCTCAAAGCTTTCCGAGAACAAAATACCTAGAAGTACAGGCTAACACCCATTAAATACTTAGCTGAGCTCACAAGGACAAAAAAGAGGGAATGGAAAACCAGAGCACTGAGCTTATGTGTAATACAAGAATTATACTGTGGTAATTTTCTGTCAAAATATGGCAGAAACTATTAGTGTTTATCCATAGTCATGTGTTTTTGTATATTTCTCAGCCTCCCTTGCAGTTAGGTTGACCATGCGAGTGAGTTCTGGCCAATGGATGGCGGGTAGGAGGGATTATCCCTAAATATAGCCTATTCACACTTCTACACGCTCTCTCCTTCATCCATGTTTCTGGAAGCAAATGAAAATAGGGAAGCTATGTCATGCAAGGCATCTAAACCCCCAATTGCTACTTAGAGAAAAGTATCCAAGAGAGATGCTCACTCTTTATTGAATGATATGTGAACAATCAACTTACGTTGTGTTAAGCCTCTAAGATATTGGGGTAAGTTGTTACATCAGCTGGCATTAATTACTAAAAGATAAGGTTACCTAAATTTGCAATTTAATTATCCCACAAAAATAGGAATTGAGACTCTGAGCCTTTGTGAGAAAGTGATGCCAAGCTATAACCCCTGAATAATGTTCATATAATCTGGAAAAGGTAGAGATTAACAAAAGTTCATCACAAGGCGACAATAATGAAGCTTTTTGTTCTCCACCTGAGCTGTGGCTGGAGGAATAACAACAAAAACATCAAAGGCTTTCTCTAAACTTTGATATCCTGGGCCTGAATCTCACATGGGTTTGGAGTTAAAATGTAACCATGTGGTACAGGAATATCCCAGTTAAAATTTAACATAAAAGAAAAACCTAGGAAAACCTAGAGCAGAGAAAATTATAAACACTCTAGAAAGTGTTTATAATTTTCTAGAAAGTAAATATAAGCTACAGAGAACTTCCACAGTTAAATTCCCACAGGAAAGAATTACTCGTGCACACTTACAAAATACACCAGGAAAAGCAGTTCTTGTGTCATTCACATCAGCCGAAGTCAGTAGACACAATAAACCACACAATCAGACATTCAAAAAATTAGGTAGCTAAGCTATAAGATAAAGCTTATTAACCATTTATGATCAAAATAAATAAAGGCATGCAAGAAAGAGAAGGATAGGGTCCAGGGTAGGACTTTCAGCTATGAGTCCTCTTTGTAGGTTGCCTCAAATAAAGAAAACTGCTTCACTCAAGGTCACACCACCTTCTAGGGGCACCCTACTTCCAATGATTAATCAGACAGATGATAACCTAACCCCCTGGTCCAATTCAGTATAAATCTGAAAGGCCATTCCATCTCCAGAGCTCCCTGTGACATCAGCTAAGCTTTCGTTGGGACTGTCATGCAGTTCGTCTTCTCACTCTTTTCAAACTCTGTTTTGTGTCTCTCCCTTTTGTAAATGTTGGTCCCAACCACTGCTTAGCAAATGTCCTGCTTACTCATTTAATTCTGAGAGTCTGCTTCTTGGAGAACCCAATCTGAGATAACATGGAACCATTAAAAAATAAATAAATAAATAAACATACATTAGCCAATGTGAAAAATCATGAAACAGAAATCGTATAAAAGAAAAATATGGCACCAAAAAAAAAAATCAAAGGAAAGATTAAATGGCATGCTATACACAACTAAAGGGAGAAGTAAAATTTTAAAATTTTACTAATTAGAGAATTAGTGATATTTTTAAAAATTAAGAATTAGGAAAATTGATATGAAAACATTATCAAGACCATGTGTGTTAAATACCTTCTATTTGTCCCTCTCAATCCACTTTATACCCTTCTTCACCCTGTTTTTTACCCTGAGATGCTGACCTGTATTGTAGGATGACCAACTGTCCTGGACACAGGACTTTCATTGCAAAGACTAGAGCAGTCTCAGGCAAACTTGGATGCTTTTTTTTTCCTACCTGTATGAACTATATGAATGAGCTCCCTTGCCTTCTTTCTTTGGGTTGGGAAAAAGAGAGGCATATTACCTATGAATAAATGACAAATGCACTGGCAGTAAATTTCACGATAGCAGTAAGTTCATAAAATAATACATGCAAAAATTATTAAAGAAAACAGTCAATTAATCACTCAAGAGTAAAGACAGAGTTGTAGATGTTTGCTCCCAGCCATGATGATGTAATGAGGAATGCCTTAATCTTCCTGACTTAAACAACAACAGAGCTAGAAAAAAATATGTAAAATAATGGTCTCCAGACATTTCACAAGGGGCAGCACATGACTAGGATCCTTAGTATTAAAGAAGGAAAGCAAATGAGAGGAGCCTCACAACTGCCCCACTTTCTGCTTGGAGGCAGTTTCTAGGCTACAGCGCGGGGAGAAGTGGCCCCAAGAAGAACTTGGTAGTATTTGTGATTTGAAAATATACAGATTAGAGTTTGTGGAGGCCAAGGAGGCTCAAACTGAGGGGCAATGGAGAGGAGTTTGCTTCATAGAAAGCGGCAAGCTACAGAGAATTTGCAGAAATGGCCCTTCAGTCTTCTTTGAGTACTGATATGCACATACATTAGGTCTTGGAAAGAAAGACCTAATGTCTTTCAAAAAGCAGCAGACTAAATGCTTTCAAAAAGCAGCAGACTAAACAGTTCTTGAAATTCTCAGGAGGCTGGAAATAAGTCATGTTCTGACCAGTCAACAGAAAAAGACCCCATAATATAAGCATCTTTAGGTAGAGTCTCCACAGAGGTATCACCTTAGTAGTGAGACTAAATTAACCTGAAAAGAAAGATGGCATTGCAACTTCCCTAATATAACTTAAAAGCAAATGTATGAATGACCCAAGTGATTTCAAGTAGTTGTGTGCCAGAACACAGACAAATACTACTTAAAGGGATACATCAAAATCTATCACCCAACAATGCAAAATTCAAAATCTATGCTATTCAATAAAAAATTACAAGGCAGACCAAAAAAGCAGAATAAAAGAACCAAAAGCAGGAAAAAATATCAATCAATAGAAAAATGTCTCCAAATGGTAGAAGTGATGGAGATAGTAGAAAAGAATATTGAAACAGAGACTCTAAATATGACTCACAAGTTCAATAATATAGAAGACAATATTAAATTAAAAAGGAAGAAATTGAAGATATAAAAATAATTTCTGGAGGTAAAAATTAATATTTTTATTTCTCGAAAAAATAATTGATTCCTTAAAGCAAAAATAGTAACTATCTATTAGGGAGTATATCTAAAAATGCTCCGGTAGAAATAAAAATTATGTATAAAATTATTTGCAACTGGACTCTGGACTATACAGTGTGTGAACCTCTAAGAGTCTAAGCTTTTTTAACTTAAGACCTAGAAAAGAGACTGACTGTATTTATTGAGGCTAGGCTTCCTTTTTCATTGGGCCTAACCAAGTCCTGCTCAGTATCTTCATATTTTATTTATTTTACAGTTAAAAAAGGGAGAGTCCATTTCTCTAAAGCTTAGCAGTTATTAACAGCTGTCATTATTGAATGTTTAGAGTGTGCCAATCAAGAGTTTTTCATGATTTTCTCATTTAATACTCACTCATCTACTGAGATGTACACGTAAACTTATCTTCACTTAGGAAGCCAACGCTAAGAGCTATTAAGGCATTTATTCAAGATTTCACATATAGGCAGTAAAACATAGGCCTGTCTGGTTGTACAGCTGTGCTTTTGCAACCACTCTGCTGTGCTGCCTCCTAAGAGGAGAACTGACCTGAGCCATTCGCTGTGTGTGACCTTTCCTCTTTGCCTCAACTGATGACGGCTTTCCAGAAGGTGGGCAATCGTTAGAAGAAAGTTTTCAGATGTCTAGGCCTACTCTATTGTCCACAGAGAATGAGAAAAAAGAATGAGTATCTATTAGAAAAGAGTGAGTATCTTTTAGAAACCTAAGTTGTATATAATTTAGAGTTTCATATGTTCTTTGACCCAACAGAGCTATTTTTCTTGGTGTGAAATGAGGATGAAGACCATAAATTCAAAATGTGGGACTAACCTTTATTCTGTTTCTGTTTGTTTTTATTTTCCCATCTGTGTTTTAAATCTGTATCCTGTATTATTTTGAATCATCCACTCTCTATAATACAGAACTAGACATTAAAGAGAAGCCACAGAAATTTTAAAAATATATATGTGAATTATTTTTGTACGTTATTCAGAGTGTTGTAAAAGTAGGGCAGTATTTACTCTTAAGACTAAATATTCAGAAGATATACTGATACTGGTCAACTAAGGTAGAATGTAATTGTGGTAATAATGACTTCCGCATTTTCAGAGCACTTTTAGTTTCTGAAACCTATGACTTATTTAATCTGATTTCTCCCTTACAATAGGCTAGTGAAGCCTAGATAAAAAATACTAATATCTTAATATCTCTACTTGGTAAATGAGAAAACTAAGTCACAAAAGATCAAGAGACTTGTTCCAAGTCACACAATTAGTAAAGTGTTGTCTGGCTGGAATTCAAATCCACATCTCTTAGTCCACATCTGAGTTTCTCTCAAAGCACTGTACTGCTTTCTTGGTGGCTGAGGTAACTTTGGATTCTGAGCTTGTTTAGATTTTCTGATGGGTTGATTACATTCACATTGGTTAACCTACTCACTTTCAACTCTGTATTAATGGATTATCCATAATTAGTAGCATGTTCATTTTCATAAACTTCCCTATGACCTGAAAAATATTTTAAATTCATGTCTTTTGCCCACTTTTTAATGGGGTTATTTTCCCTTTGCTTGCCAATTTTTGTCAGATGCATAGTTTGTGAATATTTTCTCCCATTCTGTAAGTTGTCTGTTTACTCCCTTGATAGTTTCTGTTGCCGTGCAGAACCTCTTTAGTTTAATTAGGTCCCCCTTGTCATGTTTGGTTTTCTTTGCAATTGCTTTTGAGAACCTAGCTATAAATTATTTGCCAAGGTCAATATTGAGAAGAATATTTCTTAGGTTTACTTCTAGGATTTTTATAGTTTGAAGGTATTACATTTAAGTCTTTAACCCATCTTGAGTTTATTTTGTATGGTGATAGGTAGGAGTTCATTCTTTCTCCATATGAATAGCCGGTTATCCCAGCACCATTTATTGAATAGACAGTCTTCTCTCCACTGCTTATTTTTGTCGAATTTGTCAAAGATCAGGTGGTTGTAGATGTGTGGCTTTATTTCTGGATTCTCTATTTTGTCCTATTTGTCTATGTGTCTGTTTTTGTACCAGTATCATGCTGTTTTGGCTACCACAGCTTTGTAATATAGTTTGAAGTTGGCTAATGTCATGCCTCTGGCTTTCTTCTTTTGCTTAAGTTTGCATTGGCTATTGGGCTCTTCTTTGGTTCCACATGAATTTTAGAACAGACACTTCTCAAAAGAAGACATACAAGTAGCCCATAAACATATGAAAAAAATGCTCATTATCTCTAGTCATCAGAGAAATGCAAATCAAAACCACAGTGAGACACCATCTCACACTAGTCAGAATGGCTTCTTTTAAAGTCAAAAAATAACAGATGTTGGTAAGGCTACAGAAAAAAAAGAGACAATTATACACAGTTGGTGGGAATTAAATTAGTCTAGCCACTGTAAAGAGAAGTTTGGAAATTTCTCAGAGAACTAAGAGTTGAACTACCGTTTGACTCAGTAATCCCATTACTGGGTATATACCCAAAGGAAAATAAATTGTTCTACCTAAAGGACACATGCACCCATATGTTCATCATAGTACTATTCACAATAGCAAAAACATGGAATCAACCCAACTGCCCATCAACAGTGGATTGGATAAAGAAAATGTGGTACATATACACCACGAAATATTATGCAGCCATAAAAAAGAATGAAATCTTGCCCTGTGCAGCAACATAGATGTAGCTGGAGGCTATTGTCCTAAGGGAAATAATACAGAAAGATAAAGTAAAATACCACATGTTCTCCCAAGTAGGAGCTAAGCATTGAGCAAACATGGACATAAAGATGGAAATAACTGACACTGGGTACTACTAGAGGGATGAGAAAGGGAGGTGGGGGAAGGGCTAAAAAACTACCTATGGGTGTTATGCTCACTATCTGGGTGACAGATTCAGTCATAACCCAAATCTCAGCATCATGCAACATCCCTTTGTAACAAACCCGCACATGTATCCCCTGATTTGCAAATAAAAGTTGATACAGAAAAAAAACATTAAATTGCTTTCTGCAAGCAATTTCAAGGTAATCAAAATGTCTTTGATGAATAATAAGTGACAATGAGAAGAAACTACTATATTTTTGATAAATTATGTGTGTTAATAAGTGAGGTAATTCACCCACCAACCTGGGAGATGGTGCTCTCATCCCCACCCCACGGGCAAGGCTGGGAATCCAGAGCCCTTCAGTAGTTGCCTAGGATAAATCCCCTTTGCAAACATGTATCTGGATTCAACATATTCTTGCTGGATTCCTGAGCCCATGTTCTTCTCATTCTACCGCAAGGGGGTTAGAATTGAATTTTAGACATGATATTTTGTGACTATGATGCTTATTTTTCAATAAGTATCGTACACATTCTTTGACTATTTTTAGAATTGGTTCTAACTTCTGCTATTTTAAATGAAACAATAAAGCTTGTCAGGATGTATCATCTTCTTAAATGTGGGAGTGTTATAATATTTTAATACAAGAATCTACTCACTTGGCAACTTCATTTATCTGAAATATTTTAGTACAAATAAATTAGCAGAAATGGTACTAAATGTACAATACAAAAGCATGCTATTCATAACACACTAAGTCATTTCATTATCTAGAACTCATTGACAGTTTGTGCGCATTTATAGCAAGTATAGTGATTTTTATTTTTCAACACGTAGCAGATTGGAAACCTTAAATTGGAAAACAGAAAAAAGCTATAAAAGTGAGCTCAGAGTCATATAAAGATATAAATAATTGCTGAATAAGAAGTTTAAAAAATTGCCAAGATTGATACAAGTATTTTACATAGGGTAGCATATTGGTTTCATTTATGGAGGGTCATGTATCTATTTATTTCTTTATTGAAAAGTTTTATTTCATAAACCCTAGGCCTGAATGTATCACTATAATAATAACTGATGTTCATAATAACCATGAACAATTTAAACAGAAAAGTTAAAGTTGAATCACAGACTAGCAAGGCTGGAAGAGATCTTAGAAATGCATCATGGAGCTAAAGCTCTCATATTTCACATGAAGCTACTTAGTCTCAGAGAAGTGAAGTAACTTACCAAACCTTCCTAGCTTGTCCCTGGAGAGTTTGGCAGAGCTAAACTCAGATAAATTCAGATAGCCAGAATGCTCACCACACTGCCTCCCTTTTCCAGTGGCATTATGTATTGAGGTTGCTATTTAGAAAGTGCATTCCACAATGATCCATCTTCACAAAGACTTCCATTTAAGAGAAAGTTATTTCTTTTGAATATTTGAGCCTGATATTCAAAAGAAATATATACTGAGTCCCTGTTATTTCTAAAAATCACTTCCATGGAACATTCCATACCCACAGGAAATGAGGTAAATGTGCTGTTGCTGTATGTTAAATTTTTAACTACCAGGGACAAATAGGTCACCCATTTCTTGCTCCTTTTGACTAATCTCTATGGGCCTCTGTTACAGGAGAAAATGAGATGGAGAATTTGTGACTGAGAAATACACACTTTGGTCCTCTGAAATGGATGGACGTGACAATTTTCTCACAGCAGTCTGAGGGCATCAATTAGAAATGAAGGAAAGGTCAAGATGAGAAAGCAGAAATAATTAAAATAAAGGGAAAATTAACCTGAGTGCCAGGGACTCATCACTGAAGTTGAAAAAGAAAGCAGGCAGAGTAGAGGAGAAGCAGGATTGGAATCACATTAATATTAAATAGGAAGGAAATACAGGAGGGGAGCATGAGGGAGGAAATGAATTCCAAGAAGTACAAAACACATTTAAAAAGCTTAGATTATTTTCTGACTATGTTTAGTTATTATAAAGTCTTTGGTAATTTAAAAAGAGAGAGAAAGAGAAGAATGAGAGAAAAGGAAAATAAACAGAAAAAGAAGGAAAGAAAGAAAAGATGAATTAGTTGCTGCTCTGCCTTTTAAGACTAAATTTTCTAGACCTTCATCCGAACACGTATCCCCTGTTCCAATCTGTCTCTCTCCAAGCTCCAAACCTCCTGCCCTGAGGCAAGACCTAGATTTCAGGAGTTAGAGAAATGGCTCCCAGCCAAAAATGCCATCAGAAGTAGGCACATCCTGCTCAAGTGCTCTGGCTCAGATCAGCACTCCTAAGTTTTCCGCAGCGCTTATTTCAGTAGAGTGTCACTTACCAACAACTCAAGCAGTGGCCAGGGCCACAGGCATTTCTGATGGAGATCAGGCTGAGTCAGAGCACGTCAATCCTAAAGGAAAGTGGCACGCTCTCGGCATACAGAGGTTGCAGTGCTAGTATTAATACTACACAGAGGAACAGAGAAAGAGAGGAGAGCATAGGTAGGAACCCAGATTCTATACCACTTCAGATTATAGGGACGGTCTGAATGTTCAAATATGTGAGGTAAATTCAATTAAAATTACCCAGCTGTTTAAAATGGCCTAGCTGTTCAAGTTGGTTACAGTTCTATAATCTCTCTTCTTTGGTGACTTTATCACTTCTACCCATAGGTTTTTCTCACCCTGAATTATTCCCCATACAAAAAACAAAGAAAAGGAATAACAACTTTACTTAGCTACTTTCCTTCCTCGGCTCCACTGGAAAACTCTCTGAAAATGTACTTAGCTTCTCCTATGGTCTCCTTACACAGTCTAATGCCCCTTCTATCTCTCAAGCCTTAGCTCTCGGGTTTCAGCACCATCATTCCACTGCAACTGCTTTTGCTTCAGACTGTCTAGTCTCTGCCCAGACCTTACCTAATAAGCCCCTTCAACAGCAGGATGATATTAGCCATGACATTTTTCTTGAAGTTCTTTCTTTTTTAATTTCTCTATTATTCTGGTTCATCTTCTGTCTCTTTGATTGATATTTCTCTTTTCTGAAATTCCTCTTTTCACGCCACCTACCAGGTGTTGAAGTTCTCTAGAGTCCAGCCCTTTGCCTTTTTCCTCTCCATCCATTCACTTCCATCTGTCAATGCTGAAGGAACACTTTGGAATGACTTCGTCCACAAGCTGATAGGAAGATGATTCAGAAATTCCAGGTTCCACATTCAGACAGGACAATGTCCAGAGGAGAAAAGAAACTGTTTTTTTTCTTGTAACTTTTTATGAGTCAATACACATTTCTTCAGAAGCTAGTCAACAGAATTCTAACCTCATTTAATGGCCAGAATGGAATCACATGACAGCAAATATTTATTGAACCAACGACAGACAAGAAGAATGGAGCTTCTATGGTGGCTAATACTACCCATCTTGAGAAGGAATTATATTTGTCACGATCCTAGCCAGAGAGTTTAATAAATGATGTTTTACATAAGTACAGTTTAAGTATAGGAAAACCACAAGAGATAATAGAGTTTTCTGGTTGTAAGGGTACCCTTGAAGTGGGCAGGGAGGTTTGCCACCCTTAGATGTGAAGGAGAAAAAGGGAGACAGTTGTGTAAGGACATTCCTTGAGTGGAAATTAGGTTTTTGGCACAATTTTTTTTTTGGTTCAATTTGTTAATCTTTTGTGTGTTGATTTGTAATGTAATCTTGTATCCAGCATATTGATAGATTTACTTTGAATTTTAATAGTTTGTCTATAGATTTTTATGTGTGCGTGTATGTGTATGCGTGTGTGTTCCTGTATCTCATCATATCTGTAAACAATCACATACTGTATTATTGCTTCCAATCTGTATACATCTTATTTATTCTTCAAAAATTTCTGAATTGGACAGAATTTCTGTGCTATATCGAAAAGTATACCTGATAGCAGGCACCCGTGCCTTATTCCAACTTTAAACAGAATGCATCTAATTTTTCCCCATTATGTTTGTTATTTTCTGTGGGTTTTTATTAGATAACCTCATCATCTCCTTTCTATTCCCAATGGCTCTTCTTAGTTTAATCCCTCATTATCTCTCCCTGGGAATATTGCAATAGCCTCCTAACTAATTTATCTGCCTCCAGCCTCATACCCCACACACTCGTCTCCTGCATTGTGATCAAGGTAATATTTATGAAATGCAAATCTGATCATGACTCTACATGCTTACAATTTCTTATTAGCCTTGCAAGATGTATATAACACACAAGTCCAGGTTCCTGAGGAAAAAAAGCCAACCCTCCCATATCAGTTAGAACTTCATCTCATGTAACTTCCTGCTAGAGAGAAGAATATAAGGTCTCTACAAAATAAGAACACCTTAATGTTTACCAGAAAAAGCTTCTGCTTCTTTCAAGCCTAAGTTGTCACTACTCTTCACAAACAGCCTTCTGAAAATGGTGTTTTGTAAGATTTCTCTCCTCTATTTTTACCCCGAGTTCTCCTCCCTTTGTTTTCACAAGGTATACCCTCATCACCTGTGATCATAAAATCTCCACTCCATTACTAACAAAATTTGATTTTCAAATGGGTTTTAAGTTGTACCCTTATATGTCAGGAAGCCTAAGATTTTGATATGCAAAGGAATTGAAATGTGACAGCAACCCAGACACTACTAACTAGTGAGAATTCTACCTTTCCTTTTTTGGTAAGCAGTATAGTTTTAGATTAAATGTTAAGGTTTTGGTTTTGGTCTTTTTTCCACAACACTCTCCTTCTAATTTAAGCTATTTTCACCACCCCCTTTGGCATGTTAAGCTTCTATAATATCAACATATGGACATTTCCATAATAAGCTATACTAGGTCAAGCCTCCTCTGTTTTCACATGTGTGTTCCTATGCCTGCCTGAATTATCCTTTCTCTGAAAGCCTACTCTCTTACAAACCTCACTTTATGTCATTTCTTCCTGGAAGCTTTCTCTTCCACCCCAAGAAGTAGGGGATCCTTTTCTCTGTATCATTTCTATACATTTTACATATTTTACTGTACTTTTTATACTATATTATAACTTCTTTACTGGGATTGTTACACACAATTTGACCCAAAGGGAACTTTCAACAGTTTTGATTAATAAATTAATGAGTGCATAAATGAATGCATGAATATCTTAATGAGTTTTTTTGAGGCACAGATCTGGCAGAGTTCTTGGCACTAATTCAATATTCTGTATATGTTTCTTCTTCATTGGTTCACTGGGCAATAGCAGCAGGTCTCTCCCATGCAAAGCCATCCCAATACCATCAAGAAGACCTTCAGAAGCATAGCAGCCTCAGCCACTCAGGGACGCACCAAACTGAGTCCTGGAAACATTCAAGTTCTCTTCAGTCTTTGCATTGCCAGCAGCTTTATTATTCTGGGAAATTAGAAAACTGATGCCTTAACCACTGCTGAGGAGCTCCCATTTTAGAATAATCTAACTGGAGAAGATGAAAGCCCAGAGCAGAAAATGCCACCTGTCCTGACTGTGGGGTGGGGGGCTGTCCTAAACAACAATACTGTTTAGACGATTGGGAGCAGGTGTGCTAGGGAAGCTACCAATAACTAAGAACTGAAGTTTATAACTCTACACTAGCTTTGGAACAGAAGCCAGACATTGTACTAGATGAAGTGTGCCAGTCTCATTTAATTATCACAACAGGCCTGCAAAGTCAATATTATTCCCATTTTATAGATGAGGACCCTAGGGCTGAGTGAAATCAGTTCATTTAATGAAAGTTATGTAGATAGTAACTTTCTAAGCCAAGTTACAAAATTAGGTCTGGTCTTATTCCAAAGAATTCATTGTTTTATTGATGTTATTTTCTTAACCCTTTACTACAACACACTTTTATCTGAAAGCAGAAGTGGCTTCAGCCCTCACCATCCTCACAACCACCTCACTCCCCAGCATACCTAAGCTGGCAGCCTGCTTCAATAAAATATATCAAATTATTTCTATAAAAGAGAGAACTCAGCAAGCATTAAATGCCAGATGTCATCAAACTGACCACCCACCTCTATGTATCAAGAAGCAAGAACCAGAACAATTAGATTATGGTGATTGATGTCAGACTGAAAAAAGAGGCAAGAAGGTGATACTTTTAAAAGAGGGCAGCTCTAGTTTAAAAACAACATGAATCAGAATTTAAGCTAAACTATAATTTCTGTAATTTAGTGAATAAAAAAGAAATTAAACTTCTATTCATGTCTAGCTCCAAAAAGTTTTGATTGTCATATTACATTTTCTGTTGCATAGAAATACAAAATTAGGGATTCATTCTAGATTTGTAGTAGTAATTCAAGACTACCATGTGAAAGAAGTATTTGAAAAAAAAAAGAGTATTTGTATTTTGCTGGATCACAGTGTCAGAACTAAAACCAAGAAATGGAAGCTTCAGGGATCACAATAAAAGAAAACACTCTACTATGAACAGAGCTGTCCAAAGGTGAAATGAGTTACTTCAATGAGACTGCCTCTGCAGAGATTTTCAAGGGTAACTGGGACAGCACTTAACTGGGGCATTTCAAAAAGGTAAAAGTCTCCAGTTGGGTAGGATTACATGATGTCTAAGGACTTTTCCCAATTTGTTATTCTTTTGTTTTAGAACAGGTGAAAAGATTTCCACTTTCTCTGCTATTGTTTACACATCTTATATTTATTTGGAAATGATGTACTACCATATTAGCCATTTATTTTTGCATGTACTTGATTTGTGCCTATAGCGTCTATGTTGCCTCTCATTAATGTTGAATGTTAGGAGAAGGTGTTTATCAGTGTTAACTAGCTGCACTTGACTTATTCTGTATTATAGTGGACATCACACATCTTGAGTAAGTCTATTGCTAGGCTTAATTAAATATTTATGATATATAAAATAAAACCTGCATCATTCTGAGCAAACTATCACAAGGACAGAAAACCAAACACCGCATGTTCTCACTCGTAGGTGGGAATTGAACAATGAGAACACCTGGACACAGGGCAGGGAACATCACACACCGGGGCCTGTCGTGGGGTGAGGGAAGGGCGGAGGGATAGCATTAGGAGATATACCTAATGTCAATGACAAGTTAATGGGTGCAGCACACCAACATGGCACATGTATACATATGTAACAAACCTGCACGTTGTGCACATGTACCATAGAACTTAAAGTATAATAAAAATAAATAATAATAAAAATAAAATAAAACTTAAAGAATCCAGGAATAAAATTGTTCTTTAAAAAAAACTCATGCCATAATATTTATTTTTGAAAAAATATATAAAATCCATTTCTACTGACATATTATTGGACATTACCCTAGTTCTTACCTTGCTTTTGAAAAATCTCTGTTTACACTTGGCAGTTAATAAGCCTCTTGGTTGCTTATTTTCATAGATTCATGTAAATACTAAGGAGCATGAAACTTTCTTCACCTTATATCTTCTTCATAAAAATGATAAAATTTAAATCAAGTATTTAAATGCTATATATAAAGCCATATTCTGCTTTTTAAGGACAGAATTTTATTTAAAACTCTGTTTCCTGGTTCTTAACTGTCCCCCTTTCCCATTTCTCTATCTCTCACTTTTTTCTCTCTCATGCAGGCATACCTATGAGATATTGTGAGTTCAGCTCCAGACCACTACAATGAAGTGAGTATCTCAATAGAGCAAGTCACACAAACTTCTTTAGCTTCCCAATGCATATAAAAGTTTGTGCTATCCTATAGTCTACTAAGTGTGCAATATGATGTGTCTAAAAATAATGTACATCCCTTAATTTTAAAATACTTTATGGCTAAAATAAGCTAATGATTATCTGAGACTTCAGAATGTGATAATCTTTTTGCTGGTAAAGAGTCTTGCTTCATTGTTGATGGCAGCTGGTGATCACAGTGGAGATTGCTGAAGTTTGGGATGGCTGTGGCAATTTCTTAAAATAGGACAACAATAAAGTATGCTGCAGCAATTGACTCTTCCTTTCACACACATAAAAAATTTCTCTGTAGCATGTGATGCTGTTTGGTAGCAATTTACCCACAGTAGAACTTTGAAATTGAGGTCAACCTTCTCAAACCCCATTGCTGCTTTATCAGCTAAGTTTATGCACAATTTAAAATCCTTTATTATCATTTCAACAATGTTCACAGCATCTGCACCAGGAGTAGACTTCATCTCAAGAAACCGCATTCTTTGCTCATCCATAAGAAGCAACTCCTCATCTTTTCAAGGTTTATCATGAGATTGCAGCAATTCAGTTACATCTTCAGGCTCCATTTCTAATTCTAATTTGCTTTCTATTAATATTTCTACCACATCTGTAGTTACTTCCTCTAGTGACAACATCTTGAACCCCTCCAAGTTATCAATGAGGGTTGGAACTCCTTCCAAACTCCTGTTTATGTAGATCTTCTGACCTTCTACCATGAATCACAAATGTTCTTAATGGCATCTAGAATGCTGAATCCTTCCCAAAAGGTTTTTAGTTTACTTTGCCGAGATCCATTGGATAAATCACTACCATGGCACATATATGATGAAATGTATTTCTTAAATAGTAAAAGTTGAAAGTCAAATTACTCCTTGATCCACGGGCTGCAGAAGGGATGCTGTGGAAGCAGGCGTGAAAACAGCATTCATCTCCTTGTACATCTCCATCAGGACTCTTGGGTGACTGGGTACATTGTCACCAGCAGCAATATTTTGAAAGGAATCCTTTGGTCTGAGAACTAGGGCTCAACAGTGGGCTTAAATTATTCAGTAAACTATTCAGTAAACAGATTTGCTGTCATCCACACTTTGTGATTCCATTGATATAGCACAGGCAGAGTACATTTAGCATAATTCTTAAGGACCCTGGGATTTTCAAAATGGTAAATAAGCATTGGCTTAACTCAAAGTCACCAGTTGGATTAGTCCTTAATGAGAGAGTCAGTCTGTCCTTTGAAACTTTGAAGAAAGGCATTGAGTTGTCCTCTCTAGCTACAAAAGTCTTAGATATCATCTTCTTCAGATAGAAGGCTGTTTCATCTACATTGAAAATCTGTTGTTTCACTGTAGCCACCTTTATCAGTTATTTTAACTAGATTTTCTGAATAACACTGTAGCTTCTACATCAGCACTTGTCTGCTTTACCTTGCCCTTTTATGTTATGGAGCTTACTTATTTCCTTAAACCTTATAAACCAACCTCTGCTAGCTTCAAACTTTTCTTCTGAAGCTTCCTCACCTCTCTCAGCCTTCACTGAATTGAGGAGAATTATGGCTTGCTCTGGATTAGGCTTTGACTCAAGGAAGATAATGTTGTAGCTGGTTTGATTTTCTTTCCAGAGCAATAAAACTTTTTCCCTATCAGTAATAAGACTGTTCATTTTCTTATTAGTTGTGTGTTCACTGGAGTAGCACTTTCAATTTTCTTCAAGAATTTTACCTTTGCATTCACAACTTGACTAAATATTTGACACAAGAGGCCTAGCTTTTGGCCTTTCTCAGCTTTTGACGTGCCTTCTTCACTAAGCTTCATCGTTTCTAGCTTTTTACTTCAAGTCAGAAACGAGCAACTCTACCTTTCACTTGAACACTTACAGGTCATTGTAGGTTTATTGGCCTAATTTCAATAATGCTGTTCTCAGGAAATAGGCAGGCTGAAGTAGAGAGAGAGAGAGAAGGAAAGTGGAGCAGTCAGACACACATGACATTTATCAAGTAAGTTCATTGTTACAGCACCCCAAAACAATTACAATGGTAACATCAGAAATCACTGATCACAGATCACCATAGCAGATATAATAATAATGAAAATGTTAGCAATATTGTGAGAATTACCAAACTGTGACACAGAGACACAAAGTGAGCACATGCTGTTGGGAAAATGGTACCAACAGACTTGCTTGATGCAGTGTTGCCACAAACCTTTAATTTATATTTAAAAAAAAAAAACACAATATCTTCAAGGTGCTATAAAGCAAAAGGCAATACATTGAATTATATTATTGTATGTGTGTTTATGTGTTTGTATATATGTGTGTACATGATATAGTTTGGATGTTTGTCCCTTCCAAATCTCATGTTAAAATCTCCCATCCCAGTGTTGGAGGTGAGACCCTGTGGAGGTGTTTGGGTCTGTGGGTGGACCCCTCATGAATAGCTTGGTTCCTTCCCCACAGTCATGAGTGAGTTCTGCTCTATTAATTCACAAGAGAGCTGACTGAAGAGCCTGGCATTTCTTCACTTCTTTCTCTTATTCTCTCTCTCATGGGGCACACCTGCTCCTCCTTCATGTTCCACCATGAGGAAAAGCTTCCTGAGGTCCCAACCTGAAGCAGATGCTGGCACCATGCTTCTTGTACAGTTAGAAGAACTGTGAGCCAAATAAACCTCTTTTCTTATAAATTACCCAGTTTTAGGCATTCCTTTATAGGAATGAAGAATGGACTAATACAGTACATGAGTACATACACATACACATGCATACATATATGGCTACATAATATGTAATTATATTCCATGAATATATGTATTTCATATATCACTTATAAATTATAATTTATGTAAATTAAGACATACATTATAATGAATACAAAGAGTGAGAATTGGGATATCTTTGTATGTTTTAATTTTATTTAAGTTTAATATATAATTTTTAAAATATTCACTTCCATTAACACGTATTTAACTTTTATTGTGATCTTCGGGCTTAATTATTGACAAGGCAAATGTTTTTCTCTTATTAGAGCTTACGATATTGAGATGAAGAGAGACAATTAAAAGGCCAGTATTAGTATTGGTGATAATTCCTCCAATAAGGGAAGTCAAAGTATATTAGAGAATTACCTAACTTGGGCCCTGGGAGGTTGGAAATGGTGCCAGTAAGGTTTCCAGGGGAAGGGATGGCTCAATGGAAACCTGAAGGGTGAATGGCAATGAGTGAAGGCAAGAGGCCTAGAAGCTCACATGCGGAAGTCACAAAAGAAAGATAAAGCAAAGAGCATTCAACGAACTGAAAGAAACTAAGTATAAATGTGCTAGAAGATTGAGAGAGCAAAGTTGAAGTGGGCATGAAAGAGTATAGACAGTTACATCAAATATTAAACAAGCAAACAATAAAGCCACAAGATTCACTCCACAGTTTAAGATTCTTGGTGAATTTTCACAGGTATCCTTTACATGCCTATGCGCTCCAATTTTCCCAAATTCAGCTAGCAACATTTTCTGTTTCATTAGCTCTGAGAATGGTGGTGCCCTCCACCCAGTTGCCCCTGCTTAATTTCTACACCTCATCAGGTCTGCAAGACCTTCCAATTCTTCCTCCTAAATGTCTCCTGTATCTTCAACTTTCTCACATCTTCATAATTACTACTTACTTTGTTTATCCTTGTTTATTGCAACAGCCAAGAAGCCTTCTTGCTTTTGGTTTATCCTTTCCCTTGCCAATTCATGCCTATGGTAACATCTACTTAACTGGAGGCAGAATGGTGCGGTGTGAAGAGCACTGGGATTGAAGAGGAGAAAATGACAGATCTCCCACCAAAATTCTGATGTGTGACTAAGAGTCAGACTTCCTAAATGTGGTTGATATACCCAGCCAAATATGATATGGAAAACATGAAGACAACATCTCTCCAATGTCTCTTTTCCTACATTCAACACCACTACCACCACTCCCCCCACCCCACCCCCGCCCCCACCCCCACCACACACACATATACATATTTTGGTTTCTAGGAATAGCTGTTCCTGGGACACAGCCCTGATATGAAGCCCAAGAATGGTGAGTTTTGGCATTGAGTTTAGCAGCAGGCAAACTCTAGATCTTCTCTGTCAGCTTTTTCCTGTGATGTTGACAAACCTTTCTAATGGGTGTAAACACAGTTAGGAAACTGTTGGCAGCCTCGGAATTGGCTGCTTTCTATAAGTGAGGCTTTATAAAAATCACTACTTGGTTTACTAAAACCAGGTGATGCCCATTGTCCCTTCTGCATTTCTGCATTCTATGACTTATGGTACCAAAAAAGGCAACTAGGAAACTTAAACAAGGGAATTGTTGACCAAAGGATATAAAATTCCGGCTGGATGGGAGGAATAAGTTCAACAGATTGAGCATACATCATTGTAATTATTATCACAATATACTTATACTTGAAAATTGCTGAAAGTAGATTTTAAGTGTTCTCACTACAAAAAAAAGCATGCAAGGTAATGCATATGCTAAATAGATTGATTTAGCCATTCCACAATGTATGCATATATCAAAACATCACATTTTACACCATAAATATATATGATTTTTATTTGACAAATAAAAACGATACAAAAATGCGAAAGATGATATCAGGAAGGTTATTCACATTCTGAATTACTAGGAATGTTACTTAGATACATTTTGAATTTTTCATCCTTAAGACAATTGCAAACCACCACAATAAAAATCTTTGTGGATGGGCTGATATCACCACCAGTCTCAAATGATTGCCTTTTTAGCTCCATTTGTCTCCCAATATAGACAAAGTTATTTTCTGTGTTTCATTTCTTCCCCCTTTAATTCTCAACTGAGCTCTCCTTCTCTGGCTCAGAAGAAGGACAGAAGACTGTGAAATAACACTATGCAACAACTTCTCAGAGAAGCACTTGGTGACCATAAGGCATAGCCAGCAAGTAGGATAGCACATAAAAAGTTGGCCTTTACTTAGAACTGATTTGAAGACGATGTATTTAAAACCACACAGTTCATTAGCATTTCAGAGGGATAGCTTTTTACTATGACTGAGTCATAAGACTGAGTCTAAGTAGAGCAGAGTGTTTCCTGAGCCTTTTAGTGCCTGTGCTAAAGTGTAAGCCTGGTTTCCATTCTGCATCTTCATGTTTAATGTGATTTTCTGTGATCACACTGGCTGTTCTTTCAGAAACAGTACCAGGAAAAAAAATTAAACTTCCCATGGAAGATAGATTCTGTGTATGTAGAAGCATGTTCCAATCCACTTTTTAAATCGCAAAATCTGCCCTTTTAACTTGTTCAATTCCATGGGTTTTGTCAAATGTACACAGTGATGTTACCTCTGCTACAATCATGATAGGAAATATTTCTATCATCCCAGAAAGTTCTTACATGCCGCTTTGCAATCAGTTGCCTCCTTCCACCCATGGAACCCTGGCAACCACTGATTTTTTTCCCCTTTACTAGCATTTCATATAAGCAAAATTATAGAATATGTAACATTTTGTTACTGTCTTATTTTATGCTTTATATGATGCTTTTGAGTTTCAATCATGATGTGAATATAAAGAGTTTGTTCCTTTTTATTGCTGAATTGCATTCTGTAGTATATGTAATCCAAAATTTGTCTCTTCTGAAGTTGGTCAACACGTGGATTGTTTCTAGTTTTTTATTATTATGACTAAAACTGCTGTCTGTGAACATTCCTTCACAAATCTTTGTGTGAAATTTCTAGGTAATTTGGTAAGTGTGTTTAATTTTGTATTCACACTAGTTGTTCTGCATAGTTGCTAACACTTAGAATTGTCAATCTCTTTCATTTTAGCTATTGTAATGAATGTATAGTGACATTTTATTGTGGTTTGAATTTTTATTTTTCTAATGACAAATGATGCTAAGCATCTTTTCATATGCTTATTTTCCATCTGTATCTTTTAGTAAAATGTCTATTTAAATTTCTTTTTTTTTTTTTATACTTTAAGTTCTAGGGTACATGTGCACAACATGCAGGTTTGTTACATATGTATACATGTGCCATGTTGGTGTGCTGCACCCATGACCTCATCATTTACGTTAGGTATATCTCCTAATGCAATCCCTCCCCCCTACCCCCACCCCACAACGGGCCCTGGTGTGTGATGTTCCCCATCCTGCGTCCAAGTATTCTCATTGTTCAATTCGACCTATGAGTGAGAACATGCGGTGTTTGGTTTTCTGTCCTTGTGATGGTTTGCTCAGAATGATGGCTTCCAGCTTCATCCATGTCCCTACAAAGGACATGAACTCACCCTTTTTTATGGCTGTATAGTATTCCATGGTGTATATGTGCCACATTTTCTTAATCCAGTCTATCATTGATGGACATTTGGGTTGGTTCCATGTCTTTGCTATTGTGAATAGTGCCACAATAAACATGCATGTGCATGTGCCTTTATAGCAGCATGATTTATAACCCTTTGAGTATATACCTAGTAATGGGATGGCTGGGTCAAATGGTATTTCTAGTTCTAGATCCTTGAAGAATCACCACACTGTCTTAAACAATGGTTGAACTAGTTTACAGTCCCACCAACAGTGTAAAAGTGTTCCTATTTTTCCACATCCTCTCCAGCACCTATTGTTTCCTGACTTTTTAATGATCGTCATTCTAACTGGTGTGAGATGGTATCTCATTGTGGTTTTGATTTGTATTTCTCTGATGGCCAGTGACGTTGAGCATTTTTTCATGTGTCTGTTGGCTGCATAAATGTCTTCTTTCGAGAAGTGTCTGTTCATATCCTTCACCCACTTTTTGATGGGGTTGTTTGATTTTTTCTTGTAAATTTGTTTAAGTTCTTCGTAGATTCTGGATGTTAGCCCTTTGTCAGAAGGGTACATTGCAAAAATTTTTTTCCATTCTATAGGTTGCCTGTTCACTCTGCTGGTAGTTTCTTTTGCTGTGCAGAGGCTCTTTAGTTTAATTAGATCCCATTTGTCAATTTTGGATTTTGTTGCCATTGCTTTTGGTGTTTTAGACATGAAGTCCTTGCCCATGCCTATATCCTGAATGGTATTGCCTAGGTTTTCTACTAGGATTTTTATGGTTTTAGGTCTAACATTTAAGTCTTCAATCCATCTTGAATTAATTTTTCTATAAGGTGTAAGGAAGGGATCCAGTTTCAGCTTTCTACATATGGCTAGCCAGTTTTCCCAGCACCATTTATTAAATAAGGAATCCTTTCCCCATTTCTTGTGTTTGTCAGGTTTGTCAAAGATCAGATGGTTGTAGATGTGTGGTACTATTTCTGAGGGCTCTGTTCTGTTCCATTGGTCTATATGTCTGTTTTGATACCAGTACTCTGCTGTTTTGGTTACTGTAGCCTTGTAGTATAGTTCGAAGTCAGGTAGCATGATGCCTCCAGCATTGTTCTTTTGGCTTAGGATTGTCTTGGCAATGCGGGCTCTTTTTTGGTTCCATATGAACTTTAAAGTAGTTTTTTCGAATTCTGTGAAGAAAGTCATTGGTATCTTGATGGGGATAGCATTGAATCTATAAATTACCTTGGGCAGTATGGCCATTTTCACAATATTGATTCTTCCTATCCATGAGCATGGAATGTTCTTCCATTTGTTTGTGTCCTCTTTTATTTGGTTGAGCAGTGGTTTGTAGTTCTCCTTGAAGAAGTCCTTCACATCCCTTGTAAGTTGGATTCCTAGGTATTTTATTCTCTTTGAAGCAATTGTGAATGGGAGTTCACTCATGATTTGGGTCTCTGTTTCTGTTATTGGTGTATAGGAATGCTTGTGATCTTTGCACATGGATTTTGTATCCTGAGATTTTGCTGAAGTTGCTTATCAGCTTAAGGAGATTTTGGGCTGAAACGATGGGTTTTCTAAATATACAATCATGTCGTCTGCAAACAGGGACAATTTGACTTCCTCTTTTCCTAATTGAATACACTTTATTTCTTTCTCCTGCCTGATTGCCCTGGCCAGAACTTCCAACACTATGTTGAATAGGAGTGGTGAGAGAGGGCATCCCTGTCTTGTGCCAGTTTTCAAAGGGAATGCTTCCAGTTTTTGCCCATTCAGTATGACATTGGCTGTGGGTTGGTCTTAAATAGCTCTTATTATTTTGAGATACGTCCCATCAATACCTAATTTATTGAGAGTTTTTAGCATGAAGTGCTGTTGAATTTTGTCAAAGACCTTTTCTGCTTCTATTGAGATAATCATGTGGTGTTTGATTTGGTTCTTTTATATGATGGATTACATTTATTGATTATTGTATGTTGAACCAGCCTTGCATCCCAGGGATGAAGCCCACTTGATCGTGGCAGATAAACTTTTTGATGTGCTGCTGGATTCGGTTTGCCAGTATTTTATTGAGGATTTTTGCATCGATGTTCATCAGAGATATTGGTCTGAAATTCTCTTTTTTTGTTGTGTCTCTACCAGGCTTTGGTATCAGGATGATGCTGGCCTCATAAAATGAGTTAGGGAGGATTCTCTCTGTTTCTATTGATTGGAATAATTTCAGAAAGAATGGTACCAGCTCCTCTCTGTACCTCTGGTAGAATTTGGCTTTGAATCCATCTGGTCCTGGACTTTTTTTGGTTGGTAAGCTATTAATTATTGCCTCAATTTCAGAGCCTGTTATTGGTCTATTCAGGGATTCAACTTCTTCCTGATTTAGTCTTGGGAGGGTGTATGTGTTGAGAAATTTATCCATTTCTTCTAGATTTTCTAGTTTATTTGCAAAGAGGTGTTTATAGTATTCTGTGACGGTAGTTTGTATTTCTGTGGGATTGGTGGTGATATCCCCTTTATCATTTCTTATTGCATCTATTTCATTTTTCTCTCTTTTCTTCTTTATTAGTCTTGCTAGCAGTCTATCAATTTTGTTGATCTTTTCAAAAACCAGCTCCTGGATTCATTGATTTTTTTAAGGGATTTTGTGTCTCTATCTACTTCAGTTCTGCTCTGATCTTAGTTATTTCTTGCCTTCTGCTAGGTTTTGAATGTGTTTGCTATTGCTTCTCTAGTTCTTTTCAAGCTTTGGAATGTGTTTGCTATTGCTTCTCTAGTTCTTTTAATTGTGATGCTAGAGTGTCAATTTTAGATCTTTCCTGCTTTCTCTTGTGTGCATTTAGTGCTATATATTTCCCTCTACAAACTGCTTTAAATGTGTCCCAGAGATTCTGTATGTCATGTCTTTGTTCTCATTGGTTTCAAAGAACCTCTTTATTTCTGCCTTCATTTCGTTATGTACCCAGTAGTCATTCAGGAGCAGGTTGTTCAATTTCCATGTAGTTGAGCGGTTTTGAGTGAGTTTCTTAATCCTGAGTTCTAGTTTGATTGCACTGTAGTCTGAGAGACAGTTTGTTTTAATCTCTGTTCTTTTACATTTGCTGAGGAGTGCTTTCCTTCCAACTATGTGGTCAGTTTTGGAATAAGTGTGATGTGGTGCTGAGAAGAATGTATAATCTGTTGATTTGAGGTGGAGAGTTCTGCAGATATCTATTAGTCCCTTGGTGCAGAGCTGAGTTCAATTCCATGGATATCCTTGTTAACTTTCTGTCTTGTTGATCTGTCTAATGTTGACAGTGGGATGTTAAAGTCTCCCATTATTATCGTGTGGGAGTCTAAGTCTCTTTGTAGGTCTCTAAGGACTTGCTTTATGAATCTGGGTGCTCCTGTATTGGGTTCATATATATTTGGGATAGTTAGCTCTTCTTGTTGAATTGATCCCTTTACCATTATGTAATGGCCTTCTTTGTCTCTTCTGATCTTTGTTGGTTTAAAGTCTGTTTTATCAGAGACTAGATTGCAACCCCTGCTTTTTTTTGTTTTCATTGGTTTGGTAGATCTTACTCCATCCCTTTATTTTGAGCCTATGTGTGTCTCTGCACATGAGACGGGTCTCCTGAATACAGCACACTGATGGGTCTTGAGTCTTTATCCAATTTGCCAGTCTGTGTCTTTTAATTGGAGCATTTAGCCCATTTACATTTAAGGTTAATATTGTTATGTGTGAATCTGATCCTGTCATTATGATGTTAGCTGGTTATTTTGCTGGTTAGTTGATGCAGTTTCTTCCTAGTCTCGATGGTCTTTACAATTTGGCATGTTTTTGCAGTGACTGGTACCAGTTGTTCCTTTCCATGTTTAGTGCTTCCTTCAGGAGCTCTTGTAAGGCAGGCCTGGTGGTGACAAAATCTCTCAGCATTTGCTTGTCTGTAAAGGATTTTATTTCTCCTTCACTTATGAAGCTTAGTTTGGCTGGATATGAAATTCTGGGTTGAAAATTATTTTCTTTAAGAATGTTGCATATCGGCCCCCACTCTCTTATGGCTTGTAGTGTTTCTGCCGAGAGATCTGCTGTTACTCTGATGGGCTTCCCTTTGTGGGTAACCTGACCTTTCTCTCTGGCTGCCCTTAACATTTTTTCCTTCATTTCAGCTTTGGTGAATCTGACAATTATGTGTCTTGGAGTTGCTCTTCTTGAGGTGTATCTTTGTGGTGTTTTCTGTATTTCCTGTATTAATTTCAATGTTGGCCTGCCTTGCTAGGTTGGGGAAGTTCTCCTGGATAATATCCTGCAGAGTGTTTTCCAACTTGGTTCCATTCTCCCTGTCACTTTCAGGTACACCATTCAGATGTAGATTTGGTCTTTTCACATAGTCCTATATTTCTTGGAGGCTTTATTCATTTCTTTTTACTCTTTTTTCTCTAAACTTCTCTGCTCGCTTCATTTCATTCATTTGATCTTCAGTCACTGATACCCTTTCTTCCAGTTGATCGAATCAGCTACTGAAGCTTGTGCATGTGTCACATAGTTCTCTTGCCATGGTTTTCAGCTCCATCAGGTGATTTAAGGTCTTCTCTATACTGTTTATTCTAGTTAGCCATTCATCTTAATCTTTTTTCAAGGTTTTTAGCTTCTTTGTGATGGGTTCGAACTACCTCTTTTAGCTTGGAGAAGTTTGTTATTATCGATCGTCTGAAGCCTTCTTCTGTCAACTCATCAAAGTTATTCTCCATCCAGCTTTGTTCCATTGCTGGCGAGGAGCTGCGTTCCTTTGTGTTCCTTTGGAGGAGAAGAGGCTCTCTGATTTTTAGAATTTTCAGCTTTTCTGCTCTGTTTTCTCCCCATCTTTGTGGTTTTATCTACCTTTGATCGTTGATGATGGTGACGTACAGATGGGGTTTTGGTGTGGATGTCCTTTCTGTTTGTTAGTTTTCCTTCTAACAGTCAGGACCCTCAGCTGCAAGTCTGTTGGAGTTTGCTAGAGGTCCACCCTGTTTGCCTGGGTATCATCAGCAGAGGCTGCAGAATAGCAAATATTGCAGAATGGCAAATGTTGCTGTCTGATCATTCCTCTGGAAGCTTCGTCTCAGAGGGGCACCCAGCTGTATGAGGTGTCAGTCGGCCCCTACTGGGAGGTGCCTCCCAGCTAGGCTACTCAGGGGTCAGGGACGCACTTCAGGAGGCAGTCTGTCTGTTCTCAGATCTCAAACTCCATGCTGGGAGACCCACTACTCTCTTCAAAGCTGTCAGTCAGGGACGTTTAAGTCTGCAGAAGTTTCTGCTGCCTTTTGTTCAGCTATGCCCTGCCCCCAGAGGTGGAGTCTACAGAGGCAGGCAGGCCTCCTTGAGCTGCAATGGGCTCCACCCAGTTTGAGCTTCCTGGCTGCTTTATTTACCTACTCAAGCCTCAGCAATGGTGGGCGCCCCTCCCCCAGCCTCACTGGCGCCTTGCAGTTCTATCTCAGACTGCTGTGCCAGCAGTGGGCAAGACTCCGTGGGCATGGGACTTTCTCAGCCAGGCACAGGATATAATCTCCAGGTGTGCCATATGCTAAGACCGTTGGAAAAGCGCAGTATTAGGTGAGAGTGACCCGATTTTCCAGATGCCATCTGTCACGGCTTCCCTTGGCTAGGAAAGGGAATTCCCTGACTCCTTGTGCTTCCCAGGTGAGGCGATGCCTTGCCCTGCTTTGGTTCATGCTCCGTGGGCTGCACCCACTGTCCTGCACCCACTGTCTGACAAGTCCCAGTGAGATGAACCCAGTACCTCAGTTGGAAATGCAGAAATCACCCGTCTTCTGCATTGCTCACACTGGGAGCTATAGACTGGAGCTACTTCTATTCGGCCATCTTGGAACCTCCTCTTAAATTTCTCATAAATATTTAATTGGGTTGTTTCTTCCATTTGATTTTTAAGTTACAAAAGTTATGTGTGTGAGCAATTAGATTTAATTGTTTTAGATAAAATCTAATACAAATTTGAGTTTTAAATAACTACTGAATAATACCATTTTCCAATAATTGTCATGTTACTATTTGTATTGCATATCAAATTATTATTATTATTATTTTATTTTGTTTTTTGAGATGAAGTTTTGCTCTTGTTGCCCAGGCTGGAGTGCAGTGGCGTGATCTTGGCTCACTGCAACCTCCACCTTCCAATTTCAAGCGATTCTCCTGCCTCAGCCCCCCAAGTAGCTGGGATTACAGGCACCCGCCACCATGCCTGGCTAATTTTTGTATTTTTAGCAGAGATGGGTTTCACCATGTTGGCCAGGCTGGTCTCAAACTAGATCCGCCCGCCTCAGCCTCCCAAAGTGCTGGGATTACAGGTGTGAGCCACTGCGCCCAGCTGACATACCAAATTATTCTTAACTTTTTGTTATAAATTTTCTAAAATAAAGGCATAAAAAGTAAGTAAAATAGTATACAGAAACCCCATGGACCTATTATTCAGATTTTACAAATATCAACATTCTGCCATTTGTGTTTTTTCTATGCTTTCAACTATTTTGTATCTACAGTTTGAATATCATTAGTAGTATTAGTGGTTTTAATTTTTTTATTAAGGTAAAATTCACCTATAATAAAATATGCAAACATGAAATGTACACTTCAAAAAACTGAATAGAACTGGGTAACCCACAATCCACACCTCATCATAACCTAGGGCCTTCTTGCCTTTCCTGAAAGCTTTGTTGTATTCCATTCCACTCATACCCCCTTATCCCAAACCAGATAACCAGTATTCTGATTTCCTTTTTGCCTTGGATAAGGTTTTCTTGTTCTAAAACTTTACAAAAATGAAATCATTCAGCATGTACTCTTCTTGTCTTTCTTTCACTCTACACGTTATTTGTGAGAATAATCCATGTTGTGGAGTGATTCAACAGGTCAGTCATCGTTGGGTAGTATTCTGTTTTATGACTATACAATAGCATGTTTATCCATTTTTCTGTAGATGTGCATTTGAATTGTTTCCAGTTTGGGGCTGTAATTGTTAAAGCTGCTGTGAATATTCTGCTCTAAGTCCTTGTGTAGACATATCTTTTCATTTTTCTTATATATATACCTAGGAAAATAAAACTGGGTCAAAGGATAGGCAATTTAAGAGCAATTGTCAAACTCTTTTGTAAACATGGTTACAGGCAATCCCACATTCTTACAGTGTGATCGTTCCAGTTGTTCACATCTTTGCAATATCACTGTTGTTAGTCCTTGGCATTCTAGCCATTTTATAGGAATTCAGTGATAAATCATTTTAATTTGCTGAGTAATTTTTCACGTGTTTATTGGCCATGTATATAACTTAATTTGTGACTTGTCTGTTCATGTCTTCTGTCCATATTTTGAACTGTGGGAATTATGAATCTATTCTGGATATAAGTCCTTTGTCAGATATATGTTTTGTAAATACATATTTTTGAATATTTCTTATACTCTGGCTTGCCTATTTCTTTAATGTTTGTAATATGAATAAAAATATTCTTATATGCTGTTGTCTAAAGGAATTATAGATTTGGATTTTATGTTTAGGCCTCTGAGTTATCACAAATTAATTTTTGTGCATGATGTGACTAGGAGCTGAACATTTTTGTTTTCATATGGATATTCCTTTGATCCAGCACCATTTATTGACAAGACTGTCATTTTCTTATTGAACTAAATTGACATCTTTATTGAGACTGAATTTGCCATATAAACATGGGTTCATTTGGACACTCCATTCTATTTTGTTGATTTATTTGTTTATCTTTGTGATGGTGCTATGTTGTCTTGATTAAATTAACCTAGAGTAATTCTTAGAGTCAAATAGTGCAAGCCTTGCAGGTTTTTTCCTTTTTGTTTTCTCTAAGATTGTTTTGCAAATACTAGGTTCTTTGCATATTCATGTACATTTTAATACAAGCTTATCGGTTTCTATAAAAATGGCTGTTGGAATATGATTGAGATTAAAATTTAATGTTAATTTGGTGAAAATGAATATTTTAAAAATATTGTATCTTCCAAACTATTATTGATGTTTTTCAGCACCTTTGAGAAGTTTTCAGCCGTCATTTCCTCAAGTCGTTGTTGTTCTGCTCCATTCTCTCTTGTCTTGACTTCTGGAACTCAAATTACATGTACATTAAACTTCTTGTTATTGTCCCACAGATCTCTGAAGCTCTATTCAAGTTTCTTCCATTTTTCATTTCTTTGTTCTTTTGATTAGATAATTTCTACTGATATATCTTCAAGTTTACCAATTCCTTCTTCTGCTATCTGAAATTTGTTTTAAGCCTCTCCAGTGAATTTTTCATTTCAATTACTGTATCTTGGGGGTCTATAATTCCCACTTTGCTCTTTTTTTATAGTTTTTATTTCTGTGCTGAGATTCCCCATCTGTTCATCTATTATACACATATTTCCCTTTAAGAACTTAAACATATTTGTAAGAGCTGTTTGAAGTATTTGTCTGCTCATTGCAACACCTGGTTTACCTGGAGGTTTGTTTCTATTAATTGTTTCATGAGTGAGGGTCACATTTTCCTTTATTTTTACGTATCTAATGATTTTTATTTGGATCTAGGACGTTACGAATGATGCATTTTAAAGATTCTGGATTCCGCTATGTTTATCTGGGGGGAATGATTTTAAAAAAATATTCTAGTAGGCAGTTAATTTGATAGTCAAACTCTGTCTCTTACATTGGTATTAGCTAACTCTCTACACAGTAATTTTAGCCTCCACCTGCTGCTTTTATTCTGGCCTCCGAGGATCTTCCCTGTAAATATATAGTTTACTGGTTAGCCAAGAGTCTGGGTAAATTTTGGACGCTTGTTTTAGGGATCATCTCCTTAGTCCCTTCACTTTCCAGATTTCCTTCCCAAGCATTCTGACCCCTCTGACAACCCAGAACTATGTTCTGTGAGACCTCAAGCATATAGAGCTTTGTGTCTTTCTACTGTATTTTTTTTTTTTAGGCAAATAGCCACAAAATGGTATGTTTCACCTATTGCAGCTTATCTTTCAAAAGCGGTCTTCTCTAGCTTCTGCTTGTTTTTGGTCACTGCAATACCTTCAAAAAGTTGTTTGTTTGCTACTTTTTTTGTTTAGGTTTAATTATTGTTACGTATGAGGGGGTTGACATGACCAAGCTAATCCATAGAGGCCAAAACCCTAAAACCTTTATTTTTGAATCTAAAGACTAGCAATTCAGAATCATAAGGGTCACAGTGTTTAACAAAATGTGTTTAACAAGTATTTAACACATTTTACAAAACACAAATAACACAGGAAGAATCAGAGGGACTTGTTTGCCTTTTTGTGTGTGTGAATTTTCTTCAACCATGCACAGAAGAAATTTTCTTGGTTATCCTGTGTACTTTTCCTGAGGCATTTTGCTAAAGAATTAGGACAAATCTGATGAGGACACACTTTGTTTGGAAATAAGATTATGGCAACATATTAAACCCTGCCAAACACCAGTTATTCCCCACCCTCTGTTTCTCAGGTATAGGGAGCTAACAGAAACAAGGTTATATGAATTCAAGTCTGCTATTGTAATTGACAGGCATGACCTAGCTCACCATTTTAAGTCCCCAAGCATGTGAAAAACTGACATAGAAAAGACTGAGACCAGCTGTCCTTTTTGCTGAAGACCTAAAAAGAAGAAATAGACAAACTGCTACATTAGAGATTAACATCATCTATATAAGAAAATACTTCTCAGTGTTGGAAATGATTACATTCCTCAGTGGATAACCAAAGGCACTGTCTGAAAGAGAGAGGAGAGAGAGAGAGAATGTGATTTCTCTGAAGGGAGACATCTGTGCTTTAAAATGACAGCATATGCTTTTATCTTTTTTGAGTTTTTAATCAACGCTGTCATAAAAACTTGTGCCAAAATTTTTGAAGATATTATTTTCAAATGGGCCTTATTTTCCAAGATGCATAAGGAGCACTCAGCATAATAACATGACTAGATGACACATCTCAGTTATTTAGAATTTTGGGCCCCCAGATTTCCTTAAGAAAAAGGGTAAGTATCAATAATCTCTCAGATCTACTTCCACTACCCAAAGCACAGTATAAATATATAACATAGAATTTAATAAATACTTGAATGCCAGTATGTTCTAAACATTTTTAAGCCTATATGCTGGAAAAGTAAAGACTTGGCATCAAGATAACTAATTTCAAGACCCAACTATGCCATGGAAAGGCAGGGCAATTAAAAGATATTTCTCTGTGCTGTTACTGCTCTGTGCTGTTACTGTTCTGTGCTGCACTGTGGATGGAACTGCTGATGCCCATGGTCATGGGATGCTACAATTTCCAGTAGTTCCTAGGATTGAGGAACACCAAATGCTGCTTAGTCAGATCTGTAAATATCACCATTCCTCTGCTAGACACTTCCCATAGGCTCTCAGTAGTATTACTAAATCACCAGGGTTAAATTACTTATGTACCTGTGGTCTGAGTCTGACTGGCCATTTTCGACATGTGTTCTAAAGGCTTATCAAGACTTGCTTTTTCCTTAATACAAGTTTATTTTAGTGAATTAAAGGGGAAATGGTTAAATGAAAAACAGCTAAAGCCTGCATTTTGCTCTACACTGTATTAGTTTGCTGGGGCTGCCATAACAAAATACCACAGATTGGGTGGCTTTAACGACAAAAATTTATTTCCTCATAAGTCTGGAGGCTGGAAGTCCAAGGTGAAGGTGCTGGCAGGGTATGATTACCTCTGAGTCCTTTAGCTTGCAGATAGCCTCATTCTTGCTGCCTCTTCACATAGTCTTCCCTCTTTGTGTGGCTCCAGTGTCTCCCTCAGAACCAAATTTCCTCTTATAAGCACACCAGTCAGATTGGCTTAGGGGCCTGCCCTAATGGCTTTGTTTAAATTTAATCACCTCTTTGAGAGCCCTATCTCTACATACAGTCTCACGGTTTAGGGCCCACCTATATGACCTCCTTTAACCTTAATCTTGAAAGGCCCTATCTCTAAATATAGTCATATTCTGGGGTACTGAGGATTAGGACTTGAACATATACATTTGGGGGGCAGGGGGACACAATTCAGTCCATACGAGGCACCAAATCTATCATTAGCCATTTTGGCATAGTCGAAAACATAACTACTGCTCTATCAAAGAAAAGGCACACAACTCAATTGACACCATTAAGAAACTACAATAAAATCTATGCTCATCCTTTACTCATCCCCTATTGTATCTTCTGAATCTTCTCTGCCCTTTCTTGGCAAAGAGGAAACTTCCAAGCCAAGTTTGTGATGAGTGAATGAAGTCATAGATCACGTAAATGATGAAAGCCAACAGCTTTTACATATCAAACGGAAAGAAATGATACAGGAAAATTCAAACAAAACAACACTAAGTAAAATAGTAGTAGAGAAAACTATTTACATATTGTAGTCCTATACATTACCTTATAGGGTTGAGGTGAGGATTAAATGAGTTAATACATGTAGAACACTTAGAAAATTAGCTGGCAGAAAGTAAGTGTTCCATATACAATAGCTTATTATTCCTGGTATCATCATATAAAAATATTTTAAGATTTTTACCATTTATCTGACTGTCTTTCTCTGTACCACAGTACCTGACCTTTCTCTGTCATTCATCCTCCAGATTTCCTTGTACAGCCTCCTCTTTGGAATTCAACATCTTTTGGAATTCAACATCTCTATTGAGGCAGGGGTGTTACAGGTGAGCCTGATGTTCTAAGCCCAGCCTACTTATGAAACTTGAGAATTTCCTTAGAGGTTGCTTTGTGATTGAAATTGAGAGGAATACTTTTCTTCAGCGAAGCTATTGACCAGTCTGTCAGATACACACCAGATACAAAGGACTTGAATTACACAATTGTTTGGGGAATGCTCCTGCAGCCTGTAGTATCATTAGTTAGGAGGAAGAAGTTCTTATATTAATCAAGTCCCCTAAGGATGTTGACAAGGATAATAATTCTTTCCCAATGTGCTGTTATAACTCTCAATTGTTTCATATTAAAACAAGAGAGCAAAAAGGCTTTGAGAAAGGATACACATTTTTAATAGAAGCTATAATTCTGTGTGAAGGGTTATCTGAATAGTTTGCCCAAGAAATGAAATTATAGCACTTCTTCTATTGATACAGCAATTGAGGGAACGAAGCCAAAGTCCTATCATCCCTTTCCATAGAGGTTTGTAAGGATACAGTTAACCCTGTGTAATTTCTGTCCATAAGTCTAAAGGCTTTTGCTTTTCTCTGAAAAGAACAAACTGGTGCTATTAACCTTTGCTTAATCTGACTACACAGCCTTATGCAAAATAAAAGGCATTGTAACCAGTGAATCCTTGCAGATATTAATATTTTTAAATAAATGACAAGTTATAAACCTAAAGAGTATATAGCCTCATGAGTAAACTTACCTGGGTTGGATAGTACAGTTAATACAGTTTACCTGGCATCATCCTAACTGTAGAAGATATATAAAATGGTGCTTCAGTTTAGTTAAACATATCAGAAATGTCTAATTGCCTGGGTAATTTTTGGTCTCTTCGTCCTCTAGAAAATTACCAGAGGCTTAAGTAGGAATGAAGTTGGTTTTAGTTTGATCCCTCCAGAGAGCAGGACTATGCTTCCTTGTTTAACAATAACTTCTTTTGAGTACCTAGCCACTGCTGAATCTCACAGAGAAAATACAAAATCCCTAATCAATTTTGAAGTAGACTTAGACTCAGAAGATAGCCAATTAATGCATTTCGACTTTCCAAAAAGCCTGAGTACAAGCAAGTAGCCCCCAAGGCCACAAATAATGATTGTTATTTCCATCTTCATCCAGGAGAGAAAAAGCTAGAAACAGCCTCCATTTCAATAGTGTGTTGGGCCACTGGTTTTTATCACCTACATAAGAGTCACTTGCAATTCATGTACAGGATCATAACCTCTTATAGCTATAAGGATCCATACAGAAAAATCTAATCCAGTCATCTCATTTTACAGATGAGCAGACTGAGGCCTATAGAGGTTTAGAGACTTGTCAAGGTCACATGCTTATTAATGGCTCAGGAGGGATATTGATCAAATGTACTATTGCTAAAAGATGTGGAAAACAGCTGATTCTGCTTAGGAGCTGTATTAGTTTGTTCTTATACTGCTATAAATATACTGCCAGAGACTGAGTAATTTATAAAGAAAAGAGGTTTAATTGACTCACGGTTGGTTCTACATGGCTGGGGAGGCCTCAGGAAACTTACAATCATGGCAGAATGGGAAGGGGAAGCAAGGCACATCTTCCCACGGTAGCAGGAGAGAGAGAGAGCAAGGAAGCTGCCACTTATAAGACTGCCAGATCACCTGAGGTCAGGATTTTGAGACCAGCCTGGCCAACATGGTGAAACCCCGTCTCTACTAAAAATACAAAAATTAGCAAGGCATGGTGGTGGGCGCCTGTAACCCCAGCTACTCAGGAGGCTGAGGTGGGAGAATCGCTTGAACCCAGGAGGCAGAAGTTGCAGTAAGCCGAGATTGCACTACTGCACTCCAGCCTGGGTGACAAGAGAAACTCTGTCTCAAAAAAAAAAACAAAAAAAAACACCACGAGGTCTCGTGAGAACTCAAACTCACTATCATAAGAACAGCGTGGGGGAACCACCCCCATGATTCCATCGCCTCCCCCCAGGTCCCTCCCTCAACACATGGGGATTACAGTTTGAGATGAGAATTAGGTGGGGACATAGAGTCAAACCGTATCAGCAGCATAAATATTTCCTCTTCAATGTTACTTACACTGTAGTTTGTAGAAAGTATAAGATTATATTTTAGCCCAGCTCCCACCAGAAATAAACTAAAAATTAAAATTAAAACCCACAGATTTTTGTTTAGAATTTGATGCTGTTTTAAGCAAAACAGTATTTAAAATGACTCTGCTAATAAGTGTGTCATGCTTTCTTCTATGAGCAGGAAGAGCGGGAGTGGGGAGAAAAATGTTTGCCAAGTTCATGGAGAAAAGAGATTGCTGGGCCTGGTGTGTTTTTCCCTCCAAGGCAGAGAAAGCCACTTTCTCATTTTGAAGAGGATTAGTGTTTCCTGGCTTTCTAGACTTGAGGCTGCATTCTCCCCACTCTCTGGCTACAGCAGATTTGGGACACTGGCTGGTGTCCAGAATTCCAGTCCCTTCTTGTTTGTATCCCTGTTTAGGTTGGAGAATAGGAAGGATGCAGCAAGACAGAGGGAAATGTTGACTTGACTGTTACAGCTAAATAAATAACTATCATATCTGCAGTGATTGCAGTGAAATACTCAGGCAAAATTAAAAAGATGTACATATATATTGTAAAAACCAGCATCTCACACACAGAGCAGCATTACAAATTAATTGAGCCAGTTTGTTTTTTGTTATCATGTTAGTAATGAGGATAGCAGGATATTCTACAGATTTAGAGAATGTTGATGAAGTGGATACCTTGTAGAAAAGCAACATGCTGCAGAGTAATAGAGTCTTGGCTTCTCTGTTCCTTCCTTAATTAAATTAGAAATTTCATTTAAGAAGAAAGAGAATCTCAGTCTCATGTTTGGTCTCAAGTAAGCATGGGGGTTGGGATGGTACTATGAAGGTGAAATCTCACCTTCATTGTTGCCATGTCCACTGCCCCTGTGCATATGCTGCCATTGATCAGCTGGAGGAAATCTTCTCTGTGGGGAGAGGTCAGCAGTTGGCAGAGCATGGGTCAGTGTGGAAAAAGCAGGACATTATTGCAGTTGCTCCATTGCATTACTTTTTCAACTGTAAATGAGGCTCCTCATTCATGAATCATGCACACAGATTGCCAGGGTCTCAGCATTAATTGGCACTAATGGGAACGTCTTATGGTTGAAGGAAGAAGCTGTGGGAGCCATTTTCAGTCTGATTTGATTTGCAAGAAAACTCAGGCAATTTACATTTTCCATGAAATTTTAGGGCAGCCTTATACACCACATTTTCACTCCAGACCCCAAATAGTTTGCTGAATATCTGCAGAAATGTCTACCGAATTCTTCATGAGAAAGAAGGATTACCAACAAGTGCTTCAATGAGATTTGCCTTCCCCTGCCAGGCAGGGCACCTACAGAGAGTGTTTGAATCTCCTTTTTGACGGTACTATGCATGCTAAGGCCTAATGCAGTGTATATAATTTGTTTTATTCATTTGAGATCATTCAGCAGGGACTCAGTGCAAGTTAGCCTGGTGGATGTTTTATCCAATAAATTTCATTTACAAATGTGTTCTTCCATGATAATGTACTGTTATTCCAACAAAATAGGTGATGCAAAAGTTTAATCTGAGCTGTCTTGGAATGTTTTACCTCTTAAGAGGAACTGATATGTAACATCTCTTTTTTAACCCCAGAGTCTCTTGTAATTGGTTTTGTGATATATGTTCAGCATTGGAGAATCAATGCTAATAGTGTTGGTATATTTCAGACCTTTTCAGATCATAGAACAAATGAGTGAATCCCACTTTTCAGAATACCCTAAGCCAATACCCTAGAGTGGATTAGCAATAGGCATGCCTGCCTTCAGGTGGATGCATCTACCCAAGGCACCCTACTTACAGCTCCCACTTGCTCCTTCAGTTGGGTACCCTTGTGCAGTATACAATCTGGATAAGATACATAATAGCCTTATAATCATCCTCGTGAACACTAACACCTCTCTAATCCAGCACCGAGTCTGTGGGAGGAATCTGGAAGCAAGATAATCTTATAAAGAAAAATGTAGGGCTCAGAGAAAAAAGATATGGAGCAAGCCTATGAGGCAGACACAATGATGATATAATTTTCAGTAGAGGAGAATGTGGTAGAAAGCTTGAGATTCATGTCAGTACTACAGTTAATCTAGTGTTAGAAGTAAATATTTTCCTTAGGATCACATAATTTCTTGCTGGAAAAGAACTTAGGAATCATCATTTAATCCTACCCGATCATTTTACAGGTGAGAAGTCATGTGTATAGCTCAGTACTACATAGCTAGCTAATGATGGAGCCTGTGCTAGAATCCAGCTCTTAGGACAAGAGGTGTAATTTACATTCTATCCTGCCAAGCTAAATGCCACAAGCACAAACCCACCTCTCAGCTTTAAGAATTGCCTTTAAGTCTGACATTCTGCTAATAGGTGACTAAATCCATGCTTACCCTATCTTTAACCTTCCCAACTGTTAACTGAAAATTAATAGTTTCAATTCTTCTTCTTTGTCTTTATGCTTACAAAATAAATAATAATATTTTGATATAGCCTTTCAAGGATAGTTAATATTCACTGATGACAATGGCAATGGCATTCCCCATCAAGTAAGAAGTTGTGTTAACTGACCTCTCAGTTTCCTAACATCTCAAGATCTAGTTTTACTAGCATGGCAACCTCTTTCTCTTTTGCTTATTTAGTTACCCTTCCCTTTTATACTCTTAGGTCTTTCTTCAGGGGCAGTACCAAGACCTATCTGATATAGTACAAAAGCAAGGTTAAAGATGTCTTCAGCCCACCAGCCTGCACCCACATTGCCCTCCCCTCTACCATATACATCACATGCACACACACACAGATACATATTTGTGATTACATATAATGTTGTGTTGATATTTTGGATGTCACAGTACATCGTTGTTCATCCACTCTAGCTCCTTAAATTAAGTCTGGTAGGCCCAATTAGAATTTGATGCTGTTTAAGTAAAGCTGAGCCTAAAATAACTCTACTGATGGGGGTCTTATGCTTATCTCTGGGAGCATCTTCTACACGTGACTGAAGCAGTGATGAAATTCTGAGCAATTGTCAGACCCACAGTCACCAGGAAATGCCAAACCAGTTACTGTATCTAAGAGGTGTATAAAAGATGGCTGCTGTGTCTCTGCATGCTGAAAAGAGAGGAACTGTGTCTGGTTAGCAAAATTCAAAGAAGATGCCTATCATCAAGAAAACAAAAGCTTTCCTCTAACACCATCTGGCATAAGAAAAGTCTGAGTTAATAGTAAAATAGCATCTTGTGCATTTTAGCTTTCTTTCTAATGCTTCCTATGTTTCCCCGCTTTTAGATGAAACCAAAATGATAATATTAGCTGCATTCATCTATCCATTCATCCAAATCCTCACTCTCTGTAAAGTATGCCATATGTGAAAGAAAAGTTTAAAAATACATAAGGCTTCTGTTTTCATCTACTTCCATAAATAAGCACTATAAATTATGGCTAACCACCAAGTAATATTATTGAGCATCTGCTCATGGCATTTAAATGTCTAAAGGGGCTAAGGTTGTTTAGCCAAGAAAGGAGGAAACCAGAAGTAGCGTTTGTGACAGTCCATTATTCAAAAGGCAGTAAACAACTGTTTATCATGCCCTCTTAGAAAGAAATGAGAAAAGAAGCTTGCAAACATAAGAACTTGAATATGAAGTGTCCAATAAAACAATGAAAGGACTCTTCCTACCTCTCTATATTTACATCTATAACTATAACCATTTCTATGATTACATACATATATCTGTATAAAATAATAAAATCAGGATGCTCCAAAAGCAAAATTTGGGTAGGATAATCAGATAGCTGTCTGAGGATGATGTTACGTATATATAAGTTATCTAGTAACCGAATTTCTCAATCAATTATTCATGGGGTAACTAGCATGTTATAAGGCCAAGTGCTTTAAAGGATTATAAAAAGTCCAAAGTGTAATACCTGAACTGAAAGAGTTTATAGTCTGGTTGGGAGACAAATTGAGTGGATAAAGCAGTGGGCAATACAATGTTATTCATAGTTATGTCATCTATCAGTTGTATAGTGTAGGTGGCAATATTGCAGGTGTTCTGAAAATAGCAGATTTAGATTCATTTTCATGTCTTAGAATAGTCTGAGGGCAGAAAAATATGAATTGATCTTTGAAGGTTCATATTTTCATATGTGAGAAGAGGGAGAAGAAACAAGAGAAAAGAGGGAAACTGAGCAAAGGTGGTAAAGTAGAAATTAATAAGGTATTTTTATAGAGTCAGTAAACATGTAGATTTAACCAGAAGAGAAGGAATGCATTAAGGAGGAATGGGGAATAAGTTCTAGCAGGTAGAGTGGGAGAATCCACTATAGTGCCCTCCCCACTTTATGGCTGGGACAATGTCCACACATGATGCTACCTCTCACTTCTAGTCATTTATACTCTTAACTGAACAATCTACACTACCCAACTTATTCCTTACCTTTAATCTCTCAGAACAACAAATATCTAACCAGATGGTCCACATAGGAGGGCACTGGAATCAAAATCAATTTGTTGTATAAGACTGTGCTTTGTATTCTCAAGGTAAAGGCAGAGGATTGCTTTTCAACCCGTTCTTGCCATTATCTGCTACTCTCTCCTTTCCATTTCTTCCTGTTGTTGTTGCTCCTTCATTCATTATTAATTCAACAGATATGTTAGCTTCTATTTTGTCTCATGCTCTGGGCTGGGCATTGAGAGTACAGAGCTGTGTAAGACACTCTTTCTACCTTCAAGATGCTTTTAGTCTAGCAAGTCAAACATGCAACTCCAGTAGAGTCGGATGCATGTTATGTGTTGCAGCACCTCACCAAGCTCCTGAGGAGGGTCATCTAAATGTAATGCTAAAAGAAGCAAGGAAGTAAAGGTGGTTAGAGAGCGGAGTCTGCTCCAGTCAGGCAGCACAGTGGTGGAACCTAAAGTGAGAAAACACAGTGCACATAGAGAACCACAAGAACTACACCGTGGGCTATAGCGTGATAGAGGACAGATATGCGAACAGGAGGTTCCTGCAATCAGAACCCCATTACCATAAGTCTTTGATAATTGTGTTCAGTCATTGACTCACAGGGCACATATTTAATGAGTACTTCTTGTGTGTCAGGAAATATGCTAGAGGCTAGACATAGAGCTCCACACAAGACACAAAGCTACCTCAAAGAAGCTTTCATTCTAGCTATCACGCAGAAAATGACAGTTATTGATGATTCTGATGAACATGAAGGGGCACATGATTCATCTCAAATTCATTCTATAACAATCTCTCTGCCTCTGACCTGCATTACTCCTATTCCAGACTCATTTTTTAATTTTAATTTTCTTTTGAAGTTCATAGGAGGTCTGTAAAGTTCTATTATTCTATTCTACTCTTTATTTTATTCATAATCTTTGTATGGTTTAAACAACCAAAATGAACATGTTTCCATTAATGTTCAGAAATATCTTCTTCCAAATAAATTACATAGATGCATGTACTGAGGTTCATTTTATTTTTAAATTTGCTGAGAAATCTGTAAAATTAAGCCTAATATTCAATAATTTTCTAATGAAATAGAGAGCAAAACATTAAAAATAAATGTCTAAAAAGATAGTGTAGCTATTGTTTGTTATCCTTCAGTCTATTTCCCATCATCGAAGGCCCAAAATAAAATGTAAAAATACAAAAATAAATATAAAATTAAGAAAATAACCTTAATAATAGAAAAAAATTTACAAGAACATAAAGGATTTATCTCAACAATTTAATTCAGCATTTCTTCAAGGAGGCAGGAATTTGTCAATAAGCAAGTCTTTGCTAACAGTAAGTTCCTGGAGAAGGATGACAAGCTGGCTGAAACAAATAAAACAGTAATAACACGACTGAGAAAAGGTAAATAGAATTCTGGAGCAAACAGTAGTAAAAATAAATGAGATAGTGAAGAATAAATAATAGAAACGCTGAGAAAGCAATGTTTTGGGATCGAATGCAACAACAAGGAAATTAAATTCAGAGAGAGATAAGAAATGAGAAAGAGAACAAGTACAAGTTGTCTTTTTTTCCTCTTGTTCCTTTATCCAAGAGAAACAACTGTCAGCTACAGGTCATAAAACTTTATAGACTAATGCCCTCTGACCTCTGACCCTGCGATTTATTTCCTCTGAACAGAGGTCTAGTCCTCCCTTCTCCTGAGAAAAATGAGGCAACATGGCTGGGTAGCTTCTCCCATCCATCAGGCAATGAGATGTGTCTCCAGGTCTCAATTTGCCACCAGCAGTCTTGCTCCAGGCCAAGTCGGGACTAGTTTATACACCAATACAAAGATTCAACAGATGCATTTTCCTTTAAAAAAAACCCACCATATATAAGATATATATAAGGTATGTATGTCTTATAAATCCTTTCTACTGCACCACAGAAAGCAAGCAGTTTCCAATTTAATTAACAGTCTTGAATTGCTCAGAGTCAGCAGAACCAGTTCATAATTGGGCAGAGGTGATCTGTCCCATTTGGAAAAAAAAAAAAAAAAGTTTCCTAAATGTAAAGGAAGAGTTCTTTCATTTGCATTGAGCTGTTCTACTTGGCAAATGGAAGCATCCATTTGTAAATGAGCACATTTCCACACACAGGCCATCAAAGAAGTATTTCCAGAAGAGCAAGTGATAATTAAAGTATACATACCCTCTTTGATGCCACTTGAAGCTGCAGGGAGACTGACTGGAGTCTGGGAGGGAACCAGGGTAAATCGTTTTTTTGTGAAGCCAAGACTGCTGGTAGCCAGAGTTGGCTCTTGCTCTCGGGGGCAAAGGAGACTGAGTCATGTCCCTTCATCGAGCTGATTTGTTCAAAAGGCACAAGAAGTTCCCAGGGATTTCATGCTTCTTTGAGGCAACCTGCATTTCAGATGGATGGGAAAGGGGGTGGGGGCAGTGAATTTTGTTGCTAGGTCTCCCAGTGACTTGCCAAAATTTTGCCTGTTTCTTTGTGAACCTGGTAACCACCCCAGCTGGGCTCCCCATTACTCTAAACAGGAAAGGGATGAATATGCCCAGTCTTTTTCAGCTTGCAAATGTGCCTTGGTGAGGGTAAACATGGCTGTGTTTGTTCACCCTGGGGAACGAGTCAGGCACGAAGTCCCTTTTGTTCAGGCTAAGAATGACCTCCCTTCATCTCAAGTTCCAGAGGGACTGGTGATTTAATCTGGAAATGTGAACATGAATCCTACCTGAGAAGGACAGCGCTTTCTAAAGTTGCCCGGGAGTTGGCAAGGTCTGTCTGAAGACCTTGGGAAACACAGGGATGCAGGTGATGCCTGGGAGACCCACTTTGGTCTGTGTACAGTTCCATAAAGGGAGTCTCCCAAATACGCAGGACAGCAAGCAGCTGGTCCAGTAGCGCCTCTGGTTTGAAATAGTTTTAAAAAGATCATGAGCTGCAGGAATGAGATATATCTTAGATGCCCTAGGAATAAAAAAAAGTATAGCCATGATTAGTATTTCAGTGTATGTTTCCTGAATAATAGATGCAGAGAAAAGAGCAGAGTAATGGGTATTTCTCTTTTCTTCATGACGATAGAGAGTGCATGAGCCTTGTACATTGTTGTGTGTGTGTAATGTGTGTGTGCATCCATGTACAGAGTTATATCTGGTGCCGGGGTGAGCTGATAAAAAAAATAAGCTATCACTCCTAACTTCAGTGGATTTTCAGGAAGAGAAACAGAGTATTATGACTATAGTACTCTTATAATAGTCTTATTATAAATAAGTCTTATAATAAGTCTTATTACAAATAGTCTTATAAAACTCTGTTTCTTATAGAAACAGAGTTGTATGACTATAGTAAGGGGCAAATACAAATTTCGTACTGATAAGTACCATGTAAGAGAAACAAAGCGCTCTGGGGGTTTAACCCTGGAGGAGATCATATTTCATCAAGTGAAAGGAGGAAAAGCTTTATGGTAGACATGGACTCTATGATCAACTTAGATGTGTGGGGAGGATTTCAACATATGGAGAAAAGGGACGGAAAAAGGGCATTCTACTAATCGGGCAGAGGGAGGACAAACATGTCCATGTGGGAAAGTACAGAACATGCTGGTAGAACAATGTGATTTAACTGAAGCATCCCATTCTTATAAAAAAAATAGTAAAAGATAAGAATGAACAGTCATCTTGGGGCCATATTAGGAAAAACCTTAAATGTTAGGCTGAGTGTTTGGTTTTTAACTAAATAGAGAGTAAAGAATCTTTGAAGATTTTTAACATAAGAAGTGAGATAATTGAAAATGCATTTTTCAGAAATAATGGGATATATTAGAAGGAGATTGGAAGCTGAAACCCATGAGACTAACTTTTCTAGTCATCTGATCAAAATGTAACAAATCTCTTATGTTAGGATTGTAGAAGTGGAAATAGTGAAAAAAAAAAAAAAAAAAAAGAAAAAGTTTGCAGAAACTCTGAAAGTAGAATCTACAGATTTGACCACTCATCGGATGTGCCTGGCAAGGGGGAGAAAATAGTCAGAGGGGGAGAAAATAGTCAGAGATGGTGCCTGGATTTCAGGCCCAGGAGATTGGAATAATAATGTTGTCACAGACAGACAAGAAAGTCTGGAGTCTTGGAAAATGTTGAGTTTATTTTGGAGTGCATTTGGAGTGTACTAGCTAGAAACAATTAGAAATGCTCAGCAGGCAGCTAAATTACAGGAAATAGGCCAGGGCTAAGATATAGAATTGGGAGTCCTTTACTTAGCAAATTGTTAGCAAGTCATTTACTTAGAAAATCCACTATGTGCCAGGCATTGTATGATGTACTGGGATTACAAAGGTAAACAAGATTCATGGCTTCTGATATCTAAGAGCACTTACAGTCTGCTGAGTGATACAGACAGGTAAACCCACCGGTCTCCTGCAAACTGATCATTGTTTGGGGTAAGAGAGAAACACAGGGTGTTATGGCATCCAGAGGAGTTTCAGAACATGTTACTTACACTGTGGGGTCAGGGAATGATCCCAGAGACAAGTGACCTCTAAGTGGCAGGAGATTGAGGCAGTGAATTGGGAAGAGCATCCCCATGCAGTGTGGAAGCTCAGCATAGAGTGACAGCAAGGTGCAAATGGGCAGAAAATAGAAGATGAAAAATAGTAAGAGAGAAGGCTGGAAAGATGAGGCCAATTATTTAGAGCCTTAAGATTACATTAAGGAATGTAGACTATCCAGAGAATCATAGGAAGTCGCTGACTGGTGTTATCCTAGTTTAATTTTGTAAAAATTGCTCTGCTACAATGTGGGAATAGAAAGAAGGAGGAAAAACACAGGGCAGTGAGATTCAGGAGACCTGGTCTTGAATAGTATCAATGTGGACTAAGAAATATGAATTGACTCAAAAGATAGAGGTACAAGTCTTCATGATTTCTTTTGTGGAGTAGGGGTAGTGGGAAAGAAGGGTCAAGAAAAACATCTAGTTTATCCTTGGCTACAAGGTGGTTGGTGTTACCATTCACTAAGTAACGAATACAAAAGTAGCTAGGGATAGTGTTTGTGTGTGTGTTTGTATGGGTGTGTGTTTAATTTGATTTGTAGGAAGAGAACCGGTCTTGTGATGCTAAATTGGAGATTATATTTAAAGGGAGATGTCCAGTGGGCAGTTGAATATGTGTTTGATGGGTATAAGAGAGGTCAAGTCTGAGGCTACAAATTTTGAAGGCATTATCACATAAATGAAAAGTGGAACCTCAGAAGAGTATGTACTTATTAGACACATTCCCAGGCAAATACAGGAAAGTGCCAAGATATATCCCTGAAGAATATCTATATTTAAGGGATAGGATGAGAAGGAAGAGACAACAACAAAGGCTGGGACACTTTTACCAGAGAGGTAGGGGAAAACCAGCAGAGAGTCTGTGTTCCAAAATACAAGGAAGGAATGTATCAACTAGCACAATGGGTTAACTGTAGTAAACATTGCGAAGAGGTCAGTGGAGAAGCCTGTATTGAATATAATGGAAAGGAATCATTAGCGTCTTAGGCAAGAGCAGTTTCTGTGGGCAGGGAGGAGAGAGGTCAAGATGTAGTAGGTTGCCACAGTGAAGATTCTAAAAGGTCAGGGAGCTTCAGTGGGACTGGTCTATTAGCTAGGCCAGAAAGTTGAGTGGTGAGAACATAGACCAAACAGCAAGGGCTGAGAACTGAGCAAGTTGGTGGGGTGAGAAGGAGGTGGAGGAAAGGTATGGGGACCATTTGCTCTAGAAATTCTGGGGGGAAAACAAGGACAAAAACTGTACTTAGAAGATCCATGGAACATGTTTGTCGGCAAAGAAGAAAGGGTCAGTAGAGGTGGAAAATTGGAAAGTACAAAGGAGAAACAGAAGAAGAAGCATTAGGCAGGCAGTTGGCGGGAACTCAGGTTTTAATGAGACCTCTCTCCTTGCCCCCTCATTCCACTGTCTCACACACACACACACACATACACACACACACACACACATATACACACACCGAAGTCAGGAAGTCAGGGCCTTAATGTAGTGATGCTGTGGATATTTCTTTTTTTAAATCTCCTAAATACTTAAAATTGAAGAAGAAGAACAAGCAGCACAGTCTGTGGAATAGACAGGAAGCATCAGAGAGTTGAGCCTTAAATACCCTAGCATAATACACCCATTGGAACGGCGTTAGCAAACATTTTTTTGAGAAGTCCTTTTGAAGGGTTAAGGTCCTTGGACTCTGAACCATGTACTTCTTTATATAAATGATATCAGCTTTGATGAAAGGAATACTCTTGGTCATGGTTATGGGAATGGGAGCCATAGGAGAGTGAAGAGTGATTTAAGAAAATTTGGGAAGGGTAAGAAGAGAGGAAAGATTATATCAGTACAGTTCAGCTGTGCCTCCCACCCAGGTAAACACCCTTCCCTCCTCTTCCTACAGCTCCTCTTGCCTTCCGGTAATAATCTTTCTTTCCATTTTTGTTGTCATTTACTGACTAGCATCCACGTTATTAAAAACAAAACTGTTCACAAAATGTTTTAAATAGCCTAGTAGCAGAAGCAGCTCAGTATCCAGGACTATCAGTGGGATCTGCATTCTGACATTTGGTTAAGCTCCCTGAAAGTAGCTAGCACAGTGGACATACTTTATGCGCATCATGGCAAAACAACCAGAAAGATACCTGGCTTCAACCTAGGCTCACCACAGGGTAACTGTAGAACTTCAATATGGATATTATGATAGGTAAGGAGGTTAAATATTTTGACTATCTTTTCTCGGGGGGTGGGGGAGCAGGGAAGAAACACTGGCCAGGTGCTCTGGGTCACACCCGTAGTCCCAGCATTTTGGGAGGCTGAGGTGGGCAGATCGCTGGAGTTGGAGACCAGCCTGGGCAACATGGCAAAAACCCGCTTCTAGAAAAATGCAACAAATTAGCTTGTCGTGATGGTGCACACCTGCAGTCCCAGCTGTTCAGGAGGATGAAGTGGGAGCATCTCTTGAGCCTGGGAGGTCAAGGCTGCAGTGAGCTGAGATCGCACCAGTTGCACTCCAGCCTGGGCGATGGAGTGAGACCCTGTCTCAAAAAAAAAAAAAAAGAGGAAGAGCATGCAGCGTTCTTTATTTTAAATGTAAATAAATAGCTAATTAATCCCAATAGTTTCTTTTTCTTTCATGATTAGCTCCAGGGACAGGAAGCAAGGTGTCTTAGTTTTCAGAACTTTTCACATTTTGAATGCTCAGTAAATACTAAGAAAGCAATACAATATGTGAAAATAAAAAGCTAGAATAAATCTGTCTCCTTTCTTGAATGTTGAGCCTTTAAGCACTCAGCAGGGAAGAAGCATTTATTCTAATATAGAGACAAAGCGTTGTTTGTTACAAATAGGGGGGAAAATCGAATTAAAAGTGGGATTTATGAAGCCCCTGCTTTGGCATGAGCAACACAGCAGAGTTGATACATCCGCCCTAATGCCAAAGGCATGGAGGCCTGATATTTGTGATCATAAGCCAGTTTCTAGTCTATTGGCTTTCTCATCAGAGGAGGTAGTTTAATGTCCTAAATTCAGCAGTAAATATTAGTGAATAAACTTAAGTAATAAGGCCTGAACTTCTTTTGCCTTCAATGCTTACATAAAAATGTCTAAAACTTGCCAAAGTAATCAGCTGAAAAATGAAAAACTTCAGTCATACTGGTTGTATCATGCAGAATAAAAACAACCAATTGGCTGAGTGATCTGACATTTAAGCCTAGCACCTAATAATCAGATCCAGTCAGACTATTTCTAATGATATCCATGTCATTCTTTAAAGGAAATGAAATCATGTAATGACATATTCTCCTCTCTTTGTTGTTGTTCTGTACACCTCCCCCAGAGTGCGCAGGCTCTGAATGGCCTGCACACGTGTCCCTTTGTTTGACAGCTACCCTGAGTCTATGGGTCCTGCTTTGTCTGGGTTGAGAGCCACAGGTGCCCTGCTAATAATACCTAACATTTACTGAGTGCTTACTAGATGCTGAACTCTGAATTAAGCACTTTAACTCCGTTATCTTTTTTTTTTTTTTTTAGACATAGTTTCACTCTTGTCGCCCAGGCTGGAGTGCAGTGGCAAGATCTCGGCTCACTGCAACCTCCACCTCTTGGCTTCAAGCAATTCTCCTGCCTCAGCCTCCCCAGTAGTTGCAACTGCAGACGTGGGCCACCATGCCTGGCTAATTTTTGTATTTTTAGCAGAGACGGGGTTTCTCCATGTTGGCCAGGCTGTCTCGAACTCCTGACCTCAGGTGATCCACCTGCCTTGGCCTCACAAAATGCTGGGATTACAGGCATGAGCCACCATGCACAGCCTCCGTTATCTCATTCAGTTCTCACAGTATCTCTGCATGGTATAAATTAAGAAATTATCGATGAAGAAATTATTGACTCAATAATTTCCCTTCTATAAAGTTATTATACTGATATTACTACACATATTATGCACTACAATATGTGTACAAAGACATTTACCAACCTGGCCAACATAGTGAAACCCCATCTCTTCTAAAAATACAAATATTAGCCGGATGTGGTGGCACGTGCCTGTAATCCTAGCTACTCAGGAGGCTGAGGCAGGAGAATCTCTTGAACCTGGGAGACAGAGGTTGCAGTGAGCCAAGATCATGCCACTGCAGTCCAGCCTGGTGACAGAGCAAGACACCATCTCAAAAAATAAAAATAAAAATAAATATAGATGTTTACAGTAATAATGTTTGTGGAAAAAAGGCATACTGAAAGCCTAAATTTTCGTCAACAGAAGACAGGTCAAATCAATGTTGGCAAAAGAATGAGTATGCAGCTGGGAAAAGAATGAGGCAGTTCTATGTGCACTTTAATGGAAGTATTTCTAAGACTTATTATGTGGAAAAACAAGGTGCTGAATATACATAGATACGTCGAGTGTGCATTGACTATTTCTGTGAAGAGACAAAGCAGCTAGAAGAATTTGATAGGAAGGTGTATCTCTGATACATGTGAGAAACTTATCTTTATTTTATATAAATATATTTTTATATATGTATATATATAATATATATGTGTGTGTGAGTATATATATATACACACAAAATCGATATTATTTACCCAACCTCAGAAATGGGTGTTATTATTTTCATTCTAAGGAAAAGTAGCTGAGTCTCTTAGAATTCACTAAATTGTTCAAATGCACACAACTAGTGAATAGCAGAGCCAGGATTTGAATCGAAGACAGTGTGATATATAAGCCTTATATTTTTATAGTATATTATTTTTCTTTCAAAATCCACAATGGAATAAGACAGCATTTTAGTTATCTTACAAAAATAAAGTAAATTTTAACAACAAAGAATCCCAATTTTAAATTTGTTCTTTATGATAAAATCTGCCTGCTTCAGTGATTAAATATGAATATAAATTCAACCATAGAAAAATTTTTCTCCACTAAATACTAGTAAAACATCTATATATAAAATAATTTTTTTCTGAAAACCCCAACTATTATGTTTCAACTAAAACCATTTCTAAAATCAAGTCATAAAACCAAAGAAGCAGAGAAAGGCAGAACCAGTTGTGTGCTGGAGGTGGTTCATACTGGCTCAAGAGAGCCAACCACTAAATTTTGAGAGTCGATTGTTAGAGATTGACATTATTTTAAAACCAATTATATAAACCTACAAGTAAGTAAATTATAAACAAAGGTAATAAACGTTACATCTTAATTAATTTAATATTATCTATGCTTTTTAGGTTATTTACATCTAACCAATCACTATGGTAGAAATATTATATAATGGCATACTGCTGTGAACCTCTTCCCAATTCTCCCTTCAGTGATGTCACATTGAGAACTCAAAATCAGACTTGATGATAATATTTACACTGAAGAAAGCAGCAAAGTCTAAAAATTAGAGCTTTTCTTTCTTCAGAAAGCTGATTGTTGAATAATTATGAAGCACACCACTGGATTCAATCCTCCTTAGTAGCATAAGTGTATAACTTTTGCAATTTATAGCCTTGTAATGAGGGAAAAGAAAAACAAACTTGTGACTATTGCAGTAAAAGATGACTACTAATAAAATCTAGCAATAGAAAATTGGCCAATGATTTCTGTGGTTGATTCTGGAAACTATATTTCCAACTATCTTTTATCAAATATACCAGTGTAGGTTCTTTTAAAAAAAGGAATGAAAAAAGAAAAAAAAGGCAATAATTTTTATTTTTATTTTTATGTATTGATTTTTTTTGAGGCGGAGTCTCGCTCTGTGCCCAGGCTGGAGTGCAGTGGCGCAATCTCGGCTCACTGCAAGCTCCGCCTCCCAGGTTCAAGCCATTCTCCTGCCTCAGCCTCCCGAGTAGCTAGGACTACAGGGGCCCGCCACCACGCCCGGCTAATTTTTTGTACTTTTAGTAGAGACAGGGTTTCACCATATTAGCCAGGACGGTCTCGATCTCCTGACCTCGTGATCCACCCACCTCGGCCTCCCAAAGTGCTAGGATTACAGGCATGAGCCACCATGCCCGGCCAGCTTCTCTTCTTAGGACCCATTGTTGGCAGTCACTTTTATTGGCGTGTACTGATGATATGTCTTGATGGAGGTGGGCAAACGAGTGAGAGGAACTGGGAGCACAGCAGTTTCATTAGCAAACACTAAAATGGCTAACAATTCTCCCTTTAACACTTCTGGCACTGGGTGGCAAGTCCGTCATCATGACACATTAGCTGAAGAAGCTCATCACGGTGGGGCAGCGCCCGGCCTTGTTTCTTTTCTTTTTTTTTTGAGAGGGAGTCTTGCCCTGTTGCCCAGGCTGGAGTGTAGTGGTGCGATCTCAGCTCACTGAAACGTCCGCCTCTGGGGTTCAAGCGATTCACCTGCCTCAGCATCACAAGTAGCTGGAATTACAGGCGCCCACCAAAATGCCCAGCTAATTTTTGTATTTTTAGCAGAGATTGGGTTTCACCATGTTGGCCAAGCTGGTCTCGAACTCTTGAGCTCAGATAACGCGCCCATCTTGGCCTAGAAAAGTGCTGGGCTTACAAGTGTGAGCCACCACGCCCAGCCTAAATATTTCATTCTTAAATAGAGATTGTACTTCTAATTTATAATCTCTTCTCAAGAAATTACGTGTGGGGTCCACAGAATGGAGGTTTTGTAGATGGATGTATTCTCTGTGTTATCCACATTTGCAGACTTTAAAATAAAAAAGAATAAGACAAAGGAGGAATAAAAATGGTTTTTTTTCCTCATAATAAAGGCAAACTTCTTATTTTCTGGAACACAATGGTAAATAAAGACTTCAAAGATTAAAATAATTTGCAACCCAGAAAGCAATCATAATGGAAACCAGTTTAAATGGAATTACTAAATGAGAAATGAATCTGCAGACAGTGCTCTATAAGATGTAGTAATGCGTGGCTATCACACCTGCAAGGAATATGGGGAAATTTTCTAATGGACTATGGGATAAAGGCTTGGAATCATAAAATATTTATAAAAGGCCAAAAGAAAAAAAGCCTAAAAACGTGTTAAAAAATTAGTGAGTGTCAGCTGGTCATGGTGGCTCACGCCTGTAATCCCAGCACTTTGGGAGGCCGAGGCGGGAGGATCACGAGGTCAAGAGATCAAGACCATACTGGCCAACATGGTGAAACCCTGTCTCTACTAAAAATACAAAAATTAGCTGGGCGTGGTGGTGTGTGCCTGTTGTCCCAGCTACTTGGGAGGCAGAGGCAGGAGAATTGCTTGAACCCAGGAGGCTGAGATTGCAGTGAGCCAAGATCACACCACTGCAATGCAGCCTGGTGACAGAGCGAGACTCCGTCCAAAAAAAGAAAAAGAAAAAAAATAGTGGGTGTTAAGTACATAAGACAAATGGTCTTATTGATAAACCTCAGGCTTCAACATTGTTCTTTTTTTTTACTGTACTTTAAGTTCTGAGGTACGTGTGCACAACGTGCACATTTGTTACATAGGTATACATGTGCCATGTTGGTTTGCTGCACCCAATAACTCGTCATTTACATTAGGTGTTTCTCCTAATGCTATCCCTCCTCCAGCCCCCCACCCCCCAACAGGCCCTCCCTGTGTCCCTGTGTCCATGTGTTCTCATTATTCAGCTCCCACTTGAGTGAGAACATCTAGTATTTGGTTTTCTCTTCTCATGTTACTTTGCTGAAAATGATGGTTTCTAGTTTCGTCCATGTTCCTGCAAAGGACATGAACTCACCCTTTTTTTGTGGCTGCATATTATTCCATGGTGTGTATGTGTCACATTTTCTTTGTCCAGTCTATCATTGATGGGCATTTGGGTTAGTTCCAAGACTTTGCTATTGTGAACAGTGCTGCAATATACATACGTGTGCATGTCTTTATAGTAGAATGATTTATATGATCTTTGACAAACCTGACAAAAACAACAAATGGAGAAAAGATTCCCTCTTTAATAAATGGTGCTGGGAAAACTGGCTAGCCATATGCAGAAAGCTGAAAATGGATCCCTTCCTTACACCTTATACAAAAATTAACTCAAGATGGATTAAAGACTTAAATGTAAGACCTAAAACCATAAAAACCCTAGAAGAAAATCTAGGTAATACTATTCAGGACATAGGCATGGGCAAAGACTTCATGACTAAAACACCAAAAGCAATGGCAATAAAAGCCAAAATTGACAAATGGGATCTAATTAAACTACACAGCTTCTGCACAGCAAAAGAAACTATCAGCAGAGTGAACAGGCAACCTACAGAATGGGAGAAAATTTTTGCAATCTATCCATCTGACAAAGGGCTAATATCCAGAATCTACAAAGAGCTTTAACATTATTCTTAGAGGAAAAAAATTAAGTTTGGTAAATGAAGGGGCTTGGTTTCATCTCTGTACAATCAGCTTGCATCAACTCCCTGCTGGTATATCATTTGCTTTAAAGAAGAAATGTTGCATATATTTATACATATTTTAATCCATTCTGGCCTTTCACATCCTCAAAAGGGAGGTTTTCAGTTAGGGTATTTGATTGCTCTCCAAGGACAATAGCATGTACTGAGAGACGTAATTAGGAGATACCAGATTAAGCTGATAGCATCTAAGGATAACTCCCTAGTCACACAGTTGTGTTTTTAGAAGTTGTTCTGCTGACTGAGGTTCACTGATGGCCTTACTAAAGAGAAATCTAACTTTTTAATTTATAAGACAGCCTTAAAGGAGTGTAGCTGAAGTTTCTTAACTCAGAAAAGCACTTGTTCATGATTACTAGGCATGATAGCTCAGGGACAATTACATTTGTACTATGTATGCAAAGCCTGCCCCAGCCTCTAGGCAGCCTAGTCACACATGTTATGTGATTTCAAAGAATCCAAAAGAATCCTCTCACTTTAAAAGAATTGTTACAGACTTCAGTCTGTTATTCTTAAAATCTACACTATTTAAATTACTGCACTGAATGAATTATTGCCTCCAAAAAAAAATAGTCTTGAAACCAAGAGAGCCTTAAATGTGTTATTTATTTTGTAATTGACATATTGTTATTTTACATATTTATGGGGTACAATTTGATGTTTTAGTACATGTATATGTTATATAATGAGCAAGTCAGGGTAGTTAGCATATCCTTCATCTCATGAATTTATTATGTCTTTGTGTTAAGAACATTAAAAAGCCTCTCTTCTAGCTGTCTTGTAATAAACAATACTCTACTGTTAACCAGGCACCCTGCTGTGCAAAAGTACAGTAGAATTTATTCATCCTGTCTAACAATAACTTCCTTGGGTTTTTTTTTGTTTTGTTTTTTGTTTTTTGTTTTTTGAGATGGAGTCTTGCTCTGTTGCCCAGGCTGGAGTGCAGTGGCACAATCTCAGCTCACTGCAGCCTCTGCCCACCGGGTTCCAGTGATTCTCCTGCCTCAGCCTCCTGGGTAGTTGGGATGATATGCACGTGCCACCACACCTGGCTAATTTTTGTATTTTTAGTAGAGATGGGGTTTCGCCATGTAGGCCAGGCTGGTCTTCAACTCCTGACCTCAGGTGATCTGCCCGCCTTAGCCCCCCGAAGTGCTGGGATTACAGGCGTGAGCCACTGCACCCAGCCTATCCTATCTAATAGTAACTTTCTACCCATTGACAAACATTTCCTGATTCTCCTCTCCTTCACCCCCTCCCTAGTCTCTGGTAACCACTCTTCTACTCTCTTTTATGAAATAAACTTTTTTAAAAAATATTTTACATAAGAGTGGTATCATGCAGTATTTGTTTCTCTGCCTGGCTTATTTAACAGAACATAATGTCCTCCATATTTATCCATGTTGTTGCAAATGACAGGATTTTATTCTTTTTATGACTGGATAATATTCCATTGTGTATATATACCTCATTTTCTCTATCCATTCATCCACTATTGGAAACAGGTATATTCCATGTCTTGGCTATTGAGAATAGTGCTTCAGTAAACATAAGAATGCAGGTATCTCTTCAACATACTGATTTCATTTCCTTTGAACATATACCCAGGGGTGGGATTGCTAAATCATTTGGTAGTTCTATTTTGTATTTTTTAAGGAAACTGTAGACTGTTTTTCATAATAGCTCTACTAATTTACATTCCCACCAACGATGTATAAGTGTTCTCTCTTCTCCATGTCTTTGCCAACATTTGCTTTCTTCTTTTTGACAATACCATTCCAACTGAAATGAAGTAGTATCTCATCATGGTTTTCATTAGCATTTCCCTAGTGATTACTGATGTAGAGCATTTTTTCATATACCTGTTGGCCATTTGTATTTCTTCTTATGAGAAATGTTTATTAAGGTCTTTTGCCCAGTTTTTATTTGAGTCATTGGGGTTTTCTTGCTGTTGGGTTATTTAATATATATTCTGGATATTAATCCCTTGTTGGATATACAGTTTGCAAATATTTTTGCCCATTCTGTGGTTGTCTCTTTGTTAATTGTTTTCTTCACTATGCAAAATATTTTTACTTTTATTATTTGTCTATTTTTGCTTTCGTTGCCTGTACTTTTGAGATCTTATTAAAATATCCTCGCCCAGCCCAATGTTGCAAAGCATTTTGCCTATGTTTTCTTCTAGTAGTATCATAGTTTCAGGCTTTACATTTAAGTCTTCAATCCATTTTGAGTTGATTCTTATATATAATGAGACATAAGGGTCTTGTCTCATTCTTCTACAGGTACATATCCAATTTTACCCACACCGTTTATTCAAGAGACTGTCTTTTCATCAATATGTGTTCTTGGCACCTTCATCAAAAATCAGTTGGCTGTAGGTGCATGAATTTATTTCTTGGCTTTCTTTCTGTTACTTTGGAATATGTGTCTGGTTTGCTTTTTGTTTATTTGTTTTTGCCAGTACCACACTTTTTTGTTTTTATAGCCTGTAGTATGTATATATTTTGAAGTCAGGTGGTGTGATGCCTCCAGCTTTGTTGTTTGCTCAAGATTGCTTTGACTAGAGTCTTTTGTAGTTGCATATTAATTTTAGAAGTTTTTTTTTTCTATTTCTGTGAAGAATGTCACTGGTATTTTGACAGGGATTCCATTAAACCTATAGCTCTTTTTGGGTAGTATGGCCATTTTAACTATTAATTATTTCAATCCATGAACATGGGATATCATTCATTTGTACCCTCTTTAATTTCTTTCATCAATGTTTTATAGTTTTCATTCACTATAGTGATCTTTCACATCCTATGTTAAGTTTATTTCTAGGTATCTTATTTTGAGGAGTAGCTATTGTAAATGAAATGGTTTCATTGATTCCTTTTTTCATATAGTGCACTATTAGTGTATGGAAACAACACTGATTTTTGTATGCTGAGTTTGTATCTATCCTGGAACTTTACTGAATGTATTATTTCTAACAGTGTTTTCATGGAATCTGTATAACTTTCTAAATGTGTAATCATGTTCTCTTCAAAAAGGGACAATTTGACTCTCTACTTTCCAATTTGGATGCCCTCTATTTATTTGTCTTGCTTCATTGCTTTGGCTAGGACTTCCAGTACTTTGTTGAATAGAAATAGTGAAATTGTGCAACCTTGTCTTGTTCCTGGTCTTAGAGAGAACTTTTCGTCTTTTCCTCATTCAGTATGATGCTGACTGTGGGTTCATTATTTACAGCCTTTATTATGGTGAAGTTCATACCTTCTATACCTCATTTGTTGAAAGTTTTTACCTTTAGGAAACATTAAGTTTTGTCACTTGCTTTTTCTGCACATGTTGAAAAGATAATGTGGTTTTTATCTTTTTAAATTTATTTTTTTAAGTTTCAGGGTACGTGTGCAGGATGTGCAGGTTTGTTACATAGGTCAACATGTAAACATGTGCCATGGTGGCTTGGTGCACCTATCAAATCATCACCTAGGTATTAAGCCCAGCATGCATTAGCTCTTTTTCCTAATGCTGTCCCTCCTGCCCTCCCCCAAGAAGCCCCAGTATGTGTTGTTCCCCTCCCTGCGTCTATGTGTTCTCATTGTTCAGCTCCCACTTGTAAGTGAGAGCATGTGGTGTTTGGCTTTCTGTTCCTGTGTTAGTTGCCTGAGAATAATGGCTTCCATTTTCATCTATGTCCTTGCAAAAGACATGTTCCTTTTTATGGCTGCATAGTATTCCATAGTGTATATGTATCACTTTTTTTTTTATATCCAATTTATCATTGATGGGCGTTTGGGTTGATTCCTTGTCTTTGCTATTGTGAATAGTGCTGCAATTAACATACACATGCATGTATCTTTGTAATTGAATGATTTATATTCCTCTGGTTATATACACAGTAATGGGATTGCTGTGTCAAATGGTTTTTCTGGTTCTAAATCTTTGAGGAATTGCCACACTGTCTTCCGTAATGGCTGAACTAATTTACATTCCCACACCAACAATGTAAAAGCGTTTCTATTTCTTCACAGCCTCACCAGCATCTGTTGTTTCTTGACTTTTTAATAATCATCATTCTGACTAGCTTGAGATGGTATCTCATTGTGGTTTTGATTTGCATTTCTCTAATGATCAGTGATGTTGAGATTTTTTTCATATGTTTGTTGGCTGCATGAATGTCGTCTTTTGAGGAGTGTCTGTTCATGTCCTTTGCCTACTTTTTAATGGGGTTGTTGCTTGTTTCTTGTAAATCTGCTTAAGTTTCTTATAGCTTCTGAATATTAGACCTTTGTCAGATAGATTGCAAAAATTGTCTTTCATTCTGTAGGTTGTCTGTCTGTTCACTCTGATGATAGTTTCTTTTGCTGCACAGAAGCTCTTTAGTTTAATTAGATTCCATCTGTCAATTTCTGCTTTTGTTGCAATTGCTTTTGGTGATTGCATCATAAAATATTTGCCCATACCTATGTTCTATATGGTATTATCTAGATTTTCTTCTGGGTTTTTATAGTTTGGGGTTTTACATTTAAGTCTTTAATGCATCTTGAGTTAATTTTTGCGTATTTGGGTATCACCTGGTTATCACCAGTGGAGGCTGCAGAACAGCAAAGATTGCTGTCTGCTCCTACCTCTGGAAGCTTCATCCCAGATGGGCACTGACCTAATGCCAGCTGGAACTCTCCTGTATGAGGTGTCTGGTGACCCCTGTTGGGAGGTCTCACCCAGTCAGGAGGCAAGGATCAGGGACACACTTAAGGAAGCAATCTGACTGTCTCTTAGCGGAGCTGGTGCACTGTTCTGGGGGAAGCCCCCCTTGTCAGGATCACCCAGACTTTTCAGAGCCAGTAGACAGGAAAGATTAAGTCCACTGAAACTGAGACTTTGGCCACCCCTCCCCACAGGTGCTCTGTCCTAGGGAGATGAGAGTTCTGTCTGAAAGCCCCTGGCTGGAGTTGCTGGAATTCCTGTAGGGAGGCCCCGCCCAGTGAGAAGGGATGGATCTGGGTCCTACCTAAAGAAGCAGTCCGGCAACAATCAGCCACAACCACTGTGTTATGCTCTGAGGAATAATGCCCAGTCCAAACCTCCCAGTCTCTCTAGCACTGGCCAGGGGAAACTGCTCACTAGAGCCACAGTAATGGTGGTCTAGTTTTTGTCTTTTTTCTGTTAATGTGGTATGTCACATTTATTGAATTGCATATGCTGAAACATCCTTTTATCCCTCCAATGAATCCCACTTAATCATTGTGAATAATCTTTTCACTGTGTTGTTGAATGCAGTTTGCTAGTATCATGTCAAGAATTTTTGTATCTGTGTTCATCAGGGATGTTGGCTTTTAATTTTTGTTGTTGTGTTATGTCCTTCCCTGGTTTTGTAATCAAGGGAATGCTGGCCTTGTAAGATGAGTTTGGAGGCATTCCTTCTCTTTAACTTTCTGTAATAGTTTGAGGAGAATTGGTATTACTTCCTTTTAATTGGTAGAATTCATCAGTGAAACCATCAGATCCTGAGTTTTTCTTTGATGAAAGACTTTATTACTGATTCGATTTCCTCACTCATTATTAGTCTGTTTAGACTTTCTATTTCTTCATAATATACTTTTGGTAGGTTGGATCTGAGAATTTATCAGCTTCTCTATGTTAACAACTTTCTTTGTGTGTAGTTCATAATACTTAAACAACAATGGTATAGTTGCTAATAATAGTCTCAGGATTCTTTGTAATTTTTGTGATGTCAGTTGTAATATCTTCTGTAATTTCTAATTTTATTTATTTGAGTCTCTCTTCTTTTTTAGGTCTTGCTAAAGGTTTGTCAATTTTATCTTTTCAAAAAAAACCTCTTCATTTTATTGCTCCTTTGGATTATTTTTGTTGTCTATATTTATTTCTTCTCTAAGCTTTATCACTTTCTTCCTTGTACCAATTTTGTGGTAAGTTCTTTTTTAGTTTCTTGAAGTGCCACATTAGGTTGTTTATTAGAAATCATTCTACATTTTTGAAGTAGTCATTTATTTCTATGAATTTTCCTCAACTGCTTTTGCTGTGTCTCATAGGTTTTGGTGTGATGTGTTTCTATTCTCACTTGTCTCAAAAAACTTTTAAGTTTTCCTCTTAATTTTGCTATTTACCCCTTGATTATTTATGAGCATGTTTTCTAATTTTCATGTATTTGTAAAGTTTCTGAAACTTTTCCTGTTGATTTGTTTTATACCATTGTGGTTAGAAAAAAAATACTTGATAGGATCTTTGTTTCTTAAATTTGTTGAGATTTGTTTTGTGAACTAACGTATGTATCCTAGTGAATGATCCATGTGCAGTGGAGAATAATGCATATTCTGCAACTGTTGGATGAAATTTGCATATGTCTCTTAGGTAAATTTAGCCTATACTGCCATTTAAGTTTGAATTTCTTTGTTGATTTTCTCTCTGGATGATCTGTCTCTTACTGAAACAGGTGTCAAAGCTCCCTAGTATTATTGTATTGCAGTGTATTTCTTCCACGGAATCTAATAATATTTGCTTTATATATTTGGGTGCTCCAGTTCTGTTTGGGTGCACATATGTTTAAATTGTTATATCATCATTAAATTGATCTCTTAAAGTCTATTTTGTCTGACATAAGTGTGGCTATTCCTTCTTGCTTTTAGTTTTTGTTTGCAAAGAATATCTTTTTCCATTTCAACACTTTCAGTCTGTCTTTAATGGTGAGGTGAATCTTATATACGCAGCATACAGTGGGGTCTTTTTTTCTTTTTAATCCATTCATTCATGCTATATCTTTTAATTGGAATTAATTCATTTTTTAATTCAATGATATTATTGATAGGCAGGAAATTACTTGTACCATTTTGTTGTGTTCTGGTTGATTTGTAGATCTTCTGTTCCTTTCTTTCTCTCATTGTTTACCTGTTTGGTTTGGTTTTCTGTGATGCTAAGCTTTGTCTTCTTTTTTGTTCTTGTTTCTATATTTGCTGTCATTTTTTTTGGTTACCAGAACAGAAAGAGTTGTGTAGTTATAATAAACTATTTTAGGCTGGGTGCCATGGCTCACACCTGTAATCCCAGCACTTTGGGAGGCTGGGGCAGGCAGATCACAAGGTCAGGAGTTCGAGACCAGCCTGGCCAATATGGCAAAACCCTGTCTCTACTAAAAATACAAAAATTAGCCAGGTGTGGTGGTGCTCGCCTGTAGTCCCAGCTACTCGGGAGGCTGAGGTAGAAGAATCGCTTGAACCCAGGAGGTGGAGTTGCAGTGAGCCAAGATTGCGCCACTGCACTCCACCCTGGGTGACAGAGCGAGACTCCTCCATCTCAAATAATAATAATAATAATAGACTATTTTAAGCTGATAACAACCTAACTTTGATTGCATAAAAATACTATAGACATTCTCCCTCTATCACCAACAATTTATATTTTGGTTGTATTAATTTACTATCTATTGTGTGTTCATTTGCCACTAATTGTAGCTATTGTTAATTTGGCCTTTATTCTTCATACTAGAGGACTGAAAGCTTTACATAGCACCATTACAGCACTGGAGTATTCTGAGTTTGATTATAAATTTACCTTTAAAAGTAAGTTTTATACAATTACATGTTTTGTGATAGTAATTATTTTCTTTCTACTGTTAGTTGTAGCACTCCCTTAAGCATTTATTGTATGGCCAGTCTTGCAGCAGTGAAGTTCCTCAACTTTTGCTTATCTGAGAAGGTGTTTATTTCTCCTTCTTTGCTGTAAAATAGCTTTGCTGAATATATTATTTGTGGCTTAGAGGTTTATTCTTTCTTTCTTTCACAGCTCTGAATATATTATCTCATTCTCTCCTGGCCTGCAAGATTTCTGCTGAAAAATCTACTCAGTGTAATGAGGATTCCTTATATGTGACTTGATGCATTTCTCTTGTCACTTTTAGAATTCTCCCTTTATATTTGATGTTTTTATTATAATGTTCTCTGGAGGGATATTTTGAGGTTGAATATAATTGGAGATTTTTGAGCTTCGTGGATCTAGTTGTTCATATCTCTCCCCAGGTTTGGGAAGTTTTCAGCTATCATTTCATTAAATATGTTTTCTGTGTTAAATATGTTGCTTTTTCTATCTCTTCTCTCTCTGACATTTCTATAATGCAAATATTTTTTCACTTAATGGTGTCTCATAAGTCCTGTAGTGTTCTCCGTTCTTTTTTATTCTTCCTTCCTTTTTAGCTCTGTGACTGGGTTATTTCAAAAGACCTGTCAAGTTAAAAAAATCTTTCCTCTGTTCAATCCAGTCTGTTATTGTAGGTTTCAATTATATTTTTTATTTTATCCATTGACATCTTCAACTCTGAGATTTATGTTTCATTCTTTGTTATCTCTGTCTCTTTGTTGAACTTTTCATTCAGATCATGAATTGTTTTCCTGAATCTTTCGAATTGCTTGTCAGTATTCTGTTGTATCTTGCTGAATTTCCTTAGGATTATTATTTTGAATTCTTTTTCAGGCATTTGTAAATAACCTTTTCTTTGGGGTCTGTTAATGGAGAATTATTATTCTCCAAAATTATTATTCATTTGGAGGTGTCAGGTTTCCTTGCTTTTTCGTGTTTCTTGTATCCCTATATTGATGTGTGTGCATCTAGTAGAACAGTTACTTTTTTCAGTTTTATAGAGTAGCTTCAGTAGGGAGAGAATGTTTCTTCTGTATATGGGTGCTAGGGTGTTGCTTAGGTATGGTGGTACATTGGCTTTGGTTTGGGTGGATTCAGTCATGTGGCTCTGTACAGCTTCTTCAGCCATAATCCTCATCGGTGATGTCTGTAATTGCTTCAGTGGCCTAAGCTATGGGAGTTTGCGATGGTGGTGGCACAGTTTTGCAAAGAATTTGGGCACTGGACTGATTGCCAGGCCAGGCATGAGTGTAGCAGGACGGCTGGCTGTGCAACAGGCTCTCTGTGGGACATATGTAGGCACAACCAGCTGTCTGGCTGTGCAGTTGATTCTGTGGTTGAGCAGGGCTGCTGCCACATTGTCTGTCAGGCTGGGCAAGAATTGTGGACCCAATGGTCTAGCCATCTGTGTGGCAGTTTCTCTGGGGGGGGTGGGACCACCATTGCATTGACTCTCAGGCTGATGTGGGTGTGTATGAATGCAGTGGGCCAGCAGCTGTCTGGCAGCTTCCCCACTGTGCAGGTGCACATGTGCCCCAGGAGTTTGGGTGCCACTTGGATTTGGGGTCTTGGTTATTCCCTCAAGCCAGGAAGCTGGGGTCATAAGGCTGCAGGCACCCACATGAACATGGTGGAATGATGGCAGGACCTTTGGGATGGAGAGAGAGTTAGTAGCTACTGGCCTCGAGGGCAGGACACATTCTAGCAGTGGGTCTTTCGATATGGCAGTGTGTCATAGGAGCTTAGGTCATGGGAGTGGGAGATGTAAAATGGGCTGTTATTCTCAGGCAGTGCAGCCACACACACTCTCATCAACTCTCCAAACAGGATTCAGGGCCTGTAAAAACTGGGGGATTCTCCCGTAGCAAGTATTCTTAGCATCTGTGACACTAATGGGGACCACTGACAGTCTCCAGCTTAGCTTTTCCTCATACGAAGTACTCCTCGGCTCAAGTCAATCCTAGTGGAGAAAGAATGTGGCAGAAGCAGGATGCTTTGCGCTCCTCGCTATGGTGCTATCCTGCGCTTCCATGTTCTATGGGGACTTTGCTGCTCCTCTGGTGCTTTTCAACAGGCTTTTTCAGTCACCTCCTCAAAATATAGTTGTTTATTCATTGTTTTGTTCCCTTTTTATGGGAAAGGGGATGAGTGCCAGGCAACTTTTCAGCTATCTTGCTGACATCATTCTTTTAAATGTGTATTTAAAGAAAGAAAAAATAAATAAAGGCTGGGGAAAAATGAATTAAGAATTCACTTTAAGAAGCTGGAGAAAAAGGACACAAGAGTAAACAAAGAAAACAAATAGGAAGAAAGTATAAATAAAAGAGCCAAAATTAATAAAGAAAAAAGGTCTAAAAGACACTGTAAGCAAAGAATAAAGACAAATGATAAATTAGAAAATATTTGGAATTCATGTTACAAAAGGCTTATTGGCAATCAGAAAAGTGCAAATTAAAACAAAAAAAATTAAGTTATTACTTCACATCTTTCACATTGATAAAGTTTTAAAAGTCCCACAGTAACAAATTTTGGTAAGGATATGGGATAATGAGAAATTCACATACCACAATTTAAATTGTACAAACACAATAGAAAGCAATTTGGTGACCTTATAAAGTCAAAAATGCCATTCCCAGAAACTCAACAATTCTACCTTTAGTCAAGTTCTATAGCATATTTCTTGCATATATCTTCAACAGAAATGTGCAAGAATAATCATTTCTTAATTAGAAGTACAACAGAATTGGAAATAAATGTTTATCAATTTAAGAGGACAAAAATAATGTGTTATACTTTCACAGTAAATATTACATAGCAGTTAAAACGAATTCACTATTGCTATCAATGCAAATATATATTAATACAGATAATTTTCAAAAATGTAATTTTAAGAGAAGAAAGAAAAATATGGAACGTACTTACAATAGGATGTAATTTGCATAAGATGTAAAAACGTGCACCCTATGTTTTATATGTTTAATACAATTAAATATTAAAAGTACAAAATCATTGACAGGAAGGATATAAAACTCCAGAACAGTGCTTACTTTACGGGGAAGGGAAAAAGAAAATGGCTTTGTAGAGGGGTATACAGGACCTTCTATTAAATGTGGCACATTTTTCTTTAGTAAATAGGGCAAAATGGTAGATTTAAATAAAACTGGCAGTGGCTTCAGGATATTTGTTTTATTTTTCTCTAGACATATCATGTGAGTTGTAAATCTGTCATAATAAAAATTAATAAGAGAATAAAATGTACTCTTTAGAGCATCTTCTAAAGTTATTTTAATAAGAAATCGTTCCTTACTCCTTTGAATAGAAATTAATAGAATTTTATCTGATTTGGTCATGAATTTCTATATCTTGTTAAGTTCATAGTTTTAGAAACAAATATTTGATGTTAACAAATCATATTTTTATCTTTTCTTTTTTAAATTAGAAACGGAGTCTTGCTCTGTCACCCAGGCTGCTGTACAATGGTGCGATTTCGGCTCACTGCAACCTCCGCCTCCCAGGTTCAAGCGATTCTTCTGCCTCAGCCTCCTGAGTAGCTGGGATTACAGGCACCTGCCACCATGCCCAGCTAATTTTTGTATTTTTAGTAGAGATGGGTTTTCACCATGTTGGCCAGGCTAGTCTTGAACTCCTGACCTCGTGTTCTGCCCACCTCATCCTCCCAAAGTGCTGGCATTACAGGCGTGAACCACAGTGCCTGGCCACTTTTGTCTTTAAAACAACTTTAAGAAAGTTGCCTTTCCCTCCAGAGAAAAATATTTATTTTATTTATAGAAAAATAACAAGAACACACTTAAACACACAAACAGCCTCACACCTACATAAATAAAACATACTCACACATATACACATATGTGAACACGTATGCACACGCCTACCCACCTATATACATGTTCATCCACACACATACTCCTAATTTCTCTATAGCAATGTGGTATTTACTGCACATTATTTTACATAAAATTGTATAACTATTGTCCTTTAAAAAAACACACAAAAACAACAAAAAACCTTTTTTATCCTAGGTTTAGTAGTATATGTCCAGGTTTGTCTTAGGTAAACTTGTGTCATAGGGGTTTGTTGTACAGATTATTTTGTCACCTAACTACTAAGCCTAGTATCCAGTAGTTGTTTTTTCTGATCTTCTCCCTCCTCCCACCCTCCAGTGTCAAGTAGGCCCCAGTGTCTGTTGTTCCTCTCTTCATATCCATTTGCTCTATTTACCTGCATTTAGAAGTGAGAACATGCGGTATTTGGTTTTCTCTTCCTGTGTTATTTTGCTAAGGATAATGGCCTCCAGCTCCATCTATGTTCCTGCAATGGACCTGTTCTTATTCTTTTTTGTTGGTGTATACATACCTGAGTTTGATTCTATTTGTGCTGCAGAATCGTAAGACAGTTGTGATGAGGTATGTTTGTGGCATTGCTGGATCATGTGCTCACAGCTAGAACACCATTGGTTTCTTTCACAATTCTACATTCATTTTGCAATTTAATTTGTTTCACCTCAAAACCTCTTAGATCTGAAAGTTTTGAAGGTCATCCGAGCTGCTAATTTTGTGATAAGTGCTTTGTCTCCTGACATTTCAATTTACTCGCTTTTAGTAATTTCTATAGGCTGCATTCATTTTAGCATTAACATACACTTCCTTTTCAGGGAGGAAGGAAACAAACTACCCCTAATGATTTATGACTTAGAAGTTTGCATATGCTGCATTGGGAATCAGTTTTAATAATAATCTTCATGATACTATTTCATTTATGGTTCATATATAATATGGCAATAGCTCAATTCCTGCATGTAAACAAAATTTGACATTTAACGGAAAATTAAAGTATTGGGAAATGAGCTTTTTCTTTTTAAAAATAGGCCATCTAATAAGATCTATTTGTTGAGCTGATATTGTTTCTAGTGATTAAGTTTTGTGTTGCCTAAAGTGTTTCTCTTATGGCGAATGATTGAGAAAATAATTATAATGGGCTATGTCTTTGACAGAGTCTATAAACACTGAGATGGCACCACATGATTAAATTTATGTTCAGATTGTAGAAATCGTTGCTGCTTAAGAAGAGAACAAGCATATTGATCTTTGAGAGTGAAATAAGGCAAGATGAAAGGAATAATTCAATCTGGCGGTATTGGTGTTCCCATCCATAGCAATACAATTATACAAATTACATCTCTCCTAACCTTGCCCCTCCTTCTTCTCCTCTTTAAGTTTAAACTCAAGACCTCCTAATCAAATGTTGTAAAAAAGATTTTGTTTTTATTTGCCTTGCTAAATCAGTCTGTTTTCAACAGAAAAAGGCTTTGGTGTGGTCCCTGAAAAATGTTCTCTTGTAATTCCTGTTTGAGGTGGAAACATGAAGAATGCTTCAGCCTGTTTTAATCATTTTGCATGACTCCTCTTTGGTCCTGAAACCCTATGACTAATATGGGCACTTGGGGAGGTAAACAATGAACTCATTTAGGCCAATAGGGTACAATTTAATGCCAAGGCAGTCACTGAGCTACTGTAGGGTGGTAGGGGAACATCTGGGTTTGTGAATTCTTCAAGATAAAAAAAAAATAGTAATAATAAAGAAAGCCCTATGGATCTAAGCCAAGCTTTGTTTGAGATGAAAAATTCAGAATTCCTCTCTAGTAACTGTCGTGTACTAGATTTCACCTAAAATGTCTAGGAATGACTCAGAATGTAGAAGAAATTCTGGGAGATAAATCCTTTTTTAAAAAATCTAGGCTTCCCTTTGATTGGGAAAATGACTCAATTTAGAGGGAGTTACCATTCCTTCTAGAAGCAGTGGCTTGGAGGGTCCTTCTGTTTGAACACCAGGATCTCCCTTGTAAAGCTGTTCTGCTCGCTAGTATTTTACTCTGAGAACTACTCAGTCTCTTATTTGTCTTGTTAATATTGCAATTTCATGTTTCTTCTGCCTGCTCAGCAGTTAATTCACTTGAATGTCAATCTGCTCCTTCGTATAGGTAGATCTACCAAGGTATGATACCAGTGTGATGCTAAGTTAATGTTCACAGTAACCATGACGCAAGCCTTCATTTTTACTCAGATCTCATACATTGATGGCACTTTCCATATCCTCGTTTCTCTTGCGTCTGGAAATTTCTCCATTGGTCCCCTTCATACATCACTGTTTGTTCATCAGTGTTTATGGAATATAATCCCTTAATATGCTCCATGAAAAGTAAATTTGAGAAATACTGCAGTGCAGTCAGTCCTGCACTGTTAAATGTGGTAGCCACTCACTATGCACAGCCGTTGAGTGCTTGAAATGTGGCTAGTTTGAATTGAGATGTGCTACAACTTCAAACTACACACTGATTTTGAACACTTGCTATGCAGAAAAATATAAAATGTCTCAATAATTTTTACATTGATTAAATGTTAAAATAACATTTTTGATATACCAAGTTAAGAAAATATTATTAAAATAAATTTATAATTCTTCTATTTTGCCTTCTGGAAAATGTGGCTCACATTGTAAATAACTGAGAAGTCTCCAGAATGGCACCACTGTAGTCTCTTTTGGAAATCTACAATATATAATTACATAATAAGAGTTCTGAGAGGTCTCACAATAATAAATTCTGTTTAACTTGGTTAAAACCTGTATTTCCTGTACCTCATTGACCATGGGATTTATTTTAACATAAGAACTATACATATTCTCCAACAGCTAGTAGTTTAAATAAATCCACTTTGGAAAACGGTGTTTAAGGCTCCATGCATGAGAAACCTTGATTCTACTTTTCCTATGTTGCGTGCTTCCTGATTCTCAGTACGATACAGAGGGCAGGGGTTTGACAGTACAAATGCCTGTCTGTTTAGTCCAGATATCACAAATATGCCTGGTATTCCTGATATTAATATAAATTAGTTACTTATACTTTCACGGATATTGTTGTCAATAAAGCTAAGTGGAATTCAGATTCATAAATGTGCTAATGGCTCTTCTCCATCATGAACATTAACCTTCATTTGGGATTTGGCAGTGTTGAATACGTATGTAAATGTAATGATTTGATAGCATAAGAGGATGGAATTTCTATTATCTTCATAATCATAATAGGCACTTAAAACCTTGTCTGTAGTTATCCTGAATCATAGGAAGAAGTGAAATAGTCAAGATCATGGTAAAGAGGACTGAAGAAAGAAGTAATAATCATAAAATATTAGTTAATTTTGAAACAATTTTCATATCCCAGCACTTCGCTGAGCACTTTATTAGCCCCATCTCAATTGATTCTTACAATAACTTTATTAGTTAGAGATACATTCTCTCCATTTCACAGACAAGGAAACTGAAGTTTGGAAAAGTTAAGTAAATTGATCAGAGTTTCATAGCCAATAAATTATGGAGCCATGAACTCGGAGCCTATATCTTAATTGCTGTGACAATTATACGGTAGCATATGCATGTATAAACCTCCTTCCAGGGAAAACCCCCAAGGACTGAATGAAAGGGAGCAAGGTGTGTGTATGTGGCCAGGGGGAGAAGGGGAACTTTCAATGTCCTTTTCTCCTTTATAAAAATCTGTGCAATATTACCACAAATATGTCTTCATGTTGGTTAGGAGAAGGCCAAAAAATATTTATTTGTAACCCTTAGACTTTTTTTTTCCTGGAACCTTCCCATTAATATTAAACAATCTTTATCTATATAGGCTACATTTTCCACAGACAAACCAGTGTTCCTGTACATTAGATGAGAAAAATGGCTGATTCCAAAACTTGCAGTACAGTGAATATGCCTTGTCTTCTGTCACCGTATTGCTTTGACAAATACTGCTCTCTCAGCTGAGAATGTCTTTGCTTCTTTTTTTATCTCCTTACTCAAACTGTTTCCACAAATCCCATCCCAGATGTCACTGCCTTCAGGGACCTTTACCTAAATCAAATCATCCTCTACTCCAAGCTGGCTTAGATGAGTCACCATCACCACAATGGATATCTTTAACCTGATGTATTTTGCCTTATGAAAAAAAACCTATCATACTATTTTGAAGTGTAACAGTAAGATGGGCCTAGTAGTAGGTATTTGTCACATGCATCTAAGCTCTCTTTTAATGTTTAAGAAATGTTTTTCACATAGTCACTTATAAGAGTAGGTAAAAAGTAGAGCTTACTTCTTTATGATACAGTACACCAATTGTGTTTAGTGTCTTTGGAAGATTTGGATGTGCCCAGACAGAGTGGTAAGCCTCAACAGAGAATTTCAAATAAGGTCTGCAAGGTTTGAGACGGAAGTCATGCCCATTTGAAAAACTTACAAGACTTTGTTAGAGTCAGCTTTTCCCCTTGTAACTAGGCATATAATTATGGGTTAATTGATGATTTTATGTACTGGGCAATTCACTGTAAACTAGATTTCATCTATACACTAGCCAGCAAGTCAGGGATGCCCTGAATCACTCCATCATCATATGAAAGCATTTCAAAAAAGGCCTGGCTTAGGCAAGTCCTGAAAGCATAATTATTTTGCATGAGCAGAAAGCTTTTAACCCAGTGCAACTGACCTTAACACATAACCAAACCTCCTTCAGCCCCTACCTGTTGGTTATTCCCTAGACTAGTTGATTGAGAAAAAAATATTCCAACTGAATTTACATGTGATGTCACCGGTTAGGTTCTCCAGAAGTAGATGCTGAGATGGAGTCTGGAATGCAGAATGTTTATTAAGAATCAACACCTGCTAAAGGGAGAGATGAAAAGCAGGATTGAGCACAGGAAGAAGTCAAATGGTGATATAAGATAAATAAAACTTGGTCAACCCCATGGAGAACTTAAAAGCATATTCATCACCATTACCCTGCTTTGGGCCCAAATAATGGAGCCTTTATATTTCTACTTCAATCAGTCATTGAACATGGGCTTCCCTGGAGAAAGTTTTGTCGTGGGACAAGATGGCTCTTGCACTTGAGGCAAACCCTGAAGGAAGTGACAGCTGAAGCCTGTCTGATGATAGGTGAGGCAACCGATTTTTTTCTTGAAATAAATCCTTCTGATGAGGCAGAACTCTTTGAATAGTATATCTGATTGTTCACTATTCCTTGAAGGAATTAAGGCCTCAGTGAAGACTCTGCATCCTGAGATAACAAAATCGAAAGACTGGTGTCAAAGTGGCTTAGTGGAGCATGGATGGACCTCTTGGAATGGGCTAAAAAATGGAAGAAACTTTGTTCTGATATGACTGTTCATTAGAAGGCCTTCTTGGTGGGGAAGGCTTTCAATAATTAGGTGGCTTTCAATAATCAACATCACTCTCCTTGTGAATGTTGGTCAGCCTCTTTCCATAATCTCTTTTACCCCTAATCAATAGGCTCAGAAACAAAGCAGCCTCGGTGTCAAGGATAAAAGTGATGTAGGAGCCTAGCATTATAGACCTCATCTCCCTAAGGCTGACCTGTTTACTTCCACTGATAAGTAATCAGTCAGTGAGTAGCAGAAACCAATGTGGAGTGGCCTCCCTTACACTCCCCCTTCAATATGGGATACTGTCTCAGAGGAGCCAGGCATTTATTGAACTTCAGTTACATTGGATCCTTGACATGGAAGGGATGGAAACTGGGTATTTGGTGACTGTTCTGTTTTCTCTGCACACCATACTAAAAAGCCATATCACCAAGTGAAGAATCACAGAATGCCCTATTAAACATTGTGGTACATCACAAACATTGCTTCTAACCAAGGAACACTCACTTTATGGGAAATGAGGTAAAGACGGTAGACTTAGAACTGCATTCTCTAAAAGCAGCTGAGCATGGAAAACAATGGCATGGCCTATTAAAAGACTCAGGCACTATACCAGCAGTAAATTCTCTGAATGATTACCTGGTATATAATGCTATTTCTCCCATAACCAGAATATATGGGTCTTGGAACCAGAAGTTGGAAGTGGGAGGGGCCCTTCATACTATTAGACCCAGTGAGCTCATGATTTCCTTCAAAAAATTTGCTTCCCTTGCCCTGTGACTTTGGCTGAAGTTCTTAATTCTCAAAGACAAAATGTTTCTTTCCATCATGGATCTCTTATCTTGGCTGACTATAAACAGGAAATAGGTTTGCTGCTACAAAATGGAAAAGAGAGGAGAATGAATAGGACATATAAAATCCCTATAATTTTTTTTCTAGTGGTAAAATTTAATGGAAGACAACAGTAAATCTATATAAGCAATACCACAAGGCATTCGGATACTTTAGTGATGACAGCTTGGTCAGAGAACCCTAACCAACAGAAGTGGCTAAAAGCAAAGGGAATGTAGAATTGGTAATAAAAGAAGGAAATCATGACAATCAATTATTGCCTCTAGACCAACTTCAGAAATGAAGACTACAGCTCTTACTCATATTTCTTTCTTACTCTGTGTTGTATATAATTAGAAATTTTAACTTATTTTTCTTTCTCCCTTTCCCCTCTGTCTTATACAGTGTTCTGGGTGGTAGTAAACTTTCCAGTCTAGTCCATAATATCTGGACTTGTGACAGAACTAAAGGAGAATGGACATCAGCCAGGGATCTCTGCTTGTTGCTAGAAGCAAAAATTGTGAATTTTACTTCTGGAAAGAGAGTAATAGGCTTTATGGCTGTAGGAGAGATTTTTGCATCATTTTGCTGAAAGCACTTTTTTAAAAGTCCAAGTGTTTTTACTGTAACAGATTGACATGTTCCTGGAAACCTCATGTCCTGAAAAATCATTTTCAAATAAATATAGGGCTTATCAAAAATAGTTTGCGACAAACACTGAAAACCTATGCCTTTTGTAACCAAAGCAATCACAGTCAAAATAAGTATCCTAGTCCAATTTAAAAAGAAGGATGTTATAATTCTTAATACAACTTTTAACTAGAGAAAATCTTGTACTGTTTTAAGAAAGTTATATATAAAAAAGGATCAACTACGCTAACTTATGAAGGCATGGGCAAAATGCACAAATGTTGAGCAAAGCCATTCAATAAGCACTTGTTGAGCAGCGTACATGTCAAGAATAAAAGAAGAGAGAGTAATGGGAATGGACACATTGTATAATTATAATATTGTGCTCCACCACAGCCTTCTGTGTTCAACTGTGTGAGCATGCACTCATTGTTACTTGATGGCACAAAACATTTGTATGGTGAGAAAAATCATAAATAGATCAATGAAACTTTTGTATTATACTGACATCATCAACCAATTGTGCAAGCTTATTTCTTTATAGACATACATGTTATCAAAGCAGGCTGTGTAAGTAAGGAAAGAAGAGTGCACACTGATTTGGAATAACCAAAATCAGTGATGTACTGGATATTTGTCACTGTGATGGTCCTATAGTCCAATACCATTTTTAAGTTTGGAGAACTCTACAGAAGCTGAAGATTTCAGCTTCTGTAAAATTTCATTTTCCTAGCTTCTCTTGGACCTGGAGCAAGGCATATTACCTAGGCTCACCAGCAAACAGACCCACACTAACTTTTAAAGCAAGACTCGGGAGCAGGTTGTTCAGCTTCCATGTAGTTGAGTGGTTTTGAGTAAGTTTCTTAATCCTGAGTTCTAGTTTGATTGCACTGTGGTCTGAGAGACAGTTTGTTATAACTTCTGTTCTTTTACATTTGCTGAGGAGTGCTTTACTTCCAACTATGTGGTCAGTTTTGGAATAAGTGAAATGTGGTGCTGAGAAGAATGTATATTCTGTTAATTTGGGGTGGAGAGTTCTGTAGATATCTATTAGGTCTGCTTGGTGCAAAGCTGAGTCCAATCCCTGGATATCCTTGTTAAGTTTCTGTCTCGTTGATCTGTCTAATGTTGACAGTGGGGTGTTAAAGTCTCCCATTATTATTGTGTGGGAGTCTAAGTCTCTGTAGATCTCTAAAGGAGTTGCTTTATTAATCTGGGTGCTCCTGTATTGGGTGCATATATATTTAAGATAGTTAGCTCTTCTTGTTGAATTGATCCCTTTACGATTATGTAATGGCCTTCTTTGTCTCTTTTGATCTTTGTTGGCTTAAAGTCTGTTTTATCAGAGACTAAGATTGCAACCCCTGCCTTTTTTTTGTTTTCCATTTGCTTGGTAGATTTTCCTCCATCCCTTTATTTTGAGCCTATGTGTGTCTCTGCACATGAGATGGGTTTCCTGAATACAGCACACTGATGGGTCTTGACTCTATCCAATTTGCCAGTCTGTGTCTTTTAATTGGAGCATTTAGTCCATTTGCATTTAAAGTTAATATTGTTATGTGTGAATTTGATCCTGTCATTATGATGTTAGCTGGTTATTTTGCTCGTTAGTTGATGCAGTTTCTTCCTAGTCTCGAAGGTCTTTACATTTTGGCATGATTTTGCAGCGGCTGGTACCGGTTGTGCCTTTCCATGTTTAGCACTTCCTTCAGGAGCTCTTTTAGGGCAGGCCTGGTGGTGACAAAATCTCTCAGCATTTGCTTGTCTGTAAAGGATTTTATTTCTTCTTCACTTACGAAGCTTAGTTGGGCTGGATATGAAATTCTGGGTTGAAAATTCTTTTCTTTAAGAATGTTGAATATTGGCCCCTGTTCTCTTCTGGCTTGTAGAGTTTCTGCTGAGAGATCCACTGTTAGTCTGATGGGTTTCCCTTTGTGGGTAACCCGACCTTTCTGTCTGGCTGCCCTTAACATTTTTTCCTTTATTTCAACTTTGGTGAATCTGACAATTATGTGTCTTGCAGTTGCTCTTCTCGAGGAATGTCTTTGTGGCATTCTCTTTATTTCCTGAATTTGAATACATAATGAAATGAAGGCAGAAATAAAGATGTTCTTTGAAACCAATGAGAACAAAGACACAACATACAAGAATCTCTGGGACACATTCAAAGCAGTGTGTACAGGGAAATTTATGCCCACAAGAGAAAGCAGGAAAGTTCTAAAATTGACACCCTAACATCACAATTAAAAGAACTGGAGAAGCAAGAGCAAACACATACAAAAGCTAGCGGAAGGCAAGAAATAACTAAGATCAGAGAAGAACTGAAGGAGATAGAGACACAAAAAACCCTTCAAAAAATCCATGAGTCTAGGAGCTGGGTTTTTGAAAAGATCAACAAAATTGATATACCACTAGCAAGACTAATAAAAAGAAAAGAGAAAAATCAAATAGATGCAATAAAAAATGATAAAAGGGATATCACCACCAATCCCACAGAAATACAAACTACCATCACAGAATACTGTAAACACCTCTATGCAAATAAACTAGAAAATGTAGAAGAAATGGATAAATTCCTCAACACATACACCCTCCCAAGACTAAACCAGAAAGAAGTTGAATCCCTGAATAGACCAATAACAGGCTCTGAAATTGAGGCAATAATTAATAGCTTACCAACCAAAAAAAGTCCAGGACCAGACGGATTCACAGCCAAATTCTACCAGCTGTACAAGGAGGAGCTGGTACCATTCTTTCTGAAACTATTTCAATCAATAGAAAAAGAGGGAATCCTCCCTAACTCATTTTATGAGGCCAGCATAATCCTGATACCAAAGCCTGGCAGAGACACAACAAAAAAAGAGAATTTCAGACCAATATCCCTGATGAACATCAATGCAAAAAATCCTCAAAAAAAAAAATACTGGCAAACTGAATCCAGCAGCACATCAAAAAGCTTATCCACCATGATCAAGTGGGCTTCATCCCTGGGATGCAAGGCTGGTTCAACATACGCAAATCAATAAATGTAATCCAGCATATAAAAGAACCAAATCAAACACCACACGATTATCTCAATAGATGCAGAAAAGGCCTTTGACAAAATTCAACAACCTTCATGCTAAAAACTCTCAATAAAGGGACGTATCTCAAAATAATAAGAGCTATTTAAGACCAACCTACAGCCAATATCATACTGAATGGGCAAAAACTGGAAGCATTGCCTTTGAAAACTGGCACAAGACAGGGATGCCCTCTCTCACCACTCCTATTCAACATAGTGTTGGAAGTTCTGGCCAGGGCAATTAGGCAGGAGAAAGAAATAAAGGGTATTCAATTAGTAAAAGAGGAAGTCAAATTGTCCCTGTTTGCAGATGACATGACTGTATATTTAGAAAACCCATCGTCTCAGCCCAAAATCTCCTTAAGCTGATAAGCAACTTCAGCAAAGTCTCAGGATACAAAATCAATGTGCAAAAATCACAAGCATTCTTATACACCAATAACATACAAACAGAGAGCCAAATCATGAGTGAACTCCCATTCACAATTGCTTCAAAGAGAATAAAATACCTAGGAATCCAACTTACAAGGGATGTGAAGGACTTCTTCAAAGAGAACTACAAACCACTGCTCAATGAAATAAAAGAGGATACTAACAAATAGAAGAACATTCCATGCTCATGGGTAGGAAGAATCAATATCGTGAAAATGGCCATCCTTCCCAAGGTAATTTATAGATTCAATGCCATCCCCATCAAGCTACCAATGACTTTCTTCACAGAATTGGAAAAAACTACTTTAAAGTTCATATGGAACCAAAAAAGAGCCCACATTGCCAAGACAATCCTAAGCCAAAAGAACAAAGCTGGAGGCATCATGCTACCTGACTTCAAACTACACTACAAGGCTACAGTAACCAAAACAGCAGGGTACTGGTACCAAAACAGAGATATAGACCAATGGAACAGAACAGAGCCCTCAGAAATAATACCACACATCTACAACCATCTGATCTTTGACAAACCTGACAAAAACAACAAATGGGGAAAGGATTCCCTATTTCATAAATGGTGCTGGGAAAACTGACTAGCCATATGTAGAAAGCTGAAACTGGATCCCTTCCTTACACCTTTTACAAACATTAATTCAAGATGGATTAAAGACTTAAACGTTAGACCTAAAACCATAAAAACCCTAGAAGAAAACCTAGGCAATACCATTCAGGACACAGGCATGGGCAAGGACTTCATGTCTAAAACACCAAAAGCAATGGCAACAAAAGCCAAAATTGACAAATGGGATCTCATTAAACTAAAGAGCTTCTGCACAGCAAAAGAAACTACCATCAGAGTGAACAGGCAGCCTACAGAATGGGAGAAAATTTTTGCCGTCTAACAAAGGGCTAATATCCAGAATCTACAATGAACTCAAACAAATTTACAAGAAAAAAACAACCCTATCAACAAGTGGGCAAAGGATATGAACAGACACTTCTCAAAAGAAGACATTTATGCAGCCAAAAGACACATGAAAAAATGCTCATCATCACTGGCCATCAGAGAAATGCAAATCAAAACCACAATGAGATACCATCTCACACCAGATAGAATGGTGATCATTAAAAAGTCAGAAAACAACAGGTGCTGGAGAGGATGTGGAGAAATAGGAACTCTTTTACACTGTTGGTGGGACTGTAAACTAGTTCAACCATTATGGAAGACAGTGTGGCAATTCCTCAGGGATCTAGAACTAGAAATACCATTTGACCCAGCCATCCCATTACTGGGTATATACCCAAAGGATTATAAATCATGCTGCTATAAAGGCACATACACATGTATGTTTATTGCAGCACTATTCACAATAGCAAAGACTTGGAACCAACCCAAATGTCCAACAATGATTGATAGACTGGATTAAGAAAATGTGGCACATATACACCACGGAATACTAGGCAGCCATAAAAAAGGATGAGTTCATGTCCTTTGTAGGGACGTGGATGAAGCTGGAAACCATCGTTCTCAGCAAACTATGGCAAGAACAAAAAACCAAATGCCGCATGTTCTCACTCATAGGTGGGAATTGAACAATGAGAACACTTGAACACAGGAAGGGGGACATCACACACCGGGGCCTGTTGTGGGGTGGGAGGAGTGGGGAGGGAAAGCATTAGGAGAGATACCTAATGTAAATGATGAGTTAATGGATGCAGCACACCAACATGGCACATGTATACATATGTAACAAACCTGCACGTTGTGCACAATACCCTAAAACTTAAAGTATAATAATAAAAATAATTTTTTAAAAAAGCAAGACTCCTAATGCAAGAAAGCAGAAATGGGGAGGAACTCTTTCAGATAATGTCAACAGTTGCAGCAAGATCAGGTTGCTTAGGGCAGCAGAGTTAGAGGTGAAAGTAGCAGTCTCCAGTGACCAATACCAGATGTATCTCCAGGACAAGACACAGGGTCTAGTGCCTGTGTTTGCAACATTGATGTTCTTCCTGCTTCTACAGTGATGTCATTTTGGACTTGTTTTTTGCTGTTTTGACCTGAATCTGATTCTCTTGTTATTTGGTAGATTCTTTGAGCTACTTCATGTCCTCTAGTAAATTTTTTCCCACTTAACTTAGACAGCATAGCTTTTGTAGCTTGCAACTAAGAGCTTTGACTGTCACAGTCATCTAGACTCTGAAGGATTTTAGAGGAAGGGTTGTGCCTCTTATCATAAGAGTGCATACTGTTGTGCCTGGAAGGCAGAAACCACTCAATATAATGCTTGTCTCATAAATAAATGAATAGATGACATTGATATGAGAAATATATTTGCCATAAAACCAATGAGATTCAGTACTATAATAGTACATCAGACTTGGAATAGCATTAAGATATCAATATAATCCTAATAATAGGTATTCTAATAATTTTTTCTAAATATTTCTACAAATAGTAAATCTTTGCACAAACAACAGAAAGTATTTTTTATCTTAATCATTTGATGTTAGAAAATGTATTTTAATACATTATTTTATAAGAAAATAAAACTTACTATTTGGTTATTTCTTTTTTCTTCCTGATGCTAAGATGTTTGTCATAGTTACCTTCATTATGGTTTGAACTCTCCAATATATTCTGCTGCCACTTTGGAAGTTTTTATTATCAGATTTTAACCCCTATCAACTAAAGAATAGTGACTCCCTCATAACTGCATAACCTTAGCATTCCATGGAAAACTTATATGGGCTCTAATGCTCTTAACACTTGAAACTTACTTTTGATATTCTCATTTCTCTGGATAAAACAACTAAAAAATTAAGAGAGTTCGGCCAGGTGCAGTGGCTCACACCTGTAATCCCAGCACTTTTGGTGGGTGGATCACTTGAAGTCAGGAGTCTGAGAACAGCCTGACCAACATGATGAAATCCTGTCTCTGTTAAAAATACAAAACAAGCCAGACATGGTGGTGCATGCCTGTAAACCCAGCTACTTGGGAGGCTGAGGCAGGAGAATTGCTGGAACCTGGAAGGCAGACGTTGCAGTGAGCCGAGCTCGTGCCATTGCACTCCAGCCTGGGTGACAAGAGTGAAACTCCATCTCAACAAATAATAAATGAATAAGTTCATGATTGTAGCAGAGAGCAAGAGGAATTAGTGAGATTATTTATAGGTTATTGAGGGCTGACATTTACTTGCAGAATTTCCTTATATTTTAATTTTGATGATTGAAAGGCAGATTGTATCTAATCGGGATCAGATAGCTCCTGCAGTCTTCCTTCAGTATTCCAGCCGGAGGAGTTTGGACAAGCATTAAGAAGTCAGTATCTCAAATCTCTAAAACAGAAATGGTTCAAGGTAAGAAGACAGGTTAGGGAGGAATATGAAAGAAGTTGGGCTACAAGGGTACATGCTGAGCTGCTCTTAAGCTGCTCTTTTGCACTCTAGCAGATAGCAGATGCCTATATGCTCCCGAATTAGCTCTTTGTTTCACACATCACAAAAAGGAAGATGCTATTATTGTCGTTTTAATCTTGACAGCAGATAAAAGGGAAGATTGTATATAAGCAATACACTTTCCTCTAAGCTTTTTTTTCCCCTCAAAAAGGTAAAGTAAGGGAGACCATATATGCATGAATACAATATATTCATTTTGGAATTGGATTAAAAAAATCAGTGGACATCACTTTGTTCCCACCAGTGTAGGTTGTAAGGTGCTTTAGTTAAGAAATTTCCCAGGCTTCATTCTTTAGGTAAATGTCTTAGATTGCTATCCATCCATGAAAAATAGAGAAATGAAAGAAAGAAAAGACCTACTGTCTCCACACATGGCTGACAGTCAATTTTCTACTATACTTTTCATTTAAAGTGTGCATTTTGAGATAGTTTCCAATCCATTTCTGGGAGAGCTATTACATTTGATCAGGTTTCATGCTGGCAAACTGAGTTCTGGAGCCACCAAGGATCCCTCAACACTTTACCATCAGCTGATTAAATTGGTCTCAATTTCTATGGTTTTGTACGTGAATTGACGGACATATTATCTCACACTCGTGAACTCTAGGAGTCATTATAGACTCTGAGGAATAGCACAGGGTTCATATGAAGAATGAAATGGGTACAAGGGCCCACTTAAGCTGATATTCATACTGTAAGGGTCTTCCCAGAACTTTGGTTGGTTCCTCAGATTTGGAAATATCTGAAGGACGCAAACTGGTTTGAAATTCTTCCTAGATATCCAAAACTCCTTGGGACCAAATGCTTTTATTCTATATGCAGTAAGCTAGGCACCAAGGGACACCCCAAAGAAGCACAGGTTCATTAGCACAGGTTTCTCTGAGTGGCAGACAAAATAACTCAGAGAACTTTAGAGGACACACTAGTCTGGCTGAAGCAGAGGAGGAGAGCCTTTTTGACCCTTTGGATCACTGCTCCATCCAGATGCTCTAGAATCCCTTTTACCCATTCTGTGTATCCAGCGCCAAGGTTGGGAGTGCTTTAATTTTAATGCTTTTCACCTGCAACTGTCTTCAATGGCCTGGCCTTAGACAGCTAAAACAGCTTTGCCTACAGTGCAAAGAATCAAAAATATACAGTAATTTGCACTGCCAATATCTTCTTCCTGGGAGAAGCCAACAGTCAATGATTGACTCATGTGGGAGTATAAAAGCTCAGCCTCCTTCCATGAAGACAGGACAAATGTGAGGTATAATTTACGCTCCAGAGCTCCTCACAGGATCAAGTGGGGTCTGGAACTCTTGTTTGCCCTCTTCCTCTTCCCTCTACTGCTTCCCCACTTTCTTACCAGTTTTCCTGAGAACACTTCTTAACAAATCATGTGCTCAGGGATCCTTGTCTTAAGGCTTGCTTCTGGAGAATCTGACATAATGCATCTTATTGGAGAGTTGGGACTTGCTCTGGAGCCTGAATAAGAAATAGGATTGGATTTGGAAGGGAGAAGGGAGAAGAGCTCTATTCCTGAGAAGGTAGAATGAACAACATGAGAAAAGGAACAAAAAGGCTTCAGTCCAAACTGGTGTGGTATACTGGAATACAGTGACAAGAACATTACGGCTGGATTAAAATTGGATGGTTGTGAAGTTTGGCCTTTAGTGTAGCCATCACGCAAATAGTGAATATTTTACCCCATGGGTAATTTTTCAGCCTTCTCCCACTCTCTCCCTTTCTGGAGTCTCCATTTCCGTATTTATATCCATGTGTACCCATTGTTTAGTTTCCACTTATAAGTGAGAACATGTGGTGTGTGACTTTCTGAGTTATTTCACTTAAGACAATGGCCTCCATTTCCATCCATGTTGATACATAGATGTTCCATTCTTTTTTATGGCTGCATAGTATTCCATGTTGTATATGTACCACATTTTCTTTTTGTCCAGTTCTCCACTGATGGACATTTAAGTTGATTACATAACTTTGCTATTGTAAATAGTGCTGCAACAAACATATGAGTACAGGTATCTTTTTGATAGAATAATTTCTTTCCCTTTTGGTATATAGTACTGGGGATTGCTGGATTAAATAGTAATTCTATTTTTAGTTCTTTGAAAAACCTTTATACTGTAGTTTAATTTGCATTTCTCTGATTAGTGATGTTGAGCTTTTTTTTATGTTTGTTGGCTGCTTGTATGTCATCTTTTGAGGAATGATGGTTCATGTCTTTGCCCACTTTTTGATGGGGTTGTCTTTTCCTTGTTGAATTGTTTGATGCCTTTTAGATTCTGGATATTAGTCCTTTTTCAGAGCATAGTTTTAAAATATTTTTTTCATTCTGTAGATTGTCTGTTTACTTTGTTGATTGTTTCTTTTCCTGTGCAGAAGCTTTTAGTTTAATTAAGTCCCATTTGTCTACTTTTATTTTTGTTACATTTGCTTTTGAGGACTTGGTCATAAATTATTTGCTTAGGCCAGTGTCCGGAAACATAAAACTCATGATTTAATCTGTTTTACTTTCTTCCAGAAAACCTGGCAGTCAAAATTCTAAGTACTCATCTCAAGTTATAAAGATGTCCAAAATTAATCATATTAGGAGACCTAGATGAGACAATTTCTCTTTAGGCCTCACTGCAGCCTAGAGAAGAGAGAACTCTACAGCCAAGGGGCATGCTCAAATTAAAGTTTGCTACATTTTTTTTTTGTCTTGCACATAACTGGAAGTGAATGCTAAAAAGAAAATAAATGTTATTTTAAAAAAACTACTGTTTAATCTTTAGCAAAGCAAGCAAGTACCTTCATAAGTTTAGCCCCATGCCACATTTTTAACCTTTCTGTTTAACTACTCTTCTCTGTACATATAATTGGTTCATCCTTCACTGAGCTCCTTGTCAGTATTCGAACATACTATGCTACTTCACACCCTCATGCTGCTCCTCAAAATGTCCTTCTATCCCTTCTCTGCCTGACACACTTCTGTTCATTTTTCAATACCCAGCTCAAATGTCATATCTTCTACCTTATCCTACCTTTTCAAGTAGATTTTTATTTCTATCTTCATGGGGTTTTGTTTTGTTTCTTTTTTTGAAATAGGGTCTCACTGTGTTGCCTAGGCTGGAGTGCAGTGGTGTGATCTTGGCTCAGTGCAGCCTAGAGCTCCTGGGATCAAGCAATCTTCCCACCTCAGTATCCCAAGTACCTGGGACCATAGGCACACACCACCATGCTCCACTAATTTTTGTATTTTTTGTAGAGGTGAGGCCTCACTTTGTTGCCCACGCTAGTTTTTGTGTTTCATTAGCACTTGGCATGTTGTTTAATATAACACTTACATTGTCTTTAACAAGTCCCTAGGAATCTAGAAAAAAAAATGTACTTATTTTTATTTTGTTTCTCCTCCCTATTGTAGTGCCTGGTACACTCCTAGAGCTCCCTAGGTATCTGTGGGTTTTGAAATGAACTGTATAAACTTGGATTAATAATGTGAGGCCAAATTACAAAAGCTCTTGGACAGTAAACTAATTTGAATTATAGCCTTAAAATATGATGAAACACTTAGGATTAAGTGAATGAGAGAATGTGCTGAATATTTGGGGAAAGCGATAAAGCCATTACAGTCTGCTTCCTGTCTTCAGCCTCCCCTAACACACAACTAGATCTAAACAGCGATGGTGTAGTGTATTGGTAAGAGTATTAGCCAGAGGAGTGGTTGTGCAAACTGGTCAATACAATTCTGATTAAGCATTTGTTATTTCATATATTTACTAACATATTTGAGAAGTGGTTTCCTGAAAGCATAATGATTAAGAACAAGGAGTTTTAATCTGAGAGATTTAGAGTGAAATAGAGACATTGCCAGTTACAACTGTGTGACTTTGGACAAGTTATTTTTCATTGGTGAAATAAAGATAAAGGCACTGACCTCATATGTTTGTTGCGAAGAACAACAGTTTGCCTCAAATATTAGGTACTATAAATCACAATATGATTGAGGCTTTCTCTGACAAGTATACTCCATTTTATCAGGGGGGAGTCCCTCAGAATATCCCATTCAAAATATACCAGCATTAGGTTATTCCATATGCAGTTAAAAATGGAATTCCAGATTAAGGGATAAACCATGTAGAGGCATAAAATATATGGCATGCTCAAACAACGAGTATCATGACTCCTTCATCTACTCCTATCTCCACATCCCTTCCCATAGATTAAAGCAGTGGCTAATCCAGGCCTAAACTCCTCAAACCTCACTCTCGCCTTGAAATACTATGGGATTTCTGGGTCTTGCTGAACTATGAGAATATCCCCAAGTCACTAACTTATTTTCAAGTGTTCTCTGTTAATGTCCAGCAATATGGTAAAGTAGTTTCTTCTGCTTCTTTCTGATCAGAAATTTTACCTGGGATCATGGAGATCCACACCCTCGATTTCTTCAACTCTTCTTCAGCCAGCCCATTCGACACTACAAGGATTGTACCCATAACTGCTATGGAGGCCAACTTCACCTTGTAGGTTCTCCATCTGGGATTTCTAACTTCCTATTGCACAACACACACCCATGCACAAGTATTAATCACACGTGACTGATCCCTCGGGTAGAATTTTTTCTATTCTCTGCTACCCTTAATGTAGGATTCACAACATTTTTTTATGCATACAAAAGAAACCTCTACCATACTTAATAAGAAATACATATTATTCAAAATCCTTAGGGATAATAGGGACATATATGAAATAATTGTTACATAACACATATGTAGCATTTCACTCAAAAATTAATCACTAGTCATTCAATGTTTATGCCCAAGATTCCTCACTTTCCACTACCAGCACTTAACTCTGTCTACTAACACTAGCTTCTACAGCTGCCCTGACCACAGTCCTATGCACCTTTCTTACTTCCTGGTTTCTCTGTAGCATTCGCTATTTATTACTCATGTGTTTCTTTCCTTCAAACAGGCATCTTCAAACCCTTGTTTAATAAAATATTTAAGTTTGTAAAAGATCCTTCAGTTACCAGGATCCACCTGCCTCAGAAAACAGACAAGGACTTGTAAATGGTACTTTTTTGAATTAACATTATTGTTTTCTGATCACACAAAGACAGATAAATAATCATGCAGGGATATTAATGGGTAAGCTATCAAGAAGTTCAGGGACTATATGTCAACAAGCCCCTGAGGTGCTTTTAGTCTGTTTGAATTTACTCGATTTCTCCAACTCTCTGAAAATTTTCCAAATTGATTAGGTCATTTCTACCTATAAGTAGTTTCATAACATGAAAAGCAATATGCCTAAAACTGAATTTACCTTGAACTGAATTTACCTTACTCAACTTGCTCTCCTGATCAATTCTCATTTCTAACACTTCTATTTTTCCTTAGTAGTTCATGTTTGAAAGCTAAAAACAATCCTTGACATACTTCTATACTTTATTTTTCATATCCAGTATGTCACTGGTTAATTCTTTTCCTAAATGCCTCTCAATGTGAAGTCCTTTCCACAGTCGCTCTGCTAACCTATTCAAAACCCTCCATACCTTCTGCCTGAGTACTACAAACTCTGCTAATGAGTCTACCATCTTGCAGTTCTTCCTGCCCATCATTGATAGATGATTCTTAATATCATTTCCCTTTTCAAAAATCTCCAATGGCTCCCATTGCTTAATTGTTGAATTAGTAAGAGTTAGTATCATTAATTATTGTTTAATGACTGATTCAAACAAGCAAGAAAAATGATACTGGAAGTGGGTTTGGCCCATCACAGGAATGTTGAGGTATCAATATGTTGTACATATAATTAATCATCTTCTAGAGGTACTTGCCAAACAAGAAGAAAAATAAGAAAGAAGTATGAGAAGAGGAGGAGGAAAGAGAAGAAAAATAATGAATAGATTGAGGAGAAGAAGAGGAAGGGAAGGATGGAGAGAGAACGGATGAAAGAAAGAAACTCATCTAAGGCTATTATATAATTGCCTTTTTCCAGATTGCTTACTTCCTTTAAACATCTGGATTTCTCTTTTTGTGTAAGTCCAATTTTTAAGAAAAAACAAGTTCGTTCTAAGCAAAAACAAAAAAAAAGTAAAATTTGTAAAACTAAAGAAAAAGCAAATCACTTGGTTTGACTTTAATGCTTTCCTGGAAAATATTAAACTAAGATAGCTCTATTCCAATTTTCCAATTTAGAAACAGGAAATAGAAAAATATTTTGTGGCTTTCTCATAAAAGACAGAACATTCTGTATATTTGAACCCTGCATGGCTCAGATGTGGTGCTTAACATGTTTTCTCTTTTCTTTTTTAAGATTCGTTTCTACTACCTTTGCTTATGTGTGTTGATTAGTATGTCAAAAAGAATATCAAGACTGACGAATGGTAGTCTGTATTTAAGGCATGTTATTGGTGCAAGAAATAGAAAGTAAACAACTTTAAAAGTGAAAAGCAAGCTTTCTTAACTAATCTGTGTTTTTAGGAGTGAATGCAGAAGCATGATTGAGAGTGAAATTAATGGTCAGAATTCTTCAACCAAAAATAATTTTGTTTTAAAGAAAGAATAAAAAGTAATAACTGCTGCTGATTTTAATATTGAGCTTGGCTCTTTAAGTCACCCAGTAGGAAATCCATCGGGATGTAGGCCCTAATGTGAAGGAGTTGAGTTAAGGTCATTTAATTAAATTTAAAGATTTTCTTACCCATGGGAAAGGGCATAATTAGCTGTTTTCTAACGCATTTGACCTGAAGATGCCTGAATCAGCACATAATTGAATGTATTAATAGAAGTAGCAAATTCTAATTATGAGACTTAGTTGTTGGGGTAGGGGAAAAAAGAAGTTATTCATTATTTATTCGAGAGAGTTCATACAAGTGTAGAAGAGGGGGAGGAAAAGAGGCAATTACCAACTGTCTCAGGTCCACAATCGTGCAGCCTCACATCGTGGTTCTTAGGAGAACCAGGCAGCTGAAGGCGTGAGTCATTTTGTTATTCCCACGAAAGATCTCAATCTGCGTGCCAAATAAATTACCACTAAAAATAGAGTGAAGCACTCACAGCAGAACGTACCAGCTGGACTGATGCCTGCATCACAGATTAACTCTGATATATTGGGCTTTGGTATGTTGCTGTGATGTTTCTGAGGGCACATATATCCAAATCTACACACTAACAAGCTGTTCTCAAATGGAGTTCTACTAAGTACTTGGGTTGTGTGGTGCTTATGCAAGTTTGAGTAAGATGTGGTTTCTTTTTAAAGGAAAACAAGTCTCATGAACTCTCTCACTCCAAAATTATTTTAATATGTTAAATACTTACACAGGTAAAAACTATGAACTTAATTAAATATAAATTCTTATACTTATCAGCTCTTGTACAATTAAAACGATGAAGAAATTTATAAAATAAACAATGAACCAGTAAAATTCAAATCAACAAATTTGTGTGATAGATGATACTATTTTGTTGATCTCCACTCAAAACCCAGATATGATATTGGCTACTATGACATAGATTCTGCTGAGTTTATCATGTCTAACCCACTGTGTTCCTTGTAGTGACTCAATTCTCAATCACTCTTTTTTATTTGAACTAATGCAAAACTGACCCTTTTATTATATGGCATGAGGGCATTTGGCTTTCATTTGCATTAACATGACATTTAAATATTAAGCAACCTTTTTTTCTTATTACTCCTAGGTAATTAATGTAGTATTACTGATCAAAATAAACTAAAACATAAACTCAGATGCTGAGTATAATGTATAGTATGTTATATTATTTTGCTTTCTTAGCAGATACAGAAACTACTATTTTGTTTCTTCTGATTCATACATGCATTCATTCACTCAACAAAAAAAAGAGTAGTGTTTTCTATGTATTAACTACTGCAATTAATGATCATGATGATTATGATCAATGCTGCACAATCCCTGGTCAACGAAAATTTTTAAAACTTTAAACTTGAATGTTCAGCAATAAATTATATATCCAAAGAGCTACAATTCGTGGCTACATTAATAGGGTTAAGAAAGTATGAAAGTAGCAGAGCACATCTCACTGGACTGGGAAATGAAGCCCAAATTAAAAATAATTACAACAAAATAATGATGATTCTTATTACATTTCACACATACTCTTGAGTGCCTGATAGGTGCAAGTCATTGGTTGTGTGTTATCTTGTTGAATCTTCACAACAAACTAATGAGATAGTTATTATTTTCATCATTTTATAGATAAGGCAATTGAGATGCAAAGGCATGCAATTAGTAGTAATAGAGCTAAAACTGTAATGCAGGCAGAATAGCTCCAAAATATGAGTGTTTAATTACACTTATACATCAAAGAGTTGGTATTTGAATACTTTATAATTAACAAATAGGAATTGAGCACATACAATATATCAAGTGGTCTTGGATGCTAAGCCTAGTGGTTCACACAGTAATAATGCATTATATAATATGATACATAATAAATTATATCCCCTATACATGTATATGTTATAAAACTACTAATACATATTGTTATAAATTTAATAATACTGTGGTTAATTTTATGTGATATTTGTAACTTGGCAATGCAGGCCTGGACTTTAATCCTTATGGTAGAATTGGAAATGGAAGAAGGATGAGATATTCCTACATATTTTATTTATGTAGTCATTTGTGTCATTTACTTTAATAATCAATGCCACTTTGGAAAAATTATTTTTTTAATATTTCTTCTACTTCCCCTTGTAACCTGTTAATTGGGAAATATGAAAACTTAAGAAAAAATATATTTCTGCTCTGAGATCAAATGGTATTTTATTTAAAAGAACAGCATGAAATATATCTTTGTGTCTTTCATTTCCTTCCACACTACTAGACTTTAGACTACTATGAAGAATTTGCTAGCACCCCTGAGGATCAGCACTGGCCCTACTCCTTGAAGGCCACATATAAGTATAGTGTCTGAGTAGATTTGGTGGGCTTTCTTATATGGTAATTGGGGGCTATAATTTAACTGATGCTTGATTTTGATATAAACTGTGTAATCTAAAAGAATAACATACATATATATATATATATATATACACACAGACATATATATATCCTGAGCGTGCCAATTTAACTTACCAACACACACACACATAATAAACAATGAGCGATAAAATTCAAATCAAATTTGTGTGATAGATACTATTTTCTTGATCTCCACTCAAAACCCAGATATGATATATATATATATACCATATATATATGTTGATTTCAACTTACCAACACATATAGGTATATATGCATGTATACATATACATATATTCATGTACATATATACAAGTAATACATGTACATATATACAAGCATATATACATATACAAGTATATATGTACATATATACATATATAAGCACATGCATATATATGCATATATACACATTATATAGACACATACCTGTACATATAGACATGTATATACATATATACACATGTAGAAACATGTACATGTATATACAGGTATGTGTCTATATACATATATACATATGAGATGTGTGTGTATATATACATATATGTGTGTATATGTGTATGTAGACACATACCTGTATATATATATACATGTACATGTTGGTATATACACACATACATACATATATATATATATATCAGTCGAGTTGGTTCTTTGGTGTCTCATAGATTCCCAAGATCACTGTTTCACAAACTTTGATCTAACATTGATGGATGATGTGCCTTCATTTTACCCATTAGCCTATAACAAAGAATGTAAAAGAAAAGAAACTGTGTTATTTCACATGGAAGTTAATATAAGTTGTAATTTGGTTAACATAAGGTGTAATTTCATAATGTAGTTGGCATTCTAATAACAAAACTTCATCATATTCTTTAACTTTTAGGTTCAGGGGTACATGTGCAGGTTTGTTAAATAGGTAAATTGCATGTCACAGGGGTTTGGTGTACAGATTATTTTATCACCCAGGTAATAAGCATAGTACCTGCTAGATAGTTTTTCAATCCTTTCCCTCCTCCCACTCTCCACCCTCAAGTAGGTCCCAGTGTCTATTTCTGTCTTCGTGTCAATGTGTTCTCAATGTTTAGCTCCCACTAATAAATTAGAACGTGGTATTCGGTTTTCTGATCCTGTGTTAATTCACTTGGGGTACTAGCCTCTAGCTGCATCCATGTTGCAGCAAAGAAAATGATATTGTACTTTCTTATGCCCACATGGTATTCCATGGTATATATATACCACATTTTTTATCCAGTCTACCATTGATGAATGTGTAGATTGATTCCATGTCTTTGCTATTGTGAACAGTGCTGTGATGAACATACTCACACATGTATCTTTATGGTAGAATGGTTTATATTTCTTTGGATATATACCCTATAAGGGATTGCTGGTTCGAATGGTAACTCTGTTTTAACTTGAGAAATCATGACACTGCTTGTGACAATGGTTGAACTAAGTTACATTCCTACCAGCAGTTTATAAGTATTTCCTTTCTCTGAACCTCACCAGCATCTATTATTTTTTGACTTTTTTGTAATAGGCATTCTGACTGGTGCAAGACAGTATCTCATTGTGGTTTTAGTTTATATTTCTAATGATTAGTGATGTTGACATTTTTTCAAATGCTTGTTGGCTACCTGTCTTTTTTATTTTGTAAAGTTTCTGTTTATGTCCTTTACCCACTTTTTTAATGGGGTTGTTTTCACTTGTTAATTTAAGTCCAGAATAGTGTTTCCTAGGCTATCTTCCAGGGTTTTCATAGTTTTAGGTTTTATATTTAAGCTTTAATCCATCTCGAGTTTTGAACGTGGTTTAAGGGATCCAATTTCTATTTCTACATATGACTAACCGGTTATCCTACCACCATTTATTGATAGGGTGTCCTTTCCCCATTGCTTGTTTTTCCATTTGTTTGTTTCCTCTCTGATTCCTTGAACAGTGTTTGTAATTCTCATTGCAGAGATCTTTCACCTTTCTGGACAGCTATATTCCTAAGTATTTTATTCTTTTTGTGTCTATTGTGAATGAGATTGTGTTCTTGATTTCACTCACAGTGTGGATGTTGTTGGTGCACAGGAATGCTACTAATCTTTATAGATGGATTTTGTATCCTGAACTGTTGCTGTAGTTGTTTATCAGATCTAGGAGCTTTGGGCAGAGACTATCAGGTTTTCTAGGTATAGAATCATATAGTCTGCAAACAGGCATAGTTTAACTTCCTCTCTTCCTATTTGGATGCCTTTTATCTTTCTCCTACTTGATAGCTCCAGTTAGGACTTCCAGGACTGTGTTGAATAATAATGGTGAGAGAGGGCATCCTTGTGTTGTTCCAGTTTTGGAGGGGAATGTTTTCAGCTTTTGCCTATTCGATATGATATTGGCTGTGGGTTTTTCATAGATGGCTCTTCTTATTTTGAAGTATGTTCCTTCAATGCCAATTTGATAAGGGTTTTTAATATGAAAGGATGTTGAATTTTATGGAAAGCCTTTCTGCATCTATTCAGATTATCAAGTGATTTTTTAGTTCTGTTTTGTGATGAATTACATTTATTGATTTGTGTTTATTGAACCAACCTTGCATCCCAGGGTAATGCCTATGTGATCATAGTGGATTAGCTTGTTGAAGTGCTCCTGGCTTGAGTTTGCTAGTATTTTGCATCAACGCTTATCAACAATATTGGCCTGAAGTTTTCTTTCCTTTGTTGTATCTCTGCCAGGTTTTGGTGTCAGAATTATACTGGCCTCATAGAATGAATTAGGAAGGAATTCCTCTTCAATTATTTGGAATAGTTTTAGTAGAAATGGTGCCAAATCCTCTTTATCTATCTGGTAGAATTTGGCTGTGATTTCATCTGGTCCTGGGCTTTTTCTGGCTGATAGGCTTTTTATTACTGTTTCAACTTCAGGACTCATTATTGGTCTGTTCAGGGATTCAGTTTCTTCCTGGTTCACTCTTGGGACATTTTAGGTTTCCAGGAATGTATCCCTTTCTTCTAGGTTTTCTAGCTTGTGTGCAGAGAGGTGTTTGTAGTAGTCTCTCAGGATGTTTTGTATTTCTGTAACATCAGTGGTAATGTTCTCTTTGTCATTTCTGATTGTGTTTATTCAGATCGTCTTTTATTCTTTATTAATCTAGCTACTGGTCTATCTTATTCTTTAAAAAAACAGCTCCTGGAGTCACTGATCTTTTGTTTTTTTTTTTTTTTTGCATCTCAATTTCTATCAGTTCAACTCTGATTTTGGTTATTTCTTTTCTATTGCTAGCTTTGGGATTGGTTTTGTCTTGTTTCTCTAGTTCCTCTAGGTGTGATGTTAGGTTGTTAATTTGAGATCTTTCTAACTTTTTGATGGGGGCATTTAGTACTATAAACTTCCCTTTTAACACCATTTTAGCTGTGTGCCAGAGATTCTGGTATGTTGCATCTTTGTTCTCATTTGTTACCAAAAATTTCGTGATTTATGCCTTAATTTCATTGTTTACCCAAAAGTTACGCAGGAGCAAGTTGTTTAATTTCCACGTAATTCTATGGTTTTGAACAATTTTCTCAGTATTGATTTCTATTTTTATTGCACTGTGGTCTCAGAGTGGTGGCTGGTATGATTTCGATTTTCTTTGAATTTGATGAAGACTGTGTTATGACCACTCATGTGGTCGATTTTAGAGTATGTGCCATGTGCAGATGAGAAGAATGTATATCCTGTTGTTTGGGGTGAAGAGTTCTGTAGATGTCTTTTAGGTTCAGTTGGTCAAATTAAGGTCCTGAATATCTTTGTTAGTTTTCTCCTTTGATGATCTATCTAGTACTTTTAGTGGGGTGTTGAAGTCTCCTACTATTATTGTGTGGTTATCTAAGTCTCTTTATAGACCTCTAAGAACTTGCTTCATGAATTTGGGTGCTCCTGTTTTGGATGTATATAAATTTAGAACGGTTAGGTCTTCTTGTTGAATTGAACCCTTTACCACTGTGAAATGCCCTTTCTTTGTCTTTTTAGTCTGTGTTGGTTTAAAGTCTGTTTTGTCTGAAATTAGAATAGCAACCTTTCTATTTTTTTTTTGTTTTGTTTTTCATTTGCTTGGTAGACTATTTGCTATCTCTTTTCTTTGAACCTATTCCCTATTCGTGTCAGTGCATGCAAGATGGTTGTCTTGAACACAGCACACCATTGGGCCTCACTTATTTATCCAACTTGCCACTGTGTCTTTTAATTGTGTATTTAGCTAATTTACCTACAAGGTTAATATTCGTATGTGTGGATTTGAGCCTGTCATCATGTTGTTAATGGTCAATGTCTTAGTGTCAATGGTCTATGTACTTAGGTGTGTTTTGGTAATGACTAGTATCAGTCTTTCCTTTCCATATTTAGCACTCCATTCAAGATCTCTTGTAAGTCAGGTCTGGTGGTAACAAATTCCCTTAGCATTTGCTTGCCTGAAGAGAATCTTATTTCTCCTTCACTTAAGAAACTTAGTTTAGCTGAATATGAAATTCTTGGTTGGAATTTCTTTTTTTTTTTTTTTTTTTTTTAACAATGCTGAATATAGGCCCAATCTCTTCTGGCTTGTAGGGTTTCTGCTGAAAGATCTTCTGTAGCCTGATGGGGTTCCCTTTGTAGGTGACCTGCTCCTCCTGTGTAGCTGTATTTAACATTTATTCTTTCAACCTTGGAGAAATCTGATGACTACATGTCTTGGGGATGATCTTAACACAGTATCTCATAGAGGTTCTCTGTATTTCATGAATTTGAATATTGGCCTCTCTAGTGAGGTTGGGGAAATTTTCACAAATAATATCCTCAAATATGTTTTCCAACTTTGTTTCATCTTCTCTCTTTCAGTGATATTACTGAGTTGTAGATTTCGTCTCTTTATATAATCTCATATTTTTCAGAATTTTTGTTCATTATTATTTTAAATTCCTTTTTTCTTTATTTTTGTCTGACTTAGATCAGAGATCCAGTCTTTGAGCTCTGAGAATCTTTCCTCAACTTCATCTATCCTGCTATTAATACTTCCAGTTATATTATAAAATTATCAGTTCAGTTTGGTTATTCCTTATAATGGTCATTTCATCTCTCAGATTCTGCATCATTTTATTGTAATTCTTAGATTCATTGGATTAGGTTTTGACTTTCTTCTGAATCTTGAGGATCTTTGTTCCTAGCCATATTCTGGATTCTATTTCTGTCATTTCAGCCATTTCAGCCTGGTTAAGAACCCTTGCTGGGAAACTAATAGTCATTACGAGGAAAAGAGACATTCTGACATTCTGGCTGTTTGAGTTGCCAGAGTTCTTGAGCTAGTCCTTTCTCATTTGTGTGCGTAACGTTCCTTTAACTGTGGTGAAATTTGAGTATTGTCAGTTGACTTCTGTTCTGTAGGTTTTCAGAAGCGCAAGGCTTTGTGCAGGGTCTTGTCCTTTGTTTCAAAGGGGACTATATTAACAAAGTATTTTTAGTGCCGATATTTAGGCTGTGAATAGCAGATGGCACTTAAGTGTATTTACCAGTAGGTAGGTTTTTGCTTAGCCATATGGCTCCTCTGTATTTCCTCAGGGCTGCAGCAATGCTCCATCTCAATGTTCTGAAAGTGGGGACTCCTTTCTCAATCAAGTGCTCCCTGCAGATCTTGGCTTGGCGCTTTTGTGCTGCATGCCACTGTCCTGGGGTATGCTTACGCTTTATGTTTTCTCTCCAACTTGGAGGCAGCAGGGGAAGATAGTTTGGTAGTGGCTGTGGCAGAGGGTCTTTCACTTGTCTCTTGGGGTTCCAGCCCAGAGAAATTAACAGCTGCTACCAATCAGTGCTATCAACACACAGGTAGGGCAGCTGTGTTGTGGACCCAAGATGGTCGGCAGGGAGGACCTGCCTACTAATAAGCAGGGGTAATGGGGGACTCATGGAGGGGACAGACTGGCCTCTTCTTCTTAGGCCAGCTGCAGCTTGCTAGAGGTATGGATAAAGCACTCAGGGTCTTTGTTCCTTCCCCAGTCTGAGGGCAGCAAGGGCAATACCAGTACAGAGCGACTTTCAGTTGCCTCTGGGAGCTCCACCTCAGAGAAACATACAGCCACTGCTACTGATAATATTCAGCAAGGGGGTGGGGCAGCTGTGTTGCTGGCCAGAGCTAGGGACCCCACTTGGTGAAGAGCAGGTAGTCGAGAGCTTATGGGAGAAGAGACTGGGCTCCTTTCCTTATGGTGACTATGGCATACTGGAAGCACGAGTAAAGTCCTCATTCTCTTTCCCTAGTCCAAGGGCGGCAGCAGAGGGGCTGTTGGTTGCCTCTGGGAGTACCACCCCAGAGAAAGACAGAGAGAGGCACTACCAGTGGGAATCCTCATCTGAAGGTAGGGCAGCTGTTCTGTGGTTCTGAGCCAGGGTCCTGTCTGGTGTAGAGTGGGGAATAGGGGCTCATTGGGAAGACAGCCTGGGCTCCTCTCCGTATGGTGGCTGTGGTGTGCTGGAGGTGCCACCATAGCAGCCAGGGCCTTTATTCCTCCCCCAGCCCAAGGGCAGCAAGGATGGTACCACTGCAGCTGCAATGGCAGAGGGGCTGTGGGTTGTCTCTGGGATAAAGGCAGAGCCACCACCAACGGAAGTGTTCAGGAGGAGGCAGGGTAGCTGTGCTAGAAACCCAAGTTGAGAGGCACTGTCCACGGAGGAGTAGCAGGATTGGAGCTCCATGTGGAAAATAGTCTGGCTGCTTTTCCATAAGGTAGCTATGATGTTCTAGAGGTCCACATTAGTTCCTAATCACCAAACTCTCTTTGAAACTTAAGGGCAACAGGAGTGAGGGCTGCAGTAAAATAGTGGCCTGCCCACTCACTCTGAAAGCGTCATCCAAGGGAAGTGCAGAGCTGCTACCCTACAAGAGCCCAGGGGGAGGATGGCTGGGATCTCAGCCTGGGAGGCCCCACCCAGGTATCTTTTCAACATAAAAATCATCTTTCAGCTCTCAACTTCCATATGCATATTCAAGGATTCACAGAGAAAGCAGAATATTGCTAGTAGTCAGGATCTCAAATCCATAGTGGAAAATAATTGTACAACTTCAGAATAGGGAATTTGCTATGCTAGACTTATCAGAGAAGTATTCAGGACATAGGTAGGATTTGAAATAGGCCCTGAAGTAAGAAATATGATGGAAAAACAAATTTCATTTACTGATCATAAATGTACTGTGAAAAAGATGATACAAACAAATGGAAAAACATTCCATGCTCATGGATTGGAAGAATCAATATCATTAAAATGGCCATGCTGCCCAAAGCAATCTAAAAATTCAATGCTATTCCTACCAAACTACCAAAGTCATTTTTTTCACAGAATTGTAAAAAAAACTATTCTAAAATTCAGATGAAACCAAAAAGCCTGAATAGCCATAGCAATTCTAAGTAAAAAGAACAAAGACAGAGACATTATAGTACCTGACTTCAAACTATACTAATAGGCTACATAACAGAAACAAAAATGGACATACAAAACAGACATATAAACCAATAAAACAGGACAGAGAACCAGAAATAAAGCCACACCTACAGCCATCTAATCTTTGACAAAGTTAGCACAAATAAGCAATGAGGAAAGGACTTCCTATTCAATAAATGGTGCTGGGACAGCTGGCTAGCCATTAAATATTTAAATGTAAGACCTCAAACTATAAGAATCCAAGAAGAAAACCTAGGAAATACCACTCTGGACAGCAGTCTTGGGAAAGAATTTATGATTAACTTTTCAAAAGGAATTGCAGCAAAAACAAAAATGGACAAGTGGGACTTAATTAAAGAGCTTCTGCACAGCAAAAGAAATTATCAACAGAGAAAACAGACAACCTACAGAATGGGAGAAAATATTTGTCAATAGTGCATCCAACAAAGATCTAATATCCAGAATCTATTAGGAACTTAAAACAACAAGCAAAAAACAACCCCATTAAAAAAATGGGCAGAAGACATGAACAGAAACTTCTCAAAAGGAGACATACCAGTGGCCAACAAACATATGAAAAATATGCTCATCATCACTAATCGTCAGAGAAATGCAAACAAAAACCACAAGATACCGTCTCACAATAGTCAGAATGACCATTTTAAAAAAGTCAAAAACCAACAGATGTTGGTGAGGCTGTAGAGAAAAGGGAACACATACATTCTTGGTGGGAATGTAAATTAGTTCAACTACTATAGAAAGCAGTGTTAAGATTTCTCCAACTACTTAAAACAGAACTACCATCGTACCCCAGCAATCCCATTACTCGGCATATACTCAGAGGAATAGAAATCATTCTACCATAAAGATACATGCATGCAAATGTTCATTGCAGCACTGTTCACAATAGCAAAGTCATGGAATCAACCGAGGTGCCCATCAACAGTGAACTGGATAAAGAAAATATAGTATATATACACCATAGAATACTATGCAGGCCTAGAAAAAGAATGAATTTTTGTCCTTTGGAGCAACATGAATGCAGCTGGAGGCCATTATCCTAAGCAAATTAATGCAGGAACAAAAATCCAAATACCACACATTCTCACTTACAATGGGATCTAGACATAAGTATTCATGGACATAAATATGGCAACGATAGATATGCGGACTCGTAGAAGGGGGAAGGAGGGAGGCGAGCAAGGGTTAAAAAACTCACTGTTGGGTACTATGCTCAGTACCTGGGTGACAGGATCATTCATACCCCAACCTCAGTATCATGCAATATACCCATGTACCAAACCTGCATATGTACCCCCTGAATCCAAAATAAAAGTTGAAAAAGAAAAAAGAAAATAAATAACAAATGAATGTACTATGAAGAAGAGAAATAAATTCACTTTCTTTGGCTAGAAATTAATAATAGAACTAATAATAAATATCCGAACTTGTACACTTTATCTCACTCACAATAAGGTTGGCTCTTAAGAATAGGGTCCTGATTCAACTATGATTTTTATTTGTTTGTTTGACTGATTTCCTTTTGGATAATGAAGGCATCTTTAGTCACCATATCTTCTGAGACATTTGTGGAAAAAACATTTTAACAAAAGAATAATGGAAATCTGAAGGCCCGGCATGGTAGCTCATTCCTGTAATCCCAGTACTTTGGAAGGCTGAGACAGGAGGATCACTTGAGGTCAGGAGTTCAAGACCAGCCTGGGCAATACAACAAGACCTCATCTCTGCAAAAATAAAAAATAAAAACTGGGCTGGAACCCCAGGTGAGGTAGCACACACCTGTAGTCCCAGCTACTTGGAAAGTTGAAGTAGGAGGCTTGCTTGAGTCCAGGGCTTTGAGGGGTGACCTGAGACAGGATTAATGGCATCCAGATGAATATAACCTGTTTGGAAAACAGAATGTTTTAGCATTTCCTCTCAATTTACCATTATTAGAGGATGCAAGTTGGGAAATCTGCATCATAGTTTCCCTGGAGAAGCAAAAGCATATAAAGAATGAAACAATTTACATAGTGAGATGATTAGAAGAGTAAGAAAACCATGCAGAAGTCCTGAAGTATCAGAGCTACATCTTCGCAAAACGGCATTATACTCTAAGAAAATTTTGAGGCTTAATTTCACCCAATATCAGGTAAAACCAAAATTATTTTAAGCAGTGATTATCAACATATACAATTAATAAGATTATTTGGGTGTCTTTATTTTGTTCTAGTCTTTCCCCCAGAACAGTATCACTGTTCATTATAAATTGGTTCATGGATATAATTTGTCACTTTAACATGTAATTTTTTGTTGTATTTATAAAATTTGAAAGTATGAGGAAGTGTGGGTTCTAACACTAGTCTCAGTTAACTGTGGTTATAACCATATCCATTCATTTGGACCATGAAGTGTTATAAAGCTATCACTATGCACCTGTTGATAATTTATCTGAATTGCAGACCCAGCTTGTGGGAAGAGGAAAAGTATCCGTATTTATTTGCTTGGCAAACCCAAAACTCAGAAGAAATACCAATAGTCCTTAGAGAAATGCTATGGCTGTATGTCTAGCATGATACTATAAACAAATAGGTGATTACCTAAAGCCCCCATGGCCAACAGGACTGTGAGAAATAAATTTAGAGGTGAGATTACATGGCTGACTTGGATCCTCTAGGGAACATACAACTCTCACATAATTATGCAGTGAGACTTTGAGTGGTGGCTTTGGAATAACTAGTACTTCCATTTTCCACATTTGGCTATTTTAAACCTAGCTTTCTCTGATACCAAATGCCTGAAGGGTTCTACAAAAACATTTAACATATTTTAAATGCAGTAGCTTTACAAATACTTGATAATTTAAATTATAAACTTCAGATACCCTTCATAACTCCTTCACAGCTCTGAATTCCATATTGTATCTGGTTTTGTTTTATATATCATCTGAAATTTAAAGACACTTTCATCATGTTTGAAGTAAATAATTAATGAAATGTACACAAACAGTATTCTCTAAGGCATTTCTAACCAATCATCAAGGATGGCATACAACATGTTTCTTAAAAGTGGTATGATAGCATATTATTCTAAATTTGGTTACTCCCAGAGAGTCTAAAGGAACATTACCAAAGGATATAGCTCGATGATTATGCAGCCTCAAATAACTGAATAATTTAGTTATGATTTAACCCAATAAAATCACTGTCCTAAATTACCATATACTATGTGGCTTTTCTACCAAGAAGTTCTAATGTGCATGGGATAAGTGTGAAGAAGCAGTCTTATGTACAGCATATTGTCCCAGACCTCTAAGCCCAATTCACCCCCAAATTCAGTACTTAACTCTGATGAAGTATACTGAATCCAAAATATTGACATCCTCATTTTAAAAATCCCCATAACTTAATATCAATAAGCACATATGGTGAGTTTTGAGATAGCAATCTAGTAATTCCAAGGCCAAATTCTTATAGCAAGCTATGCATATTTCTAATACTGATACTCACTCCTGTGTTTTGCATGCTTGAGCTTGTGCAGTAACACTTTAGCGCAAAGTCAAGCACCTCACTATGTTGTTTCAAAAGAAGAATCCAGTAGGAAACTTGGGCAAAAATTTGTTGGAGGAAACAAACAGGAGCAGAGTCTGAGAATGGTCTGAATGGAGGAGTCATGATTAGAGTCAGAGAACAATGAGAAAACCCAGAGATCATGAAAAGGGCTGTGCCTACTCTGATCTAAATATAAAGAGGTTTCCTGACTTTTAAGAAAATCTGCATTTATAGCACCATTATTTTATCCACATTATACTACATTCTAGCTTCTTAAGGAGGAATGAACAATACTCCTCTCCCAATTTTCCTATCTGTATAACTCACCAACTTGACATAATATACATCAAGGAATTATTTTTCCAAAGAGTAAATTATTGATCCAGTGACCAAAAGAAGTTCCTAAAAGAGTTTAACATTTACCCAAGAAGTAATTTGTTATACTGGAGAACCATAGAAGAACTTTCTAAATCAGTGTGATTTACAGAAATACATATTTTGTATTTATATTATATGAGCTGAAAGTACCACGCTGGCAATTCACAGAAGCTGTCTTTATAAACAAAGTGAAGTGTCTCCAATCGATTCCTGCTAATGCACAGTAATGAGAAGCAAATCACTCAATCACCAGCACAGAAAAATAGAGCACAATGGTCCATATTCAATAGCCCCAAAACAAATTATAAAGGGCTAAGTAGGGTGGGGTGAGGCTCAGTATTGGGAGGTTTGTTTTTCATGAACAGATGGTTTCATCATTATTTGGGGTGCCAACTAAAACTTGTGTGGCCGAGAGGCAGAGATCATTTCCTGTCCAGCCACTATTCTATTCTGCAATTCCATCCATTTCAGGAACCTCTCCTAGCAAGCTGTGAGCCTTTCTTCTCCTGGCTATGATGCATCCTAGAGTTGATAACAAATTGCAGCTCTTTCACAACCCATAATATCTTTTCAATGACCAAAGCAAATCCATACTCATGTAAGTGTGCCTCTTCCTAGGTGGATGCTGAAGTAAGTTACGCACAGTTAATTATACCAAAGTCTCACCTACACAGTTAGAAGCCGCCATTATTATCTCCTCAGACTGCTCCAAACTCAACAACCTCAATAAGTTCTGTTTCCCAGTCAACCCTCTAATTGCTTTTGTTGTTGTTGTTGTTTTATCTCATTTCCTCTGGATCCCATCCAAATTCTCTATTTCTTAGATCAATAATAGGGTTAAAATGAGTCTCACTACAATAGCAGTCAAAAGCAACATGAACTATGCTGGAGGAATCACTTCATATTTCCAAAGCCGGCCTTTTAGAGCTTGGATTGAACGGCGGGCATGTGTTATTGACTGTTACCTCATATTTTAGGCCTTATACAACCATGTTTATACATAACTTGACTGAAAGAATCACATAAGCTTGCATTCAAGTTCCATTTGCCTACCCCAAAATGTTTTTTCAAATTCTTCCTTAATGAATTATATTTTACATGTCAATTGCAATATCAAGCTTAATAATGTATTCAGTTTCTAAGGATATTTAAATTTTAATTAATTTGTGTAGGGTCCTAGTATAAGTTGGTATTATGCATATTAAGGAATATATATGTCTTACTTATACATATACCTAGTTGTATAAAATATAATAATTCATTTTTAAAAAACTAAGAGTAGCCAAAAATCAGACTCATGGAATCTATAGGTGGAAGAACAGTACGTCATATTGTATTCTTTCAGAGACTTCAGTCTAGTTGCCTTAGTTTTCAAACAGGAAAGAGAGTAAACTCTGTGATTTTACAGCATATAATTCAGCCCACCTTGACACAGATACTATAAGCTTGACACAGATACTGTAATAAGAAAATAATTAAAAATATAGTCAAAGATTACTCAAATTGTGCATTAAATATATTCATCACATAATTACAAAAGAAAAAATTATAAATCCCCTAACTAAAATTTCCAACTGGAGTCAGCCACTTTTTTTTAACTTAACGGAAGGAAATCTTCCATATGCAAATATTCAGTGGATTGAATATTGCATATCATAGGGACTACAGTGGAAAAATCTGAAAGTACGACCTCAGTCAGATGATCAAGGTTGACATCAATAGTGACAGGTCATGTTGATAGCATGTACACCTGATGTGATGAAAATGTCACTTTACCTGTTTGGTCTTCTTCCCCGAAACCCATAACCTCAGTCTACTCATGAGAAAAACATTATGCAAATCACACTTAGGAGGCATTCTTCAAAATATCTGACCATTAATCCTCAAAACTGTCAAGGTCATGAAAAACAAGAAAAGTTTAAGAAACTGTCATAGCCAAGAGGGGCCTAAAAAGATATGATCACTAAATGTAATGTGATATTTTGGATGAGTCGGAACAGAGAAAAAATTAGGAAAAAAAAAAGAAAATTTGAACATAGTATAGACTTTAACAATAGTGTATCAATATTGGTTTCATCAGCTTTAATATGTACCATGATAATGCAATATGTTAATAATAGGGGAAATTGGGTGTAGGGTATATTGAAAGTCTCAGTACTATCTTCACAACTATTCTATAAATCTAAATATATCCTAAAATGAAAAGTTTATTGAAATATTAAACCTGTGCATGCACGTGCACACACACACACACACAGTGCATTTCACCACTGCTACAGATTGACATCAACACCTCTCCTTGACAACAAACCCTTGAAGAATATTGTTTTATTCATCTTTGTATCTCCTACAAATATTTAGTCCATGCCTATTAATACTTACAGAATAAATGTCCATGGAATTGAAAGAGAAGATGATCTAATGTCCAGGGTCAAGCTGACTGCACAGTAAGAAAACAAAAATTTCTATTAAGATGCACTTTTCCCACTCCTAGCAATTATTGCAGAATTTATTCTTACCTTGAGAGAAAAACCCGTAATGGTGGATTGAAATTGAGGGAAAAAAAGAAGAAAGAATGAACATAGGGTAGCAGCCATGCCACTAATAAATGCGACATATAGGAATCTGTCTCCTAACTTACAAAATTACCTTAAACTCCATCACTCAGTGCTTCAAAGTCAAAAGAAGAAAAACATCTTAAAGAAGATAACACATATACTTACATTTGAAGGTTGTTCTGAGGATTAGGTGAGAAAAATATACGTGAATGCCCTTTGAAAACCACCACACGATCAAATAGCAATTCCTAAATTTCCCCAGAGGTGGAGCACCTGAAAGTCATAGTGGTCCTTGGAGACCAAAATGAATACTGATGTACTGAATTGCATTAGAGGAACCATTTTAATGGTAAAAAATATAACCATGTGATGCAGAATGATATAACCATTAGTATAATGCACACACACACCACACACACACACACACACACACACAAATTAAACTTAGTTCAATTGTCTCCTAGTAATTTTTGCCATTATTATGCATCTGCTATTTTGCGATCCTGTTTTCTTGTATCCTCTTAATTGTGTGTCTTCCCCACTAAACTGTTACCAAGTACCCATGTCTTGTTAATTCTTGTATCTTGAGAAAAATAGATTTGGGCACATAATAGACATTTATTCAACAAATATTCCTGGAGCACTTACTGGAAATCATGAGATCTAGTAAACAAAAGATTAAGATTCCCGTTCTTAAAGTACTTACATGCTAATTCTAGCAGGCTAACAGGCTAGAAGGTGATAGATGCAATGGAGAGAAGCAGAATGGGAGTTAGAAACAAGTTGTAGAATTAAGCAGAGTGGTTGCACTGTGAATGTGAGGTTTGAGCAAAAACTTGAAAAAACTAATGATTTTGACAAACCACATATCTGGGTGCTAAACATTCCAGGCAGAAAAATAGGGCACTATCCCTAGGTGCAAGCTTGCCTGTCATGTCAAAAAGCAGCCAGGAAGCCAAGGTGCCTGGGGCAGTGTGAGTGCAAGGAAGAGGAGTAGACAAGGCCAGGATGATCAGGCCAGGTAGGGCCTTGTAAGCCATGATAAAGACTTGTGCTTCCCTCCACAGTGAAATGCGGAGCCACTGTAGAGTTTTGAGTGACAGCCACATCATCTGAGCTACATTTCTACAGGCTCACTCTGGCTGTCATGTGGCCACTACGTGGTGGCAAACACAGAAGCAGTAAAGAGACCTGTTCGGGGTGGTTGCCATAATCTGGTGGCTCAGACCAAGGTAGTAGGTGTGGCTGTGATGAAAATTAGTTGGATGATAAATATATCAAAGTACAGCCCAAAAATATTATGATGGATTCAACAAATACTTTAAATGGATAAATATCGGGCAGTATTCATTAGCAGGCAATCATCATCAAGTACCAAAGGCTTAATAACAATTTATGGGCAAAAAAAAAACGCTTAAAACAAAAACCATATTTGTTAAATTAGCATGATATATATTAAACTTACATTATGTAGACAATGACTAATTATTTTGTTTCAGCCTCAGAACATTGACACCCAGCTTACTGACCCAGGGTTTTGAGGGGAGAGAGTTTGATAACCACTAAGCTACCTACATGTGCGAATGTTGATACGGATACTGAAACTAATTTATGACAGGTGCTGTGAGTGGGTATCTCACCTGTTCAAAGAAATATCATTATCTGATTTCAGCCTTACACTGGAGGGTACGTCAGAGCCAGCCAGGTGGAAAGGCTTGCCGTGCTAAGCCCTGGAGTTGGCTCTGCTTAGTAATTGATACCATTTTCTGGCACTCGTTATTTTTATAAAGATATTAGCAAAGCAACAGTAAAATTAAAGGGCTTCATAATCCTCAGCACTCATCATCAACTTCTGAAATATGATTGCATGTTAGCTCTTACTGTTACTGTACAAAAGCACTTACTCAAAGGTAGGGAGGACAAACTCTGTTAATAGTAGTAAAGGGGTGCACTATTGCCTCTTTCCAGACTCTGGCATCCCTTTTCCCAAAGCAACAGGAGTTACAGAGATCTCCTGAATCTCCTTTTTGCTTATCTTCCAGGGTGCGTAAGCAAAATATGTCCCTAGAAAGGTTAACAAATGGGTGAGAGGTGACTCCTGTATTCCTTCCTCATTCTTCTCCTTTTACATATTTCTTCCCCCTGCTTCCAGTGGCCTCCCAGGGATCCAAGCCTGCTCATAGGAAATTAAATGAGGTTAGTGATTAACAATTCAAAGTGAATTTAAGTCACCACTTGCCCTCTGTCTGGGGAGTGCACATTACGAGCTTAATTTGTGGAATAGCAGACTTTGTATCCCTCTTAGCCATCAGGTAAGGGTGCTGTTTTATTTACTCAGGAGATCTGGGGAGCATAGCATGTTTCCTCAGAGGAGAGGAGGAGGATTTTGCTAGTTGAGGCATGTCCAAGCTCCCCAGATCAGCTGCCTAGCAGCAGCAGCCTTCCCTGCCTCATTCCAGGTCATGCTGTGAATATGAGGACACCAGTCCCACGACAGAGCTAAATCAGAAATCAAGAGACTAGTAATTCTTGCTGGACCCCTAATTTTCTCTTTATAAAATAGTATCGCTCTATAGACACCCTGCCTCACAGGGCCTTTTTGAAGACAAATGAAATAATGTCATCTCTTCAATGCAAGCCTGTCCCCCAACAACTCAATGAAAGGTGCTATGTATAATGACCAAGTTCTCTTTTCAGCTGAATTTAGAAACTCCAGATTACAGTGCTTCCTATGTTTATTCACAGTGCCATCTAATTTTGCATAGGAAAGTAAGGCCTAGGCATTTGCATTTTTCCTCTTGGTTCCACTCTCCCGGCCAAGAAACACATGAAGAAGGGTCTTCACTGGCCCAGAGTCCCTGATAGGATTCCATTCATGCCCGCCACTCACTGACAGAGAAAGCCCCCCACCAGAAGGCTCCGCTCTCATAAAGAGCTCTGCCTGATTCAGGAAGACGTGGCTTTTTGTTCAGTACCATAGGACCTTGTGTGACACTCCACGGCCCGGGCTAGGGGCTGTCACAGCAGTCTTTCACAATTCAAAGAGCAAAAGAGAATAGCCTGCCTTTGAGCGTCAGAAATGTGGGAGAGGCAGGAATCAAATCATGAATAAATAAATAAAAACACCAACAGCTGTGATATTTAAAACAGACAATCACTATAACAGCAAATGACAACCCTGCAGCCTACAGAATCTGCTAATAAACTGTCTGCTGTGAATGTTATTAAAGATAAACTTATGAGCCATGATTATTCAACCATTAAACCTAAGTGGAAATCAAAGGAAGATGTGTGTCAGATGATGTTTTTGGTGCCACGTAGCCTAGGAAAATTACTCAACAAATATGAATCCTGATCTCTCTGTCCTCCAAGGATTGGTCCCTTGAATTTTCGGCACTGTGTGCAGAAGCTGTCTTTTCTTTTTTCCTTTAATTATAATTTTAGTTTCAAATGTGCGGCTTTTTTATTTCCAATAAGTTGTTGTGATAAACACATCTCATTATCCATGGAATAAAGGGAGTGCCATTCAATTCAGCAAGGGCGTATCTACAAGAAGGAAAGAAAATAAGACTTTCCCCACAGCCAACCTGCTGACCAGACAACTTTCGGCCCTGAGGGACTGATGCTGAACAAGCTCTCAAGAAGTCTAGATTGTGGGGAGCTTTGTCAATATATTAGCTAATTTAACTGAACCGGAATTTAATTTCAATTCAGTAGTCATCATATTCACACTTCACTTTAATCTCAAGCTCTATTGTTAATATTACAGTCAGCAACACAGTTAATAGGAAGAGTGGGTCTGATATGGTGGTTCATGCCTATAATCCTAGCACTTTGGAAAGCCAAAGTGGGAGAATCTCTTCAGGCCAGGAGTTCAAGACCAGCGTGGGCAACATAGCAAGACCCCTATGTCTACAAAAAAGTTTTAAAAAAATTGCAGCTGTAGTCCCAGCTCTTCAGTAGGCTGAGTTAGGAAAATTTCTTGAGCCCAGGTCTGAATTCAAGGCTGCAGTGAGCCATGATTGCAACACTGCAGTCCAGCCTGGGTGACGGAGAAAGACCCGGTCTCAAAGAAAAAAAAAAAAATAGGAAGAGTGGCATATTACGGAAGAAACAAAATTATACAATAAGATTCCTATATGAGCATTCTACTTTGAAGACATAAAAGGATGACTTAAATCGAAAATAATTTTCAGTTAATGTCCTGAAGAATATAATTATATGCAGGATGCAGAACATAGTGAAGTCAGAGCTACTCAGTCTAGTAGTTTTTAAGGAATGACCTCCAAATGCCTGCTTGATATTAATATTTCCCAGGCATTTTGAATTAGGAATTTGAAATAACCTTCAATAATGAAGGTGACAGTTTTTTTAAAAAAATAAGAAATACAACATTAACTGGTGAATATGTACAACCTATACTGGTAAGAGGTTAAGGGGATAAAGAATGTGTAAGAGGTTGAGGGGATCAAGAATGAATAAGATACCTTTCTGTCATCCTGCATTTATTGTTCTGGTGTTTGGTTTTTAGTTGATTTTTATCCCCTTTCTACTTTTCCCACTTTAACATCTCCGTGTGATGTAGAAGAGATTTGCTGATGTTGGGTGTCTCCTCCTCTGCATTCTCATGTGTGTAATAAATGTACCTGCTGGAATACATATTATGTACTTGACAGACTTTGAAAGAACAAATTAATAAGTGGAATAAGTACTTGGATGCTGGCCTAAATCTCAAATTATTCCATGCTACGCCATAATTGGGAAAAATAAATAAATATGGTATTTATAACACAAATGAAAAGGAAGTGAAGAGACCAAGCGACAGCTGTGTACAAATACTGAGTACCATGGTACTGTGTACAAGTAACAAGTACCATGGTACTGTGTAAAAGTACCATGTCCAGGTAGGAAAGAAGCCCACATAAAGCCCAGACTGGGCATTCAGAACATTGATGTTGGAACTGCAGGGTAACATAGAAACTACAGAGTGACATTGGCCCTGGATCTAGGAGGCCTTCAAGAAACTAAGGCAGTAATTCTCACATGTGGCTTGATATCAGAACCACCTGAAAAGATTTTGTTGACAACATTTTGTGTTATAGATTATACAGATTCTATACAGTATATAGTTATACAGATTACTATAAATAATCTCAATTACTACCCCTATGTCTAGGGTTAGTAATAGCCCCTAGACATAATGCAAAGGTTTGGATTGATAGTTTATTTTATATTAAAGGGTAGAAGCGGATGAGCAGGAAAACTCCTGCTACAACTATAGTACTGGAGTGGAGCAGATCTGAGACTGGGGTTGGGCCTTCTATGGCTGATGGAAGTCAGGGATGGAGGCTGAATTGAGCTGACTTTCCTGCTGCTGGTAAGAGAAGGCTAATTAATGGAAGGGAGTTGGGGTTTTTTTTCTTTAAATTCAAACTCCCACATCACCTCCCCAACCAGTTAAATACTATGGGAGGGCCCCAATACATCTGTTTCTGTATTTGAGAATGACTGCTGAACAAGCAACATAGCCTCCACTTGACTGTCATCTACTCTGTGAGCTGCTTTGTGAGGGGAATGAAGTCCCTTGGAGTAGCCCTGCTACCATTATTTCTGCAAAAACAAGGTTAGCCTAAACACCCACCTAGTAACATAACTAAAAGAATATCCAGAATGAAGAACTCCGTGATATGCTCAATCTCTGAATATCATAAAATGAAAGCAGAGCCAAAATAAACCTCTTTAGTTTCAATGCATAAATGCTACAATATGGTTGAGGAAATAACCAAGAGCTTGTCTTTTATACACTTGGTATCTTTATAATGAAAGTTGACTTGAAAGAACTAGAGCTATATGCTGCATCTAAAGAGACTCTCCTGCTCCCAAGGATCCAGCAAGCAATCTGAAATGTTTACATTTCGTGACTTGAGAGTAGAGTGCGCCCTGGTCTTATGACAGATGTGTTTCTTAAAATTTGTGCAAACTTGGAATCTTTTCATTAGTTGAAATGACGGGCTTGCTATCTAAAGAAGACATAAAATAGCTTATTTTTTGAATTAAAAAATATTTAGAGATCCTAAAACCACCTGCAAATGGGTTTTTACATTGTAGAACTGCATAATGGCTATCACGTTATTATGTGGGCTTGGGTATTGCGGTATTCTCAAACACAAAATCAAATATAACAAAAGTCTGCTGCAACCTAGAAGTTATTTAAAAATGGTTGCACTGAAATTTTGGAAATAAGAATACATCTGATTTATGAGAAAGCCAAGTTGCTAAAAATGTAATTTAACAATTGCTATTATGTGCTAAAATCAATAATTTTTAATGTGGACACATTAACATTTTGAAAATGAAAAAGAGTGATTCATATTTTGTAACAAATATAACAAAAATTTAAACAAATATTTATAACAAATATTTATATAACAAATTTTCAGAAATATGTTTCTCATAAAAACTTACATTTATATGAAATTAACTTAATTGAGCAACCTAAGTGCATCCTCACTACTGAAAGACTTTTTTTTAAAAAATCATATATAGTAAACTGTGCAATGAAGCAAATATTTACAAGATCATTGTCCCCATTTTACAGGTAGAGGAAGTAACTTCAGGGAACTTAAGAGTTCTCTCTAAGATTACACACAAAGTCAATAACAGAGGTAGAAATTCATTTCACATTTTCTGGCTCCCAAGTCATTTCCATCAGACCGTGGATGCAAAGAAACTGCTTGCAAATGTTAATGAAGTATTTATTTTTGCTCCATAGAAAGTAGAGCCAAAAATGTCATTTTGTAGGTCCCAGAAGTGAATTCTCAGCTAAAAATAGAATTGCCATGAATTTTCATCCAAAATTTAGAGTATATTTAGTTCAAAAAGTCAGCAATAATGTCCTCTTTGCCTACAGTGGTTTAAGAAAAAAATAAGTTTCCTAACAAAGTTCTCCTTTGCTTTGAGCACATCACAAGTCAATTGCTCATTGGGTGAAAGGAAAGAAGAGACACATCACCTGAGGTGACTGTTTGCACAAAACACATTACAATGAAGAAATAATTATAGCATGTGTATTCATCCGTTTTAAAACTACTATAAAGAACTGCCTGAGGCCGGATGCGGTGACTCACACCTGTAATCTGGCACTTTGTGAGGCCAAGGTGGGTGGCTCATTTGAAATCAGGAGTTTGAAACTAGCCTGGCCAACATGGTGAAACCCCATCTCTATTAAAAATACAAAATTTAGGCTGGGCGCAGTGGCTCACACCTGTAATCCCAGCACTTTGGGAGGCCGAGGCGGGTGGATCACGAGGTCAGGAGATCGAGACCATCTTGACCAACACGGTGAAACCCCATCTCTACTAAAAATACAAAAAAATTAGCCGGGCATGGTGGCGGGCACCTGTAGTCCCAGCTACTCGGGAGGCTGAGGCAGGAGAATGGTGTGAACCCAGGAGGCGGAGCTTGCAGTGAGCCGAGATAGCGCCACTGCACTCCAGCCTGGGCAACAGAGTGAGACTCTGTCTCAAAAAAAAAAAAAAAAAAATACAAAATTTAGCTTGGCGTGATGGTGTACACCTATAATCACAGCTATTCAGGAGGCTGAGGCACGAGAATTGCTTGAACCCAGGAGGCAGAGGTTGCAGTGAGCAGAGATTGTGCCACTGCACTCTAGCCTGGGTGACAGAGAGAGACTCCGTCTCAACAAAAACTGCCCGACACTAGGTAATTTATAAAGGAAAAAGTTTTAACTGACCACCGTTCAACCTGGCTGTGGAGGCCTCAGGAAACTTACAGTTATGGTGGAAGGCAAAGGAGAAGCAAGGCACCTTCTTCACGAGGTGGCAGGAAGAAGAATGAACGCAGGAGGAACTACCAAACACTTATAAAACCGTCAGATCTCATAAGAACTCACTCACTTTCACGAGACGAGCATGGGGAAAACCACCCCCATGATTCCATTACCTCCACCTGGTCTCTCCCTTGACACATGGAGATTATGGGGATTATAATTCAAGGTGAGATTTGGGTGGGGACACAAAGCCTAACTCTATCAGTGTGTTTGTGGGAATCCCTCATCTTAACATCATAGGTGAACAAGATGGGTGTCAGATTCTTCTTACTGAATAATGGGTTGGGTGGGGTTGGGTGGGGTTGGGTGGGGTGGAGTGGGGTGGAGTGAAGAGGTGGGCAGGAAAAAATTAAGACCGGCACCAGAGCCTGCCATCTTGCCTGAGGTATTTGGTACATGATTTAGGGAACGTGCTTATTCTCTACCTCTTATGTTTCCTTTTATACAAGAGACTATGTGTTAGCATTACAATCCTGGTCTCCCTCCAATCTTCCACTCTACTCTTGGTGATTCTGGAAGGAGAAACAGGACAGGCATAGCTGGAGCCTTCCTCTCCTCTTCATCTTCTGAGTGGGCCTGCCACAGAGATGATGGGCTCCTAATTGTGCTTCACCATGTCTAAGCCTGTCCACTGAGAGGTCCTATCCCCTCACTGGAGATGTCTTAGGTTGATTCTCTGAGAACCAAATGCTAAAAGAGAGATTATTAGCCTTTGGGATTTTAATAGGGGTCTTCTTTCCTAGTTGGAGACAAGGCCAAATTTCGTATGTCAATTTCTAAGGCCACATAAGTTACATACAAGAAATTAATGCATCCATGTTTCTCATAAACTTTCACTTGGAAAATAGCATACTTAATCTAAAACTTATGAAAGAATTTGGTAAAGGGTAAGTATCTGCTCAAACAGGTATGGTGACCATTAAATATATAATCACATCTGTAGAGCCACAACAATTCATCCATGGTGCTGGAACAGCTAGATAAAAATATGTAAATGAGTAAATCTGGACCTGATCTCACAAGAAAACTTAAGTGGAAATGGATCATAGACCTAAATTTAAGATCTAAAACTTACAAAACTCTCATAAGAAAACGTAAATCTTTATAGCCTTAGGTTAGGCAACGGGTTCTTAGATATGACACCAAAAGCAAAAGTGACAAAGGAGAAATAAATTAAATAAATGTTCTCGGCAACACCATTTATAATAGTCGAAAAGTGAAACCCAAATGTCTATCAACCAATGAATGGCATATTGATTCCATGAAATATTATTTAACCATAAAAAGGAATGCAATACAGTTACACGCTATAACATGGATGAACTTTAAAAACATTATGCTAAGAAAGAGGCCAGACACAAATGGCCATATATAATTCTACATAATTCTTATCATATAAAAATATTCTATATTTAATAGAATTCCATCATGTATTCTATTATATGAAATGTCCAGAATAGGCAAAGCCATAGAGGCAATACAGATTAGTGGTTTCCAGGGATTGGGGGTACTAAGAATGGATATGTGATAGCCAATAGATACGAAATTTCTTTTGGGTGTGATAAAAAAATGTTCTAAAAGTAGATAATGGTGAGGGTACCACAACTCTGTAAACGTACAAAAAACAACCGAATTATACAACTTAAAAAGGTGAATTTTTGTGGTATGTGAATTATATAATATTTCAATAAATCTGTTATAAAAAACTGCATTCATAAGTATTTGTAAAGTGTGTCACTGAAACAACATGTGAAGGTTTGTTGCAGGGATATATTGCATGATGCTGAGGTTTGGGCTTCTATTGAACCCATCACCCAAATAGTGAGGATGGTACTCAATAGGGAGTTTTTCAACCCTTCTCCTCTCACTCTCTCCTTCCTTTTAGAGTCCCCACTGCCTATTGTTGCCATCTTTATGTCTATGTGTACCCAATTTTTAGCACCCATAAGTGAGAACATGTGGTATTTTGTTTTCTACTTCTGTGTTAATTCACTTAGAATAATGGCCTCCAGCTGCATCCATGTTGCTGCAACGGACATGATTTCATTCGTTTTTATGGTTGCATAGTATTCCATGATGTATATGTAGCAAATTTTCTTTGCCCGATCCACTGTTGATGGACACCTAGGTTGATTCCATGACCTTGCTATTGTGAATAGTGCTGTAATAAACATGCAAGTGCAGATGTCTTTTTGGTAGAATGATTTATTTTTCCTTGGGTATACACCCAGTAATGCAATCGCTGGCTCAAATGGTAATTCTATTTTTGGTTCTTTGAGGAATCTCCAAACTGCTTTCCACAGGGGCTGAATTAATGTACAATCTCACCAACAGTATATAAGTGTTCCCTTTTCTCTGCAATATCACCAAAAAAAACAAACTGGCTTTAAAAAAATTTTAATAATAACCATTCTGACTGGTATAAGATGGTATCTCATTGTGGTTTTAATTTGCATTTCTCTGATGATTAGTGATATTGAGCATTTTTAAAATGTCTCTTGGCTTTGTGTATGTCTTCTTTTGAGAAGTGCTTGACTTTTTTTTTTTTTTTTTTTTTTTTTTTTTAATAGAGACAGAGTCTCGCTATGTTGGCCAGGCTGATCTTGAACTGCTCAGCTCAAGTGATCCTCCTGCCTTGGCCTCCCAAAGTTAAGGGTACTATTTAAGTTCGTTATCGATTCTGGATATTAGACCATTGTCGGATAGTTTGTAAATATTTTCCCCCATTCTGTAAGTTGTCTGTTTATTCTGTTGATAGTTTCTTCTGCTGTGCAGAAGCTCTGTAGTTTAATTGGGTTCTAATTGTCAATTTTTGTTTTTTTTTGCATTTGTTTTTGAGGACTTAATCATAAATTCTTTGCCTAGGCCGATGTCCAGGAGAGCATTGCCTAGGTTTCCTTCCAGGATTTTTAGTTTGAGATCTTACATTTAAGTCTTTAATCCATCTTGAGTTAATTTTTTTACGTGGTGAGAGGTAGGGGTTGAATTTCATTCTTCTGCATATGGCTAGCCAGATTTCCTAGCACCATTTATTGAATAGAGTGTTCTTTCCTCATTGTTTACTTTTGTAGACTTCATCAAATATCAGTTGGTTGTAGATGTGAAGCTTTATTTTGGGGTTCTCTGTTTTGTTCCAAAATCAGCATACAGAAAGCAGTAGCATTTCAATACGCAAATAAAATTCAACCTGAGAACCAAATCAAGAATGTAATTTCATTTACAGTAGCTGCAAAATAAATAAAAGACCTAGGAATACACCTAACCAAAGAGGTAAAAGATCTCTATAAGGGAAACTACAAAACACTGCTGAAAGAAATCACAGATGACACAGAAAAAATGGAAACACATTCCATGATCATGGATTAAAAGAATCAATATTGATAAAATGTCCAAACTGCCCAAAGCAATCTACAGATTCAACATAATTTATATCAAATTACCAATGTCACTTTTCATAGAATTAGAAAAAACTATTATAAAATTCATATGGAACAAAAATGGAGCACAAACAGCCAAAGCAATCCTAAGCAAAAAGAACAAAGCCAAAGACGTCACATTTGCCAACTTCAAACTCTATTACAAGACTACAGTAACCAAAACAGCATGGTAGTGGTACAAAAATAGACACAGACCAATGAACCAACTGTTGAATAGGACATAAATCAGCAAGGAAAGAAATAATTCACCTGAATGCATTTAAGGATAGTAATAACGCATGGAAACCTGATCATACACATATCCTAGCTTTTTGGTAAAAGCTCTGACACCTGAACCATTTGTACTCAAAAGTGACTTTGAGAGTCTCTGGTTTAGGGCAAATTGCATGATAAAACAAGTATGTTTTACATACAAGGCATACAAAAGCCTTAGTCTGTCATTCAATGTCTTACCCTGTTAAGCCAATCCACTCAAGCTTATCTACCAATTTCCCTATTTAGTATTCTTTGTTTAGAACTGTATGCCTCAGTATTTCCCATCCATCTCATTATTTACCCACCTGTTTGTTTTTCTTATGCTGTTACAGTCCCTGAAACACCCTATCTTATGGTCACTTCTACTTATCTTTCAAAGCCCTTCTTAAATGCCATCAACTCTATGGCGCCATTGCTCATTTTCTTCAATTAAATGTGTTTCGCTTCTACTTTGCTTCACAGTTTACTCTGTTTCATATTAATTATTTGTAATTTTATAACATTTTCTCTTTTTCTAGAAATATCTCAGTGGTTGTCCAATGAGTGAGTCAGTGAGGATGGAGATTGCCCTTTACGGCATTTGGAGCATTCAGACTTGCTAAGGCAGGCATATAAATGTTTGTTGATTAGACTGGACTATCTGCAGATTTACAGTTTTTCATCTTCATTTACATGTGTACAGATGGAACATTATGTTTAATTATTTGACATTTTAAAAAATCAGTACTTTAACCTATTGAATTGTCCCTTCATACTGAATTTACTAAACAGGAACATCATGTATATTTATATTATATATAAATATATTAAATTTATATTTATGAAAATTAAATTTATATTTATGAAAATATAAATTTTCATACATTTATATTTATGAAATTTTAGGGTGGAAGATAAAACATGTTTCCTACTATAGCAACATTCAATTTATTCAGCATCGTGCTGAAAGAGAATCTTCCAGAGAATCTTCCGGGTAAGCTTCCATAAAAGCTTACCTCTTTGAGTTCCAGAATTTTAAATTATTTTTATACATTTACAAATGAGAATTTTATGAAATTGCACTGCATGTATTGATATATAGCAAGAGAACTATTTAATTGGAACAATTTGACCTTAAGCTACCCTTTTATGGAGGAGTTATCCTCAAAATCATTGTACCATATTAAGCATAGAACCACAATTATCACTTATCACCCAAGTTGACTGGCAAACCTTTGAACTGAAAGGTAAATCTACTGAGCTGCCTGCCCATGACCTATATATCATGGGCATATCATATCCCATATCATGGGATAATGTCTTTATATCCCATTTGCCACGTATTTCTTCATAGAATGTCATGTCTCTGAGAGCAGGGGCGGCACCTTCCATTTCTCTGTGCCAGTTTTATCGTGGTTCCATGTGCGCAGAACACCAGTTTTTGCTGACTTTCATTTTATAAAAAGAAACAAATTACCCATTAAAAGGAAAATCCTGCTTTTCAAAAGGTTGAATAATATAGGTTTCTTAAATTTTAAATAAAAATCCAGCTGGTTAAACTCAATCCATTGAAAAGAAGCTTAATTGAGGAATATTTTTTGGCTCTGAGCCCATCATCTTTTCATTTGATTGTAAATTGGATACAATTTTATTCACTTCAAGCTCTTGTCTTTCAGTATTTTATTCCACTGAGACCAGTAAATAAGTGTTAATAGTCATGTTGAGCTCAGTTAGACTACTTCCTTCACTTAAATTACCCATTTTCGTTGTATTATTGCCAGCCAGCATTTTGCTTGTTGACATTTTTATTGAATGATTGTGCAAGAAATGTTGATACCTTCATATATTGTTTTGACCTTTCACTAATCTTTTTTTATCATATTTTCTTCACCTGAAATATGCTCTTCTTCCCCCATGCTTTTATCATCCATCCATGAAAGCATGCCCTTTTATTCTCCTATAAAATTATGTCAACTTGTGTCCTTTGGGAATCTTTCCAGAGGATGTAACCTCTTATCTTTAAGGTAATATAAGCCAAGCAGATGCTGTGGTTCCTTCATGGAAGAGAGTTTTATCTTCTTTATTTGTCAAACATTGTTTTGTTTTTCAAAGGGAGTGGAAGAAAAAATTGTTGAGGTGTGGAAATGTTCAAAAGCAATAAATAATTGCTTGTAGAAAAACCTGCATTTTCTAAGCTTTATGCTTTGTCAATTTAAAGCATTTGCTAATGAAAGCAGCTGTTAAGTAATATCAACTATTGAGATCTGTTTTTCATGCCCACATTCTTTTCCCTCCAATTTCCAACTGCATTTCTGTCTAAGTTTAGGACTTGGAGTCATGCTCACAATTCAACTCCTTTATTGCCCTCAGAGTCTTTATTCATATGAAATATTCAGAATTTAATATATTTTGTCATATACTATATGTAGGCAAACAATGTAGAGAAACAATGATGAACATATTGGAGATACTTTCAATAGGTTGAATAGAAGGGGAATACAACACAAGAGTGGGCCTGGGTAGAGAGAGGATGTGCCTATCTTGTGGCACTTGGGGTTTCTCTTGGGTATCCAAATGGAGAGATCCGAAATGCAGATAGCCATACAAATTTTTCTCATAGGAAAAATAAATTTTGGTAGACATATAATAACAAACATGTATTGATTACTTAGCATATACCAGGTACTGTTATAAATATTTTATGTCTATTAACTCATTTAATCTGTACAATATCACTGTTAGTTTAGAAGACATAATTATCTTTGTTTTCAAATTATGAAACTAATCTGAAACTCAGAAAAGTTTAACAATTTGCTGAATGTCACAGATAGCTAGTGGTCTAGTTGGCATTCTAAGTTAGGCAGTCTCCAAAGTGCACACTATATTGTGCATTTTCTCTGTTTCACATAAGAGTTATTATATAAGCATATAGAGAATAGTTGACATTGTTGCAATGAATGTGATCACTGGAATAGTGAAAAAAGTGTATGTCAGACAGAAACTAAGGAACATCCAATCTACTGATCGTTCCCTGTAGTCTTTAGGTTTACCTTCCATTCTGGCAGCTCCTGGTCATTGATGTCTGCTCTCCAGCACCATCCATCTGGGCAGCTTTTCCTTGTACAAGTACCTTACAAACAAATCCAGGAACTATCTCCAAGCCTGCTTTTGAGAACCTGAATGGACTTGAATTTGGACTCTAAACCACATAAAATAACCCTTATGATAAACTTTAAGTTGACTATTAATGGAACTTTCTTCCCTTTCCTACTTTCCATTATATGGCCTTTTCCGGACACGCAAAAACAATGAATGTGATCAAGGTCACACATCTCTCTCTAAACTATCTCATTTCTTTTCTTGGGATGCTTTCCCCCACTTTCATCTTCCTGTGCACCAAAACACCTCTTGCCTCTCCTGCAAAACATACTCTTCAGATAGCCTTTTTACATAAATCCCTACTTAATCTACTTCCATCTTACTCTCATTATAAATCACTATGATTGCGCGATACACATAACAAATTCTCTGCAGTTGCTGGAAGCAAATGTTTATCTGTTTCTCTAATTTTGTTTACAAATAATCAGAGAATGGTGTACTCTAGTTCATCATTGGTTCAAGTTACTAGAAAGAAGAAGTCTATCCCATGCATGAATGGACAATTGTCTAGTATTAAAATTCAATAATAGTCTCAAACCTAAACTAGACTGAAAATAATTTAACCTTCCTTTAATGATTCTGAAAACACTTTAGGGTTTTGCAGAGTTCCAAGGTTATCATTATCATGGTCTATATATGTATAACTAATAAAGATTTCCAGCCTGTAAGTTATCAGATTAATCAGCTTTTACTGCATTTCTTTAGGTTTGCCTCACCTTTTCCATTATATTGTAAGATCTTTAAGGTCAGAATTATGCCTGTTTATATTGCACTTCACACAGGACTTTGCCCAAATAGGTGCACAATTCATATTTTTATTGTGTGGATTGGAGCTTAAAGTGCATGGCAAGATTCTCATTTTAATTTTTTATCTTCCTCTTTACTATATATGTCAGAACTTAACCTATTTTTCCAATCCATAACTATAAGAAAATAACAAGCAGTGACCACTGTCACTGACTAGTGAGTAATACTTATTTAAAAGTATACCTCTACTATACATCATACAGTAGAAACTAGCACTTTTCACTAACGTGAAATTCTCCTCTATTTATAGTCACATAGGGTGGTTGTATAGTCCTGAGGCAAAATTGAGCATGGCTATACAACTTGCTCGGGCAATGAAATATGGATAGAAGTGCCAAATGTCACTTCCTGTTAGAATATTTAATACTGATGCCCTACTCTTCAGCTCTTCCCTAGCCATAAGGATTCTGAAATTACCTGTTGATGCAGGATTGTTACAAAATTGAAGCAGCTGGAACAAGAAACTAACATATGGAGAATACCTGCCTTCTAGAGACACTCAGACTGAAAGCAGGCAATGCGTAAGCAAAAAGATAAAAATTTGTTATGTAAAGCCACTTAGATTTTGGGGTTACTGTGTTATCACTGCATAACTTAGCATAACCTGATATAGTACTTACTTTATAAATGTCTTATGTATCTTTCCATAAACAGTACATTCCTTCAGGTCAGGGACCATGTCTGAAGCATTCCTTTACTCTCAATATTATGCAAAGATAGTTTTTACTAGGCTGTCAAATAGTATTTGTAGAATAAATAAATGAAAAGTAAATAATCTTTGTTTCTATAGAAAATGTGATATCATCCATTTGACCATTTCTTTCATTTTATCCTGTAGAATTAGAGTTTAGCCTTAGGAACTGGCAGGCCTACTACAGTTTTGTCAGTAAAAAGTTTTTCTTAAAGCTGCTTATTAAATTTATTCCCACTATTTTATATTTTTTTGTTTTATATATTTGTATGTTTTAAAATGTTATTTTTAAATTTTAATTATTAGACTAAATATTGTAATCAAAAGGCAGATATTGTTAGACTAGCTCAAAAAGCAAGAGCAGCTATATTCTGTCTGGAAGAAATATACTTTAAGTAGAAGGATACAATAAGTTGAAAATAAAAGGAAGAAAATAAGTGTGTACAGTCAAAATAAGAATATTGGATTGGTTATATTAAGAAAAGAAAAATGAGCCGGACGCAGTGGCTCACGCCTGTAATCCCAGCACTTTGGGAGGCCGAGGCAGGTGGATCACAAGGTCACAAGATCGAGACCATCCTGGCTAACTCAGTGAAACCCCGTCTCTACTAAAAATACAAAAAAAAAAAAAAAAAAAAAAAATCAGCCGGGCATGGTGGCGGGTGCCTGTAGTCCCAGCTACCTGGGAGGCTGAGGCAGGAGAATGGTGTGAACCTGGGAGGTGGAGCTTGCAGTGAGCCAAGATCACGCCACTGCACTCCAGTCTGGGTGACAGAGCGAGACTCCGTCTCAAAAAAAAAAAAAAAAAAAAGGAAAGGAAAGAAAAATGTGTTCAATAAATTGTGCTAGAAAAAACTAAATATCTTTATGGAAAAAACTGAACTTTAATAGTTACCTTACACCATAAACAAAAATTTTCTAAAAATAGAGCTAAGTGTGAAACTAAACCTCTAATACTTCTAGAAGAAAATATAGGAGAAACTCTTTATGAGATTACAATAGGCAAATTGTTCAGATAAAAGCTAAAAAAAATCATGAATCATAAATTTGATAAAGTGAACTTCATCAAAATTGAAAACTTCTGCTTTTTGAATTCCCTGGTTAAGTAATTGAAATGTCAAGCAAAATGATGAAGAAAGAAATAACAATCTCTATATATAAAAATAAGCTGGCATCCAAAATATATAAATTATTCTTTCAACTCAATAAGAAGAAAGTAACAAATTAAAAATGAGTAAAATATTCGACCATACACGTCACAAAAGAAGACACTCAAATGTTCAATAAACACAGGAAAATATGTTCAACATCATTAGGGATAAGGGAAATGAAAATTAAAATCACAATGAATGATCACTGTCAAATTGTTAAAATAGATGAAACTAAAAAGACTGATAATAGCAAGTGTTAGTGAAGATATGGACAAACTGGAACTCATAAAATTTTGATAGGAATGTAAAATAATAGCTGCTTTTGAAGATGTTTGGCAGCTTCTTATAAAGTTAAATGTATGCTTAATAAATGACCTAGAAGTTCTACTCCTAGGTAATTTATTGAAACATATGAGCAGAAATGAACAATATGTCTACACAAGACATGTACAAGAATGTTCATGGCAACTTTTTTATAATAGCCGAAAACTGGAAACTACATAAATTTCAATAAACTGAGGAATAAACAAATTATATTTATACAGTAGAATAATACTCAAAAGAAGAATGAACTTCTAACATATATATAAAAACATGGATAAATCTTTTTTAAAAAATCTTTCTGAGTGAAAAAGGTCAGATACCAATGAGTCAATGGTCGATGATCCATTTTAATGAATTACAGAAAATACAAAGATAATCTATATTGACATAAAATAGATCCATGGTTGCCTGGGGTCAGGGTTTGGGGGAATTGGCAGGAAGGTGGCATAAGAGAACTTTTCAGGAAAGAAAAAGTGATGAAAAGTGTTCTATATTTTGATGGTAGGAGTTGTCACACGGTGTATAAATTTGTAAAAACATCAAAATATATACTTAAAATCTATGTGTTTTATTGCTTATAAGTAATACATCCTTAAAGTTAAATAAATAAAAATACCTCTCAGAAATAAATATTTAGGAATATGTACTGTTAATATTTCCAGAAATTAAGGACAAAATGGAGTGTCTCCTCTCATTCCCAGTGAGGAGCTAGCAACGTATTTTCCCCCCAAACTCACAAGTTTGGGTTTGCTAGTCCAAAGACCTTATTTCCCAAGGGAAAAATCCCATAACCATGGTTTCATTAAAACTGAAAGCTGATACTGCCACCAGGCCACTTTGGGATTCTCATGCCAATGAATCAATAAGCAAAGAAGGGGGTTACCTTGCCAGCTAGATTGATGGATCTTGACTTTCAAAAGTGAAATTAAATTGCCCCTACAGGTGATAAACTGAGGAACATCTTAATAATTCCATGTCTTATGGTAAAAGTTAATGTAGAACTACACAATGCAATAAATGTTAGACTGTCAAAAGTCCACATCTTTCTGGAATGAAGTCTTGGGTTACCACACCAGGCAATAAACCATTAACATCTGAGGCCCTTGCTGAGAACAAAGGGAACATGAAATGGATAGTGAAAGAAGATAGTTTTAAATACCAGCTATGACCATGTGACCGGTAATAGAAATGAGAAGTGTAAAACTTATTAATGTCTTCTATATTTTGATATAAACAAATTGTGAATATATTAATCATTTGCTTTTCCCTTTTCCATTTCCCATAAGATACGTTAACAGTAGTTAGCCTTATATCTCAGTAATTAAATGCAAATATGCTCATGTAGAAGATTAATGAACATCTCCCAAAGATTGATAAAAGGACTTTGTATCTTATTTTGGAAGACGGTTAGTGAAGAGATTCATAATAAACAACATAGCTGTTTTTGGATGCCATGTTAACAAAGAACGGAACATGATGGCTTTCCCTGTGTTGATTTAGCTAAACTGGAACTAAGTGTCCCAGACTTTTCTTACCTGTATAACAATGGTTTAGAATTGGCCATTTACCTTGTCTACGGGATTTGGAAAGCAGAAGTGAAGAAACAATGAATTTTTTGCTCTGAAGGCTAGTGCAGGACACTAGGCACTGTGACTGCTCATGTAGACTTTTATTGATCTACTGGCTCACTTCATTGACGTGGACAGAACCCAAATCCACAATTACTGTAGCTACCTCCAAAATCTTTTCCCTCAGCTTCTCCAAGTTCTGATCCAGAAACACATGGAAAACTGTGTAAAAAGACATTAGCTAATTCCACAGGTCACCAGCATTATTGAGGCTGAAGGTGATAAGAGACAGATGTGGACTCTAGATTGTCTTTCTGCGTTCCTGCTGGTTTTTGCTCCCCACTTCACAACAAGCTTTCCTTCCTAGCTACTTACCCAGTTTACCTAATGCCTCTCTCTACCATGAATATATTTATGATTTTCTAGAAATCTGCTATTAATAATGTAAAAGCTATATTAATTTAATAATACTGTATAGTAAAAGCAACGATTAGTAGCTAGGAAGAGATTTCACAACTCTCTGATGTCATTTATCATTTGAAAAGTTAGCATGTATTTCATGTGTTGCAATACAACCATTGGATAAAGGCCTCATTTTTCAGGAAAGGCTAGAAAAGGAGAGAGGGTGTGTGGAAGAGTACTTGATACCTGTTCTAAAGATGGGAGACGCAGGACAAATGTAAGTGTCACTAGGAAGAGTGATCACAGGGCTAGGACTATGGTGAAACACATAGAAATCAAATCACTAGATGCTATATAAATTGGGATTGCATTTGCTAAGTTTGTATACTTAATGGTATTTACCAATACATTACTCAATAACCATTTGAGAAGATCCACTTAAGAACTATAATTCAAACCAAAGTCCAAAGGAAAAATGTTTCTCCTAAAAAACTGATAGAACTTTTTCTCGTATTACGAATTAAACTTATATAATCAATTATATCTCATTCTCTTTTACTCTGGCCACTTGGAAGCTCTATGTCACTTTAAAAATTTAATTATATAAACTATTTTTCTTTCTGTTCTATGTTTTCTTGGCCTTTTGGCAATAAAGTTTTGAACTTATGACATATAGTTTTATAAGCTACCTAAAATATTAAAAATAAAATTAATTCATGAATGGATTAAAAGCAAATTTAATAGACATTTTTGAAATAAATATACCAATATAAGTAATTAAATTCATATTGTTAATACTAAGTGTATATCTGCTTAATTCATTTTTTATTAGTAAAGCACCTTAGTCATTTGAGACCATTTTAGCTAATCTATTTCACTTAGAGTAATGCATTCTAAAAGACACATTAAAAATTACATTTAATGGTAGGTAAGTTTGACACTCAGTCTTTTCCCCTATGTCCACAGTTTCTTTCTTGTAGGCATATAATAGAATTATTTCAAACCAATAGATTACTTTCAGGGAGGTCAATCCTAGGCACTGACAACTTATGGCATGGTAGCCCTTTTTTTATTTACAGAACATTTAATATATTTTAATTTTTAGATGTTATTCAGTGTTTGGGTTTTTTATTGTATGATATGGTTAAGACAATATCTGAAATTGAGGAAAATATTAAGATGTAGACTATAGTCTTATAGACAGTTCATTTCAATCCACACATGATGGCAGTTGTCTGTTCCACTGTAAAATTATTGTGTTTTCCACATCAGTGTTACTTTAATACGTGAGCTCTAAAAGGAGTGATATCACAGTCATTCCTGATTCGACATGTCCTAGCACCATTAGCATTCATACTAAATGAGTGCTATTTAACTTAATGAGAAGTTCATTTCCTCTGTCCATTTACTACCCCTTTAAGTGCCTATCTTCCTTCCTAAGCCTGCTGCAAGGCATGTAGGTAGCTAGCAAACTGAGAATTTAAAAAGATTTGTATTTTATATGCCTTGAACTGAATTGCTCTTTACTGGCATTCTAAAAGCAGAGGGACTTATGGTCGTGTCATATTTTCAGTCTTCTTTTCTCATATCTTAGCAGCTTCCATAATATTCCTACCAAAGTGGTTTATTCAGTAATATATAATAACTTAATTGTCAACTTTCCAGCCTCATTTGTGTTTTGATGAATTATCTGTCTTTTAAAGGAATGAATGTTTGGGTACCATTGTTATAGCTGAAAGGAAACCATGGTACCTTGTCACATCTCAGGTAGATGTTGTATTGCAAGTGTTTGAATACTTTTTAATATTGAGATGATAGAAGTTCACAATAAGAAAGCACAAATTCTAAGAAATTATATAGCTGTTGAGATGAAGCTGCCGTTTTCCAAAGCATAACACCCATTTCTTGCCATGAAATTTTATTCAAGATGCTGAACTGCACACCACAGAGAATGAGATATTGGCAAAGGAGATGCTATAGAAAACATAACAACAAAAAATCCTGATGGATTCCTTAATCATATAAGCCACTGGTGAACAAAAAAGCACTGTTAAGATTGCTTCAGAAATTAGGTCGTGACCTGACTTTTTGAAAAATAGCGCAAAATAAATTGAAAACATAAATGGATACATGTTTCTGAGAGAGGTTGGGAGAACTGCCCTTCAGTATAACGAAGATGAAGGATGTTTGTTCTATCAAAAACAAACATTAAAATTAATGACACCAGTCCTAAAAAGGATGAATTATTTTAGAGTATATATCATATATTCATCTCATCAGTATATATGTAAAGGGTGTGACTCTACTCACAAAACAGTTTGAGTGAAATGGGGAAAATCAAGCCAGGAGCGCATACAGTTCATTCAGAGGTGCATGTCTGCCCTGCCAATGTGAGGACCTGAAGGAGATGTGGTATGTCCATGACAGCTTGCACACACAACAGTGTTATCCTATTGTGCCCTACCAGATGACTTTGTTTTTCTCTCGAGGCTCTTTGCTCTATTCTAGCTTGATGGCTCAGCTTTCTTTCACTGATGCTGGCCCTCCCCTTTTTGGCCTTTTTCACTACCCGTCTGGCTCCAGATTTATGGATATTTTTCCCCAGCTCCAGCCAGAGACTGCTGAATTAGCACAAGGCATAGCCCAACTAAAGGAAAACTCCCTGGCCTTCAGCCTCAGGTGTCAGGATTCAGCACTGCTTACAACAGGAGCCAACTACTGTATTGTTTATTATCGTTTTGACCATTTTTGTGCTTATTGTTATCTAAAGTTTCAGCAGCCTAACTGTGAAACAATGCCTGATCCTTTGAATGTTGCTGTCACCAGGTGCTAGGCAAGAGCCAGGTGCTTCAGTAGCAGTAATAGAGCAGCCTGGTGACTTTGGCATTTGCATAAACTAGACTCATTAAGAAAACAGGAATTAAAGAGAATAGTTTCAGTCAACATACAAAGGTTAGAGAATTTACAAACCAATATTCTAGTCCACATGATAATAATTAAACCTAAAATATTGACTAAAAAGAATCATGAAGTTTCCTGATACACAGGATGTTTATAAAGTTTGCACTGTTTAAATTCTGGATGATTCAGTATTGTGCCAAGTGGTTTTTGTTTTGTTTTGTTTTGCTTTTAATCAGACCGAGCTCAGAACTGTGACTCTACCTTAGGACTCTGCCACTTAGAGCTGGCTTCATTAAGGGACTTAAGCTCCCTGAGCTCTAGTTTCTACATCTCTGAAGTTGAAATAATATCTATTTTTTAGAGTTGTTTTCAGTATTCAAGATAATATTGATAAACTAACACACATCAGACACTAAATAATACATTTAGTTTTAAGAAACTAAAATTACTGTAGCACACCATATATATAAGTATGCATGTAGGTAACATTTTTATGTCTCTGACATATGTAGCATATAAATGCTTAATACTTTTAAAATGCTTCAAATGTAATAATGGACTTGCCCCGAACAGCCACACTCTCTGATGTTTTGTCACTTTGCATCTTTCTCCCTTCTCCTCTCAGCTGATAAGCAGTCTCTCTAGGTTCCCTAGGATAAGGAAGCTTAAAGCCTATATGGTACCTCAATTCTTATGAAGAAAGAGAAGGAAAATAGGAAAATCTCCACATTCTTTAATACATCCTATGAAGGATAAATAATTTTTAAACGTGGTATTGTCTTTTCCAATCTGATTTATTCAACCTGAAGTGACATTAACATAGAAGGATGAGAGAGTGGTATGATTTAATGTAAAAACCAGCTTTCACCCCAGACTAGTCTTCACTTGAAATACTACTCTCTTTCTTGCTTGCTGTTTCAAACTTCCGTCTGCCTTTATAGCTTTAGGCACATGGTGCTGCCCTGGGGATGACTGTGTTCATGTAAATTGTGTCACATTGGCTGAATTCCTTTCATGACATAGCCTCCATCATAAAATTGGAATAACCAGGTAAAAGTCATCCTCATTTTCCTTGTGCTGATGAATGCTTTGATTTCACAAACCTATTGTTAACTGCTAGCCTCTTTACATTTTCCTTAAGAAGCCTTTTGTCCCCTCAATTTCCCTGTATATGCTGGAATTGCTTAACTAACATCATTTTTAAGGCTTTTTTAGTTTAATATTTTATTGTTTTAAATGTATTTTAGATACTTAATATACTGATTATCAGTATATTTGCATAGTTTGAACTTACTCCACATACAAATAGACCTCAATTATTAAAAGGTGGTTATGCAAATTGACTTGTTTCCAAGATGGTCTGTCTAGGATCACTTTGGTATTTCCCAGACAAAAAGAAGTATATCTCCATATGTAAAAAGCCCCCTAAATCCAGATATGATCAGACAAGCTAGAAAAACTGACTATATCAAATGAGAATTTCAGCTTTAGGAGTTGAAGCTCCTCGTGTGTGTGTGTGTGTGTGTGTGTGTGTGTGTGTGTGTGTGTGTGCACGCACCTCTCTCTACAACCCTTAACATAACAGACGTTCCCTTCCCAGCTCCTCCTTCTTCTCAAATACTCAATGAGAGCCTCAAGCTTTCTCAATCCAAGAAGACCTCAGTACTTCACACTTCATGTCATTTATTCTTTACGATAACCGTGTGACATAGGTTATATTATCCTCATTTTAGAGATGTGAAAACAAGGCTCAAAAAGTTAAACCACTTGCTTAGGTGAAATTATTATGTAGCAAAGATTTTAACTGAGATTCATTTAGAATTGGAGCTCACATTAACTCCATAAAATAGTATTTATCCAGGAAAGATCATACAAATGTTGGTTATTTTCATTTAGGGAAGCCAAAAAGTGGGAAATGAACTTTAAAGAGAATAGAATATTCTCCATTCACAAATGGGGAAAAAAATACATCTTAAAAAAAAGCATATAAGCACAAAAACTAATGTGGAAATGTTTGAGTCATAAATGAAGAATAGCAACCCTTCCATTTGGTTATTTTTTCTAACGTGAAGAAGAAAATTAGAGACATTTTTGGGAAAGAATGCTTGGAACAACCCAGAAGCCTTAAAATGACAGGCTGAGGAGTTTGAACTTTATTCCACGGGCCACTGGGAACCCCTGGAGGCATTAGAGAAGATGGGTACATTTCAAGAAAAGCTATGTGGAAGTGTTTCATAAGGAAGAAATACAGGAAAAGAGACTCAAGCTGGGGAGACCATGTATCCAGTTATCAGAGTGGTTAGAGAATAATAATGGCATGGAGATCACGGAAAAGAAGGGAAGGAACACCTGCAATGTTACAGAAAGGTTAAACATGGAGTAGAAGGTTATTCTGAACAACCCTCCCCACTGTGTTTTCCTCAATTGCCCATAATTTGTGTGCAAGTCCTAGACATTATTTAGCAGTTGCAAAAAGTAAAAACTAAATTTTGATCAAGAAGCACTTAGAAAGTTTGGACAAATACTGTAAGGAGATAGCACCATTCTAGCTCAAAGTGACTTATATTAAAAATACATATTATCTTCCTGGAAATATGGGGTAAATGTAAGCGAAAATGAATTTGACAGGTGAATCTATACAATTAGCTTGATGTATTTTAAGCTGAAGTTTCATCATTGGAAAGAAAAAGAGATGTTCAGTGGAAAACTTAGAGGGCTATTATTGAGTGAGACATTTGGAAGGACATAGAGTCCAATATGCTCAGTTAGGCTATGGGTTTCCCTCCAGCTGATCACCTCGTGCTTGTACTTTCTTTTGCCATTAAAGATAAAATAAAGAGTGAATAAAATTGAAACCACACATGTAAAGTAAACACAATTTAGATAAAAGGCAATAATGTAGTATAAAATAAAAAAGATAAAATAACAACCTAAAAATTCAGAATAGATAAAATATAGTAAAAAAGGCAAGAATAAAACAAAAAAGATTAAAGAAGATTAAAGTAAATAAGCAAATATTGACTAAAAGAGTATAAGAAGAAGATAGGCTATTAAAGGTTGACAAATTTAGCTAAAAGAATATCCTTTTTTAAAGGACAGGAAAATTACTACCGAGTTCAGACTTAACCCTTGGGACAGACTGACCTATCAATTTCTAGCAGTCACTCTGACACATATCCTCCTTCTGAGCCTGAGCTTGGCTCTAAAGGGTCCACCGCCAAGAGACAGAGGCTCCTGAGAGATTGTCCTTTAGAGAGAAGCCTTTCATTTCCAACACCTGGGCTCCTTTACATATTTGGCAAACTGTTTTAATAAGCACAATTCCAGCCAATTTTTTCTACCCAGGTTCTGCAAGTTAGCAAAGTCTCTCTTACACATAACACAGAGATAAGACAGATGGATTGAGAATATTCACCAGCTAATTTAACATGGGAAACAAAGGAACGATAGCATTGGTGAAAGGCCCAACATTACAAATATTCATCCATGGCTATTGCAGGTACCAAGGGGGATTTAAAAATGTGAGATATGTTCCCTTCTTATGTGTGAAGCCATTAATACTGAAAGAGCAGCTTACAGATAAATCACATGGTGACAAATCAGCAAAAACCACTACTAGAAAAACATTTGTGTCTCTAGTCAATTTGATTGTTGGAGAAAACAATACTTACGTTTTATGAATTTCACTAGTAAATTCCACATAGTCATTGATGAGCCACGACTCAAAAATTCTGGTTGGTTACCAATCATACAATAAGGCTGGAACTCTTATTTGGTCAAAGAAAAACTAAAAGCAATCAACTTGGTGGCTGGTTGTAGTTACAGCAGAGAGTGAGGTGTGCCTCTGGAGCCAGCCAGCAGACCTGGCCTGTGACTCTGCCATTTCCTGGCTGGATAATCCGTGGCAAGATCCTTCAACCTTCATATACTCAAGTTCTTCATCTGTCACATGGGGATAATGCTATAGGGTTTTTACGAGGAACAGATGCATTAGTCCATGCTAAGTGGTAATGTGCATAAAGCCTGGCACATAAAACGTGCTCGTAAACATTTGAGATTATTGTTATGATTCTGATAGCAAGGGCTTACTTGATGTTTGGAAAAGATGATAGCCAAAATATCTGGATTTCCTCAAAGAAATCTCAAAATGCAGAGCAGCTAAAACTAATGAGGAAAAAAAAAAAAAAAAACCTCAAACCACACACAAAGCTTCTAACACCAACACCTGATTTTTCTTAAGAAAATTTTGACAAAATGTCTGCAAAAGATAAGATACACAAACAATAAGAACTAGCACTTATGGCACACTTACTTTGATCCAGATACCGTTTAAGCATTTTACATTCAGCTTACTGATCCTAATAATAATATCATAATGTAGGTGTTACTATAACCTATTTACTGATGAAAAGCACAGGGTGGTTAAGTAACTTGCCCAAGGCCAAACAACCAGTTTGCAGGAGGAGCCAGGAATCAAATACAGGCATGAGGCTGCAGTGACTGCTTAATTAAAACTTCTGAGAGAATTCTATTATTCCAATGAAGTAAAATTAAATTTTCTCCTCTTCCCAGAAGCCCACATCTATTGCATGGATAGCCATACTTTTCTATAGCTTAATTTCCTTTAGGATTCTTTAGTTGAAACTTACGTTTCTATGAGCTTTAATGGTGTGACCCTTGGTTTCTTTCTTCTCTCTCATTCTCCCTTTCTGGGCTATGTGTGAGTCATAGCTAGAGCTAGAAGCCAAAGGGAGAGAAAAAAGACTAAATCTCAATTAAGATCTGTATACCAAAAACAGATCATCTTTATTTCAAAGCCTGTTAGCTTAGAGCTTTTGTTAACTTTAGAAATGTATTTGGATTAAATATATGTATAATGCTTACATATTATTGAACAAGATTATTCTGCAATCAACATCATTCTGTTCATAACGTATGTTTTCAATATTGTTTAAAAATGAATTCCGACTAGTCAGCTCCAGACTTCACCTCACATTTTCTGTGTCTCAATTTAATTGACATTTGTAATAATTAAATCCTTTTGCTTTTCAGCAATCCCCACCCTCTCCTGACATCCATTCTGTAGACATAAAACCATAAAACAAAACCCTCTGGAACAAAACATGAGGGAAATAACGGATCCAGGTTAAGCAATCAGCTATAAGCAAGATACCTTTGAGAAGTGTAAAGAAAAACCAGGTAAGCAGAGAATACACCAATTTGGAATGGGATAAGATGGTGACGTCACATAGAGGGGCTATGTGCACAAAGGTAGCAACAGAATATTTATCACCATTCCTTCCCATTGATGTATGGGCCAAGGTTCCAGGGGCCCCACAGAACTAGAATCGCAAAAGCACAATGCAGCACTCCCTAATCAATTCATAGAGTGACCTCACAGCACCAGTCAATGGAGGTTAGTGGTCATTTTCAATTCACTGTAAAAGAAGAGCTTTTAAGGAAGCCCTTAATCAAATGTAATTAGTCTGGAGGGTGATGGACGATCCATTTAGCCGAGCCTATGTGAAGTAATATAAAGTAACCTTAAGTAGGGTTGGCCTTGGGGCATCTTATTTACCAAACCAAATTCAGTTTGATTTTATGCTTTGTTCAAAATGATGTTGGAGCAATTTCTCTCCTTTACTTACCTAATGTGATCCTGACCCATTGCAGTGACCAAAGACATCCCTTGGTTTTTCTCTCCACACTCTACCTTATAGTTACAAAGTGAACTAAAGCACAGTTACTCTCACTAACAACTCACATCATTTTCTTTCTGATGCCTTGTTTCTGATAAAAAGTAAATTTGGAAAATACAGAGAATCCCATAGAAAAGAAACACCACCACCCAGAAATAACTCCTGTTACTATTTTGATATACGGCCTTTCAGGTATTTTTCTTTGCCTTTTTATAGGTTAACAATATAATGAGCTTTTCTTTCCTGTGATGTCTTATTTTGAGTCTTTCCCTACTTAGAGAAATCCATAGGCCTCCAGGAGAATTGGAGTCCTTAGAGCAGGAAGGCAAAGACACAGTAAACTAGCAAACTAGTCAGCTTGATCTACTGAATAGGCAGTTAAGATGAAAGCAGAAGACTCCAAGGGGAGCTAGGCATAGGATTTAAGACAAAATAATGGATCGGAAAGAGAATAGGAGATGTGAGTTGTCCTTCTCTTGGGAGATGGATTGAGGGTCACTGGGGAGTTGGGACATGCAGATGACCAGACTAAAGGGACCATGTGCAGGACAGTCATGTCAGGATCAAGGGACTACTGAGCCACTCTTCCCCCTCCTTCTCCTCTTGTTCTAGCACCTCATAGAAGCTGAGCCCATGTGTGCTGGCTTCCTGTGCCTGCAAGCCATGACCTTGTCATGTGTGCTGAGGAGACCTCTTGGCCAGCCTTCTTACTCTTGAGAGAAGGTCTTCCAATTATAGTAGAAATCAGTTTTGCTAGCCAACAGTGTCCCCAAAAAGCAACATACAAAGCCTGCATTTTCAATTCCCAGACAAGGGGGAATAACTGACATTTTAATATCGGGTTGTGATTTTTATGATGCTAACTGGATGTCTTTTTTGTTACTGTAAAAGGACTTTAATTTCCTTTGAGTTCCTCAGAAAAAGCAAATCCTGAGGTGTCCCTTTATATCTGAAGTATTTTGAGATATACATTTTTTTCATTTAAACCTAAGATCACTGGATTATGACTTTAATCAAAATGAGACAGATGAATCACTCAGAACTTCACAGCAGTTTTGCCATCATCATCACCTTGTGCCTAAGCATATTATTCTGAGATCTGCAAAAAAAAAAAAAGATTTTGAATGTGTTTGACATACAGTAACAAACATCATGTTGACAGACATATGGTAAAATGTATGTGTGGTTGCACATGGAGAGAGTTAACAGCATCATTTGCTCAGCCCCAAACCCCTTGGGAAACAGGCAGTTCAGTTCTCCTTACAGCTCAGGCAAATTGGTGCTCCATGCTTGAGAAGAGTTCCCTTCACCCTGACCCACGTTGCTGCAGTAATCACAGTAATCACATCCACCAGCTCCCGTGCATTTCCCTGTAGGGCGCCCATGGGAGTGGAGGGTGCTGGCTTATTGCCTCTCTGCTGCTTCCCCAAGGGGCGGCCTGGCAGTGGTTGCTGCCTAGCCAGATGGGAGCTTGCTCCTGGGGAAGTAAACAAACTTATTTTCTACCTTGAAAGAGAGGGTCAGGCTTTATTTTTCTAATCTATACTGGAAAACAAATGCTACTATTTCTACTTTATCAATGATGGTGTAATACCACCAAATATGTAAGACTTGTCCATAGCCTACAGAGCATTAGAGTCTGAATTCAGAAATTCCCAAAGCCTGATTTCTGGTGGGCATCTTGGATAATCCTGCCAGATTTCTGGTGGGCATCTTGAATCCTCCTGCCAGTTATATCCATGGTCACCATTCCTTATTTCCTTCATCCACATTTTATTCCTCTGCATAACCCATGCACAGGGCAGCTGCTTTATTAATTTTCATTGACTAAATAATAAATCTAAGTGTGGCCCTGGACATGCTACTGTCTCTCTGGGACTTATTTCCCATCAGTAAATAAGGGGTTGGACTAGATAATTTCTAAGTTGCCTTGAAGCTTCAAAATCTTCTAAGGTTCTGCCACTAGCAGTTTACCTGTACTGCCTGGTTTTCTGCCTGAGTTCGCTGTCTTCCCTGAACCAGTACAGGTGGGCACTTATAGTGTGTGGCCCCCAAACCTGGGGCTTCATCTATAATACTGTACATTCAGAGAGAGAATTTTCCAACTGAGGGAGGAGAGCAGGGCAGGACACGGAAGTCTGAGAGCAAATCAGGACAGCATAAGCAAGACCAGAGCAGAGCAGAGCAGAGAAGCCATCACTCACAGGAGCCATCCCATCCCGAGGGATTGCTGTGGTCAGGGGTGCTTCAACAGGGCTCTGTCTGGCTCACACAAAATAGCCACCTCCTTGTGCATTCATTCTCTAGTTTCCAAATCACTTGCTGATACTAATTTGACTTTCCAATACCAAGAAAGAGATTAGGCTGTGTAATCAATGGAACAACGTATTTTATTTCATCAATTAAAATTATGGTTTAAACTTGGCGGTAGGCTAAATGGCCCCCAAAGATATTCAGGCCTTAATCCTTAAAACCTGTGAATATTACCTTTTATAGAAAAAGTGGCTTTGTGGATGTGACTAAGGATATTGAGACAGACAGGGAGATTATCCTTCCTTATCAGCTTGGGAGCTAGGGAGAGGGATATTTGACACAGAAGATGAAGGCAATGAAAGCATCTTACAACACAAGTAAGATGCTACACCGGTGGCTTCAAAAATGGAGGAAAGTCTGGGTGCAGTGGCTCATACCTGTAATGCTAGCACTTTGGGAGACTGAGGCGGGAAGATCACCTGAGGTCAGGAGTTCGAGACCAGCCTGGCCCACATAGTGAAACCCTATCTCCACTAAAACTACAAAAATTAACCGGGTGTGGTTGCGCATGCCTATAATCCCAGATACCTGAGAGGCTGAGGCAGGAGAATCACTGGAACCTGAGAAGCAGAGACCGCAGTGAGCTGAGATCACACCACGGCACTCCAGCCTGGGTGACAGGCAAGACTCTATCTCAAAAAAAAGAAAAGAAAATAGAGGAAAAGTCCAGGAGTCAGAGAAGGAAATTAATTTTAGCAGCAGCCTCTGGAAGTTGGAAGAGTCAAGGAATAAATTCTTCTCTGGATCCTCCAGAAAGAACAAGCCCTGCTGGCACCTTGACTGTAGCCCTGTGACACTGATTTTGGGCTTCTGAACTCCAGGATTGTAAGAGAATAAATTTGTGTTGTTTTAAGCCTCTAAATTTGTGTTAGTTTATTACAACAACAACAATAAACTAATACAAACATAAACTCCTTTGTGATATTAGTACCAATAGTCCTTCCTTTGTCTAAGGGTCTAATTGCTTTGAGTTAGCCTAAAAATGTTTTGAAAATCTAGTTTCTGGACACGCAGACCCCAGACCATACACAGCAGAAACCTTCTAAGAAACCCACAGCCCTCCCAGGCAACAACTTTAATTTGGATTCACACTTTCTTTCAAACTGCAGTAGGATGCAGTTTCCCCTACTGCAGCCTCTGAAAAATACATCAGTTGGCTGATTTTGCATGTAACTATAAGGAATCTAGTAGGGTTTGAAAAAAATAAGCCAAAATAAAGTATCAAGTTTACACACTATTAATGGCTGCACCTACTGTCATTCAAATGCAGCTATTCTCCCTCACTTTCTTATTACAGAATGCCCTTACTAATCTTCTATAGGCATCAATGCCACCCAGCCCTGTCTGGACTGGATGCTAGTCTGCTATTTCTCAAACCTTAATATGCATTATATGCAGTGAAATCACCTGGGGATCTTGTTAAAATGCAAATTCTGATTCTGTAGGTCTGAGGCAGGACCTGAGATTCTAAATTGTAATAAGCTCCCAAGCAATGCCAGGACTGCTGGTCTACAGACCACACTTTTAAGTAGCAAGGTGCTAGATCATATTCTGGAAGTTTTAGCCTAAGGTGGATTTAAATTGGCACTACCAACAAAGCCTTGTGGTATTCCCAAACCCTTGCAGAACTTACCTTGAAATACCTTTGCTAGATGTGGCACTCTACCTAGTGCACCGTCTCTGGTCCTGGCCTGCACATTAAGTACTTCCTTTGCATGCCTCAATCAACATAACACCCTTGAATCCCATCCTGGCCTTCTGAGAATTTTTTCCTTATGATGTGGGCACTGAACTTGTAAGAATCTCTTCTGCTTTTCCTGAATGTCAGTGTTTCTTCAATCCCCTGAAATCTCACTCTAAAATGTTTCCTTTATCCTGTTCACCTGCACCCCTAGGTTGCAAAGACTTGCTCAGTCCTTAAATAAAGGTTTTTTCTCCTGGTTTGGGTCTGTGTCTAATGAATCTATGCCTAGACAGGACCAGTGTCTCAGGAGCTATCAGGGGCCCAGCATCCTGCCATAGCTGGCTTACCTTTGGTGGCTCCCAGCAATATCTTAGAGCCTATTTCCATCCCTTCCTGTTTTAAAACTACCACTCCCTATGGCATCCCCTGTTGGTTTCAGTTTCTGATCTGAGTAATGACTATAGTCTTTGGTTAATTTATGAAGCACACACAACTGGCATACCCTGCACCCCATAAAGGATCAAATATTTTCTCCTTCTCCACCTGCTACAGGTTCTCCCATTTAGTTCGCTTCCTCCAGCCTCTATCAAAGGGCTTCCCAGCTCTCTGCTGCCCTCTCCTGGCATTCTTTAGCACTGTACTCACATCAGCCTTTGGAGGATCACAGACCCTTGATCTACAAAGACCTAGAAAGGTGATCTAACTAGCAAGCTGAACTGGGCATCTACTACTTTTATCAGCATTTTCTAAGTAAGAATTTCAACAGAAATATAGAAGGATCACATCCTTAACAGAGTTTCATTTCTAACAGAATGAAAATCACAAGAATAAGAATAGAGGAGAGAAACTTTAGAGTAAATTTAAAGAAGAAAGAGGACCCCAGTTTGGCTAAACTAGTGGTTCCCAGGTCTAGCTGGAAAGATTTCAAGACATATTGTCCTCTGGGTCCTACTCCAGTTCATTCCTGATTACTTATATTTTTGATAACCTTCCTAGTGATTCTAATGACTGTTAAGAGCTCCTTGTTTAGACTATAAGAGATATGAATTAAAATCTGTCATATTATGGAAAATATTAAATGGCACATTTACATTTTATAGACAATTTTTGAATATTTGTAAGGAGCAGCAGACCTCACATAAAAGCGTGCTTTGGTTTACACTTTCAGAGTACAGATCCTCCTGACCAGACTTTGTTCTCTGGCCTACCGCCATCCTTCTGTGCTTGTCCAGCCTCCTGCCTCATTAAGTGTTTTGCACTATATCTTTAATGCTGACCCACACAGAGGATCCATGGCTCCTCCTGACTAGGCACTGCCCCTTCACCCTAGTACTACAGTCTTAGCCCACTCAGGGAAGCCCCTTACCACTTCATGCCCTCCAAGCAACACACCCCTCCCTCTCAGACTGTGCTGCCCCCTGCTCTGTGGGCAGACCCAGATGGTAAAGGCCTGTGGTGGGGGAGACAAGTGGAGCTACACTAACAAATGATACAATGAGGCTCTCTAATACTGCTTTCTCTGATACTCCTAATGTTGCTTCTATCTAATAATATGTTCTGATTCTATAAAAGTTATTGTCTCTCGCCTTGGCTGGAATCTTTCCCATCCTATCCTACTTATTATAAGTACCACCCTTTCCCAAAAGACTTTCCTGACTGCTCCACCTCTCCCTAGTCAGAGTCCCCTTGTACTTGTCTTGTGTGCCATTATTTTGCATTTAACATGCTTTAATTTTCTTTCCTTCAAGATGTACAGGCTCTCTATCTTACTTAACATGTTGTATTTTTAGTTGTTACACTGCAAGACTATCTCATCTTTACACTTCTTTATTTCCCTGGAAAGGCAGACCACGATGCCTTGCACACAGTGGGTGTTCAGTTAGTATTTGCTGATTGGATTTCTTCCAAGCATCACTGGCTCAATCCTTAGAAATAAAACCCCAATCCTGGTAAATCTGTCTTTCTTGGTCACTTGGCTTTTTCCCTTCCAATTCACCAGTGCTTACCCAATATTCTCTCATTCCTCAGAGCTAGACTCCACGTTTCTTACCTCCTTTGGCACCCATTTCTTACCTCTTTTGGATGATCATTTCTATCCTTTAGCGAACCTCAGTGTGCTTTTTCTCCTTTCCAGTGTTTACTCTGCTTAGCTAGAAGATCACTGACAACTTTGAATTTGCATTTTTAATCAGGCATTGCATCATATTTTTACTCTATTATTCTTAGTTCCTCTTGCATTTAAGCTACTGCGGGGTATATGGGTGAGAGCATAAACATAAATAAGAAAGCAATTTGCCTTACCTTCATCTTCTAAAATCTCTAAGCGTTAATTTTACATAAAGCAATATCACTTTATCTTCCTTTCATAGAAACGTTGCCTGCTATTTTTAAGGTAAAAATAAAGGCTCTCTTAGGGCAAAACCTACCTATTCCAAAGCCCCTTCTGGAAACAAATATTATTTAAATTCAGTTAGACATTATGCCCAAGGTACATCTTCCAGAGGAAATGAAAGCAGTACACTTCATTCGGCTCTGCTCCACCATGTCCCTATCCTATAATTCTTGTCCATTACAGCTGATTTCTGACCCTGGGATGGTGTGTGTGCTTCGTACATAGATAAATCTGATCCTCACTAAGCTGTCCAACTCCAGGCAAACCCCAGCTCTGTGATTATGGCAGGGATCTGCTATAGCCTGCCAGGTTTCTCTGTTGCAGGTTTACTTCCTGTGCAGTGGAGTCCCCCTCTCCCAGGTGTCTGGCTTCCTGTGTCATCCAAGAGAACCACACAACCAAGGAAACGCCTCAAAGTTCCCTGCATTTAGGCTCCTTGCTGCCCTCTCCTGTTGTCCTTTGACACTGACACACCAACCCAGGAACATCAGAAGTGAGTCTCCGTCTCTCTCTTCTCACTGCTGTCTCACTCCCATGTCTGACAGCCACTGAATGATCTCCAAACAAACCTGAAAATGTGATCATCTGAAATGGAATTCAGATTATCTCTGCTCTTCAAATAAGCTGAGAATATGAAATGACTTCGCAAATCCTAAACAGAAAGGCAATGGGATGCCCAACAATGTGGTTAGTTGTTAGGGGTTTGCAGGGAGCTGAGAGAGGAAATGAGTATTAAGTCACAGCCTCCTCCAGCTCTGCCAGTTACTAGTAGGATTTCCTTCTGCCAAGTTGTTTTGGCCACTTATGCTCCATGTCCCACATCCACAAAATGAATATAACATTACCTCTGGGCCATTTGAGTAAGCAAAATCCCAAAATAGTTAGCACTCAGATAGTGCTTATTATTGTGCCAGGCACCATGCTGAGAATTTGGTGCATTCCATCTCTTAATCTTCATAACATCCACGAGAGATAGAGACTACCCCAATCTCATTTTACAAATGGAAAGACTGGCTATGGGATTACATTTTAAAAATGGTGTAGTGTGTTGTATTTGACTGAGATTTTGACTTAAGACAACAGAAGCCGAAGCTAAGAAAAATAGCCGCATGGTGAATATCTAGCCAGGACGTCAGGGACACAGGGAGTGACTGGTGGCGTGGAAGGGGGATGAGCAGCAGTGGGAGTCAGAGAAGGACTTGGATGGGGCATTGAAGAGCACAGCTGTGGCCTCAGCCTTCCTAGATCTGAATCTTATTTGGCCAATTATCAGCTAACGTCAGGCACTTAACATTTCTGACCTTTGTAAACTGGAGATAATAAACAAAACCTGCCTCACTGGAAATATTACAGGTAAAACACTTAGCAGAATGCTGAGCAGACAGTAAGTGCTCAATGAAAGGCTAGCCATTGGCTTAATCACTTGTGAATCTGCACAGTTTTTCTCTCAGTAAGGAAGATCAAAAGTTGCAATCCTAGCAAGTCATTTAATGTATGAATAAAACTGGCCAGTGTGGTATGATATTTTTAAGGATCCAAGGGAACTAGCAGTTGTCCGGAAGCATAGTTCAGGGTTCCTAGAATGTAGAATGACAGAGTCCAGGACTGTGGCAGGTGGCTCCCAGGAAGACCAGGGACTAGGAGATGAGTCGAAGGGAAGAAAGATAGAAAATTGCAGTTTCCTTTCTTTTATGTCCCTTTACTTACTGTACACACACACACACACACACAACAACAACAACAACAAAAACCACACAAGTGTGTGTCTCCTTCTATGGCTGAACAGATTAGCTTTTAGCCTTATCTATCAGACCTGCTGCATGTTCTGGACAGCACTTTCACCTTCAGCACTACCCCTAGCACATGCCTGGGTCCTTCTTGCCTTGCCAGCCCGGCAACACAGAAGGTGCCAAACAACTAACAACAGCAGGTATTGCCACTTCACTGGTGAACATGAGAGTCAATAATCAGTAGTTGCAACAGTGCATGACCCTGCATGAGGACCATCTGTCTGGCAGGTACGGTTTAATTGAACTAATTCTTAAATCAAAAATTAGCACATATTGGATGGCCGAAGGCCAGCTAGCCAGCTCCCTCCATGTCTCACTTCAGAACAGGGACAGAGAAGAAGGACTTGAAGCCTTCTTGAGCCATTAACTTTACCAGAAGTTATTTTTCTTAATCCCTGTTTTTCTGTAGTGTTCCTTAAACAGATGAGGGACAGTGTGCTTATCTCACATGTATAAAGGAAGAGAGAGAGTGGTGCATTTTTATCTACTTCACAGACTGTCCGCTACTAAATGGAATTCCTTAGAAAACATCTAGGTCCACTATCCAGCATGGAGGGTGATCCTGTTGGCTGACTTAACTTACCTGAAGAAGAATGGGAACATGGGAACATGGGAATAAAGGGCTCGAGAGAATAATGTCTCTGGACTTCAATAGGGAATATGCAGTTGAGTGACCTTCCTCTGGCCATAGTTCAAAGTACTGCCAAATTGGACTCTATTTTCCTGCCTACTGTATTCATTTTTTAGTCCAGATGGGCAGGCACTGTGGTCTTGGGGAAACAGTTCTTCATTCTAGATCCCTGCCAAATTGGAGCCGAACCAGCAGCTTGAAATTTGCATCATCTCTATCAGTCTTCTCTGACACCTTCTTCAGAAACTTTTGGAATCATTGCCTCTAGCTGACGTCTTACATTTTGGCTAGAACTTCATTTTAGAAAAGACCATCACCTCTCATGAACATCAGACTTTGTTCTTTCTGTGTGTGGCTTTTTTACATTTCCTGGCTGAACAACCTATGCTTGACAGGAAGACTTCATCTTCCCTCCAGCTAAGTTAAATCATTAGAGCAACTTCAAATTTAGAAGCCTCCATTTCTTACCATTTTTAAAAGATGTATTTGTTTTAACTGTTCTGACTAAAATAATCTTTTTCTCATTCAAGTTTTATTAATTCAGAAGTGTTTCTCTGATTTTATAGTTCTGAAACTACGTTGGGCTAAACACACACCTCCAGGATTCGATACATCTTAAATGTTAAAGGCAATTTCCCACTTCAGAGTAAAGAGAGAGCCTTGAGTCAGATCCTTGTCTTTCTCACTTTCTGGAGGCCCAGAGATTGTCTTTATTCCTAACAGTAACTGTGACTGAGTCCCATCTGTGAGTCAAACTAGGCATTCATTCATTCATTTATTTATGAGACTGAGTCTCATACTATTTCCCAGGCTGGAGTGCAATGGCACGATCTCAGCTCACTGATACCTCTACCTCCCGGGTTCAACCGATTCTCATGCCTCAGCCTCCCAAGTAGCTGGGATTACAGACACCCACCACCACACCCAGTTAGTTTTTGTATTTTTATTAGAGGCAGGGTTTCACCATGTTGGCCAGACTAGTCTTGAACTCCTGCCCTCAATTGATCCGCCTGCCTCTGCCTCCCAAAGTGCTGGGATTACAGGCGTGAGCCACCACACCTGGCCCAAACCAGGTATTTTAATCCTTTCAGGCTGCTATAGCACAATTCCATAGACTGGAAAGCCTATAACCAACAGCAGCTTATTTCTCACATTTCTGGAGATGGAAGTCCAAGGTAATGGCACCAACAGATTAAGTGTATGGTGAGGACCCGTTTCCTGATTCATAAGTGGTGTCTTCTTGCGATGTCCTCACATGTGGAAGGAGCTAGCTAGCTCTCTGGGTTCTCTTTTACAAAGACACTAAGCTCATTCATGAGGGCAGAGCCATCATGACTTGATCACCTCTGCATCTCCTAATACCTTCTAATACCATCATCTTGGGGGTTAGGATTTCAACATACGAACTTGGGGGGTACAAACATTCAGAACATAGTATTCCACTCCTGAATCCCCCCAAAAACCTCATGTCCCTCTCATATTAAAAATATGTTCATTCCATCTTAATAGCCCCTGAAGTCTTAACTTGTTCCAGCATCAATTCAAACAACTTAAATCCAGAGTGTCATATAAATATCATCTAAATCAGAAATGGGTGAGACTCAAGGTATGATTCATCCTGAGGCAAATTGCTCTCCAGTTGTAATACTGTGAAATCAAACAAATTATGTGTTTCCAAAATAAAATGACAGACACAAGACAGACATTCCGATTCCAACAAGGAAAAACAGGAAAGAAGGAAATTGTGATAGGTCCCAAACAAGTCCCAAACCCAATTGGGAAAACAACATTAAATCTTAAGACTTGAGAATAATCTTCCTTGCTTTCATGTGTTTCCTTCTGGACACACTTGGACAGAAGTTGGTCTCCTTTGGCTTAGCTAGGCACAGCCCACACTACTCCTTTTATGGCTTCCAGTTGGGTGGCTTGCAGTTGGGTGCCTGTATCTCTCCCAGGCTGGAATCCCAAGCAAGTGGCTCTTCCAGTCTGGGGTCTCTGGGGTAGCACTTCCCTCATGGCTGTAGTACTAGGCATTGTCCTAGTTGAAGACTCTCCGCAGAGGCCCTGCCCTCTCAGCAGCCCTCTGCCTTAGTTTAGTGCTTGAGGCTCTGAGAGCTCCATCCTTTGAAACCTAGATGGAGGTAGCCATGTCTTGCCAGCTCATGCACTGTGTGAAATGGCACCACATGGGTGTTACCAAGGTTTTCTGCCTGCACCGTCCTGAGGGGCAACCACCACTGCACCTAGGCCTGCTGGAGCTGATGCTGAGATAGTGAAGAAGTGCCTGGTGGAAATCAGGAAGCAGAACTTTAAAAAAGCACTGGACAGTGAGTCCAAGGTTCCATGGGCCCCTCCTTTGAAACTGTTCTGCCCACAAGGCTCTTGCACATTCGTCCTTTGATGGGACTGGTGGCCTCAAAGATCTCTGAAATGTCTTTGGGGCCATTCTTCCAGTGTCCTGATGACTAGCACTTGGACAATCTATAATTTCCTTATCAAACAGTTGTTTGCCCACACCTATGGGTTACTAGCTGGATTATTCATCCACTGGCTCTTGTTTAACTTTGGCCAAGGGCTGTTCCTAGGAGGTTAATTCGTGACACTTCTGAACTGTTCTGTGCATGAGCCACACACACTCCTGTAGTCCAATACAGCTCTTGAGCTGAGAGTTGCAGGTCCTTTCATAAGAAGCCAGAGTCATATAGAAGATGGGGATGGCAGTGGGAGATGGGTGGGATGATACCAGCACCTGCTTGACACTCCCCTGCCTAAGATCCTTCCGTAGGTTTTTCCACCAACTTAAGATTTAGCTAAGCTCCTTCTCTTTGCTTACAAATTCTGTCTCCTGTCTAACCTTGTAAGATTATCTTCTACCCCTGACTCCCAGACAGCGATACCCACTGACGATGTCTCACACTGTCACACCTTCACTCATCTGTCTAGGCGGTTGCTTCCACCTGGGTTACCCTTGTTAGGCCTAATGAACACATTTTCTCCTTCAAGACTCTGTTCATGAGCTCTCTCTTCTCTGATGCATTTCCAGTAGTTAGTCTCCTCTATTCCCCGTGCCGGCATGTTAACATGTACTGCATTGTAACAATGGTCTTTCTTTCATATTTTTGAAATATATATATGTATTTGAAATATATATGGTTATATATATTACATATAATTGCTTATATATTATATATTATCATATATATTATAAAACAAGTACTTCTTAAATTTAAACAGAACAAAAACGAACAAAAAAATGCACTGAAACTCTACCTCAGAGAGATAAATATCTTTCATAATTTGGCAAACATGCTGCCAGACAATTATGTATTTCTTCACAAACACATGCTCACATACACAATCACATAAATTTATTCAAATATGATTTTCTACTATTTTTGTAATTTACTTGTATTTTTTACTCAACAGTATGTCACACTCATCTTTTGAAGACAGTAAATGTAGATCCACACCTTCCTGTGTAATGGTTGGATATGTTTGTTAATATACGCTGTAGTTTGTTTATCCAAGTCTCTATTTATGAGTCGTGTAAGCTATTTTCTGTTGTCAAAAGTCCCGTAATAGGTGGACCTAGCAGGGAAATTGCTTAGTTACCTGTATGTCTCCCCCTGTTGGCAGCTCCAGGATGGTGTCTTTGACTGCTCACACCCGCTTTCTTCTAAGGAAAGAAGAGATCTTTCACTTTGGCTTAGTAGTTTCTGTGTCTTTTAAAAATCCTTTTCCATAAGGCAAAAGTATCCATTAAATCATATACTTCATAATCATTTCCTCCCTAAATCAAGGAAAGCCTCACAACACCTTAGAGCAATGGGTTTTAAACACATTTGATCATGACTCGCTTTAAGAAACACATTTTTATCGTGAATCAGTATGTGCTTTTACATAAACAAAAGTTTATAAAATGACGCTCTTATAGCATGCAATGTATTCTGATATTTTCCATTCTATTTTATTTTAAATATATATTTTTAGTGAATATGGTATTGTATTTATTTATTTTTAAATGTGGATGTAACTCTCTAAATTGACTTCATGAGTCACTATTGGGTTGCAACGACAGTGTGTAAAACATTCATGTGGGATGCCAGGAGGAAGACTGCTGAGGCTTGTTAGTCCTGCTGCCATTTTTTTTTTTTTTGGCCTTACAGATTCACTATAAGCATACAACCCTGAAATAATATTTTCTTCTCCTAGCTGACCAAGGTTTTATATTTTAAACACCAATCTCACTATCACCACTACCACTAGGTAACCACATACACATCTATTCTCATTGACAGAAATGGCTTCCAGCAATGAACTTTTGAGGGATTATACTCATGTGCCAAATAAAATTATGACATTGTATGTGTGAGTATGTACACATACACACAGATGTGGTCCAGGCGAGGCAGAAACTGAAACATAGGAAATAGGGTCCCTATTCATAAAGTGAGTGCAGTCTAATGAAAAAGGGATAATACAGTTTCAGATAGATTGAAACTCCTAACACGGTTCTGGGTCTGTGATTTGTGATGATGTCAGAGGCCTCAAGTCAGGATCCAAGCATTCTAAGGAGGCAAAGCTACCCTCTATCCAGCACAAAGGACAAACTGTCCAGGTCCAGTTTTCTTCTTATTGGGAATTCACCTTACCTCCCATCCACACTTCCAGCATAAGAAAGCAAATCTTCTATCAATTCCCCTTCATGAGGACCAAGGGTTCTCCATGGGATACTTCCTTTCCCCTACCAACTACGTGAACCTCTGGCAGGACTCTCCCCACTTAAATCATGAGCCACTCCCCTGCTCTCCTTTGTTACCCAAACCTACCTATCAGAAATTACTTTCCAGAAAAGACATTTGGAAGAATTAGAAGAGTGACAATCACATTTTCTTTTTGGCCCTTTCTTTTAGCTTTATTTTTGAATGACAGCCCTGAGAAGTAGGGGTTACAGGTGAATTTATCATTTTTGTTGACATTACTCTATTAGATAACAGCACCAACCAACCATCTGATATCTCACATATCCCTTTTTTATCCTAGCCACCTGTAAGTCCTCAAAAAAAAGCACTAGGATTCAGATCTTGGGTTCCATGCCAGCAGAAGCACTGAAACTTTGGGAGAAAAAGTACTATTCCAGAATCGGAGCTTTTAAAATGTATTTATTGCTGACTTATGCAGCTACTTGGTTTTTCCTATTTTAATCAGGTACATAGCTGAAATGTTTGTATAAATGTATCATTTTATGTAATCAGTTGATAATTGAGTATGCTGTGCTTCTCAGATTGCAGGGCACAATTCAAGGTTCTGTGAGGAATATAAAAAAGTAAAGAATGTATTCCTGGCTCTCAAGAAAAAAAATAGTTCTGCAGGAAGAACAGGGTGCATGTATATGAAAAGATAATGTACAGCAATTAGCACTAACTACCAAAATAAGTCATTTAGAAAATCAGTTCTCTAGGAGTTCAAAGCAGGTTTTATAAACGTGGGCTCTAGGTAGAGAGGTAAAATTTGATGTAGATCTGCAAGATAGGTAGCATTCAAATAGTCTGTTGCCTGAAGAATAGATCCTGGACTGCTAAATACAACAAAATAACAATGAGGAAATATGGTAGAGTTTGGGAAGCAGTGAGTAAATCCTTCAGGGTTCCAGAGCTACCTTGGAGGTCAAGTTTAGGACTGGACTAAATCAGTCTATTCAAGACTTAACATTACTGCATGCTTAGATCATAAACACATAAATAAATCCTTCGATTTGCAGTTTGTCATCTTGTCCCCCATTTTTCATGAAGTTTTTGAATGCCACCTCTAAGCATGTATTTCCAAAGCTCTCCATATAGCAATCTATGTTGGGTTGGCTCAGTGCAGAGCATTCTGTGGAATCCACAGCTAATGAGTGATTGGAGAGCAAATGTGAACAGTGATTGAATGGTAGTCACGTACAAGCTCACTTGATACTGCTTCAGGGACCTGCAATGTTGTTTTTAAATCCCTCGGCTTTTCCTTGATAAATTACAGTATTTATAATATGCAGCCAATAGTCTAATTATAAGAATGTTTATCTCTTGCACGCGGAAGGCAGGATAATGTGAAGGAAAGCACATTGGTTTCGAAATTGGAACAGACCTCGATTTTGCAGTTAACTCCCTGTGGAACCTTGGGCAACTCACTTATTCTCCCTGAGAAAAATTATCTCATCTACAAAATGGAGGTAATACTTTTCAATTTGTAGTGAGTGTGAGGATCAATTTGAGGACACTATATACAAAAGGATTTTATAAACTCTAAATCACTGTATAAGCCTAGGGTATGACTGTTTTTCCTCATCACTACCAGACTAATTTATTAAACTGCTAATTGGTGATGTTACAGAAATTCATCATTAACATTTTGCTTCATCAAGTTCTAGAGCAATGAATCTGAACTTTATTTGATTATAAATGTAAACGAAGATAACAAAAAAGAACTATGATGATGACAGCTATTACTTATTTGTGCTAACTATAGGCAGGCACTATCATAAAAGTTTCACACATGCTATATCATTAATTTTCATAACTCCATGAGGTAGGTTCTACTATTATTTCCACTTAGCAGACAGGGATGGTAAGACACAGAGAAGTCATCCAGTAAATAGAGGAGCTGGACAGATTCCAACCCAGGCAGTTTGGCACTAAAATCTATGTTTTAAACGACACCCTCATCCCGCAATAAACAGATGCTCAAATTTCATAGTTTCCCTAAAGATCTGTGGATCACAAATTTAAAGCTCCCACTTTGCAGGAAAATAATAGTCCACAGTTAGTTTTCGTCAGAATGTATGATTCAGTTACACATATTTTTTTTTTCCTAACACTGCAGCTGTATTTCAGGAGAAACACACACAGAGACCTAAAATGGAATTTCCTATTCCTCACTTCTACCTTCCCTCCTTTTTATCCTGATTATATGTGAACGCCTGTGTTTGAAACTGTGAACACTAGAGATCAATGTGCTCCACTCTTTCCTGCCAGTCCATGAGGTTCTCTTCTATCAACCTGGCCAGGTAACTCCTTGCTGAGAACAGCATGAATGTTCACAATGCACTGCTGCTCAGTCCTTAAAAGTGAATATTGTTTGGATGAACGTCGTCCTACTTCAGAAATCAAAGAGCCTCCTCCAGAGTTGGCAGCCCATAGCTCTTAGGAAATTTAAACAGCTTCCCTAACTCACAGGGAAACCTGCTACCAAAAGAAGTACATATGGAGCAAATGTACAGTGTTGCTCAAAACGGCCATCCTGGATAGCAATTTTCAGTTGGCAAACTCCTTCCCAAAATGTTCACTCCAGGAAAGAGATGCTTGAGAAGGCAGATACGTGAAACCACCACTGCATGCCAAGGTGCCCTGGAAGATGTGTGAGGCTTCTGACGCCCGGAGGTCCCAGCTAGAACAGGGATTCAGAGGTCACAACTTTCATTCCAGAAGTCTTTGGATTGCACGTAGCTCATTCTTATATATATTTTGTGGAATGAAAAAAGAGAAGATTTCAGCAGCATACAGCACAACACTCCTATGAAGTCATTATGGAAGAATTACCACACTCCAGAGTGTCGGCTTTTTATCTTGACAACATTTCCCTAGGTAACATTAAAAATATATCACCTATAAAATTAAATGACATTTGTTTTAAATGTTCTTTCTTGTTCTCACTTTTTCTCATGAAAAATAGAGTGCATTTAATTGTTTGTGGGGAAGTTGGGAAAGAGATGGCAGATACACCCAGCAAGAATGAGGATTAGGAAAGCTAACATCATCATCGTTGTGTTAACATTTGCACACATTATGTTATTTTATCCTCCACATAACCTTACTGGGGGGACACTATTATTTTCTTATCATGAGAAAATTGAATCGCAGAGAGTCTGAATATCTTGCCCAAGGTCACGTAGCTGGTTATTAAGTGTTTGAATCTAGGCATTCTGGCTCCACAGCTACTACACTCTACTCTCAAAACCAACATACTGGTTCTTTTTTGAGATGGAGTCTTGCTCTGTCGCCCAGGCTGGAATGCAGTGGCATGATCTCGTCTCACTACAACCTCCACCTCCCAGGTTCAAGCAATTCTCCTGCCTCAGCATCCTGAGTAGCTGGGATTACCGGTGTGTGCCACCACGCCTGGCTAATTTCTTTTTTTATATTGTCAGTAGAGACGGGGTTTCACCTTGTTGGTCAGTCTGGTCTTGAACTCCTGACCTTGGGATCCGCCCACCTCAGCCTCCCAAAGTGCTGGGATTACAGGCGTGAGCCACCGCACCTGGCCAACATACTGTTTCTAAACAAATATTTATAAACTACTTACTCTGAGCACGTGAATTGGAGGAGGAAAGAAATCCTTATTGCATACTGACCTAAATTTAATGTTAAGTTGAATGACATAGAGAGTTTTATCCCTATTTTAATTCCAGTTTCATTGTTTTCTTTGCAGAAATAAAAAGCAGAGATTAAAGAATGTGCTCAAGGTTACTCTGTGAGGAAGTAATGGAGCCAGAATGCACGGACCATCTGGGACCCTGATACCATCAGGAACACAAAAATGGATGCTAATCAAAGGAGCCTCTTGATCTCTTGATCTTTCTGCTGCTTCATTTCTTTATTTAATAGCAGGTGGACATCCACCTCAGAGAGGGCTGAGATACAGGCAGCTGTGGCAGAGCCGTCTGGCAAGATTCTGCATGGCCCTCTGTTTCATGCCCTTATTTATTTATGTTTTCTGAAACAGAGTCTCGCTCTGTCGGCCAGGCTGGAGTGCAGTGGCAACCTCCATTTCCCCAGCTCAAACAATTCTCCTGCCCCAGCCTCCTGAGTAGCTGGGATTACAGGCATGTGCCACCACGCTCGGCTAATTTTTGTATTTTTTTTTTAGTAGAGACAGGGTTTCACTATGTTGGCCAGGGTGGTCTTGAACTCCTGACCTCAGGTAATCCACCTGCCTCGGCCTCCCAAAATGCTGGAATTACAGGCATGAGCCACTGCACCCGGACTTCATGCCCTTATTCTTACTGTAACTTTAAACTGGCCTTGGAATTTGGACTTGCTTGGACCTCCAAGCTCCTCCTTGTCTTCTTCCCGGCCAATCCAGCCCTCAGAACTGCTAGCTGGGTTTGTCCTCCACTCATTCCCTAGTTTCCAGATATCTATTCTCATGCTGCCCACTTGTGGCTCCAGTCCAGCACTAGGCCACCCCCCGATATTCTCCTCCCACTTACAAAGCAGGGTAGAGAACATGGGATCTGAAAATTCATCTCCTCCCCTGGAAGTTCACAGCATAACCAGAAATTCAAAATGCAGATTCGCGAAACAACAGATCACAATACCAAGACAGCTTGTAAACATTGAGAATGTGTGAAGATTGAACAAAGCAGCAGAGAGTTCAAAGGAATTAAACATAAATCTAGGCTGTTTTCTAAGAGCCTGGTGACAGCTGAGCTTTTCTCTTACTGATAAGTCCAGAGCAATGCAACCTCCCCAGTGGCCAGAGTTTTGACTTTCAATAGAGATTAGCTAACTACCTACCAATGAACAAGCCCATATGCTTTTAGCAGGTAGTATGCAAAAGAAGCCCACAGTGCTTCTTTATTTATTTAGCTGGATAATGCATCTCCCTAGGATCTGTGCAGGGAGGATAGCTACTTCTGAGGATGCAGTAACGGCTTTTAGCTCAAACCTTGACATGCCACCCCTCCCTCATTCCTTTTCTTACCCCACAATCATTACCCTAAAAAGAATTTTCACTTTAGAAAGTGACCTTGCTGGGCTGAAGCTTGAAGTTTTAAAAGCCCCCTAAGGCTTCATTTTGAAAAGTCATCATGGACTTTAGATTGACTTTCTCTTGAAGGCAGCTTAAACCTTGTTCATTTGGGAGCACAAAAGAGAAGGTTTAGGAATCCCAAGGCTTTAATTGCCAGCTGTCTTATTTCTCTGTTCACATATTTTTTCTTCTCTCCAGGAAGATTAAGATGAGTGAAATAATTTCTTTCTTTTTAGTTATCATTGTAACATTCGGGTTTTCCATTACTGTCAATTTCTTGAAACTTGTCTCATTAGCATTTTCAGAAGAGTTTAAAAAAATCTTTCATCAAGGAAAAAAATGTGCATGATATCTAAATGCAAGTAAGTTGTCACGGGATTTCATTGACATAAACTTGTCCTCTCTTGTCTTCATTTCTGCTTTCTCAGTTCCTCTTCTGATATCTTAGAGCAAGCTTGTCCAACGTGGCCCAGAATGGCTTTGAATGAGGCCCAACGAAAATTCACAAACTTTCTTAAGAACATTACGAGATTGCTTTTTGGGATTTTGGTTTTTTTTTTTTTTAAAGCTCATAGGCTATCGTTAAGTGTTAATGTATTTTATGTGTGGCCTAAGACAATTCTTCCAATGTGGCTCAGGGAAGTCAAAAGATTGGACACCTCTGTTTAGAGCCTAGGAACCATACCCATGGCTCTTTAGAGACTTGGAAATAAGTGCCCTAGATTAACAAATAAAGCGTCTTAGAAGCAAGGTGTAAAGAAGGATTGTGGGGCTGTTATACCATACCCCCGAAAACTTCTAAGAACAAAGAAAGAAATGCCAAAAAGCCCAATAGAAGCAACAATATAAATAACAAAATAACATTCTAGAGGAAATCGACCCATGACTACAAGGTTTTCTGCAAACTTCACATATTTTGTGTGTTTTTAAGAGAAGGAGAGCTGGGTTAGTGAGCAAACCTAAGGAGTCTTGAGCGTCCTTATTGCCAATACAACTAGCAGGTAAGAGCTCCCTGGTGTTACACCTTAGTGATGGAGATCTAATCAACTCTTTATTTCTCCTAACCCAAAAGTGCTTTTGTAAATGCACATGGATTAGCACTAAGGAGATGATTATTTTGTAAGCTGAGATCACTTTTCCAAAGAGACAAACTCTCCCAGGATGTAGAGCAACAGCCTCTTTTATAGTATTTCCTGGAAATGGAGACATTGACTTGGAAGTTGTGTCAGCAAATCGAGCATGCATTCTCCTGTGGGAACATTGCAAGTTAGGAAATGCGGGTCTTGTATGTGGCCACAGACAGAGAAGACATGCAGACTGAATGGCTTTCAAGCCAAAAATGCAGAATTGGCAAAATCTAGAGTTGCTCACTCCTTATCTCCTAGGTGATGTTTTCTTCCAGCTCCATTTGTTAGAAATTGCGTAGTGCCCACAGGACATAGAAAGTACTGTTTTAAGAGAGCCAGCATTTTTGAAACAGGAAAGGTTCCCTTGTCCCCCTTGCAGGGCATGCGATGGGGATGTGGCTCACTTCTTCAGTGCCCCACTGCTCAAACCTCTAGGGGAGCATACAGATGGGCAGGCCGTGGGGCTCCAATCCCACGGCAGTGTCTTGGGGTGAATGTTTATAGGTGAAGCCCCAGTGGGCGTGTATTACAGGGTGCTCTTTTGGTTTGTCGTCTATAGGCGGCTTGTATTAACCAGCTCAGTTAGACCCACTACCTTGTCACAAGGACAGAGGGTTTTCTGTATCCCGGGTTCTTGCCTTGGTGTACTGGAAGAATCGGATCACATGTGGGCTTGGAGAATTAGTGCAAAGTTTTATCGAGTGGAAGTAGCTCTTAGCCAATGGGGAAGCCAGAAGGGAGATGGTTTCCCCCTGGATTTGGGCCACCTGGCAGCCCCGGCTCTCCTCGGACTGCCCTGGCCAAACTCTTCCTCATCCTGCCAGCTGATGGCCTGTCAGTGGGCCAGCCTCTGTCAGTGTGTTCTGCTCACTAGCTCCTCTCGACGACCAGCCACTTGTTTCTTCTTCCACGGATGTGTTCCACTGGACATCTGGCCTCCTGTGTGTGTGCTTGCTAGGGTCTCATGTTTTTATAGGCCCAGGATGGGGATGTGGCCCACCAGGGTGGTCTTGGGAAATGCAACATTTGGGCGGGAAATTCCTGTCCTCACCTAGGCCCATAGGGGTGGAACCCTAGCCAGGGACCCGCCTTTCTCTATCCAGCACTTCCCTTCCCCTCCTTCCTTATTATTTAAAGGGACCATGCTCTTCCCTTCCCAGTACTCTCGTATCATTTTGACTGGAAATTTCTGCTCTGCCACTCTACTGCAAGAGAGAAGGTAGAACCTAGAGTACGAGTTGCTCATAATCTGAGATGAGCAGCTTCCTAGGCAGGGCTTTCTAAATGTGGTGAAAACAGACATTGAAGAGGGCACCTGGTTTTAAGCCTCTGTCGTTTCACATACCCTTTATTTACAAACTCTACTTTTTGTATGCCCATTGAAGTTTTACCTTGTTTTGTGAAAGAAATTATTTTGTCTAATGAGGTTAAAAAAATCTGTCTTCTGCAATCCATCATAGGCTTCTAAATTTTTTCCCCTAATTCAAAAAATATTCATTGACTACTTGCTGTGCTCCAGGCATAGTTCTAGACGCTGAGGAATCATTCATGAACAAAATTAACCAAATCTCTGCCTTCAGGGAGTTTCCAGGCAAGGACAAATTACAAAACAAATGAATTATTAAGTTATTTGATGTATTAGAAGGTGATAAACATTATGGGAATAGATGAATCCTAAAAGGAGGTTAGAGAGTTGAGGAAGGGGAGGGTTTCATTTCAAATGGGGTGAACAAGACAACTTCACTATAATGGTGACATTTGAAGAAGGAGAGGGAATGAGACATGTGGCTACCTGGGGAAGGTGGGGTGCGGGGCAGTACGGGAAATGATCTAAGCAGAGGGAAAAGTACAAGCAAGCACCCTGAGAAGAGTTCATACCTGTAGAACAATGCATGAGGGGGAGATGCATAAGGCGTCACATTGAACTTGGTAGCTCACTGTGAAGGTTTTGACTTTTTATTTGAAGTAGGATGGGACTCCTTGGAGAGTTTTAATCAGAAGAGTAACATGATCTGACTTAATATTTTTAAAAGAGCTTCTGGCTCTAATGTTAAGGCCAGACTCTAAGACGATAGAGGTCAAAACATGATTTTGTATTTTTCTGGCAGTTAAGATAAAATACATTAGGTAAAATAAATTGGGTGGGCAGGAATGCAGGGTTACATCTATATAATCTGTCTTCAAATGCCTGCCTTGACTTCCCAGATGCAAATCGTTCTATAAAGTCACGCTTCCCTCTTAAATTTCCCAGAGCTTGAACCTGGGTCATTCTTTATCAGAATAATCTAGTTGTACTTTTTATTGCTCTTGAAAAATGAAAAGAGCCTATAACCTTAAGGCCTTTTTCTTAATGCAGAAAAGTAGAAGTTTTAACTAGTTTCTCTAAATGCCTAAGAATATAAGAAGCATTTTGAGACAGCTAATGACCTTTATAAGATAAGATATCTTAAGTGTTCTTGGCATACATATACCTAGGAACCCAATTTGCTAACAAATACAGCAGTGGCCATAATTCTATAAATGGGAATAGTGGTAGGGAACCTAGTGGTCACCATCCCATTTTACAGATAGAGAAACAGCCCAAGCTCACACAACTAAGAAGTGGCAGAGTTGAACTTCAACTCTGCTCTGTCTAGCTAAAAGCCTTTCACCAGTGGTTTCTGGCTAGAATATTCTGCAGCTTCTTTTACAGGAAGCTTATTTTAAAGCATGTCAAGAATCTAAATTACCTTCTTATTGCACATTCTACACTTCCTTAGGAAATAAACTTTTATTTCCCCCTTTAAATAAAAAAAAGCAAAACAAAAAGATAAGGGGTATCATTGGCCATCATAATGGGGAGAGAAGTTGGAGATAGAAAGGCTAAAATGAATCAAGCTGAGAGGCCTGAAAACTAATGCCTGGCCCATGGTCCCCTCTTAAATTGTCTAGTCAAAGCACAGGACAGGCACCACATGCCAAGTAACATTACCCAAAGATGAACCAAACCTGAGAAGGCAGCTGACTTTGCCTTCCCCAGTGCTAAAACTTGTTAAGGGAATTTACTAAGTCTCGGAGGGCGTGAACTGAAATAATCTCCTTCATCCTGAACTGAAAGAAGTGATAAAAACCAAGAGACAGCCAGTGGCCTGGGTAGGGAGCAGTTGGCTTTCAGAAAATAAATTGAACATGTACAGACAACTCACACTTCCAACAATTCCCCTCTGAAGATGCAGGTGTCCTTCTGGGTAAAGTCCATCAAACCTGACCTTTAAAAAAACAGAATGATTGGCTAATTATCATCAACTATTTTTTAAATCAATCTGTCAGAATTGGAATAGAACAATTTTCAGGGTATTCTAAAAACTGAATTTAAATAGAAAATAGCAATTATTTCAGAATGATGCTAGGAGTCATGGTGGCCCTTGCAGTACCTGTTGCAACCTTGTGTGGGAATCATTCCTGAGCCTGACTTTCCCACTTGGGACACAGAGAATGCAAGACCAGGCAGGCAGCTGCTGATTTGATACCAGTCACTTTAGGAAATCAAAAAAACCTGGAAAGTTGTTGGGAGCTAGTTTTGCTGGAGAGCTCTCAGAAAGAGGTGCCCATCATGACTGCCCTGGGGTTTGCTTGAGAAGTAACCAGACACCAGGGGAAGGGGGAAAAGAGGCACCTGACCTGAAAACAAAGCTTTGAGGCTCTGAGGAACAGTTTCAGGTGCTGTAGAAGGGAGCAGCAGGTTCTAGGGGAACCAAAGGGTTCAGAGAAGCAACGTCCTCTTCCTGCTACTGCCACAAAGACTTACCTTCAAGGGAATGTTTTGCACTGCCTGAACATAAAAATTAAGTAGGAAAAAGTGTGTTTATTCTCTGAAAAAAGAAAATTCACAATACTGATTGCTCAGTTTTCTCTCTCTCAGGCTGCCATCTATATGCACAAAGTGTTTTGACTTTACAGTTAAAAGAAAATCCCGAGGGCAAAATAGTTTTTACCTTTTTAAGACATGTGTTTTCTATTTTTTTCTCTTTTCTTGTGTTAAAGTTGGAAATGAGTTACCAAAAAAAAAAAAAAGTACTTGTTTATTTCCAGATGGAGTGCATTAAAGAGAGAAAGGGAGGAGCTCATCAGGATTGATATGGGGACACTGGATAGCCTCCGGAAACCTCCAGAAGAAGGGATTATTGACAGAGTATATTATATATTTAAAAACATTTTCTTAAACACCATGGGGGAAGGGGATGAGGTTGGGGAATACGTTTTTGCTTCCAAACAGCCATGTATTCCAGAGTTGTCAAATAAACATTATTTTTATTTCACTCAACTCAGGTGATTTTTTCTGTATTGTCTAATATAATTTTATGTAAACATAGGCAAATTTAGAAAACAGAATTTTTCAAGCTTAAAAGCTTTTTTAAGCACAAATAACTTTTGAGACAACAAAGATACATTTTTGTTTTCAAAGACAATTCCTTATCAAATTAGCAAATATAAAATATTAACAATAACGTCAACTACTGATAAGGCTACATAGCACTGTCATTTTTATTGATGATCATGTAAATTGGTAGAACCCTTTAGAAAAGCACTTTTGTGAAGTATATCGATAGACAAAAACATGCATCTCTTTTTGCCATGTTACACAAGCAATTTATCCTATGAAAACAACTTTAAACATCTAAAGAGCATTATTTAAAAATGTGTTTATAGCAGGACTTAAAAATAGTAAGTAAATGCAAAAAAAAACCATCTAACTCTGAGGGAATTGTTAAGTACTTCGACTTGTTACTGTAATGCTCACGAATCTTGTGTGAAATACTTTTGATATGATGTTGAGTAATCTTTTTTTAAAGCTGACTTCTGATTTGACTTTTGATTCTGGCAGTATGGTGCATCAGACCTCCTCAATGACCATTCAATAATCACTGAAAACAATAAAAAGTCTAAATATTCTTTTTTAATTTTAATGATTCTCCAGATACCAAAAACAAGTAAAAGAGGCAATCACTGCTAAGTAAGCCAGCATGTAGCCCAGCATTTACTCTAATTGCATCTGCCAAATCCTGGTGACCTTGAGCTTCTGATTTAAAAGCTGCCCAGGGTCACAGAGTATGGGAGACAGGAGATACAGCCTATGACCCACCTAAGGAGGAGAATCTAATGGGAGATTCCAACATTAATCTGTAATCCCAAAGGTCTACACTCTTATCTCAGTGTAAGAGTAAATCAGAAACAGACTCATTCTGCAGAAAAGTAAACAGCAAGATGAGGATAAATAAGTCTCCCTTCAAAATATATAACCACAAGCCAGTTTTCACACAGGTTTATGGTCAGAAGTTATTTGAGTTATGAACTGGCAATACACCAGTCAACATCAGAAGCAAAGACAAACTCTTCTCTGAAGGGACTCAATCTCAAACCAATTCTTAGACGATTTCTGCAAATAAAGATTCAAGGAATATGCACTTACAGCAAAATATCACAAAATATCATGAGGAACTTCCAACCAGAAACAACTAACTTCAGACTCAATCTTGCAAGGAATTAAGATATTATCAAACAAAATATACAAAAAGAATGCTAACATATCCAAAGAAAAAAAGAAGCTTAAAAATATAAGCAAGAAAGAAAAAAAAGTGCAAGTCATCTAAACAGATGTGACTATAACCAAATTGAAATTTCCAGAGATAAAAATGTAATCACAAAAATGAAAACTCCAGTGGATGGGATAACTGATCAGATGTGACCAAGGGGAAAAAATTGGTGAAATAGAATATAGACCTGAATGAATTATGCAAAATGCAATAGAGTAATAAAAGTAGAAAATGTGGAAAGGGATTAAGAGACACCGAAGACAGAGTGAGAATTTCTAACATATGTCTAATTAAAGTTTCAGAAGGAAATAATAAAGAGAATTTGGAACAAGAAATAGTTTCAGAAATAATGACCGAAAGTTCTCATAACTTTTAAATAAACAGTGATCCTCACCTTTGGGAAGTTCAAAAAATCTCAGGCAAGATAAATAAAAAGAATTCATTTTCTAGATATAAATCATAGTGAAACTGCAAAACTTCAAAGGCAAAGAGAGGATCTGTAAAGCAGCTAGAAAGTAAAGACATTTCTACAAAGGCATTGTAAATAGCCTTATTGTGTGATTTTTCTATATAAGTAATACACAACAGAAGACAAATGCTATCTTTAAAATGCTGAGTGAAAATAATTCTCAACCAACAATAAAATATGTCTTTAAATTATCTTTCAAGAATAGGAAGTAAAAATAATATACCCAAGTTAACAGAAAGTAACAATTGACTACCAACAGGTTTTACTAAACATAATTCTCAAAGGTGAGCTTCATGTCGAAGTTATAGCAAATGAAAAGTCTCCAATATGGAAAGAAATGGTAGGCAAAGATTTCTGTAAGTATGTAGCTAAATCAGAACAAATACTGATTGTATAAAATGACATCTCCTTTTCAAATTAAAGAAAAATCAAACCAACTACTGGCAACAATAGCATTTAATTTGAGAGAAGATTGACTAGATCTGAAGCATTCTAATGTCTTCTTATTGGGGAAAGAGTTAAAAATACTCATTAGCCTTCGATTTTTTTTAAGTATCCATGTTAAAATATCTGGGGTGGATTATGGAAAAAGTTGGCCAACTAGATGCTACCAGGAGAAACATCTGCCACCAAGGGACTGAGACATCAGGAAGACTGGTACACTCTGAGCAGATCTTTGGAAGGAAGGAGGGAGGACACAGACATTGGGCTGAAGGGAGAAAGAGCTGGGAGCCCTGCATAGGGTACTGTGCACTGGGACTCATTCCTGGACCCTAATGACGCCTGGGGAAGGAGTGACTTGAACAATCAAGGAGTGACCTGCCCTCACATGAACCTCTGGAATCCTAGCAGCAAGAGACCCCCACAACCCCCACGGACAATTGAGCTGGCAGGAAGAGCTGCTGAGAGAGGTGGTAGGGGCAGGACTCCAGCCTGTGCAGAGCCCAGAGGGTTTGGTACAGGAATGTCTGTAGAGGAGCACAGCCAGTGATGCACATCCCCCAAAGCTTGACATGTTCCCCTAGGAGACTCGCCTTGGGGGCACTGTTGGACCTGAACAGAGCAGGGTGGTCTTACCTATGAGATGGGACCAGACTGATATGAGTGACCTCCTGTCTGCTGGACCCTTCCAGGGACTCAGCCTGTCCAAGCCTTGCTGAAGCGCAGCCTTGGATGCCCAACCAGGATGCCTCCTGAGGTCACACATCATAGGTCCTTTGCCAATGTACTGCAGCTGACCATCAGAAAGTTCCAGCAGAGTGGCCCCCACTGATGCATACCAGCCCACCCACACCCTCCCTCTTCCCATTGCAACCTCCCCCATACTGCTTTGCTAGCATGCATTTGCCCATGGATACTCCCCCACTGCTGTGCTGGGTGTGCACACAAGAAGAAGGACCTTGCCTCCCCTCCCATGCCAGCATGCATGTGCTTGTGTACCCTACCACGCCACTGCTGCAGGAATAAGCTCACTTTTCCCCTGCTGGGCCCCTATTACTGGCACAGACACGTACATGGACACCAGTGGCCTCATCCCCTGACCTGCACTGCCACCACAAATGTGAGCATGGAGGCTGGTAGCCCTACACCTGCCAGCACCCCACCATCACACAACACTGCTACTGGTGCAAACATGCACACAAAGGCCAGCGGCCTCACCGCTCACCCAACCTTGGCCCCTCCAGCACCAGGTTCCTAATCTCAAGCCAACAAATATAAAGGCCCAATACTAGCCACTCAGAGTTAGAGAATGCAGCCTAAGAGGGCTGAGCTGAGCCTTGGCCCCCTAAAATCTTCTAGAAATGAAGCCACTTAATTGAACCCACCTTATACCACAATCAAACCTTGAGGATATCAAATAAGATAAAAGAAAAAACAAAAATCCATCTAAAGGACAGCAATTTCAAAGACTGCAGGAACATCATCCCACAAAGATAAGAAATAAATAGTCCAATAACTCTGGAAACTCTGGAAGTCACAGTGGCTACTTACCTCCAAACGCCTGCACTAGTTCCATAGCAATGGTTCTTAACAAGGCTGAAATGGCTGAAAAGACAGAAATAGAATTTAAAACATGGACAAGAATGAAGATCATAAAGATTCAGGAGAAAGTCAAACCAATCCAATGATTCTATTGAATACAATAAGAGTATAGAGGAGATGAAAGATGAAATGGCCGTTTTAAGAAAGAACTAACTGATCTGATAGACCTTTAAAACTCCAAGAATTTCAGAATACAATTGCAAGTATTAACAGCAGAATCAACCAGTCCTAGGAAAGAATCTCAGAGCTCGATAACTGGTTGTCTGAAATAATTCTGTCAGACAAAAATCTAAAAAAAAGTTTAGTGAAGAATGAGCGAAACCTCCAAGAAACATGGAATTACGTAAAGATATGACCTATATGACTCATTGGCATCCTTGAAAGAGAGAAAGAGAAAGAAAGCAACTTGGAAAACAAATTTTAGGATATCATCCATGAAAATTTCCTCCACCTCTCTTGAGAAGCCAACACTGAAATTCTGGAAATGCACAGAACCCTTGTGAGATACTACACAAGATAAGCACCCCCAAGAAACACAGTCATCAGATTCTCCAAGGTCAAAATGAAAGAAAAAATGTTAAAGACAGCTAGAGAAAAGGAGCAGGTAACCTACAAAGGGAACTCCATCAGGCTACCAGTGGAACTTGCAACAGCAATTCTACAAGCCAGAAGAGACTGGGTGCCTATATTCAGCATTTTAAAACAAAAGAAATTCCAAGTAAGAATTTCATCCATATCAAACTAAACTTTCTAAGCAAAGGATAAATAAGATCCTTTTCAGACAAGCAAATGCCAAGGGAATTCATTACCAAAAGACCTATCTTACAAAAGGTCCTGAAAGAAGTGCTAAATGTGGAAAGGAATGACTGTTACCAGCCACAAAAAAAATCACAACTAAATACATAGACCATGAACACAATAAAGCAACCACACAAACAAGTGTGTATAATAACCAGCTAACAGCATGATGACAGGATCAAATTTGCACATAACAATATTAAGCTTGTATGTCAAAAAGCTAAATGCACAATTAAAAGGCACAGAGTGGCAAGTTGGATAAAGAAGCACAACCAAATAGTATGCTGTCTTGAAGAGCTCCATCTCATATGCAATGACACTCATAGGCTCAAAGTAAAGAGATAGAGAACAATCTACCAAACAAATGGAAAACAGAAAAAAGCAAGGGTTGCTATTGTAATATTAGATAGAACAGACTTTAAACCAACAATGTTCAAAAAGGGCAAAGAATAGCAATATATAATGGTAAAGCATTCAATTCAACAAGAAGACCTAACTATCCTAAATGTATATGCACCCAAAACAGGAGCACCCATATTCATAAAGCAAGTTCCTAGAGACCTATGAAAATACTTGGATAACCACACAACAACAGTGGAAGACTTCAACATCCCTCTGACAGTGTTAGACAGATTATCAAAGCAAAAAGCTAACAAAGATATTCAGGACCTGAACTTGACACTTGACCAAATGGACCTAGAGACATTTACAAAAACTCCCCACCCAAAATCAACAGCACATACATTTTCTCATCTGCACATGGCACACACTCTAAAACTGACCACACAATCAGCCATAAAACAATCCAAATAATCCCCAGCAAATTTAAAAAAATCAGAGCAAGCACACACTTGGACCACAGAACAATAAAAATAGACATCAATACTAAAAATAAAATCACTCAAAACTATACAATTACATAGAAATTAAACAGCCTGCTCCTCAATGACTCTTGGGTAAACTTTTATTGTTTCATTGTTAAGGCAAAAATGAAGTAATTCTTTGAAACATATGAGCACAAAAATACAACATACCAGAATCTTTGGGACACAGCTAAAGCGGTGTTAGGAGGGAGGTTTAGAGTGCTAAATGCCCACATCAAACAGTTAGAAAGATCTCAAATTAATAATGTAACATCACACCTAGGGGAACTGAGAAACAGAAGCAAAACAACTCCAAAAGGTAGGATAAGACAGGAAGTAACCAAAATCAGTTAAACTGAAGAAAATTGAGACATGAGAGAAAAAAAAAAAAACACATACAAAAAATCAACAAATCCAGGGGTTGGTTTTTTTGAAAGACTACTACTAGACCACCAGCTAGACTGATAAGAGAGAAGATCAAAATAAACACAATCAGAAAATACAAAGGGGACATTACTACCACCCCATAGAAACAAAAAAAAAACCCTCAGAGACTACTATAATTAATTCTATACACACAAGCTAGAAAACTTGGAAGAAACAGATAAATTCCTGGACTCATATAACCTCCCAAGATTGAACCAGGAAGCAACTGAATCCCTGAACACATCGATCAATAACAAGTTCCAAAACTGAATCGGTAATAAAAATTCTACTATCCAGAAAAAAATCCTAGGACCAGAAGGATTCAAAGTCAAATTTTACCAAATGTATAAAGAGGAGCTAGTACCATTCCTACTGAAATTATTCAAAAGAAAAATTGAGAAGGAGAGACTCCTCTCTAACTCATTCATTGAGACCAGCATTACCCTGATACCAAAACCTGGCAGAGACACACATAAAAAAAAACAAAAAAAAATAGGCCAATATCCTTGATGAACATAGATGCAGAAATCCTCAACAAAATACTAGCAAACTGAATCCAGCAGCACTTCAAAAAGCTGATCCATCATGTTCAAGTAGGCTTTATTACTGGGATGAAAAGTTGGTTCAACATATGCAAATCAGTAAGTGTGATTTATTGTACAAACAAAAATAAAAATACAAACCACGTGATCATCTCAATAAATGCAGAAAAGACTTTCAATAACATTCAACATTGCTTCATGTTAAAAACTGTCAACCAATTAAGCATGAAGGAACATACTTCAAAATAATAAGAGCCATTTATGAAAAACCCACAGTTAACATCATACTGAATGGGCAAAAGCTGGAAGCATTTCTCTTGAAAACCACAAAACGACAAGGAGGCCCTCTTTTACCACTACTATTCAGCACAGTACTGAAAGTCCCAGCCAGAGCAATCAGGCAAGAGAAAGAAATAAAAGGCATCCAGATAGGAAGAGAGGAAGTTAAACTATCTCTCTTTACAGATGATGATATGATTCTATGCCTAGAAAATCCCATAGTCTCTACCTAAAAGCCCCTTGATCTGATACACAACTTCAGCACAGTTTCAAGATACAAAGTCAATATACAAAAATCAGTGGAATTCCTATACACCAACAACATCCATGCTGAGAGTCAAATCAAACACACAATCTCATTCACAATAACCACAAAAAAAGAATAAAATACCTAGGAATACAGCTAACCAGGGAGGTGAAAGATCTTTACAATAAGAATTACAAAACACTGCTCAAAGAAACCAGAGATGACACAAACAAATGGAAAAGCATTGCATGCTCATGGATAGGAAGAATCAAGATTTTTTTTTTTTTTTTTTTTTGAGACGGAGTCTGGCTCTGTCGCCCAGGCTGGAGTGCAGTGGCACGATCTCAGCTCACTGCAAGCTCTGCCTCCTGGGTTCACACCATTCTCCTGCCTCAGCCTCCCAAGTAGCTGGGACTACAGGCGCCCGCCACCATGCCTGGCTAATTTTTTGTATTTTTAGTAGAGACGGGGTTTCACCGTGTTAGCCAGGATGGTCTCCATCTCCTGACTGTGTGATCTGCCCACATTGGCCTTCCAAAGTGCTGGAATTACAGGCGTGAGCCACTGCACCTGGCCAAGGAAGAATCAAGATTGTTAAAATGGCCATAGTTCCCACAGCAATTTACAGATTCTATCAAACTGCCAGTGACATTCTTCACAGAATTAGGAAAAACTATTTAAAAATTCATATGGAACCAAAAGAGCCTGAATAGCTGGAGACATCACATTACCTGACTTCAAACTATACTGCAAGGCTACAGTAACCAAAACAGCATAATCCTGGTACAAAAACAGAAACACAGACCAATGGAACAAAATGGAGAGCCCAGAAATAATGCTGCATGTCTACAACCATGTGATCTTGAACAAAGTCAACAAAAACAAACAATGGGGAAAGGACTCCCCAATTCAATGAATGGTGCTGGGATAACTGTCTAACCATATGCAGAAGATTGAAACTGAACTCTTTCCTTTCACCATATATAAAAATATATGCAAGATGGATTAATGACTTAAATGAAAAAGCTAAAACTGTTATAAAAAGTCCTGGAAGATAACTTAGGAAATATCATTCTGGACATAGGTGCCAAAAACAATTGCAGCAAAAACAAAATTGATGAGTGAAATCTAACCAAAGAGCTTCTGCACAGCAAAGTAAACTATCAACAGAGTAAACAGACAACCCACAGAAAGGAAGAAAATTTTTGCAGAGTATGCATCTGACAATGGTCTAATATCCAGAATCTATCTAAAAATTAAGCAAATTAACAAGCAGAAACAATCCCATTAAAAAATGGGCAAAGGACATGAAGACACTTTCCCAAATAAGACATGTACGTGGCCAACAAGCATATGAAAAAAACACTCAACATCGTGAATCATTAGAGAAATGCAAATCTAAACCACAGTGAGATACCATCTCACACCAGTAGAATGGTCATTATTAAAAAGTCCAAAAATAATGTATGCTGGTGAGGTTGCAGAGAAAAAGGGAATGCACACATACCGTCAGTGGGGCTGTAAATTACTTTAGCCATTGTGGAAAGCAGTTTGTTTATTTCTCAAAGAACTCAGAATTACCATTCAACCCAGCAATCCCATTGGATATACACCCAAAGGAATATAAATTATTCCACCATAAGGATACATGCACTTGTATGTTCATTACAGTACTATTCACAATAGCAAAAACATGGAGTCAATCTAAATGCCCATCAACATAGACTAGATAAAGAAAATATGGTACATATACACCATGGAATACTACACAGCTATAAAACAGAATGAGATCACGTCCTTTGCAGCAACATGGATAGAACTGGAGGCCACTGTCCTAAGTGAACGAATCCAGCAACAGAAAACCTAACACTGCATGTTCACCCTTATAAGTGGGAACTAAACAATGAGTACATATGGACACCAAAAAGGGAACAGATTCTAGGGCCTACTTGAGGGTAGAGGGCCGGAGGAGGGTGAGATCCTACAGTATCTCCTAGTCAGGATGGTAGCTACATATTCTTTGAGTTATTACTAGCCTTTAAAACCTTCAGAAGATCATGAATATTATGAGTATTTAATAATAGTTTAACCCTTTTCTTGTCTGCCCTGAGAACACTTGCCAGTGATACTTGCAGCTGCAGCATTTACCCCAAGATAACTTTGCCACAAAATATCTCACTTTTATGATTATTTTTGCATTATTCTAGTATATCAACTTTGAAAACAAAAGACATCATTCTATTTAGAGCATTTCGTTTTTAGTACTGGTATTTACACTTACAAAATATAATTTTCAATCGCTGAAAATGTCAAATCTTAGAAAAAGTAGCATTCTTACACGTGATGTTAACATTGTTCTCGAACAGTTGTTGGCCAAAGATTCATCTGATGAATCTGATTTTTCCGAAATAGATGATTCTGATGATTCAGACAATTCTGATGCTAGTTCTGTTTAGAAATAACTCCCAATACAGTTTTTGTCTTTTATTTTCACATGGAAAATCAGCCTCAAAGAGCGTGTTTATGTAAAAATAAATGAGCTCTGGCAGTGAGCTGCACTTATTTTTCTAAACAGGAAAAGGGTTAAAGCCTGTATAGAAAATTTTATGTACAATAGAAATACAATTACATAACCCAAACAGACAAAGAGGAAAGACTAAAGAAATTTGCCAAAATGCCCAAAAGAAAAAAATCAATTAAGGGGTAAGGCCAAATGGGAATTTTCCCTTGATCTATTTTTCCTTCGTTTTACAAATTTCATATAATACATTAATTTTATGATGACAAAGTAAAATATTGTTTTAGTTCATTCTATAGTTATATTACATGATGTCACTAAATCTGGTGTTTTTTAAAAAAGCATTTATTTTCTAGCCACCATAAAAAGTTCAGAAGAATAGCAAATTTATTAGTAGCACCTCTGAGTAGTCCTTCTGAGGATCAAGGATGCTACATGCTCCTGCTCCATAACTAAAGGGTAAATAACTCCACTAGCATCCCCTGAAATGTTGTTCTTGAAAGTTCATGCTCCTTGTGGCCCACAACCAACCACTTATCTTGGCAATCTGACAGTTCTTCTTTTGTAATACCTCGTGCCTCCATTCCTCCTTCCCCATCATTAATGAATTCTACCCCGAGTTACCAGGTTGTTCTCCCTATCCACCTGCCTGAAATCATGCTATGTTCCTTAATGCAAATGCTTCCTAACTCTGAAAACAGCTTGGCTTATTCACTGATTCCAAATACATGCACAGAACCTCTCCACCACCCCAAGGGCTGTGCCGTGCTTTTCCTACTGGCTCCTCTCCACACATCTGTCCTTCCAGGATTGGCTCAAACTTCACCTTCTCTGTAAGTTTTTAGACCAACCCAGACTCCACTAGATTTCCCTTCTTGAAACTTCCATTTTTTGCCTTTATCTTTCGGTGCTTTGTATTAAAATTACCAATATTTGCTCTAACCTGTTTTTTAACGTACTTTTTGTACTTAATTTTGGCTCTCCAGCTCTAAGCATTCAATACCATTCATCTATTCACAATTCTCAGCCTAGCTAACTTATCAGCACCCATCTTTCATGTTTTAGCATGGTATTTCTACACTTATCAGAAGTCTTGAAATTCTGAGGTTTTCTCTATGATGTAGTACAACTCCAGGCTAACCTTTACGAATCAGTTGCAAACTGTTTACGCTGAAGACAAGTATAGGGGACATATCTTTAACTCATCTAGGGAGTGAGGACCACAGGAGAACATCCCCAAAAACGATGCTACAGAAAAAAAAAATGTAGGAGAATAAGGATTTGATTTCAGGATGAAGATGTAGTCCCTCATTCAGATTCCCACAAAACATACCTACTCGCTGAATTAAATACCCCTCCTTGGCAAAAAAAAAAAAAAAAAAAAAAGAAGAAGAAGAAAGAAAAGAAAAGAATGGAAAAGAAAAGAAAGAGAAAAGAGAAGAAAAGGAGAAAGAGAAAACAGTAGCTTCCCCCATTACATTAAGCCCTGAGCAGTTGGCTCTTTTGCCTAATTGATAGCAGGAATTGGCTTGAAGGCCCATGGAAGAACAAATTTAGCACATCTCTTTAATCCCTTAATTGTCAAATTTCTGAAACAAAAATACTTTCCAGAAATCTAGCTAGCTCAATTTGGAGTTCACTTACAGCTAAGCAGACTGAAGGTACTTGCTTGACCATAGCTTAAACTACTGATCTTTCACCAGACACTGGACTTTGGTGGTAGCCAGCTAACCAAACTCTAAATGTCTATCATCTGAAGCCAGACAAATCAATGAATTTCTATAAAACCTCTTTAGGCAACCAGATAAACGTTTTAATTCAATGATTAAATGGAACATTTGGTTATAGAATAACCTGTTTTGGGAAAAGCCAGTGGTTCTCAAGGGTATTGTACTTGGACTATTTAATACAACCTTCATATACAGCTGCACACAAGGGAATGCACAGATCCTTAGGGGAAAAAACAAATTCCTCTCTTTTCCACTTGTCAAAGAACAAATAAGAGTAGCTATGAGGGGCGGAGTCTTTTACCATTCTCTTTTAAATAATTAATGGCATAAATGCAGCTGCTATTCCTGGATGACCCTAGTCAGAAGCATCTCAGTCACTGCCTTTTACTGCTCCGTCACCTGAAAGGGGTGGAGCTGAGAAGTCATTAGCTGTCATGCATCTGAAACCACCTGGAGCTGTCAAGCCAGCAGCTCTCCATCACAGCTCTACAGTAAGACACAGCTATCTTTGTCCATTAGAGATCATTTTAGTTCTTGTCTGTAGTTCAGGATAACTGAACTATAAGATAAAATATTATTTTATCTTGATATAATATATAACCTTGTCAAATTGTTCTACATAGGTAAGTTGCCTTTTAAAATAAGGAAAACCAGAAGAAAAATCTTTGTATGGCCTTGCAATCTATCCAAGTCTCCTTATAGACACAAAGCCTGCCTGCTTCCTGCATATAAAGGACTGGGGCTGAGTACTCTTCCTTCTGCTCGTCTTGTACCCAAGTCACTGCATAGGACATTAATTTTCACTGATGCTTGGAGTCAAAATGAGGGCCAGGGGGCAGTACTACACTATGGTTAGGTATGAGAAATACCTTGATGTCTATTTTGCATGCCCTCTTACTCTTCACCAAAAGCACTGGTTTATAAATTTAAGAGTGGGCTTTAAAAGGCAAGGTAACGGGACTAGTTTAGTGGAAAGATAATGTCGAACTTTCTATATTCAGTCTCAAGGCATGTGTGTTTGCTAATGAGAAGTTTATTAAGTCTTTTACATCTATTGCCCCCTTTAATCATCCTGTAAAATATACAGGTCATCTCCTTTTCTGCAGATGAGAAAACTAAGGTAAAGTAACTTGCTCAAAGTCAGACAAAACAGTTCCTGATGAAGGCAGATTCAATCCTAAATTTTCTGACTCTCAAACCAGTGCTTTTTGCACTAGAGTATCCTACCCCTCTGTACTTTATAGTCTCTCAATAATGCACGTGGACCTGCCATCCATGAATTTATGCAGACACTTTTATAATTTTCAGACTTACAACATAACCAACTCATACCAACGTGGAGTAACAAGTTTCACAAGACTGGAAAAATGGAAAGCAAAATTTTTCTCCTCCCTCCCTCCCTCCCCTTCCCTCATTCCCTCCTTTCCGTCTTTTATTTTATTTGAGGGGGGTGTTAATGTATTGCTCAAAGGAAACCTTCCTATTTCTAGCACTTCCCCATTTCTCCATTTGAGAAAAATGTTTGTGCTCACTCACTCCACTGTTTATAAATTTTTATCACATCCCTTCTCAGCCTTTGACTCTTCATACTGTTCAAGTTTTCGCTCAACCATACCTTGCCACCTCTAGTCCAGGGCAGATGCAGCTTAGATTGGCAAAACCTATGTGACAGCTCATTATCACTGACTGCTCTACTCTAAGAAACTCGGAGTTAGCTCAACACAAGCAGCATTTCTGTTTCCAGCTCCTTCATTTAATCCCACACATTATTTAGGTATATATAAGGATTTTCTCTGTTTAAGCGTAAACCTCTTTTGGGTTAAGGTAAAGTTGTATTCCTTTCTGCCTCTTCTTACAGCATCTAGTCTAGTGTCTAAAAACTCAGCCGCTAAAGAGTAAATATTTACAAAATGAACAATTATCCCTTTGGTTGCACTAGGTTCTCCCATCTCTTTGACCATTTTAACATCTTTTTTCAGAAATTCTTTGATTTCAAGGTCGGAAGCTTTAGACAGACTTTGAGGTGTCGATTGTTGTTGTTTTGTCCACAGGTATGGGTGCTATATTCCAGCTTACTTCTAAGCCCTGACTGACAGTGTCTGGCATCTCACTGGACTTTATGACCACATGGCTTAGATAGGTTCATAGTGACAGGATTCATTCCCTGGTGCATGGTTAATAGATCAGAATGTTTTGGTCCGTAACACATATCTATACAAATAAGTATTTTCAAAAGTGTTTTTTCATATTTCTCTCACAGACATTTGTATGCTATTTTTCTTCCCATTTCCATAGCCTGTGAGATGTTCCTACCATGTATTCCAGCATCCCGCTGTTTCACTTCATCAACAAATACAGTGTCACATATAAACATATAGGTCACAAGACATTCCCTTCTACAGATAATTTATCACACTCTTTACAAAGAAAAAAATCCAGATTCCATTTAACACCAGGGCTCACATTTCCTTCCCTAAATAACCCATTTGCCTCTCCATTTGCCTGAGACTAAAAAAGATAGGTTGGCTCTTACCCTTCAGTAAGTTGTAACTTCAACCTATCTTCATTTAAATTACCCAAATAGAGCAGGCCTATCATTTTATCCTCACATTAAGTAAAGAGGGTTCTCATTTTTATTGTCTTGAGTAAAAATAGACAGACAGTACTATCGACCTGGATTTGTAGAAAGTTCTTCTCAAGTAACTCAAATCCAAATATTCATGATAGAAAATGTATCTGATAATTGTTAGTGCCATTTTTGACAGATGTTCAATAGGTAATAATGATCTGCTGCTTTGACTAATCCAGCCAAATCAGCAGCTTTAGACAGAATCCAAAGGCCAGTTTGGGAGCACTGCCAATATTTATTCCAAGGGATTTTAACAATATAAATCTTCAACTAAAGAGAGAGTGAGAGAGACGTGAATTATCAGACCATTTTTCCAATAACTGAGCATAGCATACCTTAAAAAAAAGAAAAAAGCTGGACAGAAAACAAAAGCAAAACAAAAAGAATGTGGCCAGCATAATCATCCGTAGGCTCAATATTTACCAGTTTGTGTGCCATCTGAGCGATTTCCTTTCATCAACCATGCACATGGCATTTTTATTCTCGGGGGACATTATCGCCATGACAACTTTATCAGACTAAACAGTGAAATGCAGCACTTGGAGCGATCTCAATTTGGGCATGGTTTAGAATATTATTTATGTTATTCTTTTATCAACATCCTTGGTGTGCCCAACAGGGATGAGGACATTTTTTAAATGACTATTAAAATCACAATAAAAAATGTAAAAACTTTACAAAGAGAAAAGAAATAAGCCATTAGGCTGGAAAATGGGCAATCAAAGGAGCTATTGTGCCTGGCAGATGGAGAAGCAGCAGGTGCCGTGGTGTGACGGGACCTTGCTTCCCATCATGCACGCTCCACAGTGATGCAGGCTGACAGGGAAGGGAATTAATGTGTCAGAGCAGGTACTTTCTGTCCATTAGCTGATTCCCAATACGTCCTCACAGACTGCTACCCGTGGCTCTTTGATAAAATGGCTTACAATGCACGGCTCCAAAAGTTGTATTGGGAAGGACAGCTGTGAGCGACTCTCCTTTCAATGCCTCAGCTTAACAGAGTGTGAGTGACCAAATAAACACTTCTCCACCCCAAACTGGGATTAGTGATTTCAGTCCATGAATAAATTATTTGACTACAGCTGCTATGAATACATTATTGTGACCAAGGGCCACAAGCTCTCAGTGTGGGGAATGGATGGGGACACTGATGAGGAGAATTCTCAAGGTAACAAATTAGCTTTCAAACAAATGAGAGTTGGAAAGGCCTGAGAGAATGCTCACCTCTCTGCTTTCAGAGAAAAAAAGAAGCCAAATTATGAAGCAGCCACGTGAATTGGAGGGTCAGTTTAGACAGACATAACACATTAAATGTGGTAAACCCAGATACTCTGAGGCTTTGTCATGTGTCAGGCTGGTTTCCTTTCTTTTTTTTTCTTTTTATCTCCCCATTTTTTTCTTTCCTTTTTAATCTTGAGCTTATGTTCCAATTCTGCAACACAGTCACCTGTGAAAACTCAAAATGAGACTGAAATAGAAACAGGTTAAAATAAAATGTGTACAGTTGATAAGATTAGCTCTTTCCATATCTTTGTCCAATAAATTAATTGAATTGCCAAATTGTTTATTAGCTTTGGCTAAGACAACCAAGACAACTGGATTAAGAAATGATAGATTTTTTGCTTTCTTTCCATTTTCCAATCTGAATTGAAAAGCCAGGGCTGGCTATCCCACTCATGATGTTTAGTTATCAAAGGAGAGATGAGCATGGATTGGCATTGATGTTAAAACGTTGGAAATTACGTACACATCAAAGGAATGTTAGCAATCTAAGGACTCAAATCTAGCCTTCCTCATCCCCTAATATAAATAAGAGACATGTTATTCTACCTCAAAAAATCCTGTTTTTTTCCTGCATAGCACTTATTACATTGTCATGAATAAATACTTTTCATTTAATATCTGTCAAACCCCACTAAATTCTGACATGAAGAGGAAAAAGATGGATATATCTTGCTTACCATTGTATACTCAGCACTTAGCAAAATACTGGTCCCCTGGTAAAAGCTCAGTAAATATTTGTGGAAAAAGAAAAAAAGGAATAAAGGAAGAAGATGAATAAAGTGAGAAAAAAAAAAAAAAAAAGGAAACAGACCAAGGGAGAACCCAAAGGATGAGGAACAATCTTCAGCATCTGTTGATTTTTACATGTCTTCTTTAGCACCCTCTATAAAAACCTTCAACTCCGTGAGATGCCTAAACAAATTCTACATTTTTTGAGGAGGAAGAAGAGAAAAGGAAGAGGAAGAAAATACATCTAAGTTGACAATGATAGGATAGATATCATTGAATGGCATCCAAGGATATTTGGCAGTTCAAAGACAATAGCCAGGTATTTACAGCCTTGGTCTTGAAATCAATTTCATAAAGAGATGATGGAAATCAGAATATTTTAGTCAGACTGGAGTGGGTTTTAGCCTATTCAGAGACCATACCCAGAAAGTTTAAAATTATACTTGGATGTCTTGTGGTTCTTATCGCATATGTTTGGAATGAACATCCACATTTTATACTGTAGGACATTTTATTCAGATCAGATCACTCTTATTCACGTCCCTACTTAAATCAAATATGAGTGTATTGACTACATAGGATTATACAATGATAACACATGTTTTAAGGGACAGGGTCCTGCTGTGTTGCCCAGGTTTGAGCGCAGTGGCTATTCACAGGCAAGTAGTGATAACATTTTAAGTGTTGAAGTAAAACAGTGGATACTATGAATCTGGTGGGAATTGTGCTACCAATGATAACAACATTGAAACTTCACAGCACCTCATAGTTTCCAGAATGACTTAATATTATTTTACTTAAACCTTATTAAATCTTTGAGTGAGCACTTACTAGCCATGTCACACAGGTAATTACTTAACCTCTCTGTCCCTTAGTTTTCTCTTCTAAAATTATATTAGGTTGATCAAAGATTAAGATAATGCATGAAAAATACTGTGCTCAATAAATGCTAACCATTATTATTATCATTAGTACGTAGCTCAGATATCACCAACTCCATTTTATAGATCATGAAAGAGCCTCAAAACGTTAAATGATTTCACTGCCTATTAAATGGTGGCCTCAGAACCTTCATTTCAAATTCTGAAACCATCTCACTTTGTACTATGCCAATTTGACTCTGAACTCTACTTGACTTTAAGACCTAAGTTTGAGGATATGTGGCCCCATTGGAACAGCCTTCATTACAGGATCCTAGGGACAGCAACTTGGTATGGAGCCAATGCATCATGCCAGCAGTGACAGGGTCCTGGAACGCCAGGCCTGCTAAAGCGGTCACTCAATATCAAGTGCTTCCCAAAGCCTCCAGAGAACCTGACACTTTGGCTTTCCTTCTTTTTACTTTCTGTCATTGTCAAAAGAGACAAGCTTCTAGGGCTGAAATTGATGTGCCTGTGTAACTATTCCATGCTGCTGAAATTGACAGAGGCTGAAAACTGATGAAAGTAACCAATTTGCCAATTTCAGCAAAGGGACCACTTTGAAGGCAGAGATTTGACTAAATCTATACCTTTCCACTTGATCAGAAAATTTAATTTTTTCCTCACTTTAAAAAAGTTTTGTGTTTACTCTCAAAAATTATTTTGGACTGTTCTCTAGACACAATTTGAATTGGCCTGACAATTGAAGCAGATGGCCAATTCCATCAAAATTCAATCCAATGTATTATTTTGCAGAACTTTGTTTTACATTGGATTGACTAATCAATTTATCCAAAATTGTTTTTAAGAAGTTGCAAAATGTAGAATCTAAATCCTGCTGCTTGTGAGTTTTGATACATTCCACGAAAACCACATAGCTTTGATTTGCCAGTCAAAAACCCAGTCAAATCACTCCAAAAATCACTATTGCATTTTTCAAATATCTGATTTTGATAGATATTTTTTATTTTAACTGATATATCCTAATTGTACATATTTATGGGATACATAATAATATTTCAATATATGTATGCATTATATAATGATCAAATCAGGGTAATTAGCAAATCCATCATCTCAAACATGTATTATTTCTTGTGGTGAGAGCATTCAAAATCCTCTCTTCTAGCTGTTCTGATATATACATTATTGTTAACTGTAGTCACCCTACTATGCAGTAGAACAGAGAACTTATTCCTCCTAACTGTAACTTTGTGCCTCTTGACCAATCTCTCCTTCTCCCCACCTTGAGAGATTTTTGATTGATTAAATCAAAATGATTTGTAGAGGTTTAAAAATATACTAGGGGAAGCAGGTTCTATTTACCAGTTGTATGACATTGTCCAAGTTACCAGCCTTTGATTCTTAGCCTTTTCCCCTGTAAAATGAGAAGGTTGGACCACAGCTGCATTTTCCAAAGTGTGTTCTTTAGAAAAGTACTTTCATGAGACATTAATAGGTATAACAAAAGAAATCATGAGTAAGTAGCTTTGGAAAACACTAGTTTAATATGTCTGTTGACAGGAGGACTTCCTAGAGCCTGTATTATCTCAACATGTTTCATGGATATGAATCTCAGTCACAAACTCTGATGCATAATAAAATTAACTATGCTATCTAGATCTCAACCTGCCAAACTGATAATCTTCTCTTCAGTAATTTGGGGTCTTGGTTCTAGAATCTTCACAGATATGGGTAGCCTATCCTGTCCTAAGTCATCAGTCCACCAAGTCTGTTTCTAGAGTGGTCTACATTAGGGATCAGCAAGCTTTTACTGTAAAGTACAAGACAGAAAATCGTTTAGGCTCTGCAGGCCATTTAGACTGTTGTAACTATCTGCTACTTCTCAGTTCCATCATTGTTTTGTAAAAGTAGCCATATACAATATGTAATATGTACAAAACTTTTTAAAACCGTTTTAAGATAAAAAAACTAACCTTAGCTTGTGTCCTATAGCAAAACAGATTCTGGGCTGGATTTGACCTGCAAACTGCAGTTTGCCAGTCTCTGGTCTACATGGTTGGTTCCAAGATGCTCTGTGCCATGCTTGCAAGATTTCACATGGTCTCATATACCTGAACATACCCACAACCATTCCTTCTTAGAGGTCCTACCACCACATCATCTCTATTCAGGGAATAGGGTACAGGCTTGTTTTCTTCTAAGACCCCCAGACTTCTCTAAGTGTGTTCACTGCCTTTCACCTCCTTCTCAAGCGTCAATGAATTCACAGGGAAATTAGTCTCCTTTCACATTTTGACAATAACTCCAAACCTTCCTCCCTCTTTGGGTTATCTCTGCTTTCCATCCTTCATAAATCTCCCTGAGACAGTGATAACAGGACCTAATTCCATGGGAGGAATTGGAAGCTACAGGATAGAAAAAAGTAGATTAAGTGTCTTAAAATGCCATCCTTATCATTATATGTATTATGAATCCTCAAGGCACTGTGATATTTTCCAAATGGTTTTCACCATGTAACTATTTTTCAGGTAATCTTTTGGAAGAGATTTCCAATGGCTGCACTTTGGGAAACAATGGCTTACAGGGTATTTAACGTTCCACATAGCCTTATTACTCTCACTAGGACCCAGTGCCCTGCAGGAAGAAAGGATCACAGATTAGATGTGGGCTGATGTTGCTATAAATCTAGGAACAGTATTTTATCTCCAGCCTTTTGTTTTTCTACAATAACCCAAAATTATCTCATGTATAATAACTTTGGCATATTTGGGAATATGTTTTTGGTGTAACAAATGTCAAGATGTTCACAGTTATTACTCTCTTATTGCCTCTTATGTGTTATAGCTAGATGGTTGGAGGTATGGATGGTTGGATGATAAATAAACAGGATTTCTCCACTTTAACTCCTTTTGTCTTCAACTTCTTTTGTAAATGACTGCTTGATTTAGCACAATTGTCAAATATTTCTTTCTGGAGGAAATTAATTGTCTCCAACTAGATATCCTATATGGTCATTGTGACTTCTTTATAAACCCTTAATCTGCACTCAGAAGAATGCCTTTAAAATGCATGTTCCCTGAACCTTTGGGTAGGAATAAAAGAAACCTAGAAGCAATCTCATTCTTGAGATTACTTCTTTGGTTTCCGAGGCATGATCTATTTTGGTTATCCTATCCTCTGATCCCTATTCTCTCTCCTAGTCATGTCTCCCCTTCCCACCACCTATATATAGAAACAAAGCATCTGTGTTTCTCTCTACTTCCTTAGAGAACTCAAAGAACTCTCTACATCCTACAACTGCAACTTTGTGTAGCTGACTCCAAATGTAAATTTATTTTTCTGAACTCCCAGCATCTAGTTTGTTGATTCATTCATTTATTATTCATTCATTCAATATTTATTGAGTACCTACTAAGTGTCTGGCTCTATGAGAGATATACAGTACATGATGTGAGCAAAAAAAGACGTGGTCTTCTACTCCATGGACCTTAATGCCTAATAGAAGAGGTAGATATCCCACAAGTAAACAAACAAAAATATAGTTAAAAATAGTTCAAAATAAGTAAGTTCTATGAGTAGAATAACCAACCATCCTTTTTTGCATATTGCTATCCTAGATTTAGTTCTGAAAGACCTGCATCCCAGACAACCCCCCAATCCTGGGCAAACAGGAATAGTTGATCACTCTAAATGGGTAAAAACTAGGTGCTATGAAAGAGAGTAACACATAGCATATACTTTCACGCCAAAAAACCTTTCAAAGGAATTATCATTTAAGCTGAGAACTGAAAGTTAGGAAAAAACAAAACCAAATAAATAAATAAATAAGGTCATACGAAGAAAGAAAGGAAAGGAAAACCCAAGCAAAAGGAATAGTTTGTTTGCCAAAAGCTTGGGATATTTAGAAAACTGAAAATAAAAAGCTATTTTAGCTAATGCATGTTGATCACAGTAGATGGCAACTTGAAATAAAAACTGAGAGGCAGGAATGACTTACATCATAGTTCCTGCTAAGAAGTCTGGATCGTATCTAAATGTAGTAGAAAACCATTGCCTAATTTTAAAAGAAGACTTTCGAAATATTTACTGAGCCCCTGTTTTTGGCCTAGCCCATGGCCACTCATGGATACCCCAAAATATTAATAATTCTTGCTTTAAGACATACACAGTCTATCAGATGAGACCATTCTTGATGTAACCAACTGTAATACAGGGGATCGAGTGCTAAAGCAGGATCAACAGTGAGAAAGGAATTCCGAAGGGAAGTAAATGGCTTCACCTATTCTTTCCACCTAAGGAATTTTTCAGGCTCTTCTTCCGAACTTCTTCAAATTCTCCAACAGTCATTTAGTTTTGCCATTTGCGTACAATGTTCTCATATGTTTGTCTGCTTAATCTGAGGCCAATGGAGTGGTAACCTGGGTTGATAATCTCTCTAGAGTTAATTTACAATTCTCTCCAGATACAGGCTTTTGGTTGGCTTCTCTTGACCCCACCCACTATATCCACAGCAGTAAGAGATCCCCTTTCTACACACTCCAGGACCTCATCGAATACTGCAGGCCATGTTCCTCCAGGAAGGGAAAGACAGTCTAAGGCAATAACCCAAGGCATGCATTTTACATCTGCAGGTGCAGTCACAGCCCATCTACATGTTGATGTTTGAAACTTTTGACAGACATTTTCATGCCATGGAGTGAATACTCCATCATAATCAGGCAGAGTGTGGTTGTTAACTGCTGCGTTATTAGCTCAGGGAAATCAAAATTACTTCTCATCATTTGTCCCATATGAAAAATACCCTCACTTAAATCTCCCGAGATTGCTCCCAACCGAGTCCAAGGATCAGAATTGGTCTACAAATTTGCCTTTGGTTAGTATGATAATGAGACTTCAACTGCACACCAAATAATTGTATTTATTAAAATTTATGATTGTGCATTAGTGAGTTCAGTAGTATTCAGGAGGTCTTGAAGCCATAACTTACAGCCTTAACTTCACCTTCTTCTATACATTTTACTTTTGGAAACTGTAATTTAAATGCAGATAACTATATAAATTTCAACTCGCGACCTGAAATATTTTCACCAATGTATGCTATGATTAATTGGCACTTCAGAGCTCTGTTTGTTCCCCAGGGATCCTCTGTTTTGTAGCCTGTGAGACAGAATGATAGCCTCTTCTCTACCAATACACATTCTCTGCAGCATTCAAAAACTAACATCTCACAGCAATGGTGGGCATTTAATCTTGATTCTCTATCACAGCTTGCTTTTAAGTTATATCCAACAGCCAGCGAAGCTCTCGCTTTGTGAAGGCCACTCTCTCTGAGTTTCAAGTTTCTCAGTCACTTTCCTTTTTATTTTTAAAGGTGAAACTCAGAATCCCTATGTCCATCACTGCTGAGTGTTGACAAGCCACAAACACTGACACTGACAGTAGTTAAAATGCAGCTGGTTTAATGCTAACATATTGCTGTCTTTGAGGGCTGGTTGATATGTGTTCACTTATAATCTAATTGCATGTCCACTTTTAAAAATCAGCTCCCAGTGTGGAATGGATAAAAATACAATTACCAAATGATATGCGTAATCATTCAGTGCTGTTAGTCCTGAAAGGTGATATTGCAGTGACATTGAGAAAATTAGATCTATTCTTCATACAATTATATAGCTACACTTTCACTCTAATGCCATTCTAATTGGGAAGGAGCATTGAAATGTGAAGCTGGGTGCATTTCACTCTCTAATTGTCACTGAGGAACTCATTCTTAAGATAGGTTTCTGGAAAAAGACAGTTGCCAGAAAGCTTTGATAATCCCAAATGTTCATCATTGATTTCGTGGTAGGTAAAGCTTGTTTTCCTCCTATAAAACCTAGATTGCTACTGCAAGCTCACTATACATACAGATTTGAGTGAATGTTTGCAATATATTTAATATATTTCTATTTTGCAAAGAAAAAATCCATCTGAAAATGCTCCCCTTATTTTTACTTCTGCATGTACTCTCAGAATGTGAATAATTGCTGCTATATTTTACAGGGTGGTTGGAAGGCTCAAATTTTATAATAAAATGTGTAAGCTATTTTGTAAAAGTAACATCTAAACATATCAGTTATTAGGTTGGTGCAAAAGTAACTGCACCAGTTACAATAGTAATTGCATCTAATTACTATTACCAGTTATTAATATTATTGCTGTGATGATGATCATGATCTTGATGATTGCTCAACAGGTGTGAGGACCTAACTTTATCAATTTGTTGGCTTTGTGGACCATGCCTATAGAAAATTTGAAGTCAAATCAGTATCTCCAGCCTTAATTCAATTGGGTCCCTGTTGTACAAGGCAAGAATGTCTGGATATATGTGTATTTATTAAGAATTCTCCTTCATTTCTTATTTTTGAAATCATATATTTATAGAACCACATTATACCCCATTAATTATTCTACTATTAAATTATACACTCTAAGAAGGCAAGAACTGTGTCTCTTCGTAAAAGGCATTGAAAAGCATAGCCACAGACTATCCCAACAAATGAATTAACACCTTTACATCTTTTCATTCTTTATGAGCTTATATTGCTTTATGTCATTGAGCACAGCTATAATAACTGCTTTAAAATCTTTGTCTACAAATCCCAACATCTGAGTTTTCATCATGGTATAGGTCTCCATTACTTGTCTTCTTTCTTGAAAATGAATATCTTTTCCAGATTTCTAATTTTTAAATTATATTCTGGCTAACTATGACAGCTTTTGTGGAGACTCTGGATTATATTATGTTCCTGCAAAGATTATTGATTGTTTTTGTTGCTTTGGCGAGTAACTTGACTTGCCTCAAACTAAAATAAAACTCTCTCTTTGGCAGCAACTCAAATATCAGTTCAGTTCTCTTATTGGTAGACCGGCTGTTTGCAGTCTTCCCTGTGAATGTATAGTTAAAAAGTCAGTTTGAGATTTCCACAGACTACACATAGAATGTGTTGCTTACCTTCTCTGGGGCTCTTTTCTTTTCCAGGACTTCCCATACCTACCCTTTGTATGACTATGGTTGCCCCAATTCTGTCTTTTGGTTCTTTATGCCAGAAATACCAAGGATTTCTATAGAAGTGTTAGCTGCTCCATGTATGTTGGCTTCATCCTACTCTCAGGCTAAAAGCAACAAAAAATAGGAAACTCATGCTATGTCATTTCCTTCATGCAAATGTTAACATCTCTTCAGAATCTGTCTGCTCTTTTTCACTCTACAGGGTCTTGTATTTTCCAGAGTTTAATCTGTAGGAGGGTTTCTTTTGTAATATACATGATAGAAATTAAATTCAAAAAGGTAATAATGACTTGTCAAAGTCCACAGAGCTGGTTTTAATGCTGTAGTCATAACCCTAAAAACAACATAGCAGCCAGGCACAGTGGCTCACACCTGTAATCCCAGCACTTTGGGAGACCAAGGTGGGTGGATTACTTGAGGTCAGGAGTTTGAGACCAGCCTGGCCAACATGGCAAAACCCCATCTCTACTAAAAAAAAAAATAATAATACAAAAATTATCCAGACATGATGGCATGCAGCTATAATTTCATCTACTTGGGAAGCTGAGGCATAAGAACGGCTTGAATCCAGAAGGTGGAGGTTGCAGTGAGCTGAGATCATGCCACTGCACTCCAGCCTGGGTGATGAAGTGAGACTCTGTCTCAAAAAAAAAAAATAGCCATGTATTAATAGATATTATCATTTTTATTCTAATGTAAGATTTCTTTTACCCCAGATTACTACCTTCTCAGTCAATGCAGCTTATTGTGAGTGGCTCCCTCAGTTTAAGCATACACTAGAATAAACTTTAAAGATGTTCCAATGAGGTCCAACTGCATGAAAAATGCTTCCTTTTGTTACTGAGGCTTAAATTCAAAGTTTATTCAGTGACACAATAGTAATTCCTAAACACCTAACCAACAGTTAGTGGCCACCAATTATGAACATATAGTGATATTAGATGTGATAGATCACTATATGTGAACATATAGTGATATCAAACCAAAACAACAAGGACCAACATAAAATAATTTACACCCACTTCTCAATTTTTAAAAAAGTACTGGCCTATGAAATCTAAAAATCGAGGAATCACTGCATATCATCTTAGTGGGAAATTTTACTGACTTAATTTCCTTTCTTTATAAATTGAAATGTTAGATTAAATCATCCTCCTGGGCTCTCAGAGCTCACTGATTTTATTCTACTGTGTTCACAACGACACAGATTACCATTTGGATTGCCCTATCCAGCTTGCAAGTCTAGAAAAGACAAAGAAAAAGAGACAGCAAAACTGAAAGTTTGTGAATCCGTTGAAAGGTATCCTTAGCTTTTAGGATAATCATCAAATAATCTTTTCCTAATTTTTCTGTTTTCAAAATGCTATGGGGCTGCTGTGTATATACAATCATAATCATTGTCTTCACTTTTGGTTTTCTAGGAATAAATTTTCCTGAATTGGTGATTGGTTCATTGCATGGAGGTTTAAGTAACTCTGATGTTTTTCATTGGGAGATGGTTTCTTGGCTCTTCCTTTTCTGCTAGTTTCTTGCATTCTCTGAGCATCTGGTCAACAAATGCATATCAGTTATTGGATTGAAAAAAAACTAATGATGTAGGATTTTTTTTTTCTCTGTCACTTTGCAAGCCAGGAACCCCCAGCCAGCAACACCCCACCCAGGCCTCAGTAGGCCATACTGGTGTGCCCCAGCTCGCCTGTGTTATAGCTTGTACCTGAATTCGGCAGTTCCCGAGCTCTTGTACCACACCCAAGAAGCATGAGGGTACATGGGACATTGAAGGATGAGGAGGACAGAGAAGAATTTTATTGAGTGATGAAAACAGCTTTCAATGGAGACGGGATGTGAGGTTTATATTCATACACGAAGGTGGGAAAGTTCCCCATGTGGCTGGGTCTGGGGCGTTTTATGGACTCAGAATGGGGAGTGTGTGCTGATTAGTTTGTGAATATGCAAAAAAGGTTAAAGCAAAGACACCACTCAAAGGTGGACACGACAGTGTAGAAAACCAATGAGGAAAGGGGAGGTATATGTAAAATAGGTGAAGGGTGGGGATAAATCAGAGGAAAGTGCACCAAACAGGAAGACAAGTTCTCAATCTGGTCCAAGGATTTCAGCCGTAGCTTGGCTTTCAGGATTTAAACTGTCTTCAGCTTGGAAGCGGAGTTTTACCAGGGACCCGCCCCATCTGCCTAGGCATTTGGCTGCCTCCTGCCACTCTCACTAAGAGCCATGCTGATAAAAGAATAATACATTTGCCGAATCCTAGGATTAGACTGATCACTCTAATTTATAGCCATGTACTTAGAGGGATAGAGTAAAATACCCTCATAACTTGTAGACAATGGTATACCTTTGAGAGTCAAATTATAAGTTCAACATTTAGTGGATGAGTCAGGCTATTCTCAGAAAGAGCAAAACTAGTATATATTTTCTAAAAGATGTAATTTTTAAAACAAATCTAGCATTACAGTAAACACTATTTATTGAAAGCATATTCTTTGCTTGGGATTTTAGATATATTATTCTCAAATAACCTTTTGAATTAAAAGGTAGTGTAATCTCTGTTTTTCCAATAAAAAACTGAAGCTCAGAGAGGATTTGTAATTTGTCCAAGGTCATTTGTCTGGCCAGCATCAAAGTCAGAATTAAATGTCACTTTGTTTCTACTCCTAAGTTTATACACTCTTTTTGATTGTTACAAGGGCTCTCAGAAAGGGCCATTTTTGCCCCCAAAGGAAAGTGACAAAAATGAGGCCTGATTTCTATGAATCTAGAAAAGGAAGAGCCAAATGGGCTTATGAGAGTTTATCAGGCTTTTTCATGGCCTCAATATCACTCAAGTTTATTCAATTTTCTTTGCACTGATCTTTTGCATTCCAACTCTGGACCTCCAAACTATAGGCCAAGCCCTTTTACACGTCATAGGCAAAAGTCATAAAACACTGTGTCCTTGGCATTCTTACTTTGTAGGCACTGGTATTCATCCTGTAACTTCTTCCAGCCTTGGAATCAATTCCCCAGAAGGTTGCTTATCTTATGGGTGGCATCTTTTTTAATTGCTTTTTGGAACTGTTGCCAGACTCTGCCCCTTTTGTCTAAACCTGAGCTTCAAGTCACAGTCATTCTTCAGATGACATGCACTTCCAACCACTGGAGAAACAACCCATTCTGACCCAAGTTTACCTAGACCAACCCCTGAGAATATAGCCGCAGTGTCTCGTCCATGCCGCCAGACTAATCTTTCTTAAACGTAAATCTTATCTTGACCTCTAGGCCTGTATCCTCATTTGTAAAACAAGATGGTTAAAGTAGATGATCTCTAAGATTACTTCATGCTCTAAAATTGCATAAACTCCTCTCATCTATAAGTGTGCATCTTATTCTAGTATTGTCTAAAGAGTGGGTGAGACAAGCTATGTTCTTTTAACATTCTTTCTTTGCAGAAAAGTTTTACAGAAAAAAACACTTTTCACTCAAGTTGTCAGTTATTAAAATCTGTCACAATACAATTTCAATATAGACTATTTAATCACAGAAGTTCTTTTAAGTGACCTTGTCATTCCCACTCCATTTGATTTGTTATAATTTACATCTTTTGTACTAGAAAAGAGAAGTGTTTTTCTCTGAAGATGTTTCCTGAGCTTAGTGGACCCATGGGAAATGTAGAATTCCTTGTGAAATGCAAACACTGTTCAATTTTATTTCCATTTTTAAGGTTACTGTAGTGACAGAATGCCCCAAAATCTTGCTGTTATGGCATTTTATTTAAAGGAGTAATGCTACAGGAAGATAATTTCAGAAAAGTGATATGAACGTGATATCAAAGTTTCCCAGAAGCTGTCTGTCCTTCCTTGACAGTGAAGTTATCCCACATTATCATCTCTTCAGCTGAGGATGTTCTCCCAGGAACCATGCATTGTTGGATAGGTTTAAACTTATTCAACTTGGTACAGAAGATATTTTACCATGAGTTGATTCAGGCATCCCAAGTAACTATTTTTTTTATAATTTATTTCATCCTAATGCCAGGGTTCTTCCTTGATTTATTATATATGATTCAGTCATAGCACAGAGCAAACAGCAACTAGTCAATCTGATTAATAACCCTATGTTTTCATAGTTGACAAACCCAGCCCTCACACATGTGTGTATAACATTAATATATGTCTAACTTTACTATATATAACATTAATAATATGAAGAATCATTTTCAATCACTTGACATAACCCATTCCCTAAATAGACTCGATGAACATACCCTCATACAGAATTCAATCTGTGAATATAATTTTTAAGTATCATCAGCTCTACCATTTGGATTAGGTATTACAAATTAAATTTTAGAGAATTGTGATGTCAGTATTTAAGAGCTAACTTATGAAATTTAAAAATACTATATAAATAAGGGCTGGCTTAAAGAATAGGAAAAAATTAAGTCAGTTTTCAAAATTGTGTTTCCCTCCTCAAAAGACCAAATTGCTTGGCTGAATGCAATGTTTATCTTTATTTCATTGGTTTGCTTATTTTTGCTAAATTATTTTTTCTTTCCTATTCTTTTTCCTCATCTCATTCTTGTTTCTTAAACCCTCAGTGCCCTTTGTCCACCCCTTAGTCTGTTGTAATTCTATTTGATTGAACTAAAATACCATCTTTTTAATCAAGTTTCTCTTGCCAAAAGGTAGAAACTTCCCATGCTGTCATTCTTACTTTTTCGGTATTTACCACTTCCTAGTGGTTTAGCTACTTTCGTCATGTTTTGATATTTTCTCTAATTAGGCTATAAACTCCTCAGACAGTCCCACTTCATATTCCCACATAATACAAAGCACAATGGTTGTGTATCTGAGAGGTATCTAGAGAAATTAGCATATGCAAACAGGTAGATATGGGAGCTGGAGGCTTATCCTACATTTTCTTAATGCAATCACATCAACCAATTGTATCAGGTTCTGAACTCTAGGGTCTTAAAAATAATGAAGAGGCCTATTATTTAGGTCCATTGAGTAAAGACAAACTCCTAGACCCAAATGAGAATATTCGTACTGTTCACGTTAAATCTTTTATGGGTCCCCTTATCTTGCCCATCCTTATTTAGGCTGATGCCATCAGGAATGGAATCTCACTTAGCATTAGTTTATTTAATCTAAGGCACATTCATATCAAGAAGGGATCAACTGTGATGAGAAAATCTTGCTAGCATTAGTAATTAAAATATTACTATGGTCAGGGTTTTGGGGTTTTCAGATTAATGTAACATAGTTACCTTTGCTGAGTTTACTCTGGTGCACATTTACAAACAAACTTGGCTTTTTGTTCCCTTCTTTTCTCATTTCCTAATGCATATTAACCTCAAATAAGACTTCACGAAATTTCCTAAAGACCTTAGCACATAGTATGTGCTCCGTAATATGTAGTCATTAATTAATTTACATATTTTTCTTGTTATTTGTTACATATGCATTCAATAGTTCTTATACTAGTCACTTGGTGCAAAAATAGAATGACGGGAGTGGCCAAGATGGCCGACTAGAAGCAGCTAACGTGTGTGTCTCTCACGGAGAGGAAGGGAAGGGGCGAGTAAATACACCTTCAATGGAAACATCCACTGGGACTCGCATTGGGACTAATCAAGGAAACAGCTTGACCCACGGAGAACAGAGAAAAGCAAGACAAGAGATGGCCGAGCTAGGGGCGACATGGAGCCAAGGGAAGCTCCCTACCAACCCAAGAAGTGGTGAGTGAATGTGTGACCCTGGGATCCCATGCTTCTCCCACGGGTCTTTGCAATCCTCAGGTCAGGGGATCCCTTTGTGAACCCACTCCACCAGGGCCTTCAGTCTGACATGCTGCATGGAGTCTCGGCAGAGCAGCAGCTCAGGTACGTGCAGAAACCCAGGAGTTCTAGATTCAGAAACCCAGGAGTTCTAGTTCCAGGCATCCTGGCAAAGGTAGCTGCAACTACAGCAAGGTGGGAGGTTAGATCCTGGTACATACCCCTAGGAAACAGGCTGAATCCAGGGGGCTGAGCAGCAAAGGTCTGCAGGCACCACTTCCATGGCACCTCATAGGATAAGACCACTGGCTTGGAATTCCAGCTAGCAAACCAGTGTTGCGCCTCTCTGGGATGGAGCTCCAGGGGGAGGGATGAGCTGCCATCTCTGCTGTTTGTACAATTTAGCCATTACAGCCTTGGGCTTTCGGAGTCCAAACCAACCCGGGGTGAAAGGAATCTCCTAGCACATCACAGCTGCTTGATAGCAGTCTGTTCTACATGGTCAGACTGCTTCTTTAAGTGGGCCCTTAATCCTGTTCCTCCTCACAAGGCAGGACTTCCAAACTGGGGCATCCAGCTACCCCTACCAGTGTTCTCCAGCCAACAGGGATCTGAATTCCTCCTGGGACAGAACTCCCAGAGGGAAGAGAAGGCTGTTTGGGTGACTTAGCCATTTCAGCCTTCAGGCTTCAGAGTGTCCAAGGCAACCTTGGGCTGAAGCGGACCCCCAGCATAGCACAGCTGCAAAAATTTGGCCAGGCTCCTTTTTTAAGCCAGTCCCCAATCCTATTCCTCCTAACTGGGTAAGACCTCCCAACTAGGGTCTCCAGCCACCTCCTACAGGTGCATTAGGGCTGGCAACAGGCCCTTACCTCCCTGGGACGAAGCTGCCAGAGGGAGGAGCAGGCTGCTATCTTTGCTGTTTCTCAGCCTTCACTGGTGACACCTCCAGGTACTAGAAAATCCGAGGCAACTAGGGACTAAAGCGGGACTCCAGCATAGCACAGCAGCCCTACGGAAAAGCGGCCAGACTGTTACATGGGTACTCATTTCCATATCTCCTCACTGGGCAGGTCCTCCAGGCCTGATCTTCTAGCTCCTCCCCCCTCCCCCCACCAGAGCTATTGAACAAGTAGCAACCTGGCAACTCCCTGGACAGAGCCTCCAGGGGCACCTGAAAACCTCTCTGCCACTGCCTCTGCAGTGGAACCATCCTTGCTACCCTCAGACTAACAAAGGAGCAAAGAAGACCCTAAGTGCCTTCCACACCTCCAAAAAGCTGCAGTTGACCCAAGGAGAGGTGGTGAGTCTGTCTCCCATGGCTCCCACACACCCTCTACTGCTTGTCACCAGACAGGGAACCCCCGGCTTACAGCACAGACCCTCCACCATGGGTTGATTGCACTGAACAACTGCTAACCCACATGTCTCTGGGGTGGAACCCCCAGGAAACAAGCAAAGTGGCAGAGCGGCAAGCCAGCTGATGTGGAGATCAGATGGTTTGGTGCAGGAGCATCTGTAACAGAGTGTGGCCAGGGACAGCCATCCCTCTAGGCTTGACTTGCTCACATGAGAGACTTTTGCCCTAGGGGAATTGTTGGACCCTTGTCTCTGCAAGACAGTCTTGTATATCAGACAGGGCTGTTCTGACCTGAGCACTCTTTGGTCTGCTGGTCTCACCCAGGACCCCAGCCTGGCCACACCTGCTTACGGGGCAGTCTCAGGTGCCCTGGGGACCTACACCCTAGCTTCTGTGCCAGTAGACTGTGCCTGACCAGTGGAGAGCTCCAGCGAGAAGGCCTCTACAGTCACACACCAGCCTGCACATTCCTTCCCCATACTGCAGCTTCTCCCAAGCCCATGGCAACTCCCTACATCACTTTGCTAGCACATGTCTGCCTAGGCGGGTTTTACTTTACTTTCCCCGCCAGCATGCGGAAGTGCAGTATGCCCCCAACCCCCGCTGACCACCACTGCAGATGGAGCTTTGGCGAACACAGAGCCAGCAAGACCCCACTAGCACCCTGCTCTTCTACTAACACTGACAGGGGATCATCTCACAACTTGAGCCATCACTCCTGCTTGTGGGGCACAGAGAAGGCATCCAGACCTGCGCTGGCCAGCACCCTGCCCCAAACCAACACTACCTCCAGTGCAACAGCACACACAGTATCCAGCAGGGGTCCCCCACTCCCCTTATAACTGCCTTGCCTCAGCCAGTGTGGTGAATGTCCACAGAGAGGCAGGAATCCCTGCACTCACTAGCAGTCAGCTGCAGCTGCCACACCTCGGTCCCCCTTGTGCAGTAGACTGCAAACCTCAAGGAGCCGGAGAACAAAGTCAGGGCCCAATACAAGTCCCCTAGAGTTAGAATTAGAAATCAAGACCAAGAAATTCACTCAAAACCATACAATTACATGGAAATTCAATAACCTGCTCCTAAATGACTTTTGGGTAAATAGTGAAATTAAGGAAGAAATCAAGAAGCTCTTTGAAACTAATGAGAACAAAGATACAACGTACCTGAATCTCAGGGACACAGCTAAAGCAGTGTTAAGAGGGAAATTTGTAGCACTAAATGTCCACATCAAAAAGCTAGAAAGATCTCAAGTTAACAACCTAACATAAGAGCTAAAAGAACTGGAAAACCAAGAGCAAACAAATCCCAAAGCTAGTAGAAGACAAGAAATAACCCGAATCAGGGCTAAACTGAAGAAGACTGAGACATGAAAAACCATTCAAAATATCAACAAATCCAGGAGTTTTTTTGAAAACATTAATAAAAGACCACTAACTAGACTAATAAAAAATAAGATACCATCTCATGCCAGTCAGAATGTTGATTATTAAAATGTCAGGAAACAACAGATGCTGATAAGGCTGGGAAGAATTAGGAACACTTTTACACTGTTGGTGGGAATGTAAATTAGTTCAACCATTGTGGAAGACAGTGTGGCAATTCCTCAAATACCTTGAGGCAGAAACACCATTTGACCCAGCAATCCCATTGCTGGGTATTATATCCAAGGGAATATAAATAATTCTATTATAAAGACACATGCACATGTATGTTCATTGCAGCACTATTCACAATAGCAAAGACATAGAATCAACCCAAATGCCCATCAATGATAGACTGGATAAAGAAAATGTGGTACATATACACCATGGAATACTATGCAGCCATAAAAAGGAATGAGATAATATCATTTTCAGGAACACTGATGGAGCTGGAAGCCATTATCCTCAGCAAACTATTGCAGGAACAGAAAATCAAACACCATATGGTCTCACATACAAGTGAGAGCTGAACAATGAAAACACATGGACACATGGCAGGGGAACAACACACGCTGGGGCCTGTGGGGGGAATGGAGGAGGGAGAGCACCAGGAAGAACAGCTAATAAATGCTGGGCTTAATTCCTGGGTGATGAGTTGATCTGTGCAGCAAACTACCATGGCACACATTTACCTATGTAACAAACTGGCACATCCTGCACATAACCACGCAACTTAAAAGTTGAAGAAAAAAAAAAGAAGAAAAGACAGAGATCCAAATAAACACAGTCAGAAATGACAAGGTGAATATTATCGCTGACTCCACAGAAATACAAACAACCATCAGAGAATACTATAAACACCTCTATGCACATAAACAAGAAAATCTAGAAGAAATTGATACATTCCTGGACACATATACCCTCTTAAGACTGAGCCAGGACGAAACTGAATCCCTGAACAGACCAATAATGAGCTCTGAGATTGAGGCAGTAATACCTAGCCTACCAACCTAAAAAAACTCAGGACCAGACATTCACAGCTGAATTTTACCAGATGTACAAAGAAGAGCTGGTACCATTCCTACTGAAATTACTCAAAAAAAATTGAGATGGGATTTCTACCTAACTCTTTTATGAGGCAAGCAGCATCCTGATACCAAAACCTGGCAGATACAAAAAAAAAAAGAAAAAGAAAAGAAAGCTTCAGGCAAATATTCTTGATGAACATCAGTACAAAAATCCTCAACAAAATACTGGCAAACCAAATTCAGCAGCACACCAAAAAGCTTATGCACCACGATCTAGTAGGCTTTACTCCTGGGATGCAAGGCTGGTGCAACATACACAAATCAATAAATGTGATTCATCACATAAGCAGAACTAAAGACAAAAGCCACATGATTATCTCAATAGATGCAGAGAAGGCTTTTTGATAAAATTCAACATCCATTTATGGTAAAAACTCTCAATAAACTAGGTATTGAAGGAACATACCACAAAATAGTAAGAGTCACATATGACAAATGCACAGCCAATATCATACTGAATGGGCAAACGCTGGAAGCATTGCCTTTGAAAACCAGCACAGGACAAGGTTGTCCTCCCTTACCACTCCTATTCAACATAGTATTGGAAGTTCTGGCCAGGGCAATCAGGCAAGAGAAAGAAATAAAGGGCATCCAAATAGGAAGAGAGAAAGAAAAACTGTCCCTGTTTGCAGATGACATGATCCTGTATCTAGAAAACTCCATCATCTCAGCCCAAAAGCTTTTCCTTTTTTCTTTTTTTTTTTTTTGAGGCGGAGTCTCACTCTGTCGCCCAGGCTAGAGTACAATGGAGCGATCTCAGCTCACTGCAACCTCTGCCTCCTGGATTCGAGAGATTCTCCTGCCTCAGCCTCCCGAAAGCTTCTTAAGGAGATAAACAACTTCAACAATGTCTCAGGATACAAAATCAATGTGCAAAAATCACTAGCATTTGGCCAGGCGTGGTGGCTCACGCCTGTAATCCCAGCACTTTGAGAGGCCAAGGCGGGCGGATCACCTGAGGTCAGGAGTTCAAGATTAGCTTGGCCAACATGGCAAAACCCTGTCTCCACTAAAAAGACAAAAAATTAGCCAGGCATGGTGATAAAGAAAACGTAGACTGACAAAGAAAATATGGTACATATTCACCATGGAATATTTTGCAGCCACAACAAAAGAATGAGATCATGTATTTTGCTGGGACATGGACGGAGCTGGAAGTCATTATCTTTAGCAAGCTAAGACGGGCAAAAAATCAAATACTGCATGTTCTCACTTATAAGTGGAGTAAATGATGAGAACACATGGACACGCAGAGGGCAACAATAGACACTGGGGTCTACATGAGGTTGCAGGATGGGAGGAGGGAGAGTATCAAGAAAAATAACTAATGAGTACAAGGCTTAATACATGGGTGATAAATCATCTGTACAATAAAAGTTTTTCTATGTAACACAGATTTATCTATGTAACAAACCTGCACAAGTACCCCTGAATTAAAAATAAAGGTTAAAAAAATAGAATAGATTGCTGACTTTGAAAAGATTATAGTCTAAAAAAGAGGAAAATGATTAAATAATAGCAATTCAAAATTCTAATAGCAAGTCTTTAAAAAGACAAAACATATCTATTTTTTTCTTAAACCTTTATCAAGACTTCACATAAAACTGCATTATTTAAATTTACAATTTGATAAGTTTTGACATATATGTATGAATCCATGAAACTATCTCCATAATCAACATAACACACTCATATTCCCAAAAGTTTCCACCTGTTGTTTTGTAAGCCTTTCCTCCCACCCTTTCAAACCCCATCTATCCCACAGACAACCAATGATCTCATTTCTGATGCTACAGATTACTTTCTATTTTCCAAAATGTTATATAAATGCAATTGTGAAGTAGGTATTCTGGCATCTTTCAGTCAGCATAACGACTTTTGGATTTATCCATGTTGTAGCACATGGAGTTTATTTTTATTAATAAGCAATATTTCATTGTATGGATATGCTTGAATTTATTTACTTCTTGATGAACATTTGTGTTTTTAGCTATTACAAATAAAACAACATTTATGAACTCATTTTTTGTACAGAAATATGCTTTCAAGTGTTTTGGATAACTACTTAGAAATACAATGGCTAGGTTATATGATTCACTTTTAAGAACTCCCAAACTCTTTCAAAGTGGTTGTACCATTTCACAAGCCCACCAGCCGTATATGAGAGTTGTAGTTGTTCTAGGCTGGTCAGTGTTTCTAATTTTAGCCATTCTAGTAGGAGTATACTGGTAGCTTCTTTTAATTTGCATTTCTCTAATGAATAATAATGCCAAGCAAATTTACATGTGCTTATCTGCCATCCATACATCTTTTTTGGTAAAGTGTCTGAGCAAATCTTTTGCCAATCTTAAAACTGGCTTATTGTTCGTGTTCTTATAAACTGTAAAAGTTCTTCATATATTCTTGACATAGATCCTTGTTTGGATATACGTTTTGCAAATGTTTTTCCAGTCTGTGAAATGCTTTTCATTTTCTTGTTAGTGTCATTATGTGTCTATAGCTAAACACTTGATTCTGTTCCAATGAACTATCATCTAGTTTTACACTAGGGTCTGGATCTCTGCAGTTTTATTTATTTATTTATTTTTTTATTTTTTTTTTGAGACAGAGTCTCACTCTGTCGCCCAGGCTGGAGTGCAGTGGCATGATCTCGGCTCACTGCAAGCTCTGCCTCCTGGGTTCACGCCATTCCCCTGCCCAGCCTCCTGAGTAGCTGGGACTACAGGCACCTGCCACCATGCCTGGCTAATTTTTTTATATTTTTCACTGTAGTTTTATAATAAATCTTGAAATCAAGAGGTATAAGTCCCCCAAATTTGGTCTTCTCTTTCAGTTATTTTGGCTACTTAAGCAGTTTCTTTTGATGCAAATTTTAGAATTTGTGAATTTCTACCAAAGAAAAAACCTGAATAAATTTTTATTGGAATTACATTGAATAGATAGACATATTTTTAAGTTGGGCTTTCTGGTTTTTTGTTGTTGTTGTTTTCTTAGTGTTGAGGTCTAAGTGTTATTTGTATACTTTGGATACAAGTTCTGTATCAGTTATGTGGTGTAAAAAACATTTTCTGTTAGTCTGTGTCTTGCTTTTTGATTGTCTTAACAGTCACCTTTGCAGAACAGAATTTTTTTAAGTATTGATAATTTATCCATTTTTTCCATGGATCATGCTTTTGGTGTTGTATATTAAAAAAAATAAATAAAGCTTTTCCAAACCCAAGGTCATGTGGATTTTCTCCTGTGTTTTCTCCTAAAAGTCTATTTGTTTGGTGGTTGTTTTGAAACAGGGTCTCACTCTGTCACCCATGCTGGAGTGCAGTGGTGCCATAATAGCTCACTGCAGCCTCAAACTCCTTGGCTCAAGCAATCTTCCCACCTTAGCCTCACAAGTAATTGGGACTACAGATATGCACCACCACATCTGGCTATTATTTCGTATTTTTTGTGGAGACAGAGTCTCCATATGTTGCTCAGGCTGGTCTCAAGTTCCTGGCCTCAAGTGATCCTCTCATCTCGGTCTCTCAAAGCATTGGGATTGCAGGCATGAGCTACTGCATCTGCCCTCTAAAAGTTTTACAGTACTGCATTTTATATTTAGATTACTGATCATATTTTGAGTTATTTTATGAAACATTTAAGTCTCTGTTGAATTCTTTTCTCTTTTTTTTTTTTTTTTTGCATTTGGACATCCAATTGTTTAACGGCATTTGTTGATAAATGAACTGCCTTTGTTCCTTTGTCAAATATCCGTTGTCTGTATTTGTATGGGTTTGTTTCTGAGCACTCTATCACATTCCATTGATCTATAAGTCTGTTTTTTGACAACACCACTCTGCTTGATAACTGTACAACTTTATAGTAAAATGTGAACTGTCACTCCAACTTTGAAACTGAGTCTAAACTTCAATTTCACAATATCCATGAAATAGGATTTTGCCAGGATTTTGATTGGTATTACTGTGATCAATTCCTATTAATGTAAGGGGTTGCCTTAATTGATTTTTAAATATAATACTAGTTTTGCATAACTGGAATAAATCCCACTTGGTCCTGGTAAATAATTGTACATTGTTGGATTTGGTTTGCTGAGGATTTTTCCATCTGTGATCATGAGAGAAACTGATCTGTGGTTTTCTTTTCTTGTAATGTCTATCTGGTTTTGGCTTTATGGTAATGCTTGTCTCACAGCAATGAGGTAACAGATGCTCTTTCTGCTTCTATTTTCTTGAGGAGATTGAAGATAATTCATATCAATTTCTTCCTTAAACCTTTGGTAAAATTCGCCAGTGAAACCATCTGGGCCTGGTGTTTTCTTTCTTGAATTATTGTTCAATTTCTTTAATAGACACAGACGTATTCAGATTATATAATTCTCCCTGTGGGATTTTGAGTAGTTCGTGTCTTTTAAGGAATTGGAATATTCTATTCATCACATTTGTGGGCATGGAGTTTTTCATAATATCCCTTTATCATCCTTTGATGTCTATAGAACAATAGGAATGACCCCTTTTTATTTCTAATACTAGCAATTTGTATGTTCCCTCTTTTTCTGTTTGTGTTTGTTTTGGTTTGGTTAATCTGGCTAGAATTTAACCAAGTTTATTTTTTATTTATTTATTTTTTTCGAGATGGAGTCTCGCTCTGTCGCGCAGGCTGGAGTGCAGCCGCAGGATCTTGGCTCACTGCAAGCTCCGCCTCCCAGGTTCACGCCATTCTCCTGCCTCAGCCTCCCAAGTGGCTGGGACTACAGGCACCCGCCACCATGCCCGGCTAATTTTTTTGTATTTTTAGTAGAGATGGGGTTTCACCATGTTAGCCAGGATGGTCTCGATCTCCTGACCTCGTGATCTGCCTACCTCAGCCCGGCAAAGTGCTGGGATTACCGGCGTGAGCTACCGCGCCTGGCCCAAGTTTATTTATCTTTTTAAACAACCAACATTTGGTTTTATTGATTTACTCCAATATTTTCTGTTTTTAATTTCACTGATTTCTGCACTAATTACTATAAATTCTTTTCTTCTGCTTCTTTTAGGCCTAAGTTTCTTTCCTTTCTCTGGTCTCCTCAAGTAAAATTAGACATGATCTATAAATTATTTAAATAGGGTTGTAAAAGTCTGCAAGTGTAATAGTGGATTTGTCTATTTTTCTTTGCATTCTATACACTTTTGCTCCAGATACTTTGATTCATTGTTATTTGGCACAAATATATTAAGGGTTGTTATGTCTCCTTAGATAATTGGCTCCTTTATATTATCCTCTCTATATTATCCTTTTTATTCTTGATAAATTTCTTTTTCTGAAGTCTGCTTTGTCTGAAATTAATATAGTTACTCCAGCCTTCTTCTGATTAGTGCTAGCAGGATATATCTTTCTCCATCCCTTTACTTTTAATGTATCTGTGTATTTATATTTAAAGCATATTTATTATAGACAACATATAGCTGGATTTAATTTTTAGATCCACTCTGACAATTTCTATTTTGTAATGTATTTAGACCTCCACATTTACAGTTTTTATTTTTATAGAGTTGGTTTATCTACCATGTTTGTAACTGTTTTCTATTTGTTATATTTTTTTTTTCTCCTCCTTTTTGTCTGCCTTTTCTGGTTTTAACTGATCATATTACATGTGTCCATTTTCTCTCCTCTGTTAGCATATCAAATACAAGCATACAAACACACATACACACAAATTTGTGATTGTCATGGAGTTTGCTATATACATATATAAAGCATTTAAGTTCACTCTCAAATAACATTACAGAGCTTCATACAAAGGATGGAAGGAAGGAATTGGGAATACACTATTCTAAGGTAACTGCACTTATAATAGTGCATTCCCAATTCCTTCCTTCCATTGTTTACTGTTATATAAATTAGTCAAAAATAATGTCTGTGTATTGCTCCCCAGATTGCTTATTTCTTCACTGCATGCTGAGACCCATTCGCTGAAAGACCCACCAGGGCCAAACTCAAAATTTTTACATATCCAGTTATTTTTAAAATAGTCAAACAAGCAGATTTTTAGTCAGTGAGAGACTGCTTGCTTTGCATATCCAATGAAACCTCACCTCACATTTGCTGGCCACTGACAAAAGCAAGCCTGTGGTTATAAGACCCCAAACTGCTAGGCACTTTGGAGTTTTCTGACCTACAGAATCCCTTCCTTGTTGCTGAGTGACATCACCTGGATATTAAGTTTTCTCTCCATTTTCCCTCTCCTCAAAATGTTTCCTTGTTCTTCTCCCCTTCTAAGTAGCCACCCCCATGATGTAATCTCTGGACAGATTCCTGCTATAAGAGGCTTCCCCAGCAAGCAAACTTGTTAAAGTGTTACCCGTTAAAGCTTGTGTGTGCTATTGTGCTCGTGGTAATATAGGTTTCCTACATTGTCTTCCACATTAGTTGAATCCCTTATATTTTGCATTGCTGTCATTCATTCCACTTATCCATATTCTATAATCACCTAATATATTGTTACTATTATTACTTTGAACAGTTATGTGTTAGATCAATTAAGGATTTTAAAAAGAAAAGATTTTATTTTACCTTTATTCGTTCTTAGATGCTCTTTTATGTAAATTTGTTTCTCATCTATATCATTTTCCTTCTCTGAAGAACTTTTAGTATTTCCTGCAGAAAAGTTCTGTTGGCAATGAATTTCCTCAGCTATTTGTTCATCTGATAAAGACTTTATTTCTCCTTCACTTTTGAAGGATAATTTTGTTGAATATGGAATTCTATATTGGTATGTCTCTCAGTAATTTAAATATTTTACTCTCTTTTTTCTTGCATGATTTCTGAAAAGTCTGATATAATTCTTATCTTTCTTCTTCTATAGTTGAAGTGCACACCTGGCTGCTTTTAAGATTTTCTTTTTTCTTTAGTTTTCTGCAGTTTAATACGATATACTTAGGTGTAAAATCGGGAGGTTTTATCCTGGTTTGTGCTTTCTAAGGTTAAGTCTCTACTGACATATCTTCAAGCTCACTTATTCTTTCTTTGGTCAGGTACAGTTTACTAATAATCCCACCAAAATATGTCTGTTACAGTGCTTTTTTTATTTCTAACATTTTCTTTTGATTTTTTTCTTGGTATTTTTAGCTCTCTCTTTACATTACTCATCTGTTCTCGCATATTCTCTATTTTACCGTTATAGATCTTAACATATTAATCAGAGTTATTTTAAATTCTGTCTGTTATCCTTCTTGGCCTTTTGGCTAAGATCAACTGAAATTCTGATAATTCCAAAATCCTTGCCATATCTGAGTCTGAATGTGATGCTTAATTTGTCTCTTTGTACTATGTTTTTGCTTGCTTTTTAGCACACTTCATAATTTTTCAGTTGAAAACCATTTAGTATATATCATGTAATATGATCCAAGGTAAATAGACCTTTACTGACAGGTCTTATGCTTATCTGGCTAGGAGATAGGCCTTGTTTAATATTTGCTATAGCTGCAGATGCCAGAGCCTTCAATTTCCTCTTGTGTTCTTGTAAATTGGCTCCTATTCCATCTTTGGGTTTCCCTAAAAATGCTCTTTTTTATTATTATTATTATTATTATTATACTTTAGGTTTTATGGTACATGTGCGCAATGTGCAGGTAAGTTACATATGTATACATGTGCCATGCTGGTGCGCTGCACCCACCAACTCGTCATCTAGCATTAGGTATATCTCCAAATAAGTCTGAGCCTTGCACTTCTTTCAGTGTCATCCATTGCTATTTCATTTTAATTAATTAATTTAGAAAAGGAGTTTCACTCTTGTTGCCCAGGCTGGAGTGCAATGGCATGATCTCAGCTCAGTGTAACCTCAGACGCCTGGGTTCAAGCGATTCTCCTGCCTCAGCCTCCTGAGTGCTGGGATTACGGGTGTGAGCCACCACACCTAGTTTATCCATTGTTATTTTATATGGGTGCTTGTTGTGATGGTAAGGTATGGAGAAGGGGAAGCAGTCTGTCATCCTATGATTAAGTCTCAGTCTTTAAGTGGGCCTGTGTCACTAGTGTGATCTTCACAAGTGTTTCTCAGCTTCCCCCCTCCTCCCTTAGGTATGAGAGAAATGCTTACAGAAGGCTGAAGTTGTGTAATTTCTATTCCCCCACCTCAGATAACGTTCTGGTAAAGTCTTTTCTCTTGCTGAGCAGACCTTTATAACAAAGTATTATGGCCATATTTCAGAAGTTTTACTTCTTTCCTCCCCTGCCAGAAACGAAGGTTTTTCATGGCTCTTCATCATGAGTACCTTCAAGTAAAATCCACAAAAATGCAGGCTTCCCAGATGTTTCTCACTCTCAGACTAGACCATATTCAGCCTCTAAGGATTCATCAGTTAGTATTTTTAGTGTTCCTGTCAGTTTAGGGCTCCAGTAGCTTCTGTTCCATTTAGGCTGTGACTCCCTGTGTTTACCTGTATTCACCTCCAGATTTCTGGTGGCAGTTTGCCTTGAGACCTCAATAATCTCATGGGTCCAAGAAATTCACTGATTTTCGGTTTGTTCAGCTATTTCCTGTCGAAAGGTCAGGAATAAAAGTTTCCAACCTCTTTATGTGTCAAAGCTGAAAATAAAAGTCCCCTTGATTTATTTTTGAATGCTAAAACAATCTTGCATTTCAAGGATAAAGCCCATTTATTTATGATGCAGTATCATTTTTATATATTGCAGGATTGGATTTGTGAATAATTTCTTCATTTATGCTCATAACAGATACTAGTTTGTAGCTTCCTTTTCTTGCAATGTTTCCTCTTGTCTTGATATCATGGTAATATTGGATTCACAGATTTAGTTGAAAAGTATGATCTCTTCAATTTTCTGAAGAGTTTATATGGAATCAGTACTATACTATTTCCTCCTGAAATGTTTTGTAGAATTCACCAATGAAGCCATCTCAGTCTGGAGTTTTCATTGTAGGAAGTGCTTAGCTATAAATTCAATTACTTTTGTACATATAAGGCTATCCAAGTAATCTATTTCTTCATGAATATGCTTTCATAGCGTGTATCTTTCAGCAAAGTCCATTTCATTAAAGTTCTTGAACTTATTGACATGAAGTTGTTCACAATCATTATTATTGTAGAATCTTTACAAATATTAGCCTCTACTTTTTCATACTGGTAAATTTGTTCCCTCTCTCCCTCCTCTCTGTCTCTCATTTGTTTCCTGATATGTCCGGCTGGAGATTTATCATTATATTGAAATTCACAAAGAACCAGCTTTTGGTTTCACTGATTTTTATCTACTACTCTATTTTTTTTTTTGGCTTACTTTTTTTCCTTTGATTTCTACTCTTTTATTATTTATTTTGCATACATTGAGTTTAATTTTCTCTTTTTGTTCCTATTATCATTAGGTGAAAGCAGAAGTCATTGATTTGAGACCTTTCTCCTTTTCTATAAAGGTAGTTAGTTCCATAAACTTCTGTTTTACTTTAGGTGTCTTGTAAACATTTTAATATAATACGTTGTCATTTTCAGTTCAAAATACTTTATAAGTCCTCTTTTGATCTCTTATTTGAAGTAGGAGATATTTACAAGTATTTAATATCATTTCCAAATAGCTTGTGTCACACAGACCTCTTTTTTATTGATTTCTAACTGAATTCCTTTGTAGTCAAAGAATAGAGTTTGTATGATTTGAATTATTTAAATTTATTGAGACTTGTTTTATGACCCAGAACAGGGTTTATCTAGGTAAATTTTTAAAGTACACTGGAAAAAAATGTAAAGAAATAATTATTTGGCTGTCTTTTGTGGAATGTTCTATAATTTTTAATTATGTCTAATTGGTTGATGGTATTGTTTAAGCCTTCTATATCCTTAATAATTTTCTGTCTACTTGTTCTAACAATGAAAGATGAATGTTGTAATATTTTACTGTAATTGTGAACTTGCCTGTTTCTTCTTGTCATGCTACCAGATTTTGTTTCATGTGTTTTCAAGCTTTATTATTAGGTGCACATACATTTAGAACTATTATGTCTACTTGATGAATTGAACCCATTGTCTATGAAAATTCCCTCTTTATCCTCAGTAATATTGTTTTCTCTGAAATCTACTTTGCCTGGTGTTTTTGTTGTTGTTGTTGTTGTTTTTGTTTGTTTTTTGAGACGGAGTCTCGCTCTTTCACCCAGGCTGGAGTGCAGTGGCACAATCTTGGCTCACTGCAAGCTCCGCCTGCCAGGTTCACACCATTCTCCTGCCTCAGCCTCCCGAGTAGCTGCGACTACAGGCGCCTGCCACCATGCCCGGCTAATTTTTTTGTATTTTTAGTAGACATGGGGTTTCACCGTATTAGCCAGGATAGTCTCGATCTCCTGACCTCATGATCCACCCGCCTCAGCCTCCCAAAGTGCTTTGCCTGGTATTAACATAGCCATCCAAGATTCCTTTTTATTAAAGTTAGCATGACCTGTATTTATCAATCTTTTTTCTTTTAACCCATTTCTGTTTTAATATTTAAAGTTAGCTTCTTTTTTTTTGAGATGGAGTTTCACTCTTGTTGCCCATGCTGGAGTGCAATGGTACTATCTTGGCTCACTGCGACCTCCGCCCCCCAGGTTCAAGCGATTCTCCTGCCTCAGACTCCCAAGTAGCTGGGATTACAGGCACACACCACCACACTCAGCTAATTTTTTGTATTTTGTTTTTTTTTTTAGTTGAAACAGGGTTTCACCATGTTAGCCAGGCTGGTCTCAAACTCCTGACTTCAGGTGATCTGCCCACCTCGGCCTCGCAAAGTGGTGGGATTACTGGCGTGAGCCACCGCACGAGACCTACAGTTAGCTTCTTACTGGTAACATGTATTTGGGTCTTGCTTTTTTGTTCAACCTAAAAATCCTTACCTTTTGCTTGGGTTGGGTTGTTTAGGCAATTTATTTAATATGATTATTGTGATGATGGTGTTTAAATCTACCATCTTGCTATGTTATTGTTTTGTTTTTTTCCATTTGTTGTTTCCCTTTTTTCCTTCTTTTTTTGCCTTTTTTTGTCTCTGCCTTTTTGGTTTAAGAGCTATAACTGTACTTTTGGTTTTTGAGTCACTGCTTTAAGGTTTATAATACACAATTTTATCTTATTATAGTCTATTCTCAAGTAATATACCACTTTGCATATAGCAGTGTACTTTCATTTCTCCCTCCCTAGAATTTTGGCTATTGTGGTGTCAAAAAACAAAATTTCAAAAATTGATTTTTGAAGACCTAATTGACTTTTATTAGCTATTCATGAACCAGGCAGCATCCAGTCTATAAGTAGACATAAGCCCCACCGGGAATGGCAGAACAATAGATTTTTGTAAGGGACCTTGATCAGGAACAAGGAAACAATGTAGTAGAAAAAGCAGATTGGTTAATATCAAGTTACTTCAGATTACTTTCCTAGTGTGGGTTAAGGCAGGAAGGGTTCCTAATCATACTGGTTCAGGTTGCCTGGGTCCCTTTTGATTGGTCGCATGAATCTTTTGCTTTTTGGGAAACTGGCCTGTTTTTAAGTTCAATTTGGTTATGTGATGCCTAGCAACAGTGACTCCATTCTGGTCTGCTGGAGCTTAGTGCAGGAGCTCAATCCAAAACAGTGGCCTCCCACAAATTTTATTTAGAGTTGAAATACATTTTATTTTTACATATATTATAAGCACCACAATACAATCCTATTGGTTTGCTTTAAATAGTCAACTACATAATAAAGATGTTTTAAAATAATTTTTTAAATTTTATATTTCCTCTCATATTTAGCATTTCTAGTGCTGTTCATTTCTTAATGTGAATCCAGATTCCATTTGATATTATTTTCCTTCTGCCTGGAGATCTTCCTGTACTATTTCTTGTAGCGCATATTGACTGGGGATAAATTTTTTTTTTTAATGTATGTAAACCTTTTATTTTATCTTCCTATCTCAGATATATTTTTGCTAGTTGTAGAATTCTAAGTTAATCCTTGCCTCCTCCCAATACTTTAAAAACTTTGATCCTTTGTCTCCTGGTTTGCTTTGTTTCTGACAAGCAGCCTCTTTTCATTTTTACCTGTATTCTTTTATACCCACTGTGCCTTTCTTATCTGGCTGCTTTTATGATTTTCTCTTTATCACTTATTTTAAATAATTTGATCATGATGTGTCTTCATGTAATTTTATTCTAGTGTCTTGTGCTTGGAGTTTGTTGAACTTCTTGGATCTGTAGACTTACAGTTTTCATCAAATTTGGAAAATTGCAGATTATTATTTCTTCTAATTTTTTTTCCTCTCTTTCTTCTCTTTTGGGATTTCAATTATACATAGAGTAAGCTGTCTGAAGTTATCCCACCACTCACCAGCATGCCAGTCTCTCTTTCATTTTTGGTACATTCTATCATTATGTCTTCAAGATCACTAATCTAACCTTCTGCAATGCATAATCTGATAATCTCAGATAGTATATTTTTATTTCTACAAATTGTATTTAGATCTTTTTAAAAACATCTATATCTCTGCTTAACATGCTAAGCCTTTATCCTCTTGACCATTTAAATGCCTTTACTACTAATTCTATTATCTGTGTCATTTCCGGGTCTTTTTATTAATTTCTTCATTATGAATTGTAATTTCTTATTTGTATTCCTGTTAATTTTTTATTAAATGACACACATTATGAACTTTACTTTTTGAGTGCTGTATCTTTTAATTCCTATAAATATTCTTTAAACTTTATTACGGGATACAGTTAAATTACTTGGAATTATTTATTTTCCTCCCCAATCTTGCTTTTTAAGCTTTGTTTTGCTGTAATTAGAGCTTAAATACTCTGTTCAATGCCTCGAGAATTATAAGATTTTTCTTTCTGGCTATGAGGCATGTGAAATATTCCTGACCGTATGCAAGCTGCAAGGATTTTTTCCCTCTGCTTGTCTGATACAGCTTTGTTCTTGACCTCAAGTAGTTTCCTCACATACATGTGCTGATCACTACTCAGCTAATGACTGAACAGGTGCCCTCTGCAGATTGATGGGACTCACTCTATGTATCTATTTTCTCTTCCTTACCCTGCCTTTTTAAAGTATAACTACTTTGGCCTCCTAGTAATGCCAGCTTCATTTTTTAATTCGGGAACACTGTTGGGTTCTGCCTATATTTTTCTTTCTTAAGTTGCAGCCTGGAAACTCTCTCCAAGAAGTAAGTCAAGGATAATTTTAGGACTGACACTATTTATTTCTGCTCTCAGTAGCCATTATCCTGGCTGCTTAACATCCAGTGCATAAATGTGGTCCCTTTTGCCCAGCACATTTCTCTTTATCTCTTTATTCATAAAGTAAGGGTCAGGTTGTTATAAAATCTATCTCATTTTTTAATGCTCTACAGCCTGGTAATGGATACACTAGAACTTGGCTTGGAGCGTTATTTTTCCATCTCAACTTCATTAGAATCCTACCACTACTCTTCGATACGGACAATTAATCTATTCCCCATCTCATTTAAATAACTAGCTAAAAGCAGTTCTGAGATAAAACTACCTCATAGCACTGCCCTACTACCTCTACTTTTCTCCCAACATCCTAACATTCCAACGAGAGATTGTCCATGAGGTCCTCTCATATAAGAATTCTAGTACTTTCTCTTCCACCTTGTGTGGGAAACCTTCCTTAGTCCTGGGTAAGCCACCTGGATGATGTGTGATTTATATTTAAAGGTGTAAAGCAATTAGTTCAACCATTGTGAAAAGCAGTATGACGATTCCTCAGAGAGCTAAAAGCAGAGCTGTCACTCGACCCAGCAATCCCACTGCTGAGTATCTACCCAGAAAAATATAAATCATTATACCATAAAGACACATGCGCACAGTATGTATTGCAGCACTATTCACAATACCAAAGACATGGAGTCAACCTACATGCTTATCAGTGACAGACTGGATAAAGAAAATGTGCTGCATATATACCATAGAATACTATAAAACCATAAAACAGAACAAGATTATGTCTTTTGCAGGAACATGAATGGAGCTGGAGGCTATTATCCTTAGCAAACTAACACAGGAACAGAAAACCAAATGCTGCATGTTCTCACTTATAAGCGGGGGCAAAATGATTAGAACTAATGAACACAAAGAAGGAAATAACAGACACTGGGGTCTACTTGATGGGGGAGGGTGGGAGGAGGGAGAGGAGCAGAAAAGATAACTATTTGGTACTGGACTTAATACCGGAGTGATGAAATAATCTGTAAAACCCCCGTGATACAAGTTTACCTATGTAACAAACCTTCCCATGTACCCTCGAACATGGTTTAAAAGTTAAAAAATAAACAAATAAACAAATAAATAAAGTTGTAGAGCCAGTGCCAGTAGGTTATCCATTGATCTTGGGTGTAGAGTTTTGCTAAGGGAAATGTAATCTGTTAACACCTCTCTTACATGAGCTGCTTGGAAAACAGTGAATTGAATGTAAAGAGATTCTTTGCAATTGTGTAAATAGCCTTATTTGATTTCTGTAGTGATGTGATTAACAAGTGCCTGCTTTAGGACTACGTGGTTACTTTTGTTTTCCTTAGTATTCATTAACATAAAGAGAGGCTGAAACCTAAAGGACAGCAGAATGTCTTTTCACTTCAAGAATGACTTCCAAGCAAAATACATAAATTGATTTTACCCTTGAGTCTTATTTCATGTGATATCATGAAAAAATTAACACCCAGACTTAGAAAATTGTTGTAAACAAAGGACCTATCTTTTAATTTTTCTAATTTAAAAAGAAGTAAGGAAGAAATTAGAGAAAAAGATTAAGGATGAGCAAGCTTCATTCTAGAGGAGTCATAAGCCTCGCAGGTGGTCATTATGCAGGGTTTCAGAACATTTTGGGGTCCAGGTAATCATGTCATTGCTGCATTTGTGTAGTCCACAATTTTCCCAAAAGAGAATGCTTGTCTCCTCATTTGCTTCAACTGTTTTCAAATAGGCATATCGTCAGTGCTAATAAAGATACATTTCTGATTTTAGAAGTTCCTATTTGAATTTGAACCTGGAACCTACTGTCCAAGTTTCACCTGCACTTAACACTTTTCTTTCTAGGAGATAAAATGCTATCTGATTTCATGACTTAACTACATGCTCTTTGGAAACAGCTACCTTTCCTCATATACATCTTTGCTGCTTGCAGTGCCTACCAAGTCCTTTGCATATAGCTGAATTATTAGTATCCAAATGATTTTATGTCAAGTTTGAAATTACTTGACTTTAGCTTCAATTTTTGCTAATTTTTAAATATACGTGTTTGTGTTTTAACAGCAAAGTAGCGTGTGTGTGTGTGTGTGTGTGTGTACTTGATAAATAAGCAGATGAAGAGTGTGTCATGTATCTTCAATTTGATCCTATAGATCCACTTTCTACCCATCTCCAAAATGTTCTCCACCCAGTAGGGCTGCCTGTTTGGGTTGTATCACCAGGTTCCTCCTATGCCCCTCCGGCTTCTATGTGTGTTTGGCTAATGGGGCACATCAGCAGGAGACAGGAGAAAGGTTCCAGGCACCCACATGTGGAAAACTGAGGTAAAAATTGTGTATGTGAGGGAGGAGAGTAGGTCCTATGGGTGCTATGAGGAAGAAGAAAACCCCTTACAGGTATTCTCTAGAATGCCCTACTTCATCACTAGGTATTACTGCAATATCTTGTGAAAATTTCAAAGCTAGTAACAGAGAGATTGTCTGCCTGAAGCCTGCATCAGGATACATGTAAGACAGACCAGTCAAGCAATGGAAAAGTGACCATTTTCCATCTATTCTGGGTATCCTACCATAATGAGCTTAAGTTCCAGGAAGGAAACTGAAGGAGACTCTTTTACCAAGTTTTGTTGGAGGGGTTTAATAAACTTGTTAAAGAAGCACTGTCCAACATTAAATATACTATCTAAAGACTTTCTCAAAACTAATCTATGTGTCATAATTGCATACTGTGGAGACATTTATTTTCATTGTCAATCAAATAAAAATGTATTTCTTAGGTTACCTTTAGAAATCTCAGAATAAAAAGATTCTTGCAAACCCAACAGAGTATATATAACAACATGGAATAAAAACATTAAGGTCAAGGAAGACCATACGAACAACTCAGAAAAAAAGCTACATGAAAACCTAAATTAATCAAGTATTCTCTAAGACAAATAAAAATGTGGGAGAGGAGCAGGGGTAATCAGAAACAGAAGTTTTGTGATGATGGTAACAAGGAAAATAGGTGAAGGTCTTATGAATTGGTGGAGGACCCTTAATCCCTGAGACCCATGAGTGTGGATTAGGGGCAAAAGACTGGCCTAGAGATGCCCTACATCATTTCTTGCTGTGGAAAAGCAGAGAAAATCTGGATACCAGATACAAGTATCTGGAGAACCACCCCATCAGGAAACACACACACACAAACATGAGAGGAAACAGCCATAGCCAATTGTAATTGGGCATTCCCCATGGCTCTCATTTTAGACAGGACCAATTATGACAATCTAGTTTAGTCTCTAATAGCAGTGATTAATGCCAACTTGAAATAGTTATTAATGGCTACCTGGAAGGGGGACTTGATAACCAGAAAGCCTGTCCAGGCCAGTGGGAATAGTGTCATTCTGAATTAGGGAAACCTGCCAAGAATAAAAAGCAGGTCTTTGGTGGTGTTTTCCCTTGATAAACATGCTATAGTATTTCAATATATTAACTGCCAGGGAAAGGGGAAAGAATTTCATTTAGATGTGTGGATATGTCATCACTGTGCTGTTGAAATTCATTTAGATAAGGTGAAATAGAGTTTTTGATAAACCTCTCCAAGCAGTGGCTCTTCTACTGCAGTCCCTGTCCCACCAGGAGCTATGTGCCCACTTAGTAGGCATCTTCACTCTTATATATTGTTCGTTTCCCAGACTTGTGGTTTGACACCTAAATGGAATGAAAGAGGTAAAAGGAAAAGAAGGTGACTGCAAGGATGAGAAAGGAAGAAAGGTTTGTAATACACATGTATATAAGATAAATGCTTTCACATAATATCTCATTTTATTATTTCCACTTTATGCAATATTATAGTGTTTTTCACTTCAAAAATGACAAAATTAAACATCAGATAACTTATCTATCATTCCCAAGATCAATGGGTTGACAAATGAGAGCTCAGGGACTAGAACTCATTTGTTATTTTCCCCTATTACTCCACAGCCAACATTTTTTCCCTTGTATTATATTGCCACATTTTTTACACTCAATACGACCTCCTTCTCTTTCTCTTTTTCACTCCTCATTTTACCCAAGCTCCACTTTTGCAAATTAAGGTGACGTGAGAAAATGTTGGGCCAGCTTCAGATTGGAATTAAGACTGATATGGTTTGGCTATGTCCCCACCCAAATCTCATCTTGAATTGTACTCCCGTAATTCCCATGTGCTGTGGGAGGGACCCAGTGGGAGATAACTGAATCATGGGGGCGGTTTCCCGCATACTGTTCTCATGGTAGTGAATAAGTCTCACAAAATCTGATGGTTTTATAAGGGGTTTTCACTTTTGCTTCTTTCTCATTCTCTCTTGCCTCTGCCATGTAAAGTGCCGTTTGCCTTCTGTCATGATTGTGAGGCCTCCCCAGCATGTGGAACTGTGAATCCATTAAACCTATTTTTCTTCCCAGTCTCGGGTATGTCTTTATCAGCAGCATGAAAATAGACTAATACAAAGACTTAGCTTGTAATTCAAGAGTGTACTATCTTATTCCCTTTATTCTTTCACCCTGATGGGAAGCATTAATGTTCAGATTCCATACCAGTATGTCTGAAGTATTGCAAAGCAGTATGAAAAGACATTATATGGAAATCCAACCAGATTCAATAATTAATAAAAATGGGGGCTCTATTAATAAAGGCAGAATATTCAAAATGGGAAAAAGAGTAAGTTCTACCTTCTTCCCTACAAGTCTGGCCATGCCTGAGAATGACGTTGTGTTAAGAATCTCTCTTTAAGATGAAAAGAGACAACTTAGCATCTAGTGAAAAATGACCAGGTGAGTTAAGACTTGGAAGTCATGTTATATATAAGAAAAATAATATAATAATAATAATAATAAATAGCCTGGGGATTTTTAAGCTATAAGACAGATATCATGAAAATTAAAAATAAGTATCTTAAAGTATGTAAAAGGGCCTAATGTGGGAGAGGAAATTGACTTGTTATGTTAAAACAAAGTATACCATGAAATAATGGGGTGAGGACACAAACATACTAAGGTGTCTGAGAGATTTAAAGATCCTTCATTAAGTAGAGAGCTCCCTGTCCCCACAGTCAGTCAAGTAGAGACTGAACTAACATTCAACCATTCTATTGCAGAAGGGAATTTAAGCATCAGAAGGTAGTTGCACTAGATAACCTGTAGATGTTTCTTTCAACACTGAGTTTCTAGGGCTCTTTATGGTCCTTACTACCGTTAATGATATGTTGTGGCAGGAATTCTTCCCAGCATAGGGTTGGAAAAATTGCTTATTTATATCCACTGCCAATTACTTAGGAGCATCCTGCACACAGTACTTGCCCAATAATTGTTTTTTTCTTTTTTTAAGTCAAAATGCTAAAGTTCCCTGCATGAGGTGCAAATGTTCTATATAGAATATAGTACATAAACTTTCAGGGGGAAAAAATCACTTAGTTACATGGCAGCAGAATGCGCTCTCCAATAGGACTCTCTCCAGCTGAGTTGTGACCACCTGCCAGTCATAGGTGAAAATGTGCTATTATTCACAAAAAGACCACAAACCTAGTGAGTTTCTCAGCATGCCAAGAACCTGGTAAATTAGTTCTGAATGCTGAGGACTTGCATTTCCTTAATTTGCCTATCACTTAAACCTTCTTCTGTCACACTGTAAACCCAGGAGAAAAAATACACTTTCTCCAGTATCTCAGCTCCCACTGGACTGAGGTCAGAGAGAAAAGTGAATAGCAAGGTGAGGGGGAAGGATACTTAAGACAGAAATCTGAATGTAGCAGGAGAAGGAAAAACCAGTTCATCCCAATTAAAAAAATTTCTTTAACATGTAATTTCCTTCTTTTTACTTGCAGGCAGTTTTCTGAAGGTGCACATTTAGCTTTCAGGGTAAATGTAAAGCTTGAAGCTGCAGCTCTGCACTGAAGCTTCTGTTCTTGTGGCATAAATTAAATAAGGGAAAAATGGAGATTGATTAGTTTTTCTCTTAGAATAAGACCCCAGTGCTCCTCCAAGGTTGTGTAAAAGGCTGAGGAATCTGTAGTACAAATACTTTAATTAGCTGACAGCATGTGGGATGAATTACATTTCTGTTTAAGATGCGTGTATAATAAAGGATTTGTTTCATTTTTTACAGTGTAATGGATGGATAGAGGAGGAGGATATCTTAGAAATTTGTTCATTTAAGCAATAATTGCAATATTGTACTGCAAAGTGGAATATGACATGAAGAACATTGTAGAGAAAGTGCGTAGGAGCCTTCAGATTCTGTGGATTCTCTGTACCTTTGCCCTTCTGGCTGGTTATGAAGCTCACATCTCACCATCTAACAGCTCAAGAACTTCTGGCCCCACCTTTGGCCCTTGCCATCTTTTGCCAGCAAGAATTTAACAGCCTCTTAATTGGTCTCTCCACCTTAGGTTTTATGTTTCTACATCATTCCTCCTTCCTTCACTCTGTAGGCAGAGTGTTCCATCAATAATGATAAGACTGGGCTCTTCCCTATTTAAAAACTTTTCAGTACCACCCTATATGATAAACTTCAGGCTCTTTCACATGAACTTGAAATGCCCTATCTGGATCTCCAGCCTCAGCCCACTTCACTCCTTTTCTTGCACATGAGGCTTCATTGGCACCTAACTACTGGAAATCAGATGAAATCATATTCTCTCTGAATTTGTCATGCCATCCATCTCCCTCCATGTGCCCTCCTGCCTCCTGTGTGGATAAGCTGCACTTCAATGATGCCTCCATATGACTCTGTAAGTACTCTACCCAAGTATTTCTACCATGTCATGAAAAGTGCATGTTTATGTGTTCACTACCCATTAGATGGTGAGTTCCTTGAGGACACGTTTCAATATATAATCACCTTCGTGTTCCTAGTCGGTAGTACAGGACAGAACAGGTGCTCATCAAATGCTTATTCAATGAGTACATGAAAATATATTTCCCTCTATTACTTCAACAGGATTACAGCAAAAGTAATGTTTTACCAAATATTCAAGTGAGGCAGGTGTAAAAAAATCACATACTAAAATGTGGCAAATGTTTGCAAGATAAAATGCCACTAAGAATTAAATTGCTGAGTAAGAGACTTGGGTACTAATTATCCAATATAATCACATGTGCTTAACATTTCACTAATTGTAGCTATCATCCAAAATGCTTCTTTGCCCTACCTATATGCTGGTTTAGAGAAACTGACCATTTATCTATGAATATTCGAGGAGGAGGAAGGTGCCTTGCACTACCAGATCTCACTCCAGCTTCTAGCCTCACAAACACCATCATGCATAGACACACCCTTGGGATCGTGTCAAAATGGAGATTCTGAGTCTGCAGTTCTGGTGCAGTATTTGGGACTTTGTAAATCTAGCAAACTCCCTGGTGATGCTGATGCTGATGCTGCTGATCCTTGGATCTTACTTTCAGTGGCAAGGATTGCAAGCACTTTAGCTCCATGCAGTGTAAGGTGGCTTTCAGGGAACTGAACACCAAAGTATCTACTGCTGTGCACATAACTATACTGATAGTTTCTTTCATCCTATGTGAGCATCTAAGTGGATTTAAGTTAATTTGTATACTCATTATTTGATGATCAAGTATTTTTTAATGATTAAATAAATTCTAAATATTGCAGGCAGGGTTTTTTTTCTCATAAAAACTTCAGAAATTTTCATCTTGTTATTTTGTTTTTATTGTTTTATGTTATATTATTTTGCATTGTCATTTTTGGCACCAAGCCTAGCTTCCTGACCTGTGAGCCACAAAGAGGCCTCCCTAGACTTAAAAGTCATATAGACCAACCACCAAAAACCAGTCCTGGCAATGTTTTGAGAAAAGTAACGTTCAATATAGAAACATAAGAGGAAATGACCAAAAAATAATAATATGCAAGACAATAAAGAAAAAAATAACTCAAAAAGATTTTAAAAACTTTGAAAAATCCAAACCAGATATAGATCAATCAACAGAAAAAAAATATTGAAAAAGTCTAAGAAGCAAGTAAAATTGAAATGTTGTTTAGAAGGTTGGTGCTTTAAGTGAAAAAATACTCTAAATATGTCAAGACAGAGGCCCCCCAAAAATAAAAAACAAATTGAGTGAGCTAACTTCCAACTTTCTTAATGCCTTAACTTTTATTTTATGTTCAGGGGTACATGTGCATGTTTGTTACGTAGGTAAACTTGTGTTACAGGGGTTTGTTGTACAGATTATTTAATCATCCAGGTATTAAGTCATTAGTTATTTTTCTGATCTTCTCCCTCCTCCCACCTTCCAACCTCCAGTAGGCCCCAATTTCTATATTTCCCCTCTCGGTGTCCATGTGTTCTCATCATTTAGATTCCACTTGTAAATGAGAACATGCAGTATTTGGTTTTCTGTTCCTGCATTAGTTCACTTATGATAATGGCCTCCAACTCCACACACATTCCTGAAAAGGAAATGACCTCATTTTTTATGGCTGCATAATATTCCATGGTGTATATGTACCACATTTTCTTTATCCAGTCTACCATTGATGGGCATTTAAGTTGATTCCATGTCTTTGCTATTATGAATAGTGCTGCAATGAACATACACATGCCTGTGTCTTTATAATAGAACAATTTATATTCTGTTGGGTATACATTCAGTAATGGGATTGCTGGGTCAAATGGTAGTTCTGTTTTTAGGTCTTTGAGGAAAGGCCACACTGTTTTCCACAATGGTTGAACTGATTTACACTCCCACCAACAGTGTATAAGAATTTGTTTTTCTCCACCGCCTCGCCAGCACCTATTATTTTTTATGACTGCTTAACAGCCATTTGATTAGCGTGAGATGGTATCTCATTGCAGTTTTGATTTGCACTTCTCTAATGAACAGTGATGTTGAGTTTTTTTGTTGGCTACATAAATGTCTTTTTTTGAAAAGTGTTTATCTCCTTTGCCCACTTTTTTGGTAACCCTCAACTTTCATAGATTTTAGAAACATAGAAAATAGTCCTGCACAATAGAAAAATAATAACAGTGGCTGCACATGTTGCATGACTACCATCAGGCACAGAAGCTTTTTTAAGTACATTACGTACCTTATCTCACTTAATTCTCTTGACAACCTCATGGGGTAGGTACTATTACTAAGGCCAGGTGACTAGAAAGAAAGAAAATTAAAATGCTATTCTACAAGTTCTTAAAATCTCAAAGGAGTAAGAATCACTTTTTTCTTTAAATGGTCCTTTCTGGAATTCCATAATGAAAATAAGAATCATTTTATTAACATTTATTGAGCCAATAACCAGAAAGCACATTAATAAGGATATTACATGTATTATTTAATTTTCATAATAAGCCTATGAGTTAAAAATTACTATTATTTTTATTTTACTGATGAGGGAACTGAGGTTTAGTGAGGTTGAGTACCTGTCCACTCAAATAGTAAGAAAGAGAACCAAGACTCAACATCCTCCTTATGTCACTTAGTTTACAGTTTTATAATATATTTTTAAAGGCTATATTCTTTAAAAAATAGTGTACATCCTTTAAAAATTCGTGGATATCCTGGTGTGCAAAAGTTTCCTTAAGTATATAGTGTTAAGTGGTACTGACAGATCATAGGAAATACGCATGTTCAACTTTACTATGAAATGCCAATCCGCATTCTGCAGAAGTGTTACAATTTATACCCTCATCAAAAGTGAACAGGAGTTTCTGTGGCTCCACATTCTTGCCAGCACCTCATACATTCTAATAGTTCAATTTTCTCTAATTTTGTAGTTTTAATTTTCTTTCCCCTGGTTAATGAGATTGAATATCTTTTCAAATATTAATAGAACATTTTTGTTTTGTCATCTTTGAGGTTTGTGCTTATTGATTTTTTTTCATTTTTCTACTGGGTTTTATTTTCCTTTTTTTCTTTTTCGATTCACAGAAGTATCTAGATATACTACACACTAATCCTTTGTTGTTTACATGTATTGCAAATATCTCCTCCAAGTTTGTAGCATTTTTTATTCACTTTCTTTATGGTATCTTTTAGGAAAGAGAAATCATTGGCTATTTTCCTTTATGTTCTGTGCTTTTTGTATCTATTTAAAGAAATATTTCTCTACTAAAAGGTCCATCAGTTGCAAGGTTTTCTTCTAAACATATTACAATTTTTCCTTTTATCTTCCTGAATTTGGTTTCCATGTGGATGTGAAGTAGAGATCTGTGATATATATTTTCAGAGCCCCATCCATGCTCCTTAGGCCCTCCGAAATCTCTCCCAGAGCTCTCCCAGAAGTTTAGGGAAGAAGAGCTCTACATTGGTTTTCTACCTTAGGCATCTGATTGAGGGTATTCTCTGGCTATTGAAGCAGGCTTGGCCCATACACAGAACTGTCTGAAAAAGGACCAAAGTCCCAAGAGTGACCTTCAGCCTAAGAAAGAAAAGTATCCCAACTTCTTCATATGTATGAAGTTCCCCACAATGACGACCTCCTTCACCACAATGATAACGACCTTTTCACATGCATTTCTTCACCCCCTGAATGAGACAATTGTAAGGTACTCTTTACAGTGTCTCTGAGATTCACAGTAGACTTGAGCCCTTGTTCCCCACATTAGACCTTGTTAATAAGTTGATAGCCAACTTATTAACATACGTTTTATTATTTTTCCCTCCAATTGATTTCCTCACTCACTGACTTGCTTCCTGAGATCACCTCCCAAATAAATACTTTTATTTGAATCCTTGGTTCAATTTCAGTTATTGCAGTAACCCAAGAAAGTTAACAAGGACACCCAGGAATTGAACTCAGCTCTGCACCAAGCGGACCTAATAGACATCTACAGAACTCTCCACCCCAAATCAACAGAATATACATTTTTTCAGCACCACACCACACCTATTCCAAAATTGACCACATAGTTGGAAGTAAAGCTCTCCTCAGCAAATGTAAAAGAACAGAAATTATAACAAACTGTCTCTCAGACCACAGTGCAATCAAACCAGAACTCAGGATTAAGAAACTCACTCAAAACTGCTCGACTACATGGAAACTGAACAACCTGCTCCTGAATGACTACTGGGTACATAACGAAATGAAGGCAGAAATAAAGATGTTCTATGAAACCAACGAGAACAAAGACACAACATGCCAGAATCTCTGGGACACATTCAAAGCAGTGTGTAGAGGGAAATTTATAGCACTAAATGCCCACAAGAAAAAGCAGGAAAGATCCAAAATTGACACCCTAACATCACAATTAAAAGAACTAGAAAAGCAAGAGCAAACACATTCAAAAGCTAGCAGAAGGCAAGAAATAACTAAGATCAGAGCAGAATTGAAGGAAATAGAGACAAAAAAAACCCTTCAAAAAATTAATGAATCCAGGAGCTGGTTTTTTGAAAGGATCAACAAAATTGATAGACTGCTAGCAAGATTAATAAAGAGAGAAGAATCAAATAGATGCAATAAAAAATGATAAAGGGGATATCACCACTGATACCACAGAAATACAAACTACCATCAGAGAATACTACAAACACCTCTATGCAAATAAACTAGAAAATCTAGAAGAAATGGATAAATTCCTCGACACATACACTCTCCCAAGACCAAACCAGGAAGAAGTTGAATCTCTGAATAGACCAATAACAGGAGCTGAAATTGTGGCAATAATCAATAGCTTACCAACCAAAAAGAGTCCAGGACCAGATGGATTCACAGCCAAATTCTACCAGAGGTACAAGGAGGAACTGGTATCATTCCTTCTGAAACTATTCCAATCAATAGAAAAAGAGGGAATCCTCCCTAACTCATTTTATGAAGCCAGCATCATCCTGATACCAAAGCCTGGCAGAGACACAACCAAAAAAGAATTTTAGACCAATATCCTTGATGAACATTGATGCAAAAATCCTCAATAAAATACTGGCAAACAGAATCCAGCAGCACATCAAAAAGCTTATCCACCATGATCAAGTGGGCTTCATCCCTGGGATGCAAGGCTGGTTCAATATACGCAAATCAATAAATGTAATCCAGCATATAAACAGAACCAAAGACAAAAACCACGTGATTATCTCAATAGATGCAGAAAAGGCCTTTGACAAAATTCAACAACCCTTCATGCTAAAAACTCTCAAGAAATTAGGTATTGATGGGACATATCTCAAAATAATAAGAACTATCTATGACAAACCCACAGCCAATATCATACTGAATGGGCAAAAACTGGAAGCATTCCCTTTGAAAACTGGCACAAGACAGGGATGCCCTCTCTCACCACTCCTATTCAACATAGTGTTGGAAGTTCTGGCCAAGGCAATTAGGCAGGAGAAGGAAATCAAGGGTATTCAATTAGGAAAAGAGGAAGTCAAACTGTCCCTGTTTGCAGATGACATGATTGTATATCTAGAAAACCCCATTGTCTCAGCCCAAAATCTCCTTAAGCTGATAAGCAACTTCAGCAAAGTCTCAGGATACAAAATCAATGTACAAAAATCACAAGCATTCTTATACACCAATAACAGACAGACAGCCAAATCATGAGTGAACTCCCATTCACAATTGCTTCAAAGAGAATAAAATACTTAGGAATCCAACTTACAAGGGACATGAAGGACCTCTTCAAAGAGAACTACAAACCACTGCTCAAGGAAATAAAAGAGGATACAAACAAATGGAAGAACATTCCATGCTCATGGGTAGGAAGAATCAATATCATGAAAATGGCCATACTGCCCAAGGTAATTTATAGATTCAATGCCATCCCCATCAAGCTACCAATGACTTTCTTCACAGAATTGGAAAAAACTACTTTAAAGTTCATATGGAACCAAAAAAGAGCCCGCATCGCCATGTCAATCCTAAGCCAAAAGAACAAAGCTGGAGGCATCACGCTACCTGACTTCAAACTATACTACAAGGCTACAGTAACAAAAACAGTATGGTACTGGTACCAAAACAGAGACATAGATCAATGGAACAGAACAGAGCCCTCAGAAATAACACTACATATCTACAACTATCTGATCTTTGGCAAACCTGAGAAAAACAAGAAATGGGGAAAGGATTCCCTATTTCATAAATGGTGCTGGGGAAACTGGCTAGCCATATGGAGAAAGCTGAAACTGGATCCCTTCCTTACACCTTATACAAAAATTAATTCAAGATGGATTAAAGACTTAAACGTTAGACCTAAAACCATAAAAACCCTAGAAGAAAACCTAGGCATTACCATTCAGGACATAGGCATGGGCAAGGACTTCATGTCTAAAACACCAAAAGCAATGGCAACAAAAGCCAAAATTGACAAATGGGATCTAATTAAACTAAAGAGCTTCTGCACAGCAAAAGAAACTACCATCAGAGTGAACAGGCGACCTACAAAATGGGAGAAAATTTTCCCAACCTACTCATCTGACAAAGGGCTAATATCCAGAATCTACAATGAACTCCAACAAATTTACAAGAAAAAAACAAACAACCCCATCAAAAAGTGGGCAAAGGACATGAACAGACACTTCTCAAAAGAAGACATTTATGCAGCCAAAAGACACATGAAAAAATGTTCATCATCACTGGCCATCAGAGAAATGCAAATCAAAACCACAGTGAGATACCATCTCACACCAGTTAGAATGGCAATCATTAAAAAGTCAGGAAACAACAGGTGCTGGAGAGGATGTGGAGAAATAGAAACACTTTTACACTGTTGGTGGGACTGTAAACTAGTTCAACCATTGTGGAAGTCAGTGTGGCGATTCCTCAGGGATCTAGAACTAGAAATACCATTTGACCCAGCCATCCCATTACTGGGTATATACCCAAAGGACTATACATGATGCTGCTATAAAGACACATGCACACGTATGTTTATTGCAGCACTATTCACAATAGCAAAGACTTGGAACCAACCCAAATGTCCAACAATGATAGACTGGATTAAGAAAATGTGGCACATATACACCATGGAATACTATGCAGCCATAAAAAATGATGAGTTCATGTCCTTTGTAGGGACATGGATGAAACTGGAAATCATCATTCTCAGTAAACTATCACAAGGACAAAAAAACAAACACCACATGTTCTCACTCATAGATGGGAATTGAACAATGAGAACACATGGACACAGGAAGGGGAACATCACACTCTGGGGACTGTTGTGGGGTTGGGGGAGGGGGGAAGGATAGCATTAGGAGATATACCTAATGCTAAATGATGTGTTAATGGGTGCAGCACACCAGCATGGCACATGTATACATATGTAACTAACCTGCACATTGTGCACATGTACCCTAAAACTTAAAGTATAAAAATAAAAAAATAATAAATAAATAAATAAATAAATAGCTCTAGGATCACAAAAAAAAAAAAAAAAAAGAAAGCAAACCTTCAGGATGAGATACTATAACTAGGTTACTTACCAGTCAGATGGCAAAGGGTTTCCAATGCTATAATAAATGGGACAGTAATGAACACTTTTATTTTTCAGTATCACTTTACTGAGAATCTCACCTATGTGGACTGGGAGGAAGCACAGGTAAAAGAGGAAACACTGACATATACATATTTCCATATATATAAATACACTACATATATAAAATATATATATATGCAGTCTACAAAAGTTCTACAATTTACACACACACGTGTGTGTGTGTATCTGTGATGGATATGTGTGTGTGTGTGTATCTGTTATGGATATGTGTGTGTGTGTGTTTATCTGTGAGGATAGTGAGGTTGGCTGGATTTGTTCACCTATATTGGAAGTAAGAAAAAAAAACAGGCTCATGTCACCCAAATATTAGCTTAGGGCCTGCTATGAAAGCAGAAGGCCTCTATTGTGTCTTTAAAGAGACCCTTATCTGCTGCAGCCAGAAGGCAGAATACGCTCCAAATCAGGATTAATATTTGATTGTAAGGATGGTAGGAGTTAACAAGAAGCTGAATTAATAGCCATTGCAAGTCTTCTATGTCAAAAATAGAGTCCTGATAAGGCAAGTCTCAGAGGGAGATATCTGAGCTCCCAGATTGCTCTGAGCGCTATGGGCCAGCAGAAGAAGACACCTCTTCCTTGCTAGCGAAGAGCAGATTCCATAACTTGAAAACCACAGAAAGCTGATGATTCACAAGATGAGTTTGTTCTCCTCAATGCAAACAATTAAATAAAATTCAATGATACAGTAAATTCAATGTCTCACCTTATTGATTGTATCTAGGCTCCTGGAGCCAGTCTGGATACACTGCTAGAATGGCACCTTGCCACTTGGAAACAATGCTTCCACATCAGTAGCTCTCAAAGTGTGGTCTACAAATCTCTACAGATTTTACAAACCTTTCTGGGAGTCCACAAGGTCAAATGATTTTCAAACTAAGATATTCTTTGCCTATTCTGTGCTTGGTTGACATTTCCACTGACAGTACCAAAGCAATGGTGTATTAAATTTCTGGTGCCTTAGCAAAAAAAGCAGTGGCACCACACTGTACTAATATTCTTCATTGCCAATATTTAAAGTCAGTTTTTCTAGGGTTTTACTTGATGAAGCAGTCAAAATCATTATTAATTTTTAAAATCGATCCTTGGGAACATGTCTTTTTAATATTCAATGTGACAAAATAAGAAGTATGCGTAGAGCTTTTACTGCATACCAAAGTATGAGAGTTATATCAAGGGAAAGCACTTCTGAAATTGTTTCCATAAAGGGGCTGAATAAGCCCCTTTAATGGAACAACACTTTGCCTTGAAATAACAACTGACAGGCATATAGTGGTTATTCAGACTTGGTTATTTGGCAGTCATTTTCCCAAAAATGAATGAATAAGCCTGTCAAGTCAAAGAAAACAACTGATAAATTTTTATCACTGATGAAATTGGAGGCTTCAAGTAAAAATTAGAACTGTGGCAAGTTTCTATGTTACACCTTGAATTTGACCCACTTCCCAGTACTTAAAGACTTTTTAATGAGACTGATTTTATTAAAGTGACTTTTAAAATATTGTATAATGGAATACATCAACATTTCGAAGATCTGTATAACTCAGTGAGCTAATATTTTCCAAATGATCAGTGTATGATGTTACAAGACCATGCATAGCTAAAGAATTTATTTAAGGTGCAAGATAGGCCAGTGAATTTTAATCCAGCAGAAGATGATAAGTTCATGGAAATTATTTCAGATTCCATATTAAAGCTGTACTTTAAGAAACTACTACTTGCCAAGTTTTTGTGTAGTATTGAAGAATATCCACAACTATCTAAAAAGGCTATTACAGTATTCTTCCCTTTTCCAAATACATATTTTGTGAAGCTTGATTTTCTACATATATGTCAGCCAAAACAGCATTTAAGTACAGACTGAATCCAAAAACAGAAAAATCTAGCTATCTTCTGTTGAGTTTCAAAAGACATGCAAAATGTAAATGAATGCCACTGTTCTCACTTCTATTTTATACTTTAAAAAATTCATAAAAATATATTAGATATATTAAGCTGTAATTATTTTATTTTAAAATGAATTAACACAAATATATTTTAACATTTCTCAGTTTAATTTCTAATATGATAAAGTTTCTCAGTTTAATTTCTCAGTAAAATTTCTCAGTTTAATTTCTAATATGGTCAGGGGGTGATGAGGGGAAGGAGGAGCATCAGGACAAATAGCTAGTGCATGTGGGGCTTAAAACCTAGGTGACAGGTTAACAGGTTCAGCACACCACCATGGCACATGTATACCTATGTAACAAACCTGCACATTCTGCACATGTATCCTGGAACTTAAAGTAAAATAATTTTTTTTTAATTTATAAAAATATATTAGATATGTTTACCTGTAATTGACTTATTTTGTCATTTTAAAATGAATTAAGACAAATGTATTTTAATATTTTTGTTTAATTTCCAATATGGTAAATATTGGTAGGCATAACCCACATAGGCAAAAACTATTCAGAGTTCTCAGACATTGTAAGAGTGTAAATGGGTCTCAAGACCAAACAGTTTTGAGAACTATTAGCCTATAGTAAATAAAGTGTAGCTGCTGAAATTTCCTTGTCGGTATACAAAAGAAGGAGTTAGAAAACTCAGAGAGGAGGTATCCTTACTAAAATGGATTTTTTTTTTTTTTTTTTTTTTTTTTTTTTGTAGTTTAGCAGTTATGTTGTATTTAACATTTCTAAGTTATAGATGTCCCAAGACAGGGGCTGAACTTAAGCTGGCAATACCACTTAAAACTGCTCAAACAATCAAATAAGATTCATCAAACACTTAGATAATCTCTCAGACAGAAGCCAGGACAAATTACTAGCTCTTCCACTTAGTAAACCTGGACATGTGTCCCTTTGGAAAAGGCACATTCCCCCTTGGTGTACATGCCTTTTCATGGAGGTACCTGGAGACTGAGTAAACTGTGCAGGTAATCACAGCATGCTCATCATCTGTCTGGACCATGTGGTTTGGTGTGCCACTGCCTGTGTGCCACACCTGGTTAACATTTTCAGAAGTGCAGAAAAGTGGACCAGAAAAGGAATCTGTATCTCTGGGTCTTTTGGGTCTCGCATGTCGAGGCAGATCTATTTTTTCTTTTCTTTTTTTTTTTTTTTTTTTTTTTTTTAGTTTAAAGTTAGTTTAATTGTTAATTAGAGGAAAGATACAGAGATTGTATCCTACAGTTTTTCTTTTTTTTTTCTATTATTATTATTATCATTATTATACTTTAGGTTTTATGGTACATGTGCGCAATGTGCAGGTAAGTTACATATGTATACATGTGCCATGCTGGTGCGCTGCACCCACCAACTTGTCATCTAGCATTAGGTATATCTCCCAATGCTATCCCTCCCCCCTCCCCCCACCCCACAACAGTCCCCGAAGTGTGATGTTCCCCTTCCTGTGTCCATGTGTTCTCATTGTTCAATTCCCACCTATGAGTGAGAATATGCGGTGTTTGGTTTTTTGTTCTTGCGATAGTTTACTGAGAATGATGATTTCCAGTTTCATCCATGTCCCTACAAAGGACGTGAACTCATCATTTTTTATGGCTGCATAGTATTCCGTGGTGTATATGTGCCACATTTTCTTAATCCAGTCTATCATTGTTGGACATTTGGGTTGGTTCCAAGTCTTTGCTATTGTGAATAATGCGGCAATAAACATACGTGTGCATGTGTCTTTATAGCAGCATGATTTATAGTCCTTTGGGTATATACCCAGTAATGGGATGGCTGGGTCAAATGGAATTTCTAGTTCTAGATCCCTGAGGAATCGCCACACTGACTTCCACAAGGGTTGAACTAGTTTACAGTCCCACCAACAGTGTAAAAGTGTTCCTATTTCTCCACATCCTCTCCAGCACCTGTTGTTTCCTGACTTTTTAATGATTGCCATTCTAACTGGTGTGAGATGGTATCTCATTGTGGTTTTGATTTGCATTTCTCTGATGGCCAGTGATGGTGAGCATTTTTTCATGTGTTTTTTGGCTGCATAAATGTCTTCTTTTGAGAAGTGTCTGTTCATGTCCTTCGCCCACTTTTTGATGGGGTTGTTTGTTTTTTTCTTGTAAATTTGTTTGAGTTCATTGTAGATTCTGGATATTAGCCATTTGTCAGATGAGTAGGTTGCGAAAATGTTCTCCCATTTTGTAGGTTGCCTGTTCACTCTGATGGTAGTTTCCTTTGCTGTGCAGAAGCTCTTAGATCCCATTTGTCAATTTTGGCTTTTGTTGCCATTGCTTTTGGTGTTTTAGACATGAAGTCCTTGCCCATGCCTATGTCCTGAATGGTAATGCCTAGGTTTTCTTCTAGGGTTTTTATGGTTTTAGGTCTAACATTTAAGTCTTTAATCCATCTTGAATTGATTTTTGTATAAGGTGTAAGGAAGGGATCCAGCTTCAGCTTTCTACATATGGCTAGCCAGTTTTCCCAGCACCATTTATTAAATAGGGAATCCTTTCCCCATTTCTTGTTTTTGTCAGGTTTGTCAAAGATCAGATACTTGTAGATATGTGGCATTATTTCTGATGGCTCTGTTCTGTTCCATTGATCTATATCTCTGTTTTGGTACCAGTACCATGCTGTTTTGGTTACTGTAGCCTTGTAGTATAGTTTGAAGTCAGGTAGTGTGATGCCTCCAGCTTTGTTCTTTTGGCTTAGGATTGACTTGGCGATGCGGGCTCTTTTTTGGTTCCATATGAACTTTAAAGTAGTTTTTTCCAATTCTGTGAAGAAAGTCATTGGTAGCTTGATGGGGATGGCATTGAATCTGTAAATTACCTTGGGAAGGATGGCCATTTTCATGATATTGATTCTTCCTACCCATGAGCATGGAATGTTCTTCCATTTGTTTGTATCCTCTTTTATTTCCTTGAGCAGTGGTTTGTAGTTCTCCTTGAAGAGGTCTTTCACATCCCTTGTAAGTTGGATTCCTAGGTATTTTATTCTCTTTGAAGCAATTGTGAATGGGAGTTCACTCATGATTTGGCTCTCTGTTTGTCTGTTATTGATGTATAAGAATGCTTGTGATTTTTGCACATTGATTTTGTATCCTGAGACTTTGCTGAAGTTGCTTATCAGCTTAAGGAGATTTTGGGCTGAGACAATGGGGTTTTCTAGATATACTATCATGTCATCTGCAAACAAGGCCAATTTGACTTCCTCTTTTCCTAATTGAATACCCTTCATTTCCTTCTCCTGCCTAATTGCCTTGGCCAGAACTTCCAACACTATTTTGAATAGAAGTGGCGAGAGAGGGCATCTCTGTCTTGTGCCAGTTTTCAAAGGGAATGCTTCCAGTTTTTGCCCATTCAGTACGATATTGGCTGTGGGTTTGTCATAAATAGCTCTTATTATTTTGAGATACGTCCCATCAATTCCTAATTTATTGAGAGTTTTTAGCATGAAGGGTTGTTGAATTTTGTCAAAGGCCTTTTCTGCATCTATTGAGATAATCATGTGGTTTTTGTCTTTGGTTCTGTTTATATGCTGGATTACATTTATTGATTTGCGTATATTGAACCAGCCTTGCATCCCAGGGATGAAGCCCACTTGATCATGGTGGATAAGCTTTTTGATGTGCTGCTGGATTCTGTTTGCCAGTATCTTATTGAAGATTTTTGCATCAATGTTCATCAAGGATATTGGTCTAAAATTCTCTTTTTTTGTTGTGTCTCTGCCAGGCTTTGGTATCAGGATGATGCTGGCCTCATAAAATGAGTTAGGGAGGATTCCCTCTTTTTCTATTGATTGGAATAGTTTCAGAAGGAATGGTACCAGCTCCTCCTTGTACCTTTGGTAGAATTCGGCTGTGAACCCATCTGGTCCTGGACTTTTTTTGGTTGGTAAGCTATTGATTATTGCCACAATTTCAGCTCCTGTTATTGGTCTATTCAGAGATTCAACTTCTTCCTGGTTTAGTCTTGGGAGGGTGTATGTGTTGAGGAATTTATCCATTTCTTCTAGATTTTCTAGTTTATTTGCATAGAGGTGTTTGTAATATTCTCTGATGGTAGTTTGTATTTCTGTGGGATCGGTGGTGATATCCCCTTTATCATTTTTTATTGCATCTATTTGATTCTTCTCTCTTTTTTTCTTTATTAATCTTGCTAGCAGTCTATCAATTTTGTTGATCCTTTCAAAAAACCAGCTCCTGGATTCATTTATTTTTTGAAGGGTTTTTTGTGTCTCTATTTCCTTCAGTTCTGCTCTGATTTTAGTTATTTCTTGCCTTCTGCTAGCTTTTGAATGTGTTTGCTCTTGCTTTAATTGTGATGTTAGAGTGTCAATTTTGGATCTTTCCTGCTTTCTCTTGTGGGCATTTAGTGCTATAAATTTCCCTCTACACACTGCTTTGAATGTGTCCCAGAGATTCTGGTATGTTGTGTCTTGGTTCTCGTTGGTTTCAAAGAACATCTTTATTTCTGCCTTCATTTCGTTATGTACCCAGTAGTCATTCAGGAGCAGGTTGTTCAGTTTCCACGTAGTTGAGCGGTTTTGAGTGAGATTCTTAATCCTGAGTTCTAGCTTGATTGCACTGTGATCTGAGAGACAGTTTGTTATAATTTCTGTTCTTTTACATTTATTGAGGAGAGCTTTACTTCCAAGTATATGGTCAATTTTGGAATAGGTGTGGTGTGGTGCTGAAAAAAATGTATATTCTGTTGATTTGGGGTGGAGAGTTCTGTAGATGTCTATTAGGTCTGCTTGGTGCAGAGCTGAGTTCAATTCCTGGGTATCCTTGTTGACTTTCTGTCTCATTGATCTGTCTAATGTTGACAGTGGGGTGTTAAAGTCTCCCATTATTAATGTGTGGGAGTCTAAGTCTCTTTGTAGGTCACTCGGACTTGCTTTATGAATCTGGGTGCTCCTGTATTGGGTGCATATATATTTAGGATAGTTAGCTCTTCTTGTTGAATTAATCCCTTTACCATTATGTAATGGCCTTCTTTGTCTCTTTTGATCTTTGTTGGTTTAAAGTCTGTTTTATCAGAGACTAGGATTGCAACCCCTGCCTTTTTTTGTTTTCCATTTGCCTGGTAGATCTTCCTCCATCCTTTTATTTTGAGCCTATGTGTGTCTCTGCACGTGAGATGGGTTTCCTGAATACAGCACACTGATGGGTCTTGAGTCTTTATCCAATTTGCCAGTCTGTGTCTTTTAATTGGAGCATTTAGTCCATTTACATTTAAAGTTAATATTGTTATGTGTGAATCTGATCCTGTCATTATGATGTTAGCTGGTTATTTTGCTCGTTAGTTGATGCAGTCTCTTCCTAGTCTCGATGGTCTTTACATTTTGGTATGATTTTGCAGTGGCTGGTACCGGTTGTGCCTTTCCATGTTTAGCGCTTCCTTCAGGAGCTCTTTTAGGGCAGGCCTGGTGGTGACAAAATCTCTCAGCATTTGCTTGTCTGTAAAGTATTTTATTTCTCCTTCACTTATGAAGCTTAGTTTGGCAGGATATGAAATTCTGGGTTGAAAATTCTTTTCTTTAAGAATGTTGAATATTGGCCCCCACTCTCTTCTGGCTTGTAGAGTTTCTGCCGAGAGATCCGCTGTTAGTCTGATGGGCTTCCCTTTGATGGTAACCCGACCTTTCTCTCTGGCTGCCCTTAACATTTTTTCCTTCATTTCAACTTTGGTGAATCTGACAATTATGTGTCTTGGAGTTGCTCTTCTCGAGGAGTATCTTTGTGGCGTTCTCTGTATTTCCTGAATCTGAATGTTGGCCTGCCTTACTAGATTGGGGAAGTTCTCCTGGATAATATCCTGCAGAGTGTTTTCCAACTTGTTTCCATTCTCCCCGTCACTTTCAGGTACACCAATCAGACGTAGATTTGGTCTTTTCACATAGTCCCACATTTCTTGGAGGCTTTGCTCGTTTCTTTTTATTCTTTTTTCTCTAAACTTCCCTTCTCACTTCATTTCATTCATTTCATCTTCCAGGGCTGATACCCTTTCTTCCATTTGATCGCATTGGCTCCTGAGGCTTCTGCATTCTTCACGTAGTTCTCGAGCCTTGGTTTTCAGCTCCATCAGCTCCTTTAAGCACTTCTCTGTATTGGTTATTCTAGTTATACATTCTTCTAAATTTTTTTCAAAGTTTTCAACTTCTTTGCCTTTGGTTTGAATATCCTCCCGTAGCTCGGAGTAATTTGATCGTCTGAAGCCTTCTTCTCTCAGCTCGTCAAAGTCATTCTCCATCCAGCTTTGTTCCGTTGCTGGTGAGGAACTGCGTTCCTTTGGAGGAGGAGAGGTACTCTGGTTTTTAGAGTTTCCAGTTTTTCTGCTCTGTTTTTTCCCCATCTTTGTGGTTTTATCTACTTTTGGTCTTTGATGATGGTGATGTACAGATGGGTTTTTGGTGTGGATGTCCTTTCTGTTAGTTTTCCTTCTAACAGACAGAACCCTCAGCTGCAGGTCTGTTGGAGTACCTGGCCGGCCGTGTGAGGTGTCAGTCTGCCCCTGCTGGGGGATGCCTCCCAGTTAGGCTGCTCGGGGGTCAGGGGTCAGGAACCCACTTGAGGAGGCAGTCAGCCGGTTCTCAGATCTCCAGCTGCGTGCTGGGAGAACCACTGCTCTCCTCACAGCTGTCAGATAGGGACATTTAAGTCTGCAGAGGTTACTGCTGTCTTTTTGTTTGTCTGTGCCCTGCCCCCAGAGGTGGAGCCTACAGAGGCAGGCAGGCCTCCTTGAGCTGTGGTGGGCTCCACCCAGTTCAAGCTTCCAGGCTGCTTTGTTTACCTAAGCGAGCCTGGGCAATGGCGGGCGCCCCTCCCCCAACCTCGCTGCCGACTTGCTGTTTGATCTGAGACTGCTGTGCTAGCAATCAGCGAGACTCCGTGGGCGTAGGACCCTCTGAGCCAGGTGCGGGCTATACTCTCCTGGGGCACCGTTTCCTAAGCCCGTCGGAAAAGCACAGTATTCGGGTGGGAGTGGCCCGATTTTCCAGGTGCCGTCTGTCACCCCTGGAAGGGGAACTCCCTGACCCCTTGCGCTTCCCGAGTGAGGCAATGCCTCGCCCCTGCTTCGGCTGGCGCACGGTGCGCTCACCCACTGACCCGCGCCCACTGTCTGGCACTCCCTAGTGAGATGAACACGGTACCTCAGATGGAAATGCAGAAATCACCCGTCTTCTGCGTCGCTCGCGCTGGGAGCTGTAGACCGGAGCTGTTCCTATTCGGCCATCTTGGCTCCTCCCCCCGAGATTAAAATGGATTTGTTATATAAAATCAGAGAATCACCAGTTCACTATGTGTCCTGGGAGGGAGCAGAGGACACTAGAATTTATTAAAGCAATAAAAAAATGCACAAGTCAGGGAGGCACAGTCTGTCCCCTGTAGGCTTGAATGAATGACAGAAGACACCATTATAAACTAGGCTCCCTAGTGTCAATATGGATAATAGAATTCCAGAACAGCAGAGTCCGAATTATGCTACATAACAGTCAGAGGAAAGGTGGAGATGATTATGTTAATGGACAGCAAAAGAGAATGGCAACCATGGCTCCTAACCCATTGGGATCTTCACTATGGCTAAAATACCATGGTATTCACAGGAGTGAAACCGAATGGAAAACAATTAGAATATTGCTTGACTTATGTAATTTTTAAAACTGCTTTGAGATGGGAAGCAGAAGGCTGATGTCAATTGATGCAATGTAAAAATCACAAGCTCTGATTCCGGACTTGAGCCAGTTCTTAGACACAGAGTCCATCAATTGAAGCAGAGGTCAGACACTCTTAAGGGAAGGACCCTGCATCCCCACAGTAGTATGTACAAAATATTCCCCCAATCCTTACCCAAAAGGACTTACATGCATTTACGCAGGTAACACTGGAAAAAACAGGAATGTACAGATCTTTTGAGAGCTATTGAATACAGGGTTTGAGGTGAGAGCAATACCAGAGTCCAAAAATGCCAGCATTCTCTGTAATTAGACAGGGGCCCAACGGAGAATGTGATAAATGGAGTCCTGGACCAGATATATATAAATCTACCACACACTGGGTCCAACTGGTCTGCAGACCACTCTTTGTTCACTTCCCTAGTGCCTGGATGAGATAAATATATTTAGGAGCTAATAGAACCCTCAACTTATTTTCCAACCTGTGGAGTAAGAGCCTTTTAATAGAAAAGGCCAAACTGATGCAATTAAAACTACATTATCCTAGTCAAGACACTCAGTTGTAAGCAATATCATAACCCAGCTAGGATTTCACAAAATAGTGCAACCCTTGAAGATTTAAAGGGGGTAGGGATGATAGCCTTCAACATATATCCCTATTTAATTCACTAGTATGGCCCTGCAAAAAACAGATGGTTATGGCAGATGGTGATAGACTACAGTAAACTTAACAAATGGTAACCCCAATCATACATGCTGTGCTAAAGATAGTATCTTTACTAGAGCAGATAAACACAGCCTCTGGTTTCTGGTAGCAATTAATTTTCTCAATGTTTTCTTTTTAATATCCATCGGGACGGAGAATCAAAAAGTTTGCATATACCCTGAAGAGGTCCTGGTTCCCGCAAGTGTAACATTTCTATCAGAGTTATAGTAAGTATTCAAATAAACTTAAAACTATGACTGCCATCTGATCGTTGTGGACTTCTTGTGTCATTGAACCAACAGGTAAAAGAAAAAGCAGTTATTATACTGGATATAGTAACCTAGCCAGTAAATGTGAAGTAAATATAAGCAGCAAGGATTTCTACTTTATGTTAGATGCAAAGAGAAATATGTCAAAAACTCTGAGGATTCTCTGGTGTGCCTCTTGGTTCTTACATGCCTGGTGATAGTAGTAAATGAGAAACTGTAAAAAGTGAGATTGACAAGGGCAAGGTAACTAGAGGTCAGACCCTGAAGGGATGAAGATCTTTTCCTCTCTATTGGACAACCAATGTGCAAAAGCAGAAATATTAGATGAGAATAAGGGAGAGGAGATACTGCATATTAATTTCATCCTCACAATTGACTCCATGAAAGTAACCATATATTGTCTCACTGCATTCCTGGGGACGTTTTTGTTTTTTAAGATTGTAAAAAATCAACACCTTGAAGAATCAAAGATAGAACATAGTGGATTTAAAGTGAGGCACAAAGGGAACTGAGTGTTAAAATGATGCATTGCAGTGCTATAGGAGCCCTGCTCATACCCGTTTTTCCTACCCAAAATGTCCCGTGCAGCTTTATTGAACAATTTCTGTATACACCAACAATGGCATACCTCAAGTGTCTGCATCTCTATGTCTGAGATTTTTCTCCGACTGTGGAAACATATTCAGCCTGTGCACACAAGCAGGACAGAAATTTCAGAGAGGTCATGAATGACCTGATGTGGTTCTAAAGATGATCACAAATTCTGTAATACTCCTATCATCAAGACATAGAGTCTATTCCCTTGTGCCTTGTATCTGAGCTGGCTTTGATAACGTATTCGAAGTGGAAGTGACAATGCATGACTTCTGAGGCTAGGTTAGCAATGCCTATGCAGATTCCACCTTTTTGCTTGAGATTAGACTCCCAGGATAGGAAGCCATATGGAAAGATGACAAATGGGTGTTCTGGTTGCTAGTTTCCACTGACTCCAACCTCTGGTTTGCCCTCAATCAAGTGGCAAATATGATGAAAGAAGCCTCCAGGTGATTCTGACCCCTTTTTTCAAGTCACCCTCAGTCATTTGAGTCCTCTTAGTTAAGTCTCCAGGCATTGTGAAGCAGAGACAAGCTATCCCCACTATGCCCTGTCCAAATTCCTACTGATAGAGCCCATGAGTATAATAAAGAGAGCTTTTTATTTAATGCTACTAAATCTTAGGGTAGTTTCGAGCAATCAATAACCAGAGTCTACCCCTAGGAATAACACTTAACTAATGAAGGATAGGAGTTGGCCAATTAATATCTCAGCTTCTTTATCCTTTACATTTTGACATGTGTTCTATAAAGTGTCTCGGGGGCTTATCAGAAGGATTAAGTCCCCATTGCTTTTAGAAGCAAATGACTCATAAACACACCCTTCATTTGCTTTCCTCTGTTCCCTGTCCTACTTTCCCAATCTCTGACTCTGCTTCTTCAGATTCATCTCTCAAATAAATAACTTGCACCCAAATCCTTGTCTCCAGGTCTGCTTTTGCATAAACCAAAACTAAGAGTGGATCCAATTTTTTGTTGTTTTCTGGTTGTGCTTCTGAATGGACTATAAAGGTACCCTATGCCATTTGTTAAAAACTCATTCTCTCCCTTCTGACCAGTAGTATCACTTCTGTCCCCAAATCAACCACCTTTCTATAATTAAGTCTCCTTTTGTGATATTTGTTTTATTCCATTGATCTATCTATCTGTCACTGCACCAATATTAAACTTCCCTATCAGTTAGGGTCAGTCCTCTCATCTCTTCTTATTCAAGAGCATAAGCAAATATTCATATTTACATATAAATTTTACAATAAGTTAGTCAAGTTATACAAAAATACATATTGGGGCATCTATTGGGACGGCATTTGGAGGGAGGAGTTTTAAAAATGTACACATTTTAAAACCACCACATTGTGCTTTGCCAATCCATGGACATAATATACCTCATATTTATATTTTCTAAAATGTCAAAGATGTATAGTTTTTTTCATAAAATCTTAGAGGTTATTTTTAGGTTTATTCTGAGTACATTAAATGAGTTGGTGCTTTTTTCAAATGATGTATTTTAAAGATTCTCATTTTCTATTTTTGTTTTTGGTATAGAAATATAACTTATTTTTGCATAACAAAGATTTGAAAACTATCTTGCTTTGTTCTCTCATTGGTAGCTTCTTTTGGACTTTCTAAGTATATAATCATGTCATTTGTGTGTTAATCAAGGTCTCAGCAGGAAGTAAATGGCACCCTAAGACTGGGTAATTGAGGAGAACTTTTGAAAAGTTTACAAAGTAGGGCAAGGCTTAAGAAAAGCAAAAATTCATGATGCAAAAACCAGAGTTAGTAACCTAGGGACCTGGGTAGGTGGTTGATTTAGAAACAGAAATTGTACTACTGGTCACCAAACCTGAAGGGGCAAAGAAGGGGACTAATTACATAAATTTCAAAAAATAAATATGGGAAGGGCCACCTGGCAGGATTCATGGCCTTTGTTAGAGGGACAAAGGGAGGAAGCCAGGAAAACACATACCCCTACCTTCTCTCCCCACTAACCCTCTAATATCATACTGGTGTGTCATATTGGCTAAATTCAAATAAATGCCAGAAAGTAAACACATTGATACAATTCATTCAGACCAGTCTTCTAAAGCACAGAGTAAAACAGAGTGGGTGGAATGAGGATGCAAAGGGGAAAATGGAAGGTAACCAGCCCAATCTGCAAAGATTCACAATTTTATTTCTACCCTCCCAGTCCTTGTCCTTCAGATGCAAATTGTTGGTTAATATGCCTATTATGTTTTTTAGCTTTATTGAGGAATAATTGACCAATACAAATTGTATATACACAAAGTATGCAACATGATTTGATATATACATACACACTGTGAAATGATTATTCTAATCATCAACATTAAAACATTCATCACCACCCTTGTTTATCATTGTGTATGTCTGTGTGTGTGTTGAGGGGGTGGTAAAGACACTTAAGATATACTGTCTTGGCAAATTTCAAGTATACATACAGTATTATTCGCTATAGTCACCATGCTGTACATTAGATCTCCAGAAGTCATTCATTATATAACTGAAAATTTATACCCTTTGAGCAATATCTCCCCTACTCTCCCACCCCTACTTACTGATAGCTATCATTCTATTCTGTTTCTATAAGTCTTTTTTAGATTCTGCATGTGAATGAGATCATACACTATTTGTCTTTCTGTGTCTGGCTTGTTTCACTTAGCCTAATATCCTTCAGGTCCATTCATGTTGTTGCAAATGGCAAGATTTACTTCTTTTTAGGGCTGAATAATATCTGTGTGTACGTGTGTGTATCACACTTTCTCTATCCATTCATACATCTATGGACACTTACCTTATTTCCATTTCTTGGCTATTGTGAATAATGCTATAATGAAAATAGAGAAACAGGATATCTCTGAGATGCTAATATCATTTCCATTGTATAAATACTCACAAGCAGTGTTGCTGGATTATGTATAGTTTTATTTTTTTAGGAGCCTCCATACTGTTTTCTATAATGGCTAATGCAGTGCATGATAGTGTACTGTACAGTGTTCCCCTCTTCTCCTCACCTTTGCCAATACTTGTTATGTCTCATCTATTTGATAATAGCCATCCTAACAAGTGTGAGGCAATATCTCATTGTGGTTTTGATTTTCACATCCCTGATGATTAGAGATGTTGAGCACCTTTTCATATACCTGTTGGCCATTTGTATGTCTTTGCAAGAATGTCTATTCATGTCCTTTGCCCATTATTTAATCAAGCTATTTCTTTGTTTACTATTGAGTTTATGAGTTGCCTAAGTTTTGATGGGAGGAATGATGCCAGCCAAAATGTATATTATATGCATATGTATGTATGTGTGTATATACACACATTTCTGTACATATATATATTTACCAAAAAACTTCCCAAATGTAATGTATTTAAATCAACTGAATCTGACATCATGTACCCTTAGATACTAAGAGAAAACTATAGGCCCTGTAGAAATCTTAGAAGTATTTCTAGGGAAGTTAACCCATAGAGTTAAGAAATGGTCAATTTAATATTAAAACTTGGAAAAAGACTAATACAATTCAGCACACAATGATCTATCCCCAAAAGATTCAAAGATCATAAGTGGCAGTCATTTGGCAGTGTGAAAATTAAATCGTGCCACTAACAATTGAGTTTCCATTTTTAGGAAACTTTGAAACCTCATGAAAGATATACAAGTTATCCAAGTTTTCTGTTAAATTTTAGCCCCTTGTGACAATATCATAGGAAGGCTTGGGATATTCCAGGACTGTTAGGTAGTAAAATAGTTGATCTCCCTCCAAAATACCTAAAAGCTTAAGACTAATCTTAGAGGAAGTGTCACAGGTGGTCTACCAGGATTAAAATGATTCTATGTCTTTATCAATGACTTGGTAAAGACTTTGAAAAATATGTTCATCAAATTGCTAATGTCCTTAAATTAAGAATTACTCAGGTATAAAAAGACTTAATACACTTTAATCTTGAAAAAATTGGGGAAAATATTTTTGAAAAAGCTGAAGTTTAATAGTTACAAACATAATATTGTCCACTTATAAATATATACACACACGTATATATACATATATATACACACGTATATATACATATATATACACATACACACACATTCATGTATACACATATATATAGATATAACACATGAGGAAAATGATGAGGCACAAGAATAGAAGGAAATTTCTCTCCTATAATGCACAGTGTGGGTATAGTTGAATATATATTTTTATAAAGCATATGGAGAATCAGGATTAAGGAAAAAAGATATTGTTTATTAGAAAAAAAGCAACTGGAAAGATCATCAGGAAATTTTATGGAAAAATTTCAGATGGAAATAAGCAGGGTTTCTAGAAAGTACTACAGGAAGTCAGCTCAGAGAAGTGGACAGACTTGTAGACTCTAAAGTTCATCTGTCTTAATTCAAATAACATTTCCACTAGCACTGCCATCTCACCTCAGAAAGACTACTTATTTTCTTGAAGTTTCAGTTTCCTTATCTATAAAGTGGTGATAACAAATTTAGCTATACTGCCACGCTGTTATAAGGGAATGAATGGTATAAAAAGTGTAAAGAGCTTAGGACATTACCTGGCATCTAGAAAGAGCTATGCTAGAGGAAATCCTCCTAAGAGAGAAAGGCTGTGAAGCTGGACTGATACCAGAAGCTCAAAGACAGGCAGGTGAGAAATCTTAATCCCATGGGATTAGAGACAGAGAACCATAAATCTGTGGCTCCAGGGAACATTCTAAGTATGCTCCTATGATACATATTGTACCTAACAGGCAGTGGATTAAGGGGCTTCATTAGGAAGACATGGCCAATTCATAGGAGGCACTAACACATCTCTACTTGTCTTTGTAAGGAACATTTTGATAAATTTCTTAGGATGAGGGGCAGAGGTAAATACTTCACTGCCCCCCAACCTCAAACAAAGGGTAGGCCCAAGGAACCACACATGATAGATGACCAGTAACTTGCCACCAAGGGGATGGGGGTGGCAGGTCCACCTATCCATCAAGTGGCTATTTCACTGCATGGGCTGTGCCTATTTGGAGCAGAATTGCTGAAGATGATAGAGAGGAGAAAGACTGAGATCAACCAGGAGCACCATCCTTTTCCTCTGTTTCCTCATAAGCACATGGCCTTTTCACTTAATAAATGCTGTTGAAATTTGCAAAGAAGATTTGCATGATAAAATTCCAGATTACTACATTTTTTAGGATACTCTTATGTCTTGGTCTGGCTCTGACCACAGAATACATTTTCCTGGGGCTGAATGTTACCCTGCCATATTACCTAGTTCTGCTAGTTCTAGGCTTGTTCATCCTTTATGAACTGAAGGACATTCTTGGAGAAGAAAGGTAGGAAAAGAAACACAAAGAAAACAAATCAGAATATTTAAAAGTTGCCTCCCTTAAAAGAAATGTAGTAAGAGAAGGGAGGGGAAGAAATAATTCAAGTATTTAGGAACACAGTTTTCATGTGCAGGCTCTTTACTTTCTTATCAATGGAATCTTATTGTCCTCTTGCTCCCTAAAATTCAAGATCTAGAGTCTGGAAGGGGGTCTTGATAGTTCAATTTTTACCTTCAATGCTCTAAGTCAGAGAGCAGTGTCTGGCTAGAGAAAAAGTAATGGTCTTCCAGCCACCATTCAGACTCCAGGAATAGGGGATATCCTTCAGGAGCATGTAGCTGCTTCACCAAGAGGACATCATGAAGAGTTTGGGAGGCTCTTGGGGCTGCTTTGGAACAGACGTTCAATCATTCTTTGCATTTGAGCTTTATTTATATTCCCTAATATTAGCCACTCTCCTGTCCTTGGTACTTTTTCATTAGTGGGAGTACAATCTATGTCTGGGATTATCATCAGTAAAGCAAAGACTTGGTTGTTATTGAACCAAAGCTTAAAACAAACTTCCCTGTGGCTACCCATTAAGCCTTTTTAATAGTGTTACTCCCAGGTACTAAGTCTACTATTACTAGAAAATTTTAAATCCACATAAAGCACCTTAACTTCAGCTTTCTTGTTTATAAAATTGAAATTCTGGAACACAAAATAGATTTGTAAACTCCATTTTGCAAAATGCCAAGGTTCCTTTTTAGGAGCTTCAATTACGACAGCACACTGAGAGTCTCCCAGAACACTTCCCCCAAAGCAGCTCTGCCTGTGTCAATTTTGAGATGGCATTTAATAACATGATTCCGCTGCTTAAAAATAAAGTTTGAAAATATTAGACTAGAAGATCCCTAAAGTTCCTTCCAGTTTAGGTATTCTTTTGTTCTATTAATTAATTGGGGACTTTTTAACCAGAGAACAGAAGGCTAAGATGTCACTTGATTTACATATTCAATAGATCCCCCCATTTATGAAAGAGAAGCTTATTGGCTTTTTCAAGTGCACAGGGGGGCCAACATGAAATAAATAGGCTTAGATTAAAAGAGGTACATTTCCATTTCAATTTAAGGCAGACATGACCATCATGATGGTGAACAAGGAAAATGGAGCAGGTATCATCAGTCTGGAAGAATTAGAAAACTTTTGTTCAGCTGTCGAGTCAATTATTTTGAGAAGTACATCCTGGCCACATGATGAGAGAGGTCAATAACTTTTAAGAAACTGATAAAGGACAGAAATAGTTCATATTTAATTCAAGAACCAATCTAAAACCTAACTGCAGAGGCAGCTCACTGCAGTCTGATCTTTCTGCGGAGTTTATTAATGTTGTCTGGATGCAAATAACATGGGTATGCTTGATTCATATGCAAAACAGATACAGAGGTAGTGGTTCTCAACCTTGGCTGCAAATCAAAATTACCTAGAGAGCTATAAAAAATACTTATGCCTGGGACCCACCCTAGACCACCCAAATGAGAATCTGTGTAGGGAGTAACTTTTTGTGGAGGCTACAAATCACAAAAGCATAGATTTTCATAACCAAGGAGAGAAGTTGCAGTCCGGGCTGGCTTTAGTATTTTGTATAAAAGACCAAGAAACCAGCTGGGAGACAAGTTGCAGAGAATGGTGCTTGAAGTTGTGGGAGAGAATGTCTGTGTGCTGGGAGGGAAAAAAAAAAAATGAAACAAGTGTTGATTTAGTTGATGATCAAGGAAGAGTATGAGGGAAATGATAAGAAAATATAAGAAAGGACATCAAAAAAGATAGAAAAGAGTCCTTGGTAAAGTAATAAAAGTATTGTGAAGAAGCTACTTTGTTAGAGGGTGGCAAAGGAGGGGCAGCCAGAACTTAAAGAGATGGGAAAATGGGAGGAAAGTGGAAAGCAGCTTCGCCATGAAAGAGCCAGGCAGTGAATGTTAAATGAGAAGACAGGTGAAGCAGAGGAAAAACTGAAGATGAGCCTTGCCTGGCCCAAAACCAGTGAAGGGAGTGAAAGCTGATGTAAAAGAGTGCTGCCCAGAGATCAGGTTGACCTCATGCGCTGGAGGCAAACAGGCTGCCTTGAGAGTGAGCCAGCGAGTTGACAGACTTGTTAAAGAAAAAGGGACAGGGACATGGATGAAGCTGGAAACCATCGTTCTCAACAAACTAACACAGGAAGAGAAAACCAAATACCACATGTTCTCACTCATAAGTGGGAAGTGAACAGTGTGAGAAGACATGGGCACAGGGAGGGGAACATCACACACCGGGACCTGTTGGCGGGTGGAGGGCTAGGGGAGGGATAGCATTAGGGGAAATACCTAATGTAGATGACGGGTTGATGAATGCAGCAAACCACCATGGCACATGTATACCTGTGTAACAAACCTGCACGTTCTGCACATATATCCCAGAACTAAAAGTATAATAAAAAAAATTATCAAAAAAAAGAAAGAAAAAGGGACAGAGTAAAATGTCTCCTTAGGAACCAAGAACCTGATGCCAAGGAAATAACTAAGGAATAACACCTATTGAGTCACTTGTGTGAAGAGATACTAATAAGAAAAGACAGATGGTCTAGAAGTGCCAGCTGCTCTGAACTCACCAAGAGAGGAAAAAGGTGGGTGATTTTAAAGACTCCGTAAGTCTAAGCCCAAGGAAGGAGCAGCATTCTCAAGCTTCTAATTTTGTTGAGAGATAAATGTGTCCTTGGCAGTTCCTCAAGGAGTTCAAGCTCCTCCTATAAGCTGGTCTTTGCGAATATGGAAAAATTGATTCACTGGTTCTATTTTCTAGGGAAGATGCTTACCCCATGGTAGCTGAAACTGCTTTTTAATAAAGGGCGTTCGTTATTCCTCCTGGAATTTTCTTACAAAACTGGAAATTTGTAGGTAGCTTAATGTGGTATGAAGTTATACTACAGTGGGAATCAATGGACATTTTTAGCCCTGAATTGCCTTCTTTAAAGGGAATTTCCTGAGCCTTTCCTTTAGACACTAGGACATGGAAACAGTGTGGGCTTGGATTCAGTCTTGTCTCCTCTGGCCTTGGCTACCTCCTTTTCCTTCCATTTGCCCTGACAGGTACCTTCCATCCATTTGCCCTGAAAAGTACCTCCTGTCACTAACATGTCAGAGATCAGTGGTTCTTCACTAGTTATATCTATCTGTCTCTTAGCACACTACTACGGACAGATCTCCAGGGAGCAGATTTCTTATCCTGATCTCAAACAGATGAATTTCAGAGCATCCTATAAATCACAGTAGATGTGTACGTTAACACAAGCCCGTGCATATGCACCTTCTGGGGAAAGGATCCACAGCTTTCAAGACTCAATAGCTTTTGTGGTTATTGTTTCAAGTGAGTAACAATATCTACAGTTGGCCTGAGAGTCATTCTAGATTCTATTTCATGAAAATTAATGAGGTTGAGCCCCCTCTTACAAAAAAAAAAAAAAGGAAAAGAAACTGATTGAAAGAAGTTAAGAATGGGACCCATTGACTTTTTACGTATCTAAGAAAAAGCCTCCAGGTTTCTGATAAACATGGTACAGGCTTCTTTATGACTTTTCTATGTAGGCCTTCCTGAGCTTTTTCTTTCAGAGAATAAGTTCTTGCTGACCTGGTCACAAGACGTTGTTAAAAACATATTTATTTTCTCCTGAAACTTGAGCATGAAATACATAGTTTGCCTCTCTCTATTCAGGGGTTCTGATGCTAAAAATAGGGACTGACAGACACAACTCTGAAGTATAATAGGTGAAGAAGAGTAAGTCGAACAGTTAAAACTTAAAAGCAATAATTATCACTTAGAACAATGTTCTTCATCTTAGTCTTTCAGGGCCATTGTTAGGTAATGTTAAGTATAACTTTGTTTCCTACAATAAACTTTTAGATTTGAAATAGAGGTTCTTTTCCTCACAGCATTTTTTCCTCACTTTTCTATGACAGGACAGAGGGAGCTGCAGGAGCAGTGTTAGAAGTGAATGGGGTAGAGCCACCCATGAGTGTATTAAGGAAGCCTTAAAACAGCACAAGCAAATTCAGACACTTAGGGCAACTCAAATGCTAGGTTACCTTTTTTGACTCCTGTCTGAGTCATTACTGAGGTCCAGCACAATCAGTGTTCTTAAGGGTCTGAGATCCCCAAAGTAAACCAAGTGGAATAGCTGTGTTATGGGAATACAGAGAAGAGACTCCTATCCCTAACTCTAAGAATATTCTGCATTAACTAATTTATGCAGATTTACCCCAAGTTCAATTTACTCATACCAGTAACCATGTGGAAGGTATTCTGGGTAGGTCCTATAACATGAGGCCCAGTCCATGCTTATTACCTTGATGGAAACTAGATACTAAATGTGATCAAACAGTATCTCTGCAAAGCTTTCCTTATCTTTTTGGTGACAGATGGTATGATAAAACTATCTTGGTATTCTTAGAACAAACCATGCTTGGTCACTATGAATATAGTTGTCCCCCAGTATCTCCAAGAAATTGGGTCCAGAACTCCACAGGGATACCAAAATCTGAAGATGCTCAAGTCCCTCATGTAAAATGGAGTATTTGCATGTAACCTACACACATCCTCTCACATACTTTAAATAATCTCTATATTATTTATAATACCTAATACAATGTGTTATGCAAATAGTGGTTACACTGTATGGTTTTTATCTGCATTATTTTTTGTTTTATTGCTATTTTTATTGGGATTTTTGGGAATATTTTTGATCCATGGTTGGTTGAATCCACAGACGCAGAGCCCACAGAAACAGAGGGCTGACTGTACATTGGCTGGCAAACATACTTAATCTTATCCTGCCGACTGGGTTGCTAATAATGTAAAGCCTCCTCATTTACTCTTGGTCTACCTCAGTTTACCAATTTTTAACTTTTCCAAAGGGAGGAATTTAGAAGCAAAATTTTTAAATGCTTTAAATTGTAATTTAGATGTGACATTTAGCATCTTCCTGATTTGGGGGTAAGAATCCAGGCTTACTCTAAACCTGAGAGTCTCTCACATGAGCATTCTTTTCCTTTCTCTGTCCCCAATGCTAACTTCCCTTCTGTAATTTTCCATCTTTCTCCCTCAGGCCTCAACCTTTCTTAAGATTCTCCTCTCAGGATAAGAAACCTCTATCTTCAGTCTCTTCTTGAGTGCTAATAATTATGCTTTAGGCCACAGTCAATGAAGTTCATGTCTCTGGTTTCTGCTTGTACTGCTGTGGTGGAAGTTTAAGGGTGGTCCCAGTAGGTGTTTCAACTCCATTTCTACATCTCAATTATGGCTTCAGTAATTCCTACCTAATTTTTTTAAAGGCAAATATGTTACTACTTTAATTTTGTCAACCATGCAATCTAGACTCAAATGTATAGTCTTCTTACAAATAACTTTGGTTCTTCACCCTCAGGATGAAAGACTCACTTTGGGGACTAATTCTTGCTGTAAAAGTCATGCATTCACCGACATGTCTTTACCTGAGCCTTCTGGAATAAATAGGATGGCTCATGTGGTCTCTGACACCAAAGTGTACTCTTCCATAGCAGTGTGTAGGTAGTCTAGGAGAATATTTTACCTGCCAAAAGCAAGGGTAAGGCAGAGAACGGAAGAAGTAATTATGTCCTCACAACAATGAGCACCAGATCAATGAATAAATTTCTCATGGGCTTACCCTGTTCCCCATATCTGGCCAGCTTTCCTGTATTCTTACCTTCTTTTCTCTCCAGACTCTTCTGTTTCAGAAGCCGTATTCTCCCCTTATCTGTTCTGTCTTTCCCGGTTATGATTTATAATGTATGCCAAAGGCTTGGAATCAAGCCAGAGGAGGACTAATGAATACATAAGAGCTGAACTCAACCTCCCAAGGAGTTGAAAATGGCCTTTTTTGGCTCTTTTAAAAGGCTTTTTAAAAACTTTGCCTTGTGCATTTTTAACAAGGATTCAAATTTGGATCAAAATTCCATTCCACAAGCCTCTCAATAGGCAGTGTTTTAATATGACATTTGTGTGCCTGTTTTTCTGTATAACTTGTCCCAAAATTGATCAAAACTGGCTGCTTATTACACAAGGTGCAATCTTCCACTCATAGGTTTTATGCTTACTGAAGAGACACAAGCCATTCAGTAGAATTATATTCATAATTTACAGATCCCAGAAATACATTTACCTGTCACTTATCTTCTTAGTAAAGACTACTAAAAGAGAAAATAGATAAGGGACTTGAAGTTTATTCTTCTGCTTCTGTGGATTTTGCAGATGTCCACAGCTCTCTACCTGTTGCCCAACCCAAAATAGCAGTCAATGAGTACTCAGGGTTCTCACATAAGAATCTGAGCGGCACTGTGCCCAGACAGTAGAAAAGGTCTACACTGCCTTATCTTCCCTCTCAATCAAGGCACAACATTCCCAACATGTTCAACAATGTTCTGTTAAGTGGTTTTCCAATTGTGGATCCCCTTGTGAGTCATTAACAATGGTACTAGAATTTTATTTTTACTCATAAGGTATTATACAGAAACTGGCTGCCCCTTCATCTGAATGCATTCAATCTAGAAATGCATGTACTAATCTTTCTTCCCTCACCCCCCTCCTCAAAAAAATTACTTAGGTAATTTTTGAGGTGTGTCGGTCACTGATTGGATCTGCCTAAGCCCAGTCAATGAAGTAGTCTTTCACCACAGACATGATTTGGATTCTAGACTATCTGTAAGACATAAAAACAACAGCTTCTATATAGAGATGCCAATTTGAGCTCGTCATTATCTGCCAATGTTGTCCAATGACTCTGTACTCCTCTGTCCTAATATCTGTTCCTACCCCAAATATCAAAAATTTAATGCTCTTCTTATGCCCTTAGAATTTTGTGTTTTGTACAGAATCAACTGCTTCCCCCAGCTTATTCAGAGCACTGTAATCCTCAGTATAGAACACTGCTTGAGATAAATTGTTCTGGTCTCAATAGGGCCCTCCATATCTACTGGGAGAAAAACAGACTTTATCTAACTGGAGAGTGAACCTTTTCCCTCTGACTATCTTATGCAATTGGGAGTTTTCCCACTGAACTTTTCTCAGTCCTCTCTCCACCTAGAAAAGCAATCACTGACTTGGGGTTTCAGTTACCTGAAGCTTATTCTTTGTGAGGAACCGTGCCCTCAACTCCACTGAGGGGAAGAATTCTCATTCATCAAGTGAATCAGATACATTCCATACATAAAGACTTTTGCTCTTCCAGAATCTTGCTGAACAAATTATGGTCCAGGTAAATTACCCTTTGCAAATAATGTGATTCCATAAAGCCTAATTCCATTAGTCACTGGAAGGCTTTCTTGATATGTACTGTTCATGCTGAAGAAAACTCTCCTGAACACATAAATGCTGTTTTGTCTTTGCCAGCCATGGAGATATTATAACTGTTCCTTAATTTTAACATGGGGCACTGAATGTTCCCTCTATGGTTTGAATACATCCCCCAAAGTTCATGTAATGGGAACTTAATTGTCATTGTAACCATATTAAGAGGTAAAGCTTTAAGATGTGATTAGACTATGAGAGGTCTATCCTCATGAAGGGATAAATGCTGTTATTGATGAAGTGGATTAGTTATCACGAAGTGGGCTTCTGATAAAAGGCAAAGTTCAGCTCAAATTCTCTCTGCTTCTCATGTTTATGTGCCCTCTACAATGGGATAATGCAGAAAGAAGGTCCTTACAAGACTTAACACTTAATCTTAGGCTTCCCAACCTCCAGACACATGAACCAAATAAATCTATTTTATTAATTACTCATTCTGTGGTATTCTGTTATAGCAACAGAAAATGGACTAAGACATCTCCCCAAGCACTTTCATTACATGTTTAGATACTATTGATAGACATGTCACTCTGAACCTGTGCTATTTGAACATGAAGGTGTGCTTATGAAGGTGTGCTATTTCAACAAGACAGACAGTAGTGAATAGAGTTTTGAATCACCCATTGGTCGCATGAAGTTCTGGGAAGAAATTATTTATTCCCTAATAGTACTTGGATACTGCTTTGAAATATGTCAAATGTCAGTTTCTTTCCAAATAAAGTATAAAAATCTTGGTAATAGAGCAACAACTTACCAACAATTCACTTGGGAAATTCTGATCTTACTGAATTGATATCATAGTTTCAACCTTAGAGTAATAAGCTTCAGTTTTCTCAGCTATTATCACTGAAAAGTCACTTGAAGAAAAATAACTTTTTAAAAATATTTGATGTTATGAGTTAATGTTTCTTATATCTCATTAAAAGCAAAAAAAATTTTGAGTAGCTTTTCTTTTGGACAGCCTGAAAATTTGGTTCAAACTGGTTCACACAAGTTATTGTACATTGTATTTCGAGACATACTGAGTAGACGTGTTTCTAACTTTTACTTTCATTCAATACTGCATCAAGATTTAGAAGAATTGCTGGCTAACAGCTGTTTCCTGTGAACAAAATAATATGCATTGGCTTGCAGAAGCAACCTCTTGCTCATCTAGCAATACCATCAAATGCGTCAGACCTGGTTAAAACTCGGTACTTATCTCTACACATCTTTCCAAGTCTTCACTGTGGCTCACAATAGTTCAAACACATAGGAAAAGAAATCACAACTGTTTTCTTATGACATGAGTTTTCAGTAATAAACAGAAGCCACTGAAGGGTTCTCCCCCCACAAAGCTTATTGATAGCTAATTTGTATTATGAACTTCAGTGGTTTTTGTCTCACTGTAAAGACATACCTGAAAGTACAAGTGTTGCTTGATCACTTACCTTATCATTGATAAGTGATCTTTTGCGAGTAACTCATCCTGATATTTCTCTGGGCACAAATGTTTGCCACTAACTCACTATTGATCCTACAAAGTTCTTAGTAGTAGGGACACCCATCTGTTTTTCCTATGCAGGGTTTATGTAAGGGCCTCTGGTTTCAGATTTTCTACCTCTTAGGACAAAATTTAATAATTTTATGTTAGAAAACATTATTATTTTACCTAGAAAGAGTCCAATGGCCTACCAGAATGTTGTGCCTTAATTGAAAATGGTGTAAAAGCTTCTGAGACTTTATGCAAACTTCTTGACAAATAAGGAGCTGTGGGCAAACTGCCAATCCAACAAATCTCAATTCATATTTTTATTTCTTGCCACCTTTTGGCTGCTTGAATTAAGTAATTACTTATTCTCTTGCCTCAGCACATAAAAACTGACATCTTACACTTGCATTAAAGGCCTGTTAAATATTTCTTAATGATGTTCTAACTTGTAGGATTTCATTTTCATTATTATGAAAATGTCATAAAACATTTATTTAATTGGCAGTAACAATAACAAGCATACTTTAGTGGCAGCTGTGTGCCTGCATGTGTGGATGATGACTGTTTCCAAATGTCTTGATATGGTTTGGCTGTGTCCCCACCCAAATCTCATCTTGAATTGTAGTTCCCATAATCCCCACATTTTCTGAGAGGGACCTGGTGGGAGGTAATTGAATCTTGAGAGCTGTTACCCCCATGCCGTTCTCATGATAATGAGTGAGTTCTCATGAGATCTGATGTTTTTACAAGGGGCTTTTCCCCCTTTACTCAGCACTTCTCCTTCCTGCAACCATGTGAAGGAGGACATGTTTTAGATGTTTTTGGACATAGTGGTAGTAGAACTGCAGATACTAAAGCAAGGCTTTTAATGATTTCTCAACAGTTCTATTCCTGTGCAACCAAGAGGTTCTACGGTCCTGATATTTGAGATCCATGCCTTCCCTGAGCACTCAAACTAGAAAAGTGATAAAATTAGGACAGAACATTTCTTAACTGATCATTGCCTTAAGATCACAGATGTGGCAAAGCCATGACAACTTATTTCTCAAACAGGATTGGGAAGCAGATGCTCACACACAAGCCTTGTATGATCCTCCATAAATTCCTGATTTCTTGTCCAGAGAAAATAGAGAATATCCTCTACAGAATCAAAGCTATTAGAATGAGGCTTTCCATCAAAGACCTCTATCCTTAACTTTTTCAATGGATAGAAGACAGATTTTTGTCTTAGCTATCACAAATGGTACATTCTTAGAGTATGGATAGTCTGTCTAAGTAGGTATCCATCTCAGAAGAACCATATAATATGGAAACAAAAAGGTATCTTTCTATAGGCTTTTTAAAAAAAATAGGATATATATACATATGTCATCCTTTTTTTATTTGAATAGGTTTTTGGGAAACAGGTGGTGTTTGGTTTAAGTTCTTTGGTGATTTCTGAGATTTTGGTGCACCCATCACCGAAGCAGTGTACACTGAACCCATGTGTAGTATATTATCCCTCATTCCCCCAATGCTTTCTTCCAAGTCCCCAAAGCCCATTGTATCATTCTTATGTCTTTACGTTCTCATAGCTTAGCTCCCTCATATCATTGAGAACATACGATGTTTGCTTTTCCATGACTGAGTTACTTCACTTAGAATAGTGGTCTCCAATTCCATCCAGGTTGCTGCAAATGCTATTATTTTGTTTCTTTTTATGGCTGAGTACTATTTCATGGTATATATATGCCACATTGTCTTTATCCACTCCTTGACTGATGGGCATTTGGGCTGGCTCCATATTTTTGCAATGGAGAATTGTGCTGCTATAAACATGAGTGTGCAAGTATCTTTTTCATATAATGACTTCCTTTCCTCTGGATAGATACCCAGGAGTGGGAATGCTAAATCAAATGGTGGATCTACTTCTAGTTCTTTAAGGAATCTCCACACTGTTTTCCATAGTGGTTGTACTAGTTTACATTCTCATCAGCAGTGTAAAAGTGTTCCCTTTTCACCACATCCATGCCAACATCTATCATTTTTTTTATTATGGCCATTCTTGCAGGAGTGAAGTGATATCACATTGTGGTTTTGATTTGCATTTCCCTGATAATTAGTAATGTTGAGCATCTTTTATATGTTTGTTGGCCATTTGTATTTCTTCTTTTGAAAATTATTTATTCATGTCTTTCGCCCACTTTCTGATGGAATTGTTTGTTTTGTTGTTATTGATTAGTTTGAGTTCCTTGTAGATTCTGGATATTAGTCCACTGTCAGATGTGAAGATTTTCTCCCACTCTGTAGGTTGCCTGTTTACTCTGCTGATTATTTCGCTGTGCCCAGGCTTTTTAGCTTAAGTCCCATCTATTTATCTTTGTTTTTGTTGCGTCTGCTTTTGGGTTCTTGGTCATGAAGTCTTTGCCTAAGCCAATGTCTAGAAGAGTTTTTCCAGATTTTATATATAATTTGATTATACATATAATCAATTACAATTTAATTATATATAATCCTATTACCCCAGTCATAGATATATATACACAATCCAATTGGAATTAAAATACTTGGAATATATGATTAAATTATATAATCACATATGCATGATCAATTTATATAATACCAAATTTATATATAATATATAATCAGATCATATATTATCTGTATATAATGTTAAGATTTTACACATTCCTAACATTCACTAATGATCTCACTTTAAATTGTTCTTAACTCACTTTAATATGAGGACATCACTAACTTCATAAAATAAATTAGGCCTCTAGATCCTTCCTACTATCACAGCCTTTACCCCCAGGTCAACAAACCAATGTGTAGATTCTGTCAAGGCTAACTACAACCATTCCTGTAATACATAAATATTAGGGGAAAATAACCAAAATATAGGGCTACTGCAATTTGGACTTGGATCAAGACTCAAATAACATGTACAAGCCTCCTCTTAAAACAGTGGAATATGGTAACATTTTTTGTTAAAAAATCATTGTTAAATTATCCAATAACTAAACATCCTAGAATAACTGATATCTGTTGTATATTCAGTCTCTTTTGCAGCTCCAAAATTATTACTAGTGAATCATGAACCTGCTTTTGGAACATGGCCTTCTTTTGGCACATGGCCATCTTCTTGCAGGAGCAGATGAGGAAATAAGACTCAACACACCTTGTGTTCAAAGCTGGCTGATAATAGTCTGTTTTTCTTATTTTTAGTGATCATGCTAAGTAGGTTACAAAAAACAGCAAACTTCACAATCCTTATTATTACTGCCTCTCTGCCATTCAATTAATAGGTTTGCTGTCATTTCCTCTTCTATCTATACATCACCATAATCTACCCAAAGGTCAACTCTAAGTATTGGAATGCTGTTAGAAGAATTATTATTACTCTAATCAATTGGGGCTTCTTTTACTCTCTTATCATCAAATGATCTAATATCTGTACTCATTTCTGTGTTTCTGCTTTCTAATAACACTTCTGTATAAACTGATCTAATATGAGTAACCCCAAAGGTCTAGAAAGAGAGGTTCTTGAATACAAGTATTTTATTTGAGAATTGATGCCAAAGATAATTGTGAAAGGAGAAAGAAAGTGATGAGAAAAAGCCAATGTAAGAACACATTTTTAAAAAGATCAATCTGGCCAGTGAGGTGTCTTACTTGATCAGAATCTTCTGAGACTGATAGAGGATACATCCCAATACAGTTTGACTACTGGGGACTAGAATATTGATCCACTGACTCTTGTCTAACTGGTCAAAATTTCACCCCAGTGTTATTACTTCATACTTCTGTGCTGTATTTGCTTGAAGGCACATCAGGTTCACTTGGTGTCAGAAGGCCCAAGAGCAGAAAGTGGAAAGAAGCAGGGCATATAACTTGAAGTAATGGGTAATGTGCTCTTAACAAGAAATAAGTCTGAGTTTCCACAAATGTCTACTACAACTGAGGTCAAGGAACAAAAGAGATATGACAAGGAACACTAGGATTATCTGCACAAATGGGTAACTGAGTGGAGAGAGCTATCATGAATGTAAATGTGATAGTGGAGGGTCCCACATATGTTAACGGCCTAAAAATATTACACAAGATTCTGCACTGGAGGTTTTTCTGAGGATTCTTAAGCACAACATTGCCCCTAAATTTATGAATGAACCCTTTAAGGCTGATGTAGTCCAAGTGTGAGGATAAGGTCCATCACTTATAACACAGAGGCTCTAGCCTATTAAGATAAACAAGTGAATTAGGTTAACAACTTTTTAATTTATTAGATGTAAACACTGAATTTAAATATTATTTGGCTCATAGAGTGTTTCAAGTTTTATAAAAATCAATTCATTATGGTCTACTGACAGTTCGAAGCAGAAACAATAGTCCAGTTTAAAGTTGCCTACCCAAAAAGAGTCACACAAATGGCCAACATGTATATGAAAAGGTGTTCAACATTACTAACCATCAGAGAAATGTAAATAAAAACTCAGCGAGACATCACCTCACACCTCTTAGGATAGCTATTATCCAAAACAAAAACAAAAGATAACAAGTGTTGGCAAGGTTGTGGAGTAACTGGGACCCTTGTACGCTGCTGGTAGGAAGGTAAAACGTGCCCCCACTATGGAAAACAGTATGGGAGTTTCTTTTAAAATTAAAAATAGAACCACTAAATGATCTAGAAATCCCACTTCTGAGTACATACCACAAGAACTGAAATCAGGATCTTGAAAAAGATAGTTGCATTCCCATGTTCATTGCCTCATTACCCACAATTGCCAAGATATAACCTAAGTGTCTATCAACAAATGAATGGATAAAGAAGATACCATAAATACATATATTACACATATACAACATATGTAATGTATGTATGTGTATAAAAAATAAAATAGTATTCAGCCTTAAAAAAGAAAACAATCCTGCTATTTACAACAACATGGATGAACCCGGGGGAAATTATGCCAAGTGAAATAAACCAGGCACAGAAAGACAAATTCATGCTCTCATCTATATATGGAATCTAAAAGAGTCAAACTCATAGAAACAGAGAGTAGTTGGGTAGCTGTCAGGGGCCAGGATTGTGGAAGATGGGGATATGTTAGTCAAAGGATACAAACTTGCAATTATAAAATGAATAAGTTCTGGAGATCTAATATACAATATCACGACTATACCTAATAAAGTATACTTGAAATTTGCTAAGAGTATTTGCTAAGAAAGATCATAAGTATTCTCCCCTCACCACACACACACACACCACAAGGTAATTATGTAAGGTGATGGATATATTAGCTTGATTTATTTCATAATGTATATGTATATCAAAACATGTTCACCTTGAATATATATGTTTGTCAATTATACCTCAATAAAGATAAAAATTCACTCTGACTTTGTCTTTCAAAAGAACTTTGTCTTTCGATATGTCAGTTTCTCTGACTGCATAATCACACGTGGCACTAACACTGCAAATCTACATTTGAGGCCATTCATAATTGATGCACAGGCTAAAAGGACCCAGAATGATGGTCTCTAGATGGAGCGGAAAAGGAATGAATGCCTTAGAGATAAAGCTGACTTTGATTAGCCAAGAGGAAGCTTTTTGGTAATGACTATGGTTAAGTTCAAGTCTACAACATAAAATCCCTCCCACTTCCTGACTTGTCATTCTCCTATATTCTACCCCACAAGAAATGTAGAGGTAATCTTTCAATACTTTGTCTACTCTTTCAGCTGAAAGTACTTAAATTTTCCAAACTTCTCGGTTAAAGAATCTTTACCAAACTCCAACTAAAATGGGTTTATATTGATTCTGCTATTACTCCTGATTTTGGACCCCTTTGTTAGTCTCCTTTAGCAACCTTTATTTCATCCCATCTGTCTTCACTCTACCAATCTACAAGGTGATGTCATTTGAAGAGTAATAATATTAAACATACAATATTTACAACTTCTGAGTTAGTAAAACACAGATAGTCTTATATCATTATTTTTTCCAGGCAGCTCTACCTAAAAAAGATGTGGGAAGATGCTTTCATCAAATGGAACAGAATACTGTTATGTAAGTACACTGTACAAAGCTCTTGAATGTCTTCCAGAGGCATAGCACAGAGATCAGTCCTGAAGTTTCCTATCCAAAAATAACGCAACCTAAATTATTCTATATCTTCTGCTTAAGATGACTCTTCTCATGAATGACAAGGTAAAGTAAGGAAGCTCATTTCCTTTTTATTTTACATTCTGATTAACAGTAATACAAAGTAAATTTTTCCTCAAATAGTTTCTAAAATACAAAAATACAAAAAGTGTCAGCAATTATTAAGAAGAATTTAAAATAAATAACTTTAGTGTAGGAAAAATCTTTATAAACTACAGAAAAACTTACAGTGACAAATGGTATTACAGGACATAAAAAAGAAAAGCAAATGAAGTTAAAAAATAATAAATCATATACTGAACCTACATACCAACCTAAGAAAAAACTTAAGTGAAATAAACCAAAATTAACTAAGTGAAATGAATTCAAACCAAGGAAAATAAATTTAATTTGAATGAACTAAATTTAATACAATTTAACTTTAATGCAACTAATGAATAACTATATAAACTTCATAAATTAAACTAGATTAAATTATAGGAGGAAAAAAAATCTTACCTACTTTGCAGATACAAGGGAAGAAACTCTCCCATCTGGAGTTACCCAAGACAAGTGCTCACAGGTCTGGAGCAGAGTATGGTTACTTAAACCACAGAAGGAAAGACGCCCAGAGAGCCGTGAACTTGCAGCCAGATCTTATTTTGGCCTTCCCAAGAACCTTTGGAGCAGCCCCTCCAGGTCCCCGTCAGCACCTTTGTCTGCGGGAGAATCTGGGAGCATTCCTATTCTGCATCTCTGGCACGGTTCAGGGCAGATGGGCCTCTTTGAGGTGGTCAAACAAGCTTTGTGGTAAGGCTAAGGTAGCGATGGCAAGGAGGAAGGTGCAGCCACAGCGCACCACTGAACAGGAGAAACACAAGCATTAGGGCAGCGCTGGTGGTGGCAGTGACAGGAGCAAGAGCAGTAGGAGTGTCAAGAGGCCAGAGAGGAGCCCAGAACATGGTTGCAGGAAGCTTGGAGCCCAGATGCAGGCCAGGGCTGATGCCCTCATGGGCCAGCAGGGTAGCCAGACTGAGCCCACCCAGTCGCTGTCCAAGAAGCAGAAGTGCAATTGTGTCCGGAGTTGGTTCCTTCTTGAGTTAGTGGTCTTGCTGACTTCAAGAGTGAAGCCTTGGACTTTCGCGGTGAGTGTTACAGCTCTTAAAGGTGAGGCGGACCTAAAGAGTGAGCAGTACCAAATTTATTGAAAAGAGCAAAAGAGGCCGGGCGCGGTGGGTCACGCCTGTAATCCCACCACTTTGGGAGGCTGAGGCAAGCAGATCATGAGGTCAGGAGATCGAGAACATCCTGGCTAACACAGTGAAACCCCGTCTCTAATTAAAAAAAAAACAATCAGAAAAATTAGCCAGGCATGGTAGCAGGAGCCTGTAGTCCCAGCTACTCAGGAGGCTGAGACAGGAGAATGGCGTGAACCCAAGAGGTGGAGCTTGCAGTGAGCAGAGATCACACCACTGCACTCCAGCCTGGGACAGAGCAAGACTCCGTCTCAAAAAAAAAAAAAAAAAAAAAAAAAAAAAAAAAGAGCTAAAGAACAATGCCACCACGCGTGGAAGGGGGGACCCCAGAGGGTTGCTGCTGCTGGCTGGGGTGGACAGCTTTTATTCCCTTATTTGTCCCCACCCATGTCCTGCTGATTCGTCCGTTTTACGGAGTGCTGATTGGTCCATTTTTCAGAGCACTGATTGGTCCATTTTACAAACCTCTAGCTAGCCACAGACAGCTGATTGGTGCATTTTTAAAGAGTGCTGATTGGCACATTTTACAAACCTCTAGCTAGCCACAGAGTGCTGATTGGTGTGTTTTACAATCCTAGCTACAGAGCGCTCATTGGTGCATATTAAAATCCTCTTCTAAGACGGAAAAGTTCTACAAGTCCCCACCTGACCCAGAAGTCCAGCTGGCTTCACGTCTCATAGTGATAGTCTCCAGGCTGCTGTGATAGTCTCCAGGCTGCTGTCAGTTCCAAACCCAACCCAGGACATGGCCTGTCACTCCATAGGGAGGATACCTGCCTTTGGGGTAGCCTCCCAGGCCAACTCTGAAGGTTGCTATTGCAAGGAGACAGCTGTGGCAGGGCCACCTAGAATTGTTTCCATTTTGTGTCAGAGGACAGACTCCAGGCATTTGTGCCACATTTGTCCCTTGATACATTCTAGTAGCTGATTCAGCTTTTCATCTCACATCTCTCCCAAACATGAGGGATAATTTCCATGATGGCATGCTCAGCAGTAAAGCAATGTTGAGCTACTTCCTCCATCCTCCTTCAATCTATGTATGTGTCATACCTCCTCAACCCAGTCTTCCTTTATCTACAGACTTCATCCTGCCTACTCAAATCTTCTGCAGTTGCATGAGAGCCTCTGACTAGGGCAAAATATCCTTGACAGGAGACAAGTGTTCTTCAGCAGCACAAAAAGAAATAGAATCACAGGCCTATGAACACTAGGATGACCTATTGGAGCATGAGGCCTGTGCATTACAGTTCTGGATAACAGCAGATCACATAAAAAATTTTGCAGGAGGTAGAAATAAAGTAACAACCTATTTTCATGTATTGTAGGACTTGTAGGAGCTCATGCTAATCATCCTGATCTGCTGGCCTTTCTTAACTTGGGGACTCTTGGGGACCTGTGGCTTTTTCAGGTCCATGAGATCTCTTCCTTCAGCTTTCAAGTTCTGGGCCAGGCACATTATAGCTCTGCAGAAAAAGACACCAGTTTCTCCTATAGGTTACTCATTTCATAGTGGTTGGAAGTTGTGGAAAAGTGATATACTAGCTTATCTTTACAATTCCTCTGCTGCGTATTTACTTTTCAATTCCAACTGCCAGACCAGCCAACTTAGAGCATATTCAGGTGCAACATCACTTTCAGGGGCAACAGCCTGGTATAGAATTCTCCAGAGCTACTGTAATTGTACAAATTCTAATCCCATGGTAAGTTCCTTCTATATTGTTTTTAGCAACTCTGCTTCTCCAATCAAATCTTGACTGAGACAAGAGGCCACACAAAAACCAAAGCACAAGGGGCTCCACTGGGGTGGGAAGACTGAGGCTTTTTTCAATCTTAGGGATAAGTCTGCTTCAGCCCTGGGTTTGGTCCTGCTTATGAGTTGGATGTGTGAATGAGCCTTCTGGCCTCCTTTGAAATTTTATAAGAAGGGTCCTTATTCCGCCAAGAATCTCAGAGAGGACTTCTATGTGTATACTTCTTGGATAAGAAAATTTAGGGCTGACCTATCCCTTCTGCCAGGGGAGAAAGCCAAGAATTTTCTACAGCCTATGAGAATGAGCAGCAGAATAGTTCTTCTCAGCTTGATTCAAGCAACTTCTCACCTCTAGCTCGGGTAAAAAAAAAAAACAACAACAACAAAATATGTCTGAATTAGATTATGTAACTTTTACTAACACAGAAGTGACATATAGTCTACACCCTTTTATGACTTCTCAAAAGTCAGCGCCTTCTATCTTGGTGGAGTGAAGATACATGGAATATAGTAAAGGCAGCTCCAGGTAATCAAGCAAGTGGCCCAAGATCAGGGATAGTAGCAGAACCAAGATAAGAATACTTGGGTTAAATATTTTCCCACCAGAACATTTGCCTTATGACATTGAAAATTTTAATCACTTTAAGGTAGAAAAATTGAGGAGGCAAAGATTACCTTTCCAAATATTTGTAGAATTAAATACATATTGACAGTGAGTTGCCTCCTGCTTATAGTACCCCAGCCAAGAAAGGATCATGTGTGTGGAAGGGGAGGTGTTCCAGTGACTTAAGCTCAACCACGGTTGTAAACAAAAATCTTCCTCTTGACTATCAAAGGCAAATTTATTTATAAAGTAATCCACTCCAACCCATCATCCTGGGGCCTTTTAGTCCTCACCACTATTTATGAGGGGCTCAAATACATATTTGAGCTGTTATTGCTAAGTGAAATTATGTAGTTGGAAATATTGATAGATTGAAGGACAAAGGTCATTAGAAAACTTTAACAATTACTATTTCTGATTTTCACTACTAGTGGACTATTGTGAATTTATTTATTTATTTATTTATTTATTTATTGAGACAGAGTCTTGTTGTATCACCCAGGCTGGAGTGCAGTGGTGCGATCTCAGCTTACTGCAACCTCCACCTCCTGGTTTCAAGTGATCCTCCTGCCTCAGCCACCCAAGTAGCTGGGATTAGAGTTGTGGGCCACCATGCCTGGCTAATTTTTGTATTTTCAGTAGAGACAGGGTTTCACCATGTTGGCCAGGCTGTCTTAAACTCCTGGCCTCAAGTGATCTGCCCACCTCAGCCTCCCAAAGTGCTGGGATTACAGGCATGAGCCACCGTGCCTGGCCAATTTTTATAAATACTGCAACTACTCTATGAGCCATATAAATAGTATTTTAATTATATGTTTATATCTAACAAATTAAAATCTGTTTTAACTCATTTATTCATCTTTATTGTATGGAAGCCCTGTATTATGTATGATGAGCCTTATCTCCAAGCATAGACCGCATCAGCATTAAAAGACTCATCCACACATTTAAGGGCAATGTTGTTCTTAAGAGGCCTCAGGAAAAAAAAAAAAAAATTCCCTGCATGGAAACTTACATGGTATTTGTAGGCCCTTAACAGACATGAAATCCTCCTTCATCATTTCTACACTTATGGTTGCCTTGTCTGCTCAGTTATCCATCTGTGCAGATAAGCCTGACATTCCTTGTCATGTTCCATCTGCCCACTTGATTTCAGCCTTCATGGACAATTCATGGATATGCACACTCATATCTTGCTAAGAGCACATTACCTCAAATATCCACTGTGCGTATTTCCTGGACCTTCTAATGCCAAATAATCCTGCTGGGTACTTAGGTAAGTATGGCAGAGACATGCACAGTTAACAGCTTTGATGAAAACTTTTGACTCATTAGAGATAGAAGTCATGGATAAATGTTCCAGCCTCCAAAAGACAAAGTATTTATATTGGAAGGTATCCTGTATGATTCAGAAGATCCTGCTGGGATTGAGCCCTTCATTACTCATATTGATCACCTTAAAATTACATTATTCCACTGGCTTTTCCTCCACAGTTTCTGCTCCCTCAATCTTTTATACTTGTACCACCTCTCGAATAAAATAATTGTACTCATATCCCTGTCTCAGAGCATACTCTCCTGAGAGTTATCTATACTAAAGAAACTGGCAGCAGAAGTAGTGCTAGAAGGTAGACCTTGAGGATTATATTCAGACACTGGATCATTTGATGGTCATATAGTAAGGGCCCCCTTGCCTGGAAATATATGTTTATAATAATCCTCAGCACTTTATAGCATTCCAGTATTTCTATTCTCATGGGTAGTGGATAAGAGTGGTCAAGAGGCAGAATTAGAAGTAATTACAAACCTACCACTTGAATGACATAGAAGTAATTATAATTAAGATTGTAGAGTTCACTGCTTTTCACTGACTTATAAGTCTTTTAAAAAAGAGAAAAGCTCTTGGCAGCCAGCTATGAACCCAGTATGTGCTGTGCCACATAGTCTACATAGTTCTTCACCTCTGGCTGCCATAGGGCAAATGGACCAAAAGTAGGTCCAGAATTCACTAGTAAGTACAGTGTGGCTGAAAAAGTGACTGAATGCACACACAGACAGTTCTACTTGTTAAAGGCAAAGTCAAAAGGTGGAAAAGATAGAACCATTATAAGTAGTATGGGGCTTTGAGCAGACAAACCTGAGAACCCTGAACCCCTATTTGTTCTGAACCCTCTCCATATCAGGAGAGGAAGCAACAAATGTCAAGTCCATGTATGTAGCTCCTGGATCCTTTGCAAGAGAATATTTGTCCTCAAAACTACCTTTGCCTTTCCTCATCATCTCTAACTCATTAACTAGGATGGGGGGTTTTTGTTTTTGATTTTTGTTTTTTATTTTTGTTTTTTTTTGAGATGGAGTCTCACTCTGTCGCCCAGGCTGGAGTGCAGTGGCATGATCTTGGCTCACTGCAAGCTCCACCTCCTGGGTTCATGCCATTCTCCTGCCTCAGCCTCCCAAGTAGCTGGGACTACAGGCGCTCGCCACCACGCCCGGCTAATTTTTTTGTATTTTCAGTAGAGACGGGGTTTCACCATGTTAGCCAGGATGGTCTCGATCTCCTGACCTCATGATCCACCTGCCTCGGCCTCCCAAAATGCTGGGATTACAGGTGTGAGCCACCGTGCCCGGCCAGGATCATGTTTTACCAAAGCTTCTGTAGGGAAAAAAGCCCCTTCTTTATGCTTCCAGCTCTCACCAAGATTTGGGAACATTACTTGCCTCTGGTCCCTGCAGTTCTGAGGATAACTTTTTTCTGACCTTGCTTGCCTATGGGTATCTTAACATCTCATTTTGATTTAGTTGGCTATGTTGTGTGGTGGCCCTTTCCATAAATTCTTTTCAGAATCTGCCTTCTATTCCTAATCTAAATCCTTAGTGACCTAGAGTTTGATATTAGAAACAGCCTCAGCAAATAGGCCTTCAGCTGGGACTTGGGAATTGTATTGGTTGGTATATTGAGGCATGGATAACCTTCTTCCAGGAAGACAGTGGGACACTGGTAATCTGAAGCATTAAGTGGCATAACAGTTCTTCAAAGCAGTACTGGTAAGTGTATATAAGGGAATGTCATTGTAGAAAAAGGAGTTAGGAAATCCTCATAGCTATTTGATTACAATGGAACAATGGTTAGTATGAAGATTATAGACTGCCTGACTCTGAATGTATTTTAAAAACTTACTGAAGGATAACAGGCTAGAGGCTTGATTTTCATAACTAAAGTTACTGGTGGAGAATCTCAGAAAAATTTTTTATAAACCATAAAGGAATCTTATTATATGTTGCCACCAGCAAAACATGGTTGAACATCATGTCTAATACCTAATTGTACAGCACGTGGAGTTGCATAACTTTATCAAATCCTTGCCGATATTAGGGTATTAGTTAAAATAAGTTGGTGTCTTGAAACTTAGCATGCAAATATTTGATTAAATAGAGGAGGTTGGAACTATAGTTCTCTAAAATCCCTCTGAAACTTGTTTTCCGGGAAAACAACCCCTCCCCTATCTAAGGAAACCAGCCTTCATCTGATTAAAGAACTTTGAAAGACCTTATGCTAGGTCACAGACAAGTCTCAATACATTTAAAATATTTAAATCAGAAAAGGCATCTTCTCTAACCCTAATGGAATGAAACTAGAAATCAGTAACACAGAAAACTGGAAAATCCACAAAAACTGAAATTAGGTGGAAATGAAGTCAGCACTCCTAAGTAACCAGTGGGTCAAAGGCAATGTTATATGTGAAATTAGAAAATATTTTGAGATGAATTTTTCTAAAAAACATGCACAACATACCAAAACCTAAAAAATGCGACAAAAGTGGTGTTCAGAGGGAAATTTACAGTGGTAAACACTTATGTTTTTAAAATGAAGGAAAATTTTGAATCACTTACTTAACTTTATACCTGAAGGAACTAGAAAATGAAAAAACAAAACAATTTTAAAGTTGGCAGAAGGGAGGAAATAATACAGATTGGAATGGAAATAAACAAAATAGAAAATCAAAAAACAATAAAAAAAAATCAACAGAACCAAAAGTTTGTTCTGTGAAAAAATTAACAAAATTGATAGACTTTTAGCTAGATTGAACAAGAAAATAGAGATAAGACTCAAATTACTAAAATTAAAAATGAAATTTGAGATATTACCATGGCTTTACAGAAATAAAAAATATTATTTAAAAATATGAACAGGCCTAGAACAAGTAAGCAAATTGAATCCATAATCACAAAGAAAAGCACAGGACAGATGTCTCTTGTAAATTATGCTACACATTTAAAGAAGAAATAACACCAGCGCTTCTCAAACTCTTCCAAAAATTAGAAGAGGAGAGAATAATTCTCTTTCTGTAAGAGTAGCATAACCTGATACTAAAGTCATATAAAGTCATCTCAAGGAAAGAAAACTATAGCCCAATATCTCTTATGAATATCAATGCAAAATTCTCAACAAAATACTAGCAAAACAAATATAGCAGCATATTAAAAAGAATTATACAGAACAAGTGAGGTTAATCCCAGGATTGCAAGAGTGACTGAATGTATGTAAACCAATCAATGTAATACGCTACATTAATAGAATAAAAGGGAGAAAATTGCACATGATCATCTCAATTGATACACCAAAAGCATTTAACAAAATCTAACACCTATTTATGATTTTTTAAAAAATTCAACAAACTAGGAATAGAGGGAACTTAGTCGTTTAAAAGGCACTTACTAAAATTGCATAAATTACACTAACATTAACTTCAGCGGTGAAACACTGAAAGCTTTCATCCTGAGATCAGGAATAAGACAAAGATGTACACTTTTGCCACTTCTATTCAACAGTGTACTGGAAGTTCTATCCAGAGCAATTAAGCAAGAAATGGATATAAATGGCATCCAAATTGGAAAGGAAAAGTAAGATTATCTCTGTTCACAGATGACATGATCCTATTTATAGACAATTCTAAAGAATGCACAAAAAACATTAGAGCTAATAATCAAATTCAGCAAAGTTGTAGATACAAGATAAAAACACCAAAAATTAGTTGCATTTGTATACACTAGCAGTGAACAATTCAAATATGGAATAAATAAAACAATTCCATTTACAACAGCATCAAAAGAAATAAAATACTTGGAGAATAGATGTAACCAAGGAGGTGCAAAACCTGTACAATAAAAACTATAAAACATTGCTGAGATACATTTTTAAAAACCTAAATAAATGGAAAGAAATTGAAAGTCCACAGGTTGTAAGACTTAATATTGCTACAATGGCAGTATTACCCAAAGCACTATATAGGTTTAATGCAATTCCTCTCAAAATCCCAATGACCATTTGGGTCAGAAATGGAAAAGTATTTTCCAACATATTGGAATTGCAAGGGATCTCAAATAGACAAAATAATTTTGATAATGAAAAACCAAGTAAGAAGATTCACACCTTTTAATTTCAAACCTTACTACAGCCCAGAAATAAATCCAAACATACAGGGTCAACAGATTGTTGACAAGGGCACCAAGAAGACATGGTGGGGAAAGGATAGTCTGTTGAATAAATGATGCTGGGAAAACTAGATTTCCACATGGAAAAGAATAAAACTGGACCAATGCATCATGCACAAAAGTCAACTCAAAATGGATAAAAGACCAAACAATAAGACCTAAAATCATAAAACTCCTAGAAGAAAACATAGGGGAAAAGCTTCCTGACACTGTTTGCCTGTGGTATTTGGATATCATTCCAAAAGCTCAGGCTCAGGCTACAAAGGCAAAAACAAGTAAGTGGGGCTATGTCAAACTACAAGTCTTCCTCACAGTAAAGGAAACAATTAACAAAAAGAAAGTGCAGCCTGATTGGGAGAAAATCTTGCAAACCATTTATCTGATAAGGGAAAAAATACTCCAAATATATAGGTAACTCACACAACACAATTGCAGAAAAGTCACCCATTTTTTTTTTTTAAAGAGCAAGGGCCTAAGTATGTATTTCTTCAAATAAAACATAAAAGCAGAAAATTGCATGTGAAAAATTGCTCAGCAACATTAATCAGGTAAAAGCAAATTAAAACCACAATGATATATCACTTCATACCTATTAGGATGGCTATTATCAAAAAGACAAGAGATAACAAATGTTGGCAAGGGTGTAGAGAAAAGGGAACACTTGTACACTGCTGGTGGGAACACAGATTGATGCAGGTGTTACAGAAAACAGTATGGAGGTTTCTAAAGAAATATAGAACTATCATATGACCCAATAATCTCACTTCTAGATATATACACAAAGATAATGGAATCCCCATGTTGTAAATATATCTGCACTATCATGTCCTTTGCGGCAAATCACAACAGCTGAGATAGGGAAACAGACTAAGTGTGTGTTGACAGATAAATGAAAGAAACTATATGTGTGTGTACATGCATGCATGTGTAAGTAAAATATTATTTTACCTTAAAAAAGATATTCTAACATTTGCCACAACATGGGTAAACCTGACAGACATTAGGGCAAGTGAAATAAGCCAGACACAGAAAGAAAAATACTGCATTATCTCACTTACATTTGGAATCTAAAGAGTCAAATTCACAGAAACAGAGAGTAAAATGCTGGTTACTAGAGACCAGAGGAAGGGGTATTGGGGAAATTTGTCAAAGGATGCAAAATTTCAAATGAACAGGAGAAATAAGTTCAAGAGATCTAGCATACATTATAGTAGGTATAGTTAATCTATTACATGCTTGAAAATTGCTAAGAGGTAGATTTTAAGTTTTCTCACTACAAAAAAATTGATAAGTAATGTAACACATGCGTTAGTTTGGTTTAGCTATTCCACAATGCGTGCATATACCAAATGATAATGTAATCTCAATTGTCTATTTTTGTTTTGATTGCCTGTTTTTGAGGTTTTACACAAAAAAATCTTTGCCCAGGTCAATGTCCTGGAACATTTTCCCAATGTTTCCTTCAGTAGTTTCATCATTTTAGGTCTTAGATTTAAGTCTTAAAGTCATTTTGATTAAATTTTTGTGTAGATGAGAGATAGGGGTCTACTTTTACTCTTCTGCATGTAGTTAACCCATTTTCCCAGAACTATTTATTGAAAAGACTGTCCTTTCCCCCATTGTATGTTCTTGACAGCTTTGCCAAGATGAGTTAGTTGTAAATGCATGAATTTATATCAGGGTTCTCTATTATTTTCCACTAATCTATTAGTTTGTTTTTATACCAGTAGTGTACTTTTGGTTACTATAATTTTGTAGTAAATTTTTGCACAGCAAAATAAACAATGAACAAAATAAAGAGACAACACACAGAATGGGAGAAAATAGTTTCAAACTATATATCTGACAAGAGATTAACAACCAGAATATAGAGGGAGCTCAAACAATTCAATAGCAAAATAATAATAATCATCATCATCCAATTTAAAAATGGGCTAAAATCTGAACATAAATTTCTCAAAAGAAGACATATAAGTGGCCAACAACTATACAAAAAAAGTTCAGCATCATGAATTATTAGAGAAATGCAAATCAAAACCACAATAAGATATCATCTGACCCCAGTCAAAATGGCTTATATCAAAAAGATAGGCAAAAACAGATGCTGGAGAGCATGTGGAGAGAGAGGAATACTTGGACACAATTGGTGGAAATGTAAATTAGTATAGCCACTATGGAGAAAAATATGAAGCTTCCCCCCCACAAAAAAAACCCTAAAAATAGACATACCATATCATCCAGTAATTCCACTGCTAGGTATATACCTAAAAGAGAGGGAATCAATATATTAAATTAATTCCTGCATTTCCATGTTTATTGTAACACTCTTCACAATAGCCAGAATACGGGATCAACCTAAGTGTCCATCAACAGATGAATGGATAAATAAAATATGGGATATATGCACTATGGAATATGATTCAGCCATAAAAGGAATGAAATACTGTCGTTTTCAGCAAAATGAAAGGAACTGGAGGCCAATATACTAGACAAAATGAGCCAAACACAGAAAGCAAAATATTTCATGTTCTCACTCATTTGTGGGACGTAAAAAAGTGGACCTCAAGAAGATATAGAGTAGATTGGTGGTAACTCAGGGCCAGGAAAGGAAGAGGAGGATAAAGGGGAAAAAATGTAAATTAATAAATATATAATTTTTAGCACCTTTAACATTATTATACATATATTTTAATGGTAATAAACTGTATTATGGTAATAATAAACTATACAATGGTAATAAACTTAATTATATATGTATATTTTTACCTCAGTAAAAATACCATCAAGTTGCACATCATAAATATATACAACTTTTACTTGTCAATTAAAAATAATTTTAAAGAAATTTTCCATAAATTAGAAAATTTTAAACCAGTATGGTACTGGCATAAAGATAGGCATATAGATGAACGGAATAAAACATATAATAAAGAAATAAATCTATACATCTAAGGTCAATCTATTTTTGGCAAGGATGCTAAGATCATTTAATGGGGAAATAATTGTTTCCTCAACAAATAGTGCTGGGACAAACTGATATCCATGCAAAAGAATGAAGTTATACCCTTATATAAAATATATATACTATTATACACAGATACATAATATACAGATATAAAAATTAATTCAAAATGAATCAAAGATCTAAATTTTAGAACTAAAACTAAAGCTCACAAAAGAAAACATACGGGTAAATCTCAATGCCCTTGGACTTGACAACAGATTCTTACATTAACACCGAAAGCAAAAGTGACAAAAAATAGATACAACAGACTTCACCAAATTAAAAACTTTTGTTCACAAAAACACATTATCTAGAAAGTAAAAATATAACCTGTGGAAGAAAATATTTGCAAATCTTCTATTTGATGAGCCTAGTTTACAGAATATATAAAGAACTCCTATAACTCAACAACAAAAGAACAAACAACCCAATTAAAAAACAGAAAAAGGACTTGAACAGACATTTTCCTAAGAAGATACAGGGGAAGCAGACAAGATAGCTGAATAGAAACACCTCCACTCTGCAGCTCCCACCAAGAAGGACAAAAATGACAAGTGAACTCTGCACCTTCAATTGAGGTACCAAGGTTCTCTCATTGGGACTGACTAGGTGGTTGGCATGACCCATAAAGAGCAAGAAAACCCAGAGTGGAGTGAGGGCCCACCCAGGAGCTGTGCAGGGCAAAGGGAGCTCCCTTCCCCAGCCAAGGGAGGTGATGAGGGATTATGCTACCCCTCGCTGAAAACCATGCTTTTCCCACTGATCCTTGTGACCCATGGATCAGAAGGTCCCCTCATTAGCCCATTCCACTAGGGCTATGGGTTTCAAGTACAGAGCTGTGAAGACTCACAGCAGATGCTCAGGTGAGTGACCATTTGAGCAGGCACTAAGACACAGAAGTATTTGAATACTCCAGCTCTGGGAATTCCTGTGAGGCAGGAAAACCATCCAGTCTTACAGGAAGGGGGCTGAAGCCAAGAAGCCAAGCAGCCTGGCTACCATAGAACCCCACAAGCTAAGACCCACTGGCTTAAAATCCCTGCCACCCAGCACAGCAGGCTGGAGACTGCCTGAGAAGACTGAGTTCCCAGTGGGAGGGGTGGCCAACATCACTGTGGCTCCAGTTGGCCATTTTTCCCTGCTGCTGGTGCCAGTGAGACTGGGAAGTCTGGACCAGGAACAGTTCCCCACAGTGTAGAACAGTGGCTGGATCAGTTCAGGGCCACACTGCTTCTTTAAGCCAAACCCCAGTCCACTTCTCCTCACTGAGTAGAGCCTCTCTGTGGGAATTTCAGCATCCCCAGCCAGGGGTTTATGGAAAGAACTCTGATATCCCTGACAGGAGCTCCTAGGAGAAAAGATGGCTGTGGTATCATGGATCAGTGGTCTTAGTCTTTTCTGCCTGCTGGCTCTGGAGAGTCAGGAGAACCCAGACAAAGGAGATTCCTTGCAGTGGAGCACACCTGCTCCACCAAGGGGCAGCCAGACTGCTTATTTAAGCAGGTTCTTGATCCTGCTCCTCCTGACTGGGTGAGACCTCCCAACAGGAGTCTCCAGACAACTCATACAGGAGCATTCTAGCTGGCACCAGGTCGATGCATCTGTGAGACAGAGCTCCCAGAGGAAGAAACAGGCTGCTATCTTTGCTAGTCCACTGGTGATACCTCCAGGGGCAGGAGGGACTGAGATGAATAGGGTCTGGAGTGGACCCCCAGCAAACCACAGCATCCCTACAGAAGAGGGGTCTGACTGCTAAAAGAAAAACAAAAGAAAGCAACAACAATATAAATGACAAAGACCCCACAAAAACCCCTTTTGAAGGTCAGCAGCCTCAAAGGTCAGCAGCCTCAAAGATCAAAGGCAGATAAGCCCATGAAGATGAGAAGGAATCAATGCAAAAATGCTGAAAACTCAAAAAGCCAGAGTGTCTCTTCTCCTCCAAATGATCATAATACATCTCCACCAATAACAGAGAACTGGGATGTGCTGAGATGCATGAATTGACAGAAGTAGGCTTCAGAAGATGGGTAATAATAAACTTCATTGAGCTAAAGGATTATGTTTTAACTCATTGCAAAGAAGCTAAGAACCATGATAAAACATTACGGGAGCTATTAACAACCAGTTTAGAGAGGAATATAAATGACCTGATGGAGCTGAAAAACACAAGAACTTTACAATGCAAACACAAGTATCAACAGCCGAACAGACCAAGCAGAAGAAAGAACATAGAGCTTGAAGACCATCTTGCTGAAATAAGGCAGGCAGACAAGATTAGAGAAAAAAGAGTAAAAAGGAATGAACAAAACCTCTGAGAACTATGGGATTATGTTAAAAGACCAAACCTTCGACTGATAGGGGTACCTGAAAGAGATGGGGAAAATGGAACCAAGTTTGAAAACACACTTCAGGATATCATCCAGGAGAACCTCCTCTACTTAGCCAGACAGGCCAATATTCAAATTCAGGAAACCCAGAAAACCCCAGTAAGATACTCAATGAGAAGATAAATCTCAAGGCACATGATCATCAGATTATCCAAGGTCAAAATGAAGGAAAAAACGTTAAGGGCATCCAGAGAGAAAGGCCAGGTCACCTCTAAAGGGAAGTCCATCAGACTAACAGCAGACCTCTCAGTGGAAACTCTAAAAACCAGAAGAGATTGGGAGCCAATATTCAACATTCTTAAAGAAAGAATTTCTAATCTAGAATTTCATATCCAGCCAAACTAAGATTTATAAGCAAAGAAGAAATAAAATTTGTTTCACACAAATGCTGAAGGAATTCATCACCAGCAGGCCTGCCTTGCAAGAGATCCTGAAGAAAGCACTAAATATGGAAACGAAAAACCATTACCAGCCACTACAAAAACACACTGAAGTACACAGATGACTGACACTATAAAGCAACTACATGAAAGAGTCTGCAAAATAACCAGCGAGCATGATGATGACAGAATCAAATTCACAAATAACAATATTAACCTTAAATGTAAATGGAATAAACACCCTAATTAAAAGACACAGAATGGAAAGCTGGATAAAGGGTCAAGGTCCATCTGTGTGTTGTATTCAAGAGACCCATCTCACATGCAAAGACACATACAGACTCAAAATAAAAGAATGAAGGAAACTTTACCAAACAAATGGAAAACAGAAAAGAACAGAGGTTGCAATCCTAGTTTCTGACAAAACAGACTTTAAACCAACAAATATTTAAAAAGATAAAGAAAGGCATTACATAATGGTAAAGAGGTCAATTCAACAACAATTTAGCATATATAAGTTAAATATATATGCACCCAATACAGGAGCACCCGGATCCATAAAACAAGTTCTTAGAGACCTACAAAGGGACTTAGCCTCTCACACAATAATAGTGGGAGATTGTAACACCCCACTGTCAGTATTAGATCATCAAGAAAGAATATTAACAAAGATAATCAGGACTTAAACTCAGCTCTGTATCAAGAGGACCTGATAGGTAGCTACAGAACTCTGCACCCCAAAACAACAGAATATACATTCTTCTTGGTGCCACATGGCATCTACTCTAAAATTGATCACATAATTGGAAGTAAATCACTCCTCAGCAAATGCAAAAGAACTGAAATCACAGAAAGCAGAACATAATGCAATCAAATTAGAACTCAAGATTAAGAAACTCACTCAAAACCACACAACTACATGAAAACTGAACAACCTGCTCCTGAATTACTCCTCAGTAAATAATGAAATTAAGGCAGAAATCAAGAAGTTCTTTGAAACCAATAAGAAATAATAAACAATGTACCAGAATCTCTGGGATGCAACTAAAGCAGTGTTATGAGGGAAATTTATAGCACTAAATGTCCACACAAAAAGCCAGAAAGATCTTAAATTTACACCTTAGTATCACAACTAAAAGAACTAGAGAAGCAAGAGCAAACAAACATCAGAGCTGGCAGAAGACAAGAAATAACCAAGATCAGGGCAGAACTGAAGGAGATAGAGACATGAAAAACTGTTCAAAAAATCAATGAATCCAGGAGTGGGTTTTTTGAAAAAATTAGTAAAATAGACTGCTAGCTAGACTAATAAAGAAGAAAAAAGAGAAGAATCAAATAGATACAACAAAAAATGATAAAGGGATATAACCACTGACCCCACAGAAATACAGACAACCATCAGAGAATACTATAAACACCTCTATGCAAATAAACTATAAAATCTAGAAAAAATATATAAATTCCTGGACACATACACCCTCCCAAGACTGAGGCAGGAAGAAGTTGAATCCCTGAATAGACCAACAACAAGTTCTGAAATTGTGGCAGTAATAAATAGTCTACCAACCAAAAAGAGCCCAGGACCAGATGGATTTACAGCTGAATTCTACCAGAAATACAAAAAGGAGCTGATACTCTTTCTTCTGAAACTATTCCAAACAATTGAAAAGAAGGGACTCCTCCCTAACTCGTTCTATGAAGCCATCATCCTCCTGATACCAAAATCTGGCAGAGATACAACCAAAAAAGAAAGCTTCAGGCCAGTATCCCTGATGAACATCAATGTAATAATTCTCAGTAAAATACTGGCAAACCAAATACAGCAGTACATCAAAAAGCTTATCCAACATGATCAAGTTGGCTTCATTGCTGGGATGTAAGGATGGTTCAACATATGCAAATCAATAAATGTAATTCATCACATAAACAGATCTAAATACAAAAATCACATGATTATCTCAATAGATGCAGAGAAGTCCTTCGATAAAATTCAACATCCCTTCATGTTAAAAATTCTCAGTCGGGCACAGTGGCTCATGCCTGTAATCCCAGCACTTTGGGAAGCCAAGGCAGGACGATCACCTGAGGTCAGGAGTTTGAGACCAGTCTGACCAATATGGTGAAACCCATCTCTAATAAAAATACAAAAATTACCCGGGCATGGTGGTGGGTGCCTGTAGTCCCAGCTACTCAGGAGGCGGAAGTTGCAGTGAGCCAAGGTCATGCAATTTTCACTCCAGCCTGGGTGACAAAAGCAAGACTCAATCTCAAAAAAAAAAAAAAAAAAACCTCTCAATAAACTAGGTACTGAAGGCTGAAGGAACATACCTCAAAATAATAAGGGCCATTTATGACAAACCCACAGCCAATATCATACTAAATGGGCAACAGCTGGAAGCATTTGCCTTGAAAACTGGCACAAGACAAGGATACTCTCTCTCACCACTCCTATTCAACATAGTATTGGAAGTTCCGGCCAGGGCAATCAGGCAAGAAAAAGAAATCAAGGGTAATCAAATAGGAAGAGAGGAAGTCAAATCGTCTTTGCTGATTACATGATCCTATATCTAAAAAATCCCTTTGTCTCAGCCCAAAATCTTCTTAAGCTGATAAGCAACTTCAGCAAAGTCTCAGGATACAAAATCAATGTGCAGAAATCACAAGCATTTCTATACCCCAACAACAGTGAAGCTGAGAGCCAAATTGTGAATGAACTCCCATTCACAATTGCTACAAAGAGAATAAAATACATAGGGATACAGCTAACAAGGGAAGTGAAGGACCTCTTAAAAGGAGAACTACAAATCACTTCTCAAAGAAATCAGAGAGGACACAAATAGAAAAATATTCCATACTACTGGATAGAAAGAATCATAGCATGAAAACGGCCGTATTCATTATTCAGGAAATACATTTCTTAAGGCTATAGCTGCCATAGATAATGATTCCTCCCATAGATAGGATCTGGAGGATCTGGGAAAAGTAAATTTACAACTTTGTGGAGATGACTCATCATTCTAGATGCCATTAAGAACATTTGTGAGGCCGGGAGCAGTGGCTCACGCCTGTAATCCCAGCACTTTGGGAGGCCGAGGTGGGCGGATCACAAGGTCAGGAGATCGAGACCATCCTGGCTAACACAGTGAAACCCTGTCTCTAACTAAAAATACAAAAAATTAGCCAGGCACGGTGGTGGGTGCCTGTAGTCCCAGCTACTCTGGAGGCTGAGGCAGGAGAATGGCGTGAACCCAGGAGGCAGAGCTTGCATTGAGCTGAGATCGTGCCACTGCACTCCAGCCCGGGCGACAGAGTGAGACTCCATCTCAAAAAAAAAAAAAAAAAAAAAAAAAAAATTTTGTGATTCATGGAAGGAGGTCAAAATATCAACATAAACAGGAGTTTGAAAGAAGTTGATTCCAACTCTCATGGATCACTTTAAGGGGTTGAAGACTTCAGTGTAGAAAGTGACAGCAGATATGGAAATAGCAAAAGAACGAGAATTAGAAGTGGAGCCTGAAGATATGGGTGAATTGCTGCAATCTCATGATAAAACTTGAAGAGATGAGCTCCTGCTTCTTATGAATAAGCAAAGAAAGGTTTTTTGAAATGGAGTCTACTCCTGGTGAAGATTCTATGAACACTGTTGAAATGACAACAAAGAGTTTAGAATATTACATAGACAAGTGTGGTGGCTTATACGTGTAATCCCAGCTATTTGGAAGGCTGAGGCAAGACGATCACTTGATGCCAGGAATTCGCAGCCAGCCTGGGAAATATGCAAGACCCCATCTCTAAAAAATATAAAATATATAAATAAATAAATTTTATAATATTATATCAATGTAGTTAATAAAGCAGCAGCTGAGTTTGAGAGCATTGACTCTGTTTTTTCTACTTTAATTTTGAAAGAAGTTTTACCATGAGTAAAATGTTATCAAATAGCATTGCATCCTGCAAAGAACTCTTTTATGAATGGAAGAGTCAATCTATGTGGTGAACTTCATTGTTGTCCTATTTGTAGAAATTGTCATAGCTACCACAATCTTGAGCAGTCTGATCAGTTAGTGACACTCAGCATTGAAGCAAGACCCTTCCTCACAAATTGCTGAAGTCTCAGATGATGGTTTTTAAGCAATAAAGTATTTTAATTAATGTACGTTGGGTTTTTTTTGACATAACGCTATTACATACTTAATAGACTACAACACAGTGCAAACATAACTTTAATATGCTTTGGAACGCCGAAAATAATTGTGTAAATTTTGTGTTAATTTTGATATTGCCAACCATTAGATTCACTTTATTGCAGGGGTCTACAACTGAACCTACAAGTCCAAGATATGCCTGTATATAACTTGCCAACTAGCACATGAAAAGATGCTGAACTCCTGTAGTCATTAGGGAAATATAAATCAAAACCATAATGAGATACTGATTCACACTGTCAACCTACAAGAAACGGAGGCAAAATTAATATAAATAGAGCGTTTGTTGGGGCAAAGCTTGAGCATTGCAACCTGTGAGCATAGATTTGAGTTGCCCTGAGTATACACTCCAATTAGCGGTAGTTACAAGTGAATTTTTAAAGGTTTTAAAAAAAAAAAAAAACAGAGACAGGGAGTGGACTGACACAAAGTTGTTCACCAGGAATTCTCACTGGTTTACAGAAATAACATTGATTAGTGATTGGGTATATGTTAAGTTAAGCTATATGATGTGGGTTATAGTGTCCAGTGTGGCATTATTAGGTTAATTTATAGCTACTTGTGGCAATAGCCTGCAGTTTCAAGAGATGAATACATAGCTGAAAGCAAGAAGTAGAGCATAATTTTAATCTCATTTTAATGTACATGTGGACCTGATAAGTAAAATGACTTGCATTCTTCAGATAAAAATTTCTTTCTCTTCTTAATGCCCACTAGGACTGCTATTTTTTTTTTTTTTTTATTATACTTTAGGTTTTATGGTACATGTGTGCAATGTGCAGGTAAGTTACATATGTATACATGTGCCATGCTGGTGCGCTGCACCCACCAACTCGTCATCTAGCATTAGGTATATCTCCCAATGCTATCCTTCCCCCCTCCCCCCACCCCACAACAGTCCCCGAAGTGTGATGTTCCCCTTCCTGTGTCCATGTGTTCTCATTGTTCAATTCCCACCTATGAGTGAGAATATGCGGTGTTTGGTTTTTTGTTCTTGCGATAGTTTACTGAGAATGATGATTTCCAATTTCATCCATGTCCCTACAAAGGACATGAACTCATCATTTTTTATGGCTGCATAGTATTCCATGGTGTATATGTGCCACATTTTCTTAATCCAGTCTATCATTGTTGGACATTTGGGTTGGTTCCAAGTCTTTGCTATTGTGAATAATGCCGCAATAAACATACGTGTGCATGTGTCTTTATAGCAGCATGATTTATAGTCCTTTGGGTATATACCCAGTAATGGGATGGCTGGGTCAAATGGAATTTCTAGTTCTAGATCCCTGAGGAATCGCCACACTGACTTCCACAAGGGCTGAACTAGTTTACAGTCCCACCAACAGTGTAAAAGTGTTCCTATTTCTCCACATCCTCTCCAGCACCTGTTGTTTCCTGACTTTTTAATGATTGCCATTCTAACTGGTATAAGATGGTATCTCATTGCAGTTTTGATTTGCATTTCTCTGATGGCCAGTGATGGTGAGCATTTTTTCATGTGTTTTTTGGCTGCATAAATGTCTTCTTTTGAGAAGTGTCTGTTCATGTCCTTCGCCCACTTTTTGATGGATTTGTTTGTTTTTTTCTTGTAAATTTGTTGGAGTTCATTGTAGATTCTGGATATTAGCCCTTTGTCAGATGAGTAGGTTGCGAAAATTTTCTCCCATTTTGTAGGTTGCCTGTTCATTCTGATGGTAGTTTCCTTTGCTGTGCAGAAGCTCTTTAGTTTAATTAGATCCCATTTGTCAATTTTGGCTTTTGTTGCCATTGCTTTTGGTGTTTTAGACATGAAGTCCTTGCCCATGCCTATGTCCTGAGGACTGCTATTTTTTAAAGAGGAAAACAAGTGTTGGTATGTAAAGAAATTGAAAACCTCATATATGACTAGTGGAAATAGAAAATAGTGAAGCCACTGGAAAACAGTTTAGCACTTCCTCAAAGTTAAACATAGAATTACCATGTGACCCAGCAATTCCACTCTTAGATATGTACCCCCAAAGGACTGAAAACAGATATTCTAACAAGCTGCTATACACAAATATTTATAGCAGCACTAGTCACAAAACATAAAAGGCAGAAACAACCCAAATACCTATCAACTGATAAATGGATAAACAACTTGGTGTATATCCATATAATTGAATGTTGTTCAGCCATAAAAGAGAATAAAGGGCTAATACATGCCACAATATGGGTAAACACAGAAAACATTATAAGTACCCACCATGGTTAGGGTTTCAGTTCTCTGTTCTTGACCATGTGAGTTTTAATAATCATAAGAACTTGGCCTACTGCATTCATGACTCCTTGCTGTAGCTCTTTTGGGGGGTTATATAAACCTTTGGCTCAGCCAAGCCTAAGACATCCTCTCTAGTGGATAAGCTATCATGGAATTGAATATGGAAGGCTATGGCATTCCTTGCCAGAATTATATTTTTTAAGTTAATAACGTGTATATAAAATCTGGGATTTCCAGGAGAAGGACCCATAATATAAGAGTCATTCATGAGATAGAACAAATCCTGGGCCCTGCCAACTTACTTGGTGGGCAGGGACAAGAGCAGTGATTTCTTCATACAGATATTGTTAAATCTCCTGTCAGTTACCTTTCATGACTTTAACAATGCGTTCTACATTTTAAGGTAAGATATATAAGATATTTTCTCACCCTACCCATTCTGGACCTTTTTCTCTACCCAGTATAAAGTTAGCACTTGTCTTAGCTCATTATGAGTTTTGAGGAGGGCACGCTGGAACTGTACCACTTCCCATTCAGCATGGTCCTTTGTCCTTGGTAAGATCAGGTTTTATAAGATGGATGATACCATGTGTTTGCTCCCTGGGTGGGTGTGGCATGGAGTGAAAAACTGAAATAACAAAAGGTAGTAGATTCTAGTAGAACAGTGAAAGAAGCATGAAGTGAAGCTGTAGGCAAGCATCTTGTTTATGTAAGACCTACGATATACCTTCTGACTCCAAGCTGAGTCAGTTTGTAATAGCCAAGTCTAATCCCATCACTGGTTTCCCTCAATGGTGTATGTGTACATTTTTTAAGTTCTTTGTCTTGCTGGGAAGAATCATGTTGTATTCCTCACATCATACTTCTATCTAATGATTACCAACCATGATGAACTTAGGAGAGAGACCACCAAGAAGGTAAAATCTTTGGCTGCAGTGGTGATATCACTGAAGATTGGTAAAGTAGAGAATCTTTGTATGTAGATAGCTCTATAGGACAAAAGGTGAAAGGCTACCTAACACTACCTGGAAAAGGCTGGGAGATATTCTAATCTAGAGATGACCAATAATCTTAAGATGAAATAATTTATAAAGAGGCACTAATACCAAGAACACCCTATGTTTTACCATAGAAAAATCTGGTTTGATAATTTTGTTTCAAAACGTGGTAGTATAATTTGGGACCATCCAGTTTAATCTCAGATAGATTTGTGAAAATACATAATAAAATTAACTATTCTGAACTAGCTATTTTTAAAGAGATTGTTTAGTCAAAGCATTTATAGCGCTCAATGTGTGTATGGTAGGGATCAGAGCCTGGAGTCTCTAGCTTAATAACAAAACGGTACTTGTACCATTTAAATTTATACCAAAAAAGGAATAAACATTGTCCCATCTACTGAATAGATTAACTTGCTAGATGGCTAAATTTTTCCACTAAACCTCATTATATACCTGAGAGGACCCACGTCTATTTTGGATAAAGCTAAAACTGTGTCACTAAGTGATTTACCAGAAGTCATTAAGTGGTAATGCTAAGATTAAATGCAAATGCTTTCAATTATACCATTATAATGTTCAAGTATACAGTCAGCTTTTTGTTCATGCCACTGAAGGCTTTTCAGTAGATTTGAGACATTGTGTCAACACTGGAGGCCAAATGGCTTGACTGGTGGCCAAATTATCAAATGCTGGTCTGCAAAGTGCAATGGAAACAATTGAAAAGCAGGGAAAGGTTCCCCACAAATCTTGGTAGAAGAAGAATTAGACTACTGTTGTTACAGTAAGAAAAGGATCAGTTAGAGATGGTCATCGTTGGCAAAGCAAAGAGGCTGGTATCAGTGAGAGAAGAGATGGTTGACAATCCATTTGGAAGGTAATGAACAAGTCTAGGTTTCTTCATCTGTATAATGCTGATGTTACTCTCATATATAAATAATAAACTCACCATCTAGTACTAAAACTAAAGCATCGCTAATTAATTACATATACACATTCTCTTACCAAATCCCATTTTCCTGACTTTTCTCACCATAATCACTCTTATGATCTTCATTGTACCCTTTCTTTTGGTTCCATAACATATGCCTAAGCAATATTTAGTTTTGTTAGTTTTAATGTTATCAATAAATGATATGCTATGCAATTGTTATGGATTTGTTTTTATTAACTTCCAAGTTATGTGTAGGTTTACTTCCATTTTTTTTATTGCTGTATAATATCCCTTAGGTTTTGTATTTATTAAACATTTAGTATTTTCTTTCATCAAACTTTCTGTTCCTACAAGGAATGTGAAAAAATAAACTCTACATTTAATCCTAGGGAAAAAAAGTCCTAGATCATGACAAAGTTCCCATTTAACCTGATATCTACATAGACACAAACATACCTGATGGAGACAGTGACATTTTCTCATAGTTCTCAGTTTGAGATAGGAAGCTTAGTTAACCTGTTGGTTATTTGGAGCTCATTTTGGAAGGATATAACCCCAATCCTATACTGTTCTCTAGTTTTGACGCATTCAGAGGTTTACATTGATCTCAGCATGAATTCCTGTCTCATGGGTTGCTTACTATAGGGGATGCAAGTTTACTAAATTAGGTGGATGTATTAGTTCATTCTCACATTATTATAAATAAATACCTGAAACTGGGTAATTTATAAAGAAAAGAGGTTTGATTGGCTCATGGTTTCACAGGCTGTGCAGGAAGCATGATGCTGGCATCTGCTTGGCTTCTGGAGAGACCTCAGGAAACTTTTAATAATGGAAGGTGAAGGGGAAGCAGGCACGTCTTACATGACTGGGGAAGGAGGAAAAACATGAATTTTCAAATGATATCCCTTTAAATCTGACATGTAATTAAGCTAATTTATAGCATCTAGGGAAATGAATGTCCTCATAAACTCAACATTAGATGTGGGTGATTGGAAGACTGGCTCAGTCAGTTGTGCTAAAGACCCTATAATCTACATGATTTTATACCTAACATATTAATATACAAAAAAAACCCTTCCACCCCAATTAATACCTGCAGGTCTATGATAAAAGTTAAATTAATCTCCCTTTCCTTCTACCCAAGTATTTTTTTACTGGGACTCACTTCTGAAGATTCACTTCTACCATCCATATGCCAGAACCCATGCAAATTTTTATTATGATAGTTCAGTTTAGGTGTTCACTGTAGCCTTTTAAAGTTCAGCAATTACCAAGAATATCCTGGTTTTCTTGTACTTCCTAGGCATTCTTTTAAAAATCCTTACAAATAAACCTCATTGGTAGATGATATCTTGATTTTATTAAGGAGGAAGCCAAAGTTCTGTTTATTTTATTAAGGAGGAAGCTAAGTGATCTGCCCAAAATTACTCCACCCTTTAGATCTTCCCTACCTATATGCTTCTGGGCTAGAATCTATCATTTATTTCAGGAAATATTAGAGTTCAGGAGATATAAGTTCGTCTGCTCTGCTATTTAGCACTGGCCTTGAGAACTTAGACAATGAATTGTGGCACAGGATCTATCACCCCACAAGAAAAATTACATCACTACATCATCCTAATTTTCCAAGTCTTTGCGGAGGCAAGAGGCAGTTTCCTGTTCAGATTGTGATGTTGTGCCAAAATGATACAACCTTGACATTTCATTAAGGTAAACAACTTGGCAAGGGGATCAAAATGAGTGCAAAACTGACCTTGAAGGAAGTCACCATGTCTGAACAAACATCTTGGTACAATCCTTTGAGCAAGTCCCAAGTGAGTTCTTAAGAATAAACTGTGCTTCGTTTCTAAGAGAAAAAAGTGCTTCTAACGATGGAAATCCCTCTCTACGGAGAGAATCAGCCAGGGGCAAAGACTCAGATACTGACAGACACCAGGTATTGGAAAGCTCATGGCACCACAAAAATAAAAAAAATTCAAAAGTATTCCAAAGCCTAAGGCTGACTTTAAAGGTTAGTGTCTTAAATGTAAACATTAAATTGCATTATATTTGTATTAAATTGTATAGTTTATAAAAGATTTGCAGGATTTGCAAAGGAAATACTGTTACTAAAGGCAGTGGGGTCCATAATGGGTATTATGTTTAAAGTGGGTTAGTGACTTAATTTCCATCTGTAGGTATTTTTCTCACTTGACAATTTATTGCCAGTATCTTTATGCCAGCATAAAATCTCTATTTGAAGTTCTTCCATTATGTGAGGTTGAAAGAACCAGTGCTTGTAGGGCATCACAGCCTCTACCTTAGTTTATGTACCCCAGGAACAAAGCTCAAGACAGGTCATGATTCCATATTGTTTTCTGGGAGGGCTTTCCCGAGGAAACAGGGGTGAGGGAGGTGGGCCAGGGAGGTGGCCCAGTGAGGCAGGAGAGGAAGAAAATCTAAGAAGGGCCAAATGCCCTGGCCTTATTTGTCTTCACTGTCATCTAGAACACTCCCTTTTCCAATGAACCGACAGCCTCTTTGATTCTATACGGCCTTTGGTGCTACCATAGACATTGACCAGGAGGCAGAAATTTAATGAAAGAAAAGGAACACCTTTTATCATACTGTAGATATCCAGGGTTCCATTCCTCTGGTGACCCTTAGAGGAACCATGTGGAACATACCTCAGATCCTTTCCGCTGAGGGACAAGGATATTAAAGCATTTATCAACCTATTCCCATAACTCATTGGTTGATGCTCCTGACCTTTCAGACTGTAACTATAAGTAGACTGAGAAGACTTCTATGGCTTCAGAGAAAGCCCTAAAGCAAGAAAGCAGAGTGCAACTAATAAGCATGTACAATAAGTTCAATAAGTATAAAAGTTTGCACCAAAGCTGTACTTAAATAAGGGGATTGAGGGATCAGGGATCAATTCACCACAATATTCTGCTATAAACCTGCAGAACAAATGTGAAAGAGGGAATCTGGCTTTAACATATGTTTGTTAGCTGGGAATATCTAGGCTCTTGGGGCCTGCCAGTAATTATTAGAAATGCAGGAAAACTTTCTCATATGACTTAGGCAAATGGAGCTCTGGATCATTGCCTTTTCTCCTCTGTGATGTAGCCAACATGCTTTACAACTAGCCCAAGCAGGATTAGGCTTTTGAGAGGAGACAGGGCCATGGCACTCATGGTATGGATCTATTTGTTGAGCAGGTAATGACAAGAGAAATTCCCCTGCAGGTTGTTAATAAAGTTGTCTGTTTAAACTGAGTTCCTTTTCTATATTTAAATTCAACAATAATTACTAAACACCTGCTATGTGTCAGGCCCCATATTAAGTTCTATATGCATATTATTAAGGCTAGGTTATTTCAAAAGTAGATGCCAGCTACATTTTATAGAGGAAGAGGCTGCAGCTGTGTCATCAGGTAATTTATCCTATGTGACACAGATTATCATGGTTTTAGCATTTTTAAGTTATAAAGCCATCCTTGTTTCACACACTCTAAGAATGTAATGTCTTAATATGTAATTATTATGTAGTCTTCAACATTATTTTGCTTTAATTATAATAGTTAAACCTAAATAAATCAGAGGACTTTGTTTTTTTTTTAAAAAAAAAAAGCTGTAAACAGCAAAATAGGTTTCAGGCTATTTTAAAGTTTGTACAACAAATCTTTAGGGGACTATAGTTTGCTTCCCTACTATGTAACAGATGAATTTTTTTCTATATATTTATGAAGAAAGTGACCCAAACTTAGAATCTGAACTCCAGCAAGTCTATGTCTCCTGCTCAGGAGACTATTGGCCTAATCCTTGATTACCTAAGATGAAATGCATTTATAGGCCCAACAGTGAGTGGAGTGACATGGGAAGATGGTAGGCAAGGGAGAAAACATCTTTCTTGGCATCTTGCTGATAGAATGTTCTCATAAATCATAAACTCCGCCTATGTGTGGACATGTGTGATACAATACTGGCTGCCAAGTATAGATTGGAATGTAATGGCAGAGGAGAATTGAGTACCTGCTTCCCAAAATGGAAGGCCGAGGAGATGCAAAAGAGCAATTCTCCACAAAAACATCTTAAGCATGGTGGTAGTTGACTGAAGATGATCCTCTGGATATAAACTCCCTACATGGAGATCATATGAAATGTGAACAGGTAGAAAGGGGGAATATATATGATCACAAGCTTGGCCCTGATTTTTAGAGATGTATACCCCCTCAAGCTATGATGTTCTAGTGGCAGGTACTCAGGTAAAAGAAGCCAGAGTTTCCTCCTTTTTCATAAAACAAGCAGAATTGCCAGCTGACAACAAACTCACTCATCTTAGAAAGCTGTGATTGAACCTCAATCCTGATGCATCAATTACTCCTAGTTCAAGCTGCATATTGAGCATTATAGCATGATGTGGAGGCTTGAAGATGGCACCCTGGCTAATACCATGAGCAGCTTTCCAAGCTCTACGGGAACTTTGAACAGAACGATGTTACATTTCATTCCAATTTGGGGTAGGGGAAAGTACCGACACTTAACAGCAGAATTTCTGACACTCTGGGAAGTTGGCAGTAACAATAGGTACTTATTTCTAAGTAAGGACCTCATGTCTCAGAATGATTATGTTTACCTCCAGTAACAGAGCTCTGATATTCCTTTATGCAGCTTTTAGAACTCTAGAAATGGACTGTAGATCCTCTATTATCCTTGGTATTGGTCACTCCTATAGGGTTATAAGCACTATTTGGGGTCTTGATCCTATCTAAATGCATGCCTTCACATAGTTCCAAATGGGAACAATAAGGAGTGACATCAGCAAGATAGCAAAATGCAACCTTCCAGCACTCATTCTCTCACAGAAAAATTAATTCAAACAACTATCCACACACAAAAATACCTTCAGAAGAGCTGAGGAATCAAGATAAGAGATTAGAGCACTGGAGTGTAGCAAAAAAACAAGAGAAGATACATTAAAGAAGGTAAGAATAATAGTTTTACATTACCATGTAAACCACCCCCCCATAAGCCCAGGCAGCACAGCCCAGAGAGAGATACCCACTGAGTAGAGGGATGAGAGTGAAGTAAACACTAGACGACTTTGCTGTTGAACCCAGCACCAGGCCTGCCCCAGTGAAACCCAGAACCAGGCCAACCCCACAACCCCAGGCCCAAGAAACAGAGATCAAGATTCCAGGCACAACTTAACAATGCTAGGCCAGCTCTTGCCACTTCAGGCTCTAGGCAGACTCCTGCAGCCTCAGGTTTCAGTCCAGCCCACATGGCCCCAGAATCCATGCCACTGTCAACCAGGCCAGCACCTGCAGCTCACCAGGCCAGCAGCCATGGACCCAGGAACCAGGCCTGCCACAGGGTACCCAAGTTCCAGTCTTGCTCTGGTGGATCCAGGTACTAGGCCATCCTCTAAGGACCCAGGTGCCAGACCAGCCTACCTGCTGATCCAGTGGCCAGGACAGCCTGCTGAAGGGCTGCAGCCACAACCCAACCTGCAGATTCTGCCAGATGCCCTTCCCAGAATCTCTGGACAGTGAGTGGAGAAGGGCTTTCCCTGTCAAAACCAGGATGTAAACTGGAATAGATGCCTACTTCTTCAAATGCACAGATACCAATGCAAAACCACACAGATTATGAATAAACTGGGAAACATACTGCCAAAGGAAAAAAAAAAAGATAAAGAATCAGTACTTAGCCCTAAAGAAATGGAGATCTACAAACTGCCTGACAAATAATTTAAATTATCTTAAAGAAACTCAATGAGCTACAGGAGAGCACATGTAGAAAACTAAACAAAATGTATAGTTCACAAGAAAAAATAATTCAACAAAGAGAAACAATAAAAAAAAAAAACAAAGTTCAGGAGCTAAAGAACACAGTGAACAAACTAAAAAATTTCATTGAGAGCTTCAACAGAAGACTTGATAAAACAGAAAAAAGAATCTGTCAGCTTGAAGACAGGTCACTTGAAATTACCCAATGAGACCAGGAGAAGAAAGAATGAAAGAGTAAACTAAGCTTACAGGGCTTACAGAACACCATCAAACCAGCCAAAGCATACATTATGTCCCAAAGGGGCAGATAAAGAGATAGGGGCAAAAAGCTTATGTAAAGAAATAGTGACAGAAAACTTCCCAAATCTGGGGATATGAATATACAAATGGATCCATGAAGCCCAAACAACCTCAAATATAAAGAAATCTTTACTGAGACATTATAAAATTGTCAAAGACAAAGAATCTTGAAAGCAGTAAGAGAAAAGTAACTCATCACACACAAAGGAACCTTCATGAGACCATCAGCAGATTTTCAGTGGAAACTATCCAGGCCAGGAGGAAGTGGGATGATATATTCCAACCGTGAAAGAAAACAACTGTCAACTAAGAATACTATACACAGAAGACTGTCCTTCCAAAATGAAGGCAAGATAAGGACTTCCTCAGACAAACACAAGCTATGGCATTTCACCATCACTAAATCTGCCTTATAAGAAATGCCAAAGAAAGTTTTTCCAGGTTAAACAAAAGGATGCTACCAACACAAAAACAGATTAAAATATAAAACTCAATGTAAAAATAGGAGTATTATCAAATTCAGATTACTCTGTTACTGTAATACTTACGTATGGTATTAATCACTTTTATTGTGTTATAAAAGCTAAAAAACAAAAATAATTCTAGGCACAATAACTGTGGTAATGGATAGGTTGTATAAAAAGATGTAAATTGTGAAATAAAAACATAAAAAGTGAGGGGAGGAAAAGTATAGAGTTTTTGTACACAGTCAAAGTTAAGTTGCTTATCAGTTTAAAATATGGTTACCCAATACTATAAGATATTTCTGTGAGCTTTAGGGTAACCACAAAGAAAAACTAAAGTAGATATGCAAAAGATAAAGAAATCAAAGAAAGCCACTAGAAATAAATAAATTACAAAGTAAGACACTGATACAGTTTGGATATTTGTCCCCTCCAAATCTCATGTTGAAATTTGATCCCTAATGTTGGAAGTAAGACCTAGTGAAAGGTGTTTAAGTCAGAAGGGCACATCCTTCATGAATGGTTTAGTGTTGTCCTTGCAATAATGAGTGAGTTCCCACTCTGAGTTCAAGGAAGAGCTGGTTGTTTTTAAAAGCCTGGCACACCCTTCCCCACTCCCTTGCTCCCTCTCTTTCCATGTGACACACTGGTTCTCTTCACCTCTCAATATGACTGGAAGCTCCCACAAGCCCTTACCAGGAGCAGATGCTGCTGGTGGCACGCATCTTATACCGTCTTCCGAACTATGGGGAAAACAAACCTCTTTTCTTTATAAATTACCCAGCTTCTGTTATTCTTTCACAGCAGCACAAAACAGACTAACAGACACCAAGAGAGGAAGAATGGAACAAAGGAACTACAAAACAGTAAAAAAAATAATGGAATAGGATAAGTTATTTCCTACCAAAAATGACATTAAATTTAAACAAATTACCCAATCAAAAGAATCAAAGAGCTATCCAGGAGTGAAAGAACACAATGAGTAAGCAAAAGTGATTTATGCCACACATAAGTTACCCAATCAAAAATTACCCATTCATACAGTAGCTAAATGAATCTTTAAAAAAGATCCAGCTATATGCTGTCTATAAGATAGTCATTTTTAGGTTTAAGAACAAATATAGGCTGAAAGTAAATAGATAGAAGGAGATATTCTATGCAAATCATAACCAAAAGAGAGCATGGGTAGGTATATTAATATCAGACAATGTAAAAGTGAAGTCCAAAACTGTCACAAGAAACAAATAAGGGCATTATATAGTAATAAAAGTGTCAGCTTATCAAAAGGATGTAATAATTTCAAATATATGTCACCCTACACTGGATCACTTAATTTATAAAGCAAATATTAATATAACTGAGGGGAGAAATAGACAGCAATATGATAATAGTAGGGTACTTCAATATCTCACTGTTAGCAATAGACAGATCATCCAGACAGAAAATCAATAAGAAAACAGCAGACTTAAACAACACTATAGACCAAATGGCCCTAACAGATATATACAGAACATTCCATCAAACAGCAACAGAAAATATTCTTTCCAAGTGCACATGAAACATTCTCCAGGTTAGAGCATATGTTAGGCAACAAAAATGTCTTAACAAATTGAAGAAGATTGAAATTATATCAAGTATTCTTTCCAACTATAGTGGCATGAAACTAGAAATCAATACTCGGAAGAAGATTGGAAATTCACAAATACATGGAATTAAAAATATACTCCTGAACAATCAATGGGTCAAAAAAAAAGAGAAATAAAAAATATATTAAGACAAATAAAATAGAAAACACTATATCCAAACTTTCGGTATTTAGCAAAAACAGTTCAGAAGGAAGTTTGTATAAATGCCTGTATTAAAGAAGAAAGAAAAATCTCAAAGAAACAACCTAAATTTATACCTTAAGAACTATAAAAAAGACAAAACTATGACCAAAGTCAGCAGAAGGAAGGAAGTAATAAAGATCAGAGCAGAAAGAAGACACTAGAAAAATAATGGGAAAAAAATCAGTGAAACTGAGGTTTTTTAAAATAAAATTGACAAACCTTTAGCTAGACTAAATAGGTAAACAAAGAAAGAAGACTCAAGTAAAATTATAAAAGAGGAGATATCACAACTATTATCACAGAAATACAAAGAATCATAAAAGACTACTATGAGCAATTATATGCCACCAAATTGAATGACATAGATGAAATGGAAAATTTCCTAGAAACATACAACCTACCAAGATGTCATGAAGAAAAGGAAAATCTGAAAAGACCAAAAATGAGTGGGGAGACTGAATCCATAATCAAAAACCTCCCAACAAAGAAACTCTAAGGACCTGAGGACTTCACTCGCAAATTTTATCAAACATTCAAATAATTAATGCTGATCCTTCTCAAACTGTTCCCCAAATATCATGACTGGAAATACTTTCAAATTCATTTTAGAAGGCCAGCATTATCCTGATACTAAAGCCAGACAAGGACACTACAGAAAAAAAAGAGTTATAAGCCACTATCCATGATGAGTATACACACAAAAATCCTCAACAGAATACTAGCAAAATGAATTAAACAGGACATTATAGCGATCATAGTATATGATCAAGTGGGATTTATTCCTGGAATGCGATGATGTTTTAACATACACAAATCAATAAATGCAATACACCACTTTAACAAAATGAAGTATAAAATTTATATGATCATCTAATAGATAAACAAAAAGCATTTGACAAAATTCCACATCATTTATGATATAAATTCTCAACAAATTAGGTATAGAAGGACTTGTACCTCAACATAATAAAGGCCATATATGACAAGCTCAGCACTAGCATAATATTTAACAGTGAAAAGCTGAGAGTACTTCCCCTAAAATCAGGAACAAGACAAGGATCCCCATTCTCCCACTTCTGTTCAATGTATTACTAGAAGTCCTGGCATGAGCAATTAGGTAAGAAAAAGAAAAAAAAAGGCTTCCAAATTGGAAAGGGAGAATTAAAATCATCTGTTTGTAGATGACATATTATATATAGAAAACCCTGAAGACCTCACCAAAAACCGTTAGAACAAATGAACGAATTCAGTAAAGTTGCAGGATACAAAATCAACATTCAAAAATCAGTAGTGTTTCTATATGCTAATAGTGAATAAATTAAGAAAACAATCTCATTTACAATAACATCGAAAATAAAATTTAATTCTTAGGAGTAAATTTAACCAAGGAAGTGAAAGATCTGCATACTGAACACAATAAATATTAATAAAAGAAATTAAAGACACAAAAAATGAGAAGATATTCCATGTTCAAGGTTTGAATGAATATAGTTAAAATGGTCATAATACCCCAAAGCAATCTAACCCCTATCAAAATTCTAATGAAAGTTTTCACAGAAATACGAAAAAATATTCTTAAAATTTGCAACATTGGGACACTTGCCTCTTCTGACTTTGAAATTTCTGTAACCCACCTCAGGATTATTAGGAGCTTATAAGCTGCTTTACAACATTAACAACTGCCATAGTCGAAGCAAATGTTTGATGCACTGGTTATAAGGTAAAATCTAGGGCCTGATTTCCATCCCCATCAAGCAACATCATGCGATTTCATTCCAGAAATAATCGTTTTCCTTGCAGAGTTCAAAGATTATAGTAAAACCCTACAGTTTTGTTGCCATAAGATAAATTCATTTTGTCTAGCTTCACTAGAGTATTTTGTAGCTCTCCAACAAAGTGATCCTGTCTAATAGCATTGCTTCCTTGGGAACTGACATTCCTGAATCTATAACAGACTCAACACTGGCAATGCTGTCAAGCTACACTGAGTGTAGAGGCCAATATGTAGTGGACAAATAATCCACTAATTTCTTTTGCAAAAGACTCATTAACTAAGAAACGAAAATTAAAAGGCTATAGCAGTCATAATATTTGGAGATAAAATAGCTATAGACAAGGAATTACACATGAAGTCCAGGCAGATCAAAGCTGGTGCAAGTCCCCTCCCTAACAGAAAATTTGGGGAGTAGAGGCGGGGTGGGATACAGCTCTGGTATGGCTTAGTAGAATATTGTTAGGCTATAAGGGGGTAAATTAAAAAAAAAAAAAAAACCTATAATTGATTTCTTTTTTTGTCAAACTTCTGTTCAGGCTCTTTTCTGTGACTCAACATTAAATGTTGATTTGAAATTGTAAAACATAAACCAGGCTGCTAGAGCTAAAAATTAATCCAAAAAGAAAACAAAGCATCTATACAGAATACGCAAAAACTAACCAAGACCTGGCTCAATTCTATTAATTCTTCATCCCTTCATTTCTCATTGAGAAATCAGAGCATTGAGAGGTTGTAAGTAGAAAAGGAGATGGTCTTGTTTGAGTGGCATTGAAAGACGAGCCTGGAAGAGGAATTTTGGTGCAAGTAGTAATTTCAGAGGTGATACCAAGATGCTCGAGTAAGGAAGCAGGGAGAGTGAAAGAGTGAGAGAGGGAAAGAAAATGAAGTGTTTGAGAAATTGGCAATTCACTTTTTCAGCCACTATACCCCTTCTCCGTGATTCTTTCATGCCTGCAAGATGGTTTTCAATTCCCCAGCAGAAAGTAGCATCCTACTCTAACCTTCCTTGAGGTAAGCAAAGTATTCCTGCTTTCTCACTTACATTGACCTTGGTGCTGAAACAGAGTTCTAAACAGACGAAAGGAAGAGTTCTCTAGGAACTCACTTCTGCACAATTGATACTGTATGCTCTCTTCTGTCCCCAAAGAATAGGAACAGTTCCTCTGGGTTCTGTCACTCACTACTCAGAGCAAGCAGCAAATACCTGCCTGAAAGTTCTGTGATATTAAAATGTCACCCCCTTAAATTTCACTGAGGTACTTAACTGAGCATGAGGGTCAATGTGAGGGAGACCGACTTTGAGAATAAGGCTCAAATGTGACACAGGTTCTAACCTTGAATCTAAATGAGGCCCCTTCTTCAGACAAGAGACTGTCATTCAATTCATAAAGTTCCTAATGTTGGTATGGTCTAGTCCAGGGCCAAGGTCCTTAGGCACTGACAGAAGCCAGGGTCTCTTAATGTTTTTGAAGTTCTAACTATGTCGAACACAATACAACAAAACCTAGACCTCATTTTGTAATCCTGTTTCTTCATTCCTTTATTCCAAGTGTTTATATTTAATGATGCTATTTAACAGTATAGTTCATACTATACTGAATATATCAAATTCAATCTTAAGTCTCAATCCTGATTATAGTTGCTTAACAGTATTACAATATAAACTAAATCTCTTGAGCTGTTATCTCAGAATCTGCTAAAGCTTCAAGTCCACAGAGCAGGCAGTCAGGACGGCAAGATAGATTTGAAGTTGGAGAAATCAAGAACAAGCTGAACTCACAAGCACAAGCTGGAATCCCACAAGGACAGACGAAAATCCATGTCAGTTCTTGTTGCCTCTGACCTTGGTGATGAGGATGTCCTGCAGAATCCAGGGTCCTTCATAGAATTAAATACACATATCTAACCCAGGACTTACAGAAGCCAAAGAAGAAACCAGGGAAAGGTAAAGGAGTCACAAGCCCAGCTGCTGCTTTATGCCAAGGAAGAATGTCAGCAGATAAGCAACGACATGTATAAATTACACAGTGGTTGCTGGTTCCTCTCTGCCCTCTAAATATCCCAAGATTCTCCCTTGTGGCCCATTTTTTTAATTGGAAACACACAAGAATAAATTATGGGAAATATAGCCTAGCCAAACACACACTACAAAGCCATCACATAACTAAACATATTTAATTCACTTTTTAACACCTTTAATTTAGGGTTTCTTTTCTAGATCCAGTGACAATAATGTCTTTTAGTTACAGATTTATCTGATCTAGGGGTAGGTTTTTTTTTTATTTTCTTCAAACAAGGGTTAAACTATTCTGCCTCTAGTTCATATAATTGCCTGAAAGAGAAAGTTATTCCTTGAATTCAAAGCTCATCTATTCCCTCTGTTGGGAATCTCCCAAAGAGATACTCATCCTTCCCTCAGATCAGAACCCTATTGATGTATTGAGGATGTGTCTTTCTTATTGCAATTAACCCTGTTCCCCACCAAGACCTTCCAAAATTAATCTTTCAACACACCAGCAGAATGTAACACATACTCCCCTATTCAGAACTGAAGTGACTCTGTATCTGAGTTAGGAAAAAATCCCAAGACTTCCCCCTCCACTGGAGCTTGGTCCTTGTGACTTTGTCTTCTCATGGTACCCTCGATATTCCCTACTCCAAAGGTACACTCATAAAACTGCCCAATGGCCTAGGCGTCACTCAAAAGTGCTGTCCTCAGAGCAGTTTATTCATTAACCAGTTTCCATGGTCTACTTCTGCTCTAATGTGTGGCTTTTGCAGTACTACAAAATACTGCAGTGGTTAGTTACTAAGGCCCTAAAAGGCCATCCTAGTGTCATCTATTAGGATCGGTGGCCCTATTTCTCCTTGTTCTACTGAATATTGGTAGTTGATGCTTCTCAACTTTCTGATGTTTCTATTTCTTTATATAATCTGTGATTCTGATGCATCAGAAGAGGAGATAAGTATAGACAATGAGGTCTATTGCTAAACATGGCCTGTATGTTTCAGGTTTGTGGAGCACTGAAAGCAATTTCAGTAGCAAGGCAATGTTGAGCTAACTCTGCCACCTGTCTTTCCCGAATTAGTCTATCCAGTATGAAGAAGGTATGTGATAGAAACGTGAACCAGCTCTTTCAGTGCTTGAGAGGATCATGTGAATTGAGGAATCTGTCTTAGACAGAATTGTGTCTGTCATTTGGAATAACCTTGACTTTAGTGGCTTAACCACTAATTACTCAGGATAGAATGATTTAACCATAGGAGCTCTAAACACTGAGCAACGCAGATACGATAACAAAAGCTTCCATTAACTTTTCATTACATAAATTTTCATGGAGCCAATATACTTACATATAGAAATGGAAGTGGATGTTGATCTCAAGCAAGTTGTTCTTCCAATATTATGTATGCTACCCATACATTAAGGCACAGCAATACCTAGGAGAGGCAAACAGTTTCCACTTGCCTACTGTCTGAGATTAGCTTAGCTTTCCTCAGAAGCAGATTGTGAGACAAGGTCTCAGGTACAAGTGGTTTACTTGGGAAATGTTCTCAGGAAATACTAGTGTAGAGATACAAGAAAGGAAAGGAAGGAAACTACTAATGGCACATATCACATAATTTACCACTGGGGAATTCTGTGAGTTAAAGGAATCCAAGGTGGGTCAGGAAGGCATGGCCTACCTTGAGTGCCTCTACTGTGCTCACTTAATGGCTAGGAGGAGCCCTGGGGAAGACTGAGCGTGGCATGGATACCACCATACATCCAAAGCTGTGCAGTGCATGCTCCCCCACTACGAGCAAGTATCAAAGGCACGTCTGAGAAAAACATCTCCATGGCATCTGTTCCTCATTTAATTATTGAAGATACGGCAATTCATGATATGGCAAAGAATGTGTTCAAGATCTAGGTGACATTCAAGTATCAGCAGTTATTTTATTACCTTTGGATCTTCAGAGAACAAATCTCTGCTTTTAGGGTGTGATGTCTATCCAAAGGTCCATTGGACTTGACTCTCTCAAGACCTTAGCCCTAATTATTCCTCTCCACCCACCTTTCTAAACCCAAATTGACCCACTATCTGCTATGCAGTGGCCCCAGTATTGCATCATCTCTTGTGATTAACTCAATGTCAATTTCTTCATATTTTCTGAGAATACAAATGGTGAAAAATTCTGGGAACAAAATTGAACTTTGAACTTCTTCAATCTATCCCATAAAAGCTTTAAGCTATTGTTCCCTGAAGAGCAGTCATCTTGAGCTGTTCTCTCATAAACATATGAAGACTTGAGCTAACAGCTTGGTGGGTTTTTCTCCTTCAACCATTCTCTGGCACTCTTTTTCAGTGTTTTTAAATAAATATGAGATGGCATTAATTTTTAAAGAATAGCTGTTTTACCAAGATTTGAATGGATGGCAAAAAAAAAAAAAAAAAAAAAAAAGAATCCTCTCTGGTAAATTTCAGAAAGCATTGATGAATTTGGAAGTTACTTTATAATGCATAAATCTCCATTCCCACTCCACCACTCAAATCGGAGGGACACATAAAAATAACCACCAGAAGTAAATTTTCCTTGAACTTAGCCACACGTATTTTGATAGTTTCCTCTCCAAAATTTTTATTCTGAAACCCAAGTAACATAGGACATCAAAAAGACAAAATCTAAAAGTGCTGGAAGAACATATTATTGGTGGCATAGAAAGTTTTTACCCCACTTTATTTCTCCTCCTAGCAGTTTGTATTTTAACATCTCAGGCCTCTCTGCAGTGTGAAGTTGATCAATTTCTGTCATTCATTTAGCTGAATAAAACCCTCTGGGTGTTATCTATCATCAAATAAATACTTCTTTATAACTGGATCATCCTGACCCAGGAGAGAATTGCAGGTTGAAATCCCCATGGCCTCTCTCTGACTCATTTTAATAAATGGAAAGGACCATTTCCCCCATCCCCACCCTGTCAAGCTGCATCCATGTTTTAACACCTGCTTGAACAAAGCAAAGCCCAGTACAAAAGGAGATAGAAGTGTCTGAAGATCATCTCTATTTCTTGCTTCACTCTCTATCCTGATTTAAATTGTGTTTGATTTTACACAGGTTTATTGAACACTTGAGATCATAGGGAGAGTTCCGTAAACATGCTATAAATTTTCTTTGATCCCCTCCCTGAAAATCAACACAAATTACATAATACCTGGGACAAGATCATTACAGAGATTACAAGTATAGTTTTTGCTGGAAGATTGGAGATCAAATATCAGAATTCTATATAGTTCAGTATAGGACTGTTTCATGTATGTAAAAGGAATGAATAAAACAGAAGAGACAATCATACAGGTAGGAAATTAAAGACAGACTCTCTAGTCTGGCAGACACAAACACCATTTAAAAATGTAAAATCATTTCTCTCCTTGGGAAGCAGACATAGTTCTAAGAGGTGACTGTGGGACTTTTGATGGGGTGGAGGAGGCTCAACTAAAACTACCCTTCAAAAATACTTAACTAGAAGTGCATTTTCTCTGCAAATACAGCTCTACTAAAAAGTCACCTATCCTCTCTTACCGCAAACCAAGTTGCCATCCCAAACCCTCGGTATCCTTGGTGCAACTGTAGAGTATCTATACTTTCTAAAATAACAGTGAAATAGCTGTGGCCTGAAGAAGCATTCTAACTTCAGTGTACAGTAGCTTTCAGTGTGCCACATCAGCCGTTACCTGAAGGTAGCTTGTTGAATATCCTTCAGAACATTTTCCTCAGTGAACTTCTCTTTAAGCAATAGCTGTGATGATCTCAGAAATAAGAAAGAACCAATGAGGTCAATTCAGTTGCATAGAAAAATTATATTTTTAATAATGTCTTTAGTGCATTTTTGGTTCTTTTACTTACACACCGTCCTTCACAGACAATAACTTGTATACAAAGGAATATGAATTAGTCCTCTCAATCAAAGTCATTAGAAATTTGACCTCAGCCTTAAAGAATTAATTTCTCCATTTTCAAGGAAAAAGTTAAGCCAGTTGATGAGGCTTTTGGCCCAGTCATGCTGCCTTCCTCAGTCCTCTAGGCCACGTGATCCAAGGGAGCTCGCCTTGCTATGTGGGATGTAGATAGAGAGGCTGTGAAATTTCATGGCAAATTAAGGAGAGAGAGAAATATTACAAACACTGTCTCTAAGAATTTTGTATAAGTTGTTGCCTGTAGTTGGGATTCCTTTTAGGTTGGTGTGATAGATGCCAAGTGCATTCCTTGAAAGACCAATGACTGAGTCCTAATGGCCTTTACTCAGTATTGGGTCGTCTCAATGTAGGGATCATAAAAGATGGTACTAAGTGTTCTCTATCATTACTGGTATTGCCTATTTCATTCAGGGGTAAAGCACTGGTTTCAGGCTTGGTCCCATTTAATTCCTTGACAGATTTTTCTTCTAAAGCAATAAAAAGTTTTCCTTGATTTTTCTGACAGGAAATTACTATTCATGGTGCCTTAGGAAGGCACTTATAGGTTGGAAGTGGACTTATAAAAGTGGGCTTAGGACCCTGACACCTCTCTATTTCTAGATATTTAGTAACAAACCTCAAGATTTTCAGATGCCTTGTGTGCTGTGAGAAATGCAAAAAAAAAAAACTCTCAGCACAAACAATTCTGTCCAATCTCCCACACCAAAAGACTTGGCCAAACTGTAGCATGGCCTCTGCTAGCCTAAGGTCATATGCATAAGAGGAATGAGCCTCCCTTGAGTTCCTGCCTGGGAGAGGTCAAGACTGCCAAAAAAAAAAAAAAAATGCTTACTGTTTGTTTCAGCCAACACCCAGAGATAGGCTTCTAATCTCTCTTTTCTTAGGCAATTTACTTTCGAAAACACACAATTATAAATCCTTTCTCTGTCTCTTTGACATTTATATGTATAGTCTACAACCCAGGAATGGCTTTCTCAAGAACCAGGGAGCCATTCTTCTGAAATGTAGTCATCAAAAAGAATAGGGCTTCTGGTCTCCTTGTCTCTGTTGAAGGATAAGAGCTTAACTTCAATAAGCACCAGTTTGCAGACACAGATACAGACAGACTAATCACATTTCTTAAAGTCTTTCAGTACTTTTCCTTTAGCACACTCTACATTTAAAAGGCCTCCTGCCTTTTGCTTCTTAGGATTGAGGAATCAAGCTCAGGTTACACTGAGGTCGCTCCCCTGTTGCAATAGTACTGGATAAAATCTGTCTTACAGTGGCTGGCTTTGTTTCTGTTGGACAGCTGATTCACTGTATTAAAACAAGTAATCTAAGTGTTTATTTGCCTTAACTGTGCTATTATTAGAGTATGCTTCCATGGATAATAAAACTAAGACAAATATTGATATCATGTTATTTATATGGAAAGACAGTGCTAGGGAAGTGGGAAGGTAATCAAGGGAAGTGAAAATAACTATAAACGGCCCAATCATCCACTGTGATACTGGCTAAAAACCACAGTTTAATAGTATAGGGGAGTTATGGGAGATGCTATGCCACATTTCTCATGTCTCAATTATTCAAGCAAAGAAGTGAGAGAGCTGAGCTATTTATGTCTCCTGCCTGTCAAAAGTTAAAGGCTGCATGTACCCAAACAGATGTTAGTTCCCATGAATAGTGCAGGTGATATGTTCCAAGATCCCCAGTGGATGCCTGAAACTGCAGACAGTACTGAGCCCTACATATACTACATTTTTTCCTATACAGACATAATAATAAGGTTTAACTTATAAATTAGGCACAGTGAGAGATTAACAATAAAAATAAAACAATTATAACAATATACTATAATAAAAGTTATATAAATAGTCTCTTTCCCTCTCTCTCTCTCAAAATATCTTATTGTACTGTACTCACCCTTCTTCTTCTTGTGATCTGTCAATCTAATAACTGCGATGGGTACTGAATGACTAATGGGTGGGTAATGTACACAGCATGGATATGCTGGACAAAGGGATGATTCATGTCCTGGGTGGAACAGAGTGAGACGGCATGGAATTTTATCCTGCTACACCGAACAGCATACAATTTAAAACTTGTGAATTATTTCTGGAATTTTGTATTTAATATTTTCAAACTATAATTAGCCATGCGTAACTGAAACCAAGGAAAGTGAAACCATGGATAAGCAGGTACTACTATAATTCCTACCTTCTGGTCATGTAGGAAAATTTGTTCTTGATGGCACAAGGACAGCATTCTGAGAGTAAAGCAGGTCCTGGCCATTGGAAATCAGGCTGGTATGCATAGAAAAGTCAATGTGATCAAAGAGGTGTAGGCAAAATATCTGCTACACTGGTTATGAACAGAAACCTAAATATTGAGATGCTTCCCTACCTGCCCCCATGAATATCATGTAGCTTCATCAAAAAATGTGGGAAACTAGAAATTTAAGCATGTTACTCTAGAAACTCCTGCATGTTACTCTAGAAACTCTAGGGCAATGTTGAGTCACTATATTCTAATATCAACAGATCCATCACAGGCATCCTAGTTAAATAAGAACTATTTAAAACTATATTAAAAAAACTAAACTAAAAATTCCACAAAAAGAAAACTATTAGAACTGATAGACAAATTCAGCAGAGTTGCAGGATACAATATTAATGCATTAGTTACATCTCTATACAAAATCAGTTACATCTCTATACAGTAACAATAAAGACTCCAAATAAGGGATTAAAAAGCAATTTCATTTATAATAGCATTAAAAAGAATAAAATACTTAGTAATTAACTAAGAAATCAAATGACTTGTATACTGAAAACTACAATTGCTGAAAGAAATTAAAGGAGACATAAATAAATGGAAAGATAATCCATGTTCACAGATTATGAATTTTAATATTCTTAAGACACCAATACTACCCAAAGTGATCTACAGATTCAACACAATCCCAATGATTTTTTTTTTTTTTTTTTTTTGCAAAAGAAAAATTTATCCTAAAATTCCCATGAAATCTCAAGGGACCATTAAGCAGAAAAAATATAGTGAAAGAAGAAACAAAATCAGAGGATTCACATTTCCTGATATCTAAACTTTCTACAAAGTCAGTAATCAGTGTGGTTCTGGCATAAAGACATATAGACCAATCAAATAAGTTGAAAGAGTCCAGAAATAAACCCTTGCATACATGGCCAAATGATTTTTGACAAGGGTGCAAGATCATTCAGTGGGAAAAGGATAGTTCTTCCACCAAATTATGCTGGGAAAACTGGATATGTACAGGCAGAAGAATGAAGCTGGACTCTTACCTTACAACATATACAAACATCCATAACATAAAAGTTCAAAGTATAAACTCTTTTTTTTTTTTTTTTGAGATGGAGTCTCACTCTTGTTGCCCCGACTGGAGTGCAGTGGCACGATCTCGGCTCACTGCAACCTCCGCCTTCTGGGTTCAAGCGAATCTTCTGCCTCATCCTCCTGAGTAGCTGGACTACAGGTGCCTGCCATCATGCCCAGCTAATTTTTTGTACTTTTAGTAGAGACAGGGTTTCACCATGTTGGCCAGGCTGGTTTTGAACTCCTGGCCTCAACCAATCCATCTGTCTCAGCCTCCCAAAGTGCTGGGATTACAGGAGCGAGCCACCACGCCCAGACAAAAGTATAAAACTCTTATTAGAAAACAGGGGAAAAGGATCATGACGTTGGGCTTGGCAATTATTTCTTGGATATAACATCAAAAGCACAGGCAACAACAACAAAAAATAGATAAAATTAAACTTCATCAAAACTGAAAACATTGTGTACCAAATGACACTATCAACAGAGTAAAAAGGCAACTAACACTGGAGATAAAATATTTTCAAACCATAGACCTCATGAGATTAATATCCAGAATATATAAAGAACTCCCACATCTCAACAACAAAAAGTAACAGCCCAATTCAAACAATGGGCAAAGGACTGGAATAGGCTATTTCTCCAATGAAAATATACAAATGACCAATAAACACATGAAAAATGCTTGACATCATTAGTCATTAGGGAAATACAAATCAAAACCACAATGAGATACTACACTTCAGACCCTTTAGAAGGGCTAATAATGGAAAAAGTAAAAGAAAAAAAAATAGTATTGGCAAGGATATTGAGAAATTAGAATTCTTGTGCACTGCTGGTGGGAATGTAAAATGGTGCAGCCATTATGGAAAATGGTAGGGTGGTTCTTTAAGAAATTAAACATAGAATTGCCACATGATTCAGCAATCCCACTTATGGGTATATTAAAAAAATTGAAAGCAAATATTTAAACTAATGTGTGTATATCTGTACTCATAGCAGATTTATTCACAATAGCAAAGAGATAGAAGCAACCCAAGTGTCCATCAATGGATTAATGGATAAATAAAATGTGGTGTACACATACAATATATTATTCAGCCCCGAAAAGGAAATTCTGACACATGTTACAACCTGGAGGAAACTTGAAAACATTACAGCGAGTGAAATAAGCCAGACACAGAAGAACAAATAGTGTATGATTCCACTTATGTGAGGCACCCAGATCAGTCAAATTCATAGAGGTAGAAGTAGAATAGTGGCTACTAGGGGCTGGAAGGAGGGGAAATGAGGAATCCTTGTTTAATGAGTACAGAGTATCAGTTTGGGAAGATGAAAAAGTTCTGGAGACAGATAGAAATGATGGATGCACAACAATGTAAATGTACTTAATGCCACTAAGCTGTACACTGAAAAATACTTACGATGTTAAGTTTTATGTTATGTGTGTTGTATCACACACAAATACACACTATGTATATGTGTACTCTAGTATATGTAGAGTGTGTGTGTATATATATGTATGTATATATGTATGTGTATATATGTATATATATACATATATACACACTATATGTGTATATACACACATATGTATATATGTATGTATATATATACATATATACACTTTATATACGTATGTATATATATATATACACACTATATGTGTATATACACACATATGTATATATGTATGTATATATATACATATATACACTTTATATACGTATGTATATATACATATATACACACTCTATATATGTATATATACATATATGTATATATATACATATATGTGTATATTTCTGTTGGGTGGCACACATTTCACCAATGAATTCCTTAACTCTCCAGGATGCTGAGACAATCAACTTAGTAGTATTCTCTAGGAAGATGACAATAGTCTGGTCCATCAGCATCAGTGCCATTAACTGCACTAGGTGTAAAGTTCCAGTTGTAGGTAGCAAAGGAGTGGGCCATGCCAAAGATTAATTAACCAATAATCCAAAACAAAGGAAATAATTGTACAGAAAGTGAGAAATAGGTGTGAAACAAGAAGTTACTAAATTGCAAGTGAATCAAGGGCTGGTTGTGCCTAGTGGCTTGTTAAGGTACTGCTAGGTTGTACCTTTAAATCCAGAGAGATATTCAGTTAATTATACATCTTTATTCATAACAAAGCATTTTCTCAGAACCTTATGTATGGTCCAATATTAGTTTTGGCTTGAACTGGTAAAACAAAAACTGAGCTCCAAACACAAAGATTGAACTTGGATAGTCAGGAAGCCAGTGGGAAAACCAAGTAGCAACACAGAATATGCAAAGTGAAAGGAAAACCTGGATTAACGTATTGATTCTTCATCAGGTAATTTCTCAGAAAGCCAAGACACTTACAGGCTGTAGAAGGGAAATAAAGACTATGTGACTAAATTGGGAGGCATTGAAAAGGACACCTGAGACAGACAACTGAACGCAGATAATTGTCTTGGGAGGTGATCCCAGGATGCCACAGGGGTGGCAGCAGGGAGAATAAGACAGGGAAGAAGAGACAATGAAGATTGGCTCTGTGAGCAAACAGAGTTCAAAGTTCCTGGGACCTTTCAGTGTTAAGGACATTAGGATCCACTGGCCAGTCTTGTGTTGAAGGACAAACAGATTCAAGTGTCAGGAAAGCTCATCCAAGTGGACCATAGCATAATAAATATTCTATCAACTATAAGTTAATTCATCATTCTTAAATATCTTAAAATGTTTCATTGTCTCCTAAGAGATTTAGTTGGTCAATATTTATTATCTGCTTCTAATTTCTAATTTCTACCTCAACTTTCCATATGAGTATAATAATGACAAGGCTCATCTTGTGTAACACAGTTGGAAAAGGAGTAGGCCTATATCTTAGTCCTATCTCTACACACAATAGGAGGCAGTGTTCTACAAAATTGCCAGTTTGTCACCTGTTTGACTTAGAAAGACTCATGGCCACTTAAGATGTAATTGTTTGTCCCAGCAAAACCTGACCTTTAGGACGGTGAACTTAAACAGCATTTTCAAAAAAATCTAAAAGTTTCAAATCAATTTATCTTAAAAAAAAAATAGTTATCCCAACAAACTTAACATGTTTTTCCCCAGGCCCACTATTTTCTTGACCAAAGTCCACTCTCCAGCTGAAATAATTTCTTTTAATATTTACTTCCTGTTTGGTGAAAACACCTAAAAAACAAAGTACTACCATAAGAATTGTATGGGAAACCAAAAAAATCATGTTGCCTACTTCTGGTCTCTCCATTCTTGTCCATCCATCTTCCCTTTGTCCATCCTTCAACATAGTTCTCACTTCCTAATCTACGTTCTGTACTTATTTTGGGCAGCATTTGGGAACTCCGAGTCTGGGTACTGTCACCATCTTAACATGTTAAAATTGGAAGAGTAGGTGAAAATGGAAGTAAAATTAAAGATACTCTAGTCTGGGTAATTAGGAACACTGTTTTAAGATATAAAATAATTCCTCTGATTCCCATACAATGGCAGCTCCAAAGAGTGACTATGCAACTCGTCATATGGTAGAAGAATCTTACCTGAAACTATCCTTCTAATAAACCAAATGTGTTCTTGCTCTACAAATACAACTTCATGAAAAGCTACCTAGTCACTTCGGCTGTACACCAAGTTACCAATCCAAATCCCCAGTGCCCTTTATGCAATTATGGAGCAGTTATGCCTGCCAGAATAACCATGGGATAGCTGTGGTATGAGAAATTACTCTGAGCACAATGTGTGGCATCTTCCAATATTTCATAGCATCTGTGACCTGAAGATTATTCTAGCTTTTCAAATATCTTTCAGGATGTTTTCCTTCCTAAATCTCTTATTAACCAATAGCTGTGATAACCTCAGAAATTGGAAAGTATAAATGAAGTCAATCTACTTGCATAGAAATTATATTTTTATTCATGGTTTTTATGTGTTTTGAGCTCATTAAATTAGACCACCAATCTTCACAGACAGTAATTTGAACACAAAGGGTTACCAGTATGTTTGAACTATTCTGTTTTCTATGGAATGTATTTAATAGAAAGTTATCCTAGTGCATGGAATGTACTGAATGTCTGTAGAGCTGTCTTGTTATTTGAGGCATTCATAGCTACATAGGTGGCTCTGTAAACTAAACCACCCAGATACTCTTGGGTCATGGGATAACGTTTTTTTTTTCTTTTATATATACAGTTTTTATTTGAAGTCTGCAAGTATGGACAATATAATGCAAAAAGTTACTGAAAAATCAATATCAGCATCATCTGAACTCTTTCCCCCTAATGTAATCAGAGCATTTGGATAACATGTTTCCAAGCTCATCAGTGGTTCCTAAATGTCAAGTGCACCCTACTTAATCAGTACCTAACCCTTTCCTTGGCTCAATGAACTGCTAATATGTACCTTTACATATTAAAAATTTGTCCCTCCATATACATACTAACTGAATCATTTCATTTTAATTTTTCATTTTTGTGGGTACATGTTAGGTGTATATATTTATGGGGTACATGAGATGTTTTCAAACAGGCATGCAATGTGAAATAAGCAGACCATGGAGAACGGGTTTCATTCCTCTAAAGCATTTATCCTTTGAGTTATAAACAATCCAATTACACACTTTAAATTATTTTTAAATGTACAATTAAATTACTATTGACTGGCCAAGAATGGTGGCTCACGCCTGTAATCCCAGTATTTTGGGAGGCCCAGGCAGGTGGATCACCTGAGGTCAGGAGTTTCAGACCAGCCTGGCCAACATGGTGAAACCCCATCTCTACTAAAAATACAAAATACAAAAGTTAGTGGTGGGCGCCTGTAATCCCTGCTGCCAGGGAAGCTGAAGCATGAGAATCACTTGAACTCGGGAGGTGGAGGTTGCAGTGAGCGGAGATTGTGCCACTGTACTCCAGCCTGGGCGACAGAGTGAGATTCTGTCTAAAAAATAATAATAATATATTTATATATATGACTATAGTTACCCTGTTGTGCTATCAAATAGTAGGTCTGATTCATTCTTTTTAACTATCTTTTTGTACCCATGAGCTATTCCCACTTCTCCCCTGTCCCTCACTACCTTCCCAGTCTCTAGTAATCATCCTTCTACTCTCTATATCCATGAGGTCAATTGCTTTTATTTTTAGATCCCACAAATAAGAGAGAATATGCGATGTTTGTGTTTCTGTGCCTGGCTTATTTTGGTTAACATAATGATCTCCAGTTCCATCCATGCTGTTGCAAATGACAGAATCTCATTCTATTTTATGGCTGAATAGTACTCCATTGTGTATACGTACCACAATTCTTTATCCATTTATCTATTGATGGACACAGGTTGCTTCCAAATCAGGTATTATATAAACAGTGCTGCAACAAACAGGTGTGCCAGTATCTTTTTGGTTTACTGATTTCCTTTCTTTGGGGTATATACCAGGGATGGGATGTCTGGATCATATGGCAGCTCAATTTCTAGTTTTTTGAAGAAACTTCAAACCTGTGGTTGTATAAATTTACATTTCCACTGACAGTGTATGAGGGTCCCCTTTTCTCCACATCCTCACCAGCCTGTCTTTTGGTTATAAGCCATTTTAACTGGGGCGAGATGATATCTCATTGTAGCTTTGATTTGCATTTATCTGATGATCAATGATGTTGAGCACATTTTCATATGCCTGTTTGCCATTTGTATGTCTTCTTTTGAAAAATGTCTGTTCAAATCTTTTGCCCATTTTTATATCAGATTATTAGATTTTTTTCCTATACAGTAGTTTGAGCACCACGTATTCTGGTTATTAATCCCTTGTCAAATGGGTAGTTTGCAAATATTTTCTCCCATTATGCGGGTTGTTTTTTCACTTTGTTGATTGCTTCCTTTGATATGTGCAGAAGCTTTTTAACTTGATGTGAACCTGTTTGCCCATTTTTGCTTTCGTTGCCTGTGCTTATGGGGTATTGCTCAAGAAATGTTTGCCCAGACCTATGTCCTAGAGAATTTCCCCAACTTTTTCTTGTAGTAGTTTCATAGTTTTGAGGTCTTAGATTTAAGTCCTCAATCCATTTTGATTTTTGTATGTAGTGAGAGATAAACATCTAGTTTCATTCTGCATGTGGCTATCCAGTTTTCCCAGCACTGTTTATTGAAGAGACTGTCTTTTCCCCAGTGCATATTCTTGGCACCTTTGTTGAAAATGAGTTCACCATAGGTGTGTGAATTTTTTTCTGGATTCTTTATTCTGTTCCATTGGTCTGTGTGTCTGTTTTTATGCCAGTACCATGCTGTTTTGGTTACTATAGCTCTGTAGTATAATTTGAAGTCAGCTAATGTGATTCTTCCAGTTTTGTTCTTTTTGCTTTGGATAACTTTGGCTATTCTGGTTTTTTTGGGTTTTGTTTTTTGTGTGTGTGTGGTTCCATGTAAATTTTAGGATGGTTTTCTCTATTTCTGTGAAGAATGTCATTGGTATTGGGATAGGTATTACATTGAATCATTGAATCTACAGATTGCTTGTGGTAGTATGGACATTTTAAAAATATTGATTCTTCCAATCCATGAACATGGAAAATTTTTCCAGTTTTTGGTGTCCTCTTCAATTGATTATTTCAGTGTTTTACAGTTTTCATTGTAGAAATCTTTCACTTCTTTGGTTAATTCCTAGATATTCCATTTTATGTGTGGCTATTGTAAATGGGATTACTTTTACTTTTTAAATTCCTTTTTTACATTGTTCACTGTTGGCAGGTATAAATGCTACTGATTTTTGTTAATTTTGTATCCCGCAAGTTTTCTAAATTTATCAGTTCTAATCGTTTTCTTATGGAGTCTCTAGTTTTCATCAAATATCTTATTATTTGCAAACCCAGATGATTTGACTTCTTCCTTTCCAATTTGGATGCCTTTATATCTTTCTCTTGTCTGATTGCTCTAGCTAGGATTTCAAGTTCTATGTTGAATAACAGTGGTGACAGTGAGCATCCTTGTTTTCTTCCAGATCTTAGATGAAAGGCTTTCAGTTTTTCCCCATTCAGTATGATACTACCTGTGGGTCTGTCATATATGGCTTTTATTATGTTGAAGTATGTTCTTTCTATCCCCGGTTTTATGAGGGTTTATTGTCATGAAACGACAGTGGATTTTATCCACTTCTTTTTCAGCATCAATTGAAATGATCATATAGGTTTTGTCCTTATCACATTGATTTGCATATGGTGAACCATACTTGCATCCCAGGGATATATCCTACTTGGTCATGATGATCTTTCTAATGTATTGTGACATTTGGTTTGCCAGTACTTTGTTGAAGATTTTTGCATCAACATTCAATACATCAAAATGTAGTGGGTTTTTTTTAATGTGTCTTTGGTTTCGGTATCAATAATACTGGTCTAGTAGAGTAGGTGTGGAAGTATTCTCTTCTCCTTTACTTTTTGGAATTGTTTGAATAAGATTGGTATTAGTTTTCCTTCAAATGTTTGATAGAATTCACTAGTGAAGCCATCAGGTCCTGAGCTTTTCTTTATGGGATACTTTTTATTGTGGTTTTGATTGTGTACTATTTATTGGTCTGTTCAGGTTTTGGATTTTTTCATGGTTCAATCTTGGTAGGTTTTATATGTCTAGGAATTTGTCCCTTCTACATTTTCTAATTTATTGGTGTGTAGTTGCTCGTAATAGCCACTAACAATCCTTTGAATTTCTGCAGTATCAATTGTAATGATAACTTTTACTTCTGATTTTATTTAATATTTTCTCTGTTTTTTCTTAGCCTGGCTGAAGTTTTATCAATGTTGTTTAACTTTTCAAAACAACAACTTTTTGTTTCATTGGTCTTTTTTATTGTTTTTTCATAGCAATTTCATTAATTTCTGCTCTGATCTTTATTATTTCTTTTCTTCTACTAATTTTGGGTTTGTTTGCTTTTGCAGTTACGATGCATTATTAGATTGTTCATTTGAAACTTTTCCTCTTTTTCAGATGTAGGCTTTTATAACTGTAACCTTCCCTCTTAGTAGTGCTTTTGCTGTACCCTACAGATTTCAGTATATTGTGAAATTATTCAATTTCCTTCTCAATTTTATTAACCTGCTGGCTATTAAGGAGCATATTATTTAATTTCCACGTATTTGTATAGTTTCCAAAATTCCTTGTTAATTTCTAATTTTACTCCATTGTGGTCAGAGAAGATGCTTGATATAATTTCAGTTTTTTTAATATTTTCAACTTGTTTTGTGACCTAAGGTATGGCCTATCTATGTGCTGAGGAAAAGAATGTGTATTCTGTGGCTCTTGGATGAAATTTTCTATAGATAGCTATTAGATCTATGTTGTCTATAGTACATTGGGGCTTATCTCTCTGTTTAGCTCTAATAAGATTTTGTTTATATATCTGGGTACTATCTTCTTGCTGAATTGACCCCTTTATCATTATATAGTGGCCTTCTTTGTCTCTTCTTAGACAAGTTTTTAATCTTGACATGTATTTTCTCTGATATAATTATAGTGACTCCTGCTTTTTTGATTTCCATTGGCATGAAATATCTTTTTCTATCCCTTTATTTTCAGCCTATGTGTGTCTTTATAAGTGAAGTATGTTTCGTGTAGGCAACAGATCAATGGGGCTTGTTTTTTCATTCATCCAGCTAGTCTATGTCTTGTGATTAGAGAGTTTAGTCCATTTACATTCAACATTATTGATAAGTAAGGACTTAACTCCTGCCATTTTGTTATTTGTTTTCTGGTCTTCCCTTTTGTCTTTCTTTCCTTCCCGTCTTTATTTAGTGAAGGTGATTTTCTCTGGCGATAAGACTTAGTTTCTTGCATTTTATTTTTTGTATCTACATTGTATGTTCTTTAAGGTTACCATGAGGTTTGCAAATACTATCTTACGACTCATTATTTTAACCTGGTAACAAGTTAACACTGTTTACATAAACAATCAAAAAGAAAACTAATAAAAACTCTACACTTTAACTTTGTCCTCACACTTTTTAACTTTTTATTGTTTCTATTTATCTTATTGCACTATGTCTTCAAAAGTTGTTGTACTTATTATTTGTATTTGATTCATTGTTTAGTCTTTCTAATTAGGATAAGAATAGTTTACATACCACAGTTACAGTGTTATAACTAAAACAGTGTTTTTCTGTGTGTTACTATAACCAGTGAGTTTTGTACCTTCAGACGATTATTTGCTGCTCATTAATATCCTTTTCTTTCTGAGTGAAGAACTCCCTTTAGCATTTCTTGTAGCACAGGTCTGGTATTGATGAAATCCTTCAACTTTTGTTTGTCTGGGAAAGTGTTTATTTCTTCTTCATGTTTGAAGGATATTTTTACCAGATATACTATTCTAGGGTAAAAGTTTTCTCTTTCGGTACTTTAAATATAACATGCCACTCTCTCCTGGCCTGTAACGTTTCTAATGAAAAGTCTGTTGCCAAAAGTATAGGAGTTCTATTGTATATCATTTGTTCCTTTTTTCTTGCTGCTTTTAGGATCCTTCCTTGAACTTTGGGAGTTTGATGATTAAATGCCTTGAGGTAGTCTTCTTTTGTTTAAGTCTGCTTGGTGTTCCTTAACTTTCTTGTATTTGGATATTAATATCTTTCTCTAGGTTTGGAAAGTTCCCTGTTATCATCCCTCTGAATAAACTTTATACTCCTATTTTCTTTCTCTACCTCCTCTTTAAGGCAAATAACTCTTAGATTTGTTCTTTGGAGGCTATTTTATAGATACTGCAAGCATGCTTCATTTTTTTAAAAAATTTTTTCTCCTCTGTGTATTTTCAAATAGCCTGTCTTCAAGCTCACTAATTCTTCTGCTTGATCAGTTCTGCTATTAAAAGACTCTGATGCGTTTTTCAGTATGCCAATTGCATTTATCAGCTCCAGAATTTCTGCTTGATTTTTATTTCAATCTCTCTGTTAAATTTATAGGATAGGATTCTCAATTTCTTGTGTAATCTTGAATGTATTTGAGTTTCCTCAACACAGCTATTTTGAATTCTTTCTCTGAAAGTTCACGTATCTGTTTCTCCAGAATTGTTCCCTGGTGCCTTACCTAGTTTATTTGCTGAGGTCGTTTTTCTGAATGGTCTTCATGCTAGTAGATGTTCTTCAATGTCTGGGCATTGAAAAGTTAGGTATTTACTGTAGTCTTCGCTGTCTGGCCTTACTTGTACCTGTCCTTCCTGGAAAGGCTTTCCAGATATTTAAAAGGACTTGGGTATTGTGATCTAAGCTATATCTGCTTTAGGGGGCACCCCAAGCCCCAGTAACATTGTTGTTCTTGCAGACTCATAGAGGTACCACCTTAATGGTCTTGGACAACATCTGAAAAATTCTCTTGATTACCAGAGAGACAATGTTTCTTTTCCTCTTTCTCTTTTTCTCTTTGTTCTGAGCCACCTAAAGCTGGGAAAGGCATAACACAAGCATCCCTGTTGCCATGACCACTATGAATGCACTGAGTCAGACCTGAAATCAGTAAGGCACTGGGTCTTGTCAAGATCTGCTGTAATAATTCCCTGGCTAACACCTATGTTCACTCAAGGACCTGGGGCTCTACAATGAGCAGACAGCAAAGTCAGCCAGTCTTGTGTCCTACCCTTCAGGAAGGTGAGGTCCCCCAGGCCCTAGGTAGGTTCAGAGGTATCATCTAAGAGTCAAGGACTAGAGTCAAAAACCCTGGAAGTCTGTCTAACATTCTATTGTACTGTGGCTAAGCTGGCACTCTAACCACGAGAGAGTTCTTCCCACTCTCTCCTCCTCTTTCCAATTAAAGAGGGGCCTCACCCAGTAGCCACCACTACTGCAGGCCAGGAGGAGTACTGCCAGACTACCAATGATGTTCCCTTAAGGCCCAATGGCCCTAAAGACAGCTTGTGGTGAATGCTACCTAGGACTTATCTTTCAGGTCAGTGGGCTCCCATCTGGCCCAGGACAGGTCCAGAAATGTCATCCAAGAGTCAAATCCTTGAATCAGGGACCCTAAGAGCCCACTTTGTACTCTACCCCTCTTGGCCATGCTGGCACCTAAGGTGCAAGACAAAATCCCCTTTACTTTTTCCTTTGCTTTTCTCAAACAAAAGGAGTTTTGCCCCATAGCCACCACAGCTGGTAATGTGCTAAGTCTCACCTGAAACCAGTAAGTCTCAGAGGCTCACCAAAGGCCCTCAATGTACTACCTGGGTATCTCTGCTGGTTGTTCAGGGCCAAAGGGCTCTGCAATTAGCAGATGACAAATGCTGCCGGGACTGGTTCCTTTCCTTCAAAGCAGCAGCTTCCCTTCTGGCCCAGAGTGTGCTTAAAATGTCTGGGAGCTAGGCCCTGAAACTGGGACCTCATTACTCCGACTGGTGCCCTATCCTGCTGTTGCTGAGCTGGTATTCAAGATGCAAGACAAACTCCTCTCCACTCTTCCCTCTTCTCTCAAGAGGAAGGAAGGGGTCTCTTTTGGAGCTTCAAGTTCTGTAGCCTGGGGTTAAGGAAGGGGTGATGCCAGCACTCCCTTGGCTGCCCCAGCTGGTGTCTCAGTATGTTGCATGTGGAGCCACTGGGCTTTAAGGGAACTTTTCACTCCTCCACTATCTCTGAGCCTAGTACAGCACTAGGACTCACCTAAGTGTTGCAGTCCTTATGATCTAGACTGCCTTTCAAGTTTACTTGGAGACAGACAGCACTATATCCCTTGATGGCAAGGACTGTGGCAACTCAAGTTCTGACCGCAGGGATCAGTGGCTAGGGCTGGTTTGAATGACCCCTCTAGCTAGTATTGGTGTAAATGCTCCCTGCATGGGAGGGCATCAGCTGTGTTTGCTCTGGTTTTCCTCTTCGCTCTATAAGGACAGAACTGAGATCAGTGCATCACAATTGCTGTGTTCTCCCTCCCCAATGCCCAGAGATGCTCTGCATGCCATGCAGCTGCTACTAAGGGATGAGGAAAGGGTGGTGTCCATGATTCACGACTGCTACTCTCAGTGCCTCTGACATAGGAGTTAAGAAGAAATTACTTAGGCAGATAGTGAAGAAGAAATGAAGTCTTCGGTAAGGTTTTCCTTTAATGAAAAGCAGCCCCCAAAATCATTTCTTTTCTAACAAAGAGCAGCCTATAAAATCAAGCTACAGACATAGACAAACAAGCTGGAAGCTTTCACGGGTGAATGCTGGCAGTTGTGCCAATAGGAAACAGCTACCTGGGAATAGCCATGTTTGAGATGGTGGCTCCATCTTCCTTTTTCTTTCCAACCACCTGTGCAGTAGGGAGAAGATAACGTGGTGCTGGCCAAGTGGAAAGCCCATTTGCCTAGTAAAATTGGGGTGGGGTGGCCAGCTTCCCTGCAGGCTGTGTAAATGTCACACCTGGTCCAACCAATCTGTGGACCCTATGTAAATCAGACACTGCCCCCTGAAGACTGTCTATAAAATCCGGTGCACCCCACTGTGGGCTAGAAGTCCCATTCAGGTGCCTCTCTCTTTCGCAGGAGAGACAGCTGTTTTCTTTTTTCCTCTGCCTATTAAACCTGCACTCCTAAACCCACTTCTTATGTCCACATCCTTGATTCCCTTGGCATGAGATGAACCCCAGGTATTTATTCCAGAAAACAATGCCACTGCACTTCTTTCAGTGATATGAAGTTGAAACCAGGTACTATGAGTGTCACCTGAACTTTGGTTCTTATGAAAGTATATTTTCTGTGTAGATAGTTGTTAAATTGGTGTCCTTGTGTGGGGGACAATCAGTGGAGCCTTCTATCCTTTCATCTTGCTCCACCTCTTGGGATAACTTCTAATAGACTTATCAAATGTATTAGGTATTGAAACCTAAGAAAAGAAATACAGCAGCAAAAAGAGGCAAAAATGGGAGCTCAGGATGTTTCTGAATCATTGGGAGTACCTGAGCAGAACAAGTTGGTAAGTAAGGAAAGAAATAATGATGTTGTAGGGATCCTCATATATTATAGGATGTAGGTATTATAGGGAATTATTAGATTTAGTGTTCTTTGAACTGATTAGCAGCCAAATTGCTGCCACATCTCTAATCTATTAATTCAGGTCACTTTGGAATCTATCACAGTCATGGACTCTAGGTGATACTGAATTCGAAATATTCCATTATAAAATCTTACTTTTTTCATAGAAACCTGGGACAAAGGGTGTATCTAACACACCCTTTTTGCCTCATAAAAATACCAAAACACATGTAATTTTCCTGTATAAAAATGCCAAGGCAAATACTCAAATCTAAGGAAAAATTTAATGTTACTGTGGGGCTAGAAGTCGATAATCAGGGGGTTAACTTTTACTCAGTAGTATTATGCCTTCAGCATGAAAGCCACATGCACCCAGGTAAATGGTATCTCTTTTAGAGGCAGTCATAGAGGTTTCCATCAATTTCTGTAAGAACCAGACATTGATGCTTGCAAAGAATACAAGGATAAGTTTTAAAATAAGACAGTTAATGCTACATAAAAATATTTCTTCAGATGGGTCCTATAATATACATTGTAAGTTCTGTTCTGCAGTGAAGTAAGGCTACCTTTATTCAGTAGACAAGGGGGAAAATGAATAAATAGAAGTTAACAATGAAGTTAACAATGAACTAACCTGGAAAAGCTGACACAGTGTTTACAGTACAGGCAGCAGTTGACTAAAAAGACTAAGATTAAGTGAGTTTGTAGTTAGATCAGAATAGTTTTTAGACCATTTCCTCCCCAAGTTGCCCTACCCGGGACTTTGTATGTGTAGCTTGGCAAGATACTGAAAGATGTAGAGGAAGATGAACAAATTCCTTTAAAGGAACAAGAGTATACTTCAGGTGGTAATGTAATAGGGTGAAAACTACAGGCGCAGGTGAACACAGATGAATACGCTGGATGCAATAAAAGGTCCATGTGGATAAAGTATTGCCTGAGTGTACTGCAGTCACAGTGAGGATTGAATCTGTTGTGGCAATTCCCAGTTGTCACTTCACATAGTGTTAGAATGTCTAGAAAGTGTAAAATGTGGAATTGATATTGAAAAGGGAGACTTTGAAGCCATAAGTCATAACATGTAGGAGAATCCCAATGTGACCTAATTGGTGAGCAGTGTATAGGCAAAACCACTTATATTAGATATATAGGTTATAAATCTTAGACTTCCTTATTTATAAAAAAGCATACATTACAAAATCCAAGGAGCCAAATTTTCAATCCAGCAATTTGAGAATCCTGAATAATTTACATGTGTTCCTTCCATAGCTCACCTATAACGTAACTACATCCTGAACTGTATTGTTCACTTATATTTGAAGGAAATATAATTCTTTAAAATGAATTTTAGACATCTTTGTTCAGTGTACAATTTCTATCTACTCTTAAAAATTGAACAATTGGGCCGGGCATGACGGCTCATGCTGGTAATCACAGCACTTTGGGAGGCCAAGGCGGGTGGATCATCTGAAGTCAGGAGTTCAAGACCAGCCTGGCCAACATGGTGAAACTCCATTTCTACAAAAATACAAAAATTAGCCCGGCATGATGGCGAGAGCCTGTAATCCTAGCTACTTGGGAGGCTGAGGTGGGAGAATCGCTTGAACCCGGGAGGCAGAGGTTGCAGTGAGCCGAGATCGTGCCATTGCACTCCAGCATGGGCAATAAAGGGAGACTCCATCTCCAAAAACAAACAAACACTGAAGAATGGAATATTGAACAATTTTTTAAGAAGGTTATTTTATTCCATGATATATAAAGCTTTAGTACAGTTATTTTAATCGTTTGTAATATTCTATAGCTGTGCATCTTCTACTACATTCTTCAGTCAAGTTTCTCATCTCCACAAGAAATCACAGGGCATGTGCTCTACTACTGTTCACAAATGCAAAGCAAATATTGATAATTGATGTTGCTCTAAATCTTGAACTGAGATACACGTGTGTATATATAACACATATATTCACTTATTCCTGAAGGGAAATAGAAGCATTTTTTTTTCTCATAGAAATCTTATCTCCTATATGAGTAGTTATTTTAGGAAATACTTCCAGCTCACTTGGGAAGTGTATACTTTAAATTCTACACAGGGCTCTACTCTTGCAGAACTACAGGTTGAAACTGATCTTACCATGCACTCTTACTCATTGTTTTCTTAAGGAAATGTAGTAGAGATTAATCAGTCAGTTCCCTATTTGCAACCAGGCTCCCAGGGAGAAGGCCATGGGATTAATTGGTAAATTTTGCTGAATGCAACCTTAAAGCTTTGTGCTGTCTCTAAGCAGTGCCAGAAGATGTGGTGCTGGTATTCATATCTGGTCATCTCTATGCCCTCTTCTCCGTCACCTTTGGTCTTGACAATAACCTCAAGAAAAGAACTTCAGCTTTCTTCCCAATAAATTACAGGTGCCACCTACTACCAAAGAACTTGCTTCAAACTGCTTGGAAATAGGGGTAGACTCTAGAGGGGTGTGAGTGGGGGAGAGACTGCAGGGTGGTGGAAATCCAGAAGAACAGAGGATATTACAATTAACCTGCTCTGATACTTGGGCTGTTCTTGGGCCTGAGAACCTGCTTAAAAAGACGAGAGTTAAACCATAGGACTATTAATGCTGTATCCTCAATCTCTCCTCAAAAAAGGATGCTTGCTTTAAGATTTGAATTCATTTCTAACATCTCATTCCCGATCTGTTTATGCATCTTACTGAGGCTGTTCATTAGAATCCAGGAATATAACATGAAAAAAGCAAAAGGATGATTTGAAATTCTGAGGGTTATTTTATTATTTTTTCTTTTTATAGTTTATTTTTATTGATACATAATTGATGTACATATTTTCAGGATATGTGTGATAATAATAATCTATCATATATTTCAAGATGGCTAGAAGATAATAATCTGAATGTCCTCAGCATAAAGAAAAGATAAATGTTTAAGGTGATGGATATCTCAATTATCCTGATTTGATTCTTTTGTATACATATTATATGAATGAATCTGAGGCTTATTTTAAAATTTAAGCACTTACTATCTAGAAATTAACACATATACAGTTTAATAATTCTATAGCTTGTAGAATATACTTAAGTTATTTTTAAAAAGACAATGGGATCATAGTGACAAACAAGCTTAATGTTGCCTTAACAAACTTTATCTTCTACCTACTTGTGAGTATATTGTAATGATGTAAAACCATTTTGAAATAATGTCTAAATTGGGAAGGTTCACATACATTGTAAAAACATAAGCAAATATTTGCAGTGTGTCAAAAATCAGGAAATGGATATTAAATGGCATCCCAGTTTAGTTAAATACTATAATCTCTTGGGTGGCAAAAAAAATTTCACTGGAGGAGTTCCTTAGCTGTCTGGCATACTAAGCCTTGTCTAAGACAACTCTGTTCAACTCAGTTAATTGTTGGAAAGATTTTTTTTTAAGTGGTATGTCACCAGCAATGCCATCAACTGCTCTGTAGATTTCAGTTGTATGAAGCAAAGAAGTGGGCCCATGCAAAACATGAGTAAACATAGAAAACAAAATGAGAAGACTAGAGAAGATTACAAAAATAAAGATGAAATGAGAGGCAGATGTGGGACAAGCTGTGATCGAATTGCAAGTGAATCATGGGCTAATCCTCTCTAGTGGCTTCTTAGGGTACTGATGGTAGGGAAAGACAAGTTAACTTAAAACCAAGATCATCTTCCAGTTGACAATTTATCTTTACTCCTCATACTGATTTGTTCAGAAACTTATCTGTGGCCTAACACTAAATTTTGACTTGAACTTGTACAATTAAATTGAGTTGCCAAAACTGAAAATGGGCAGAGCAGTCAGCCAGCCAGAAGAAAGGAGCTATACAAAATAGTCACGTATTAAACAAGGCCTGGTTTAATTTTATTGACTCATTATTAGGTAATTATCAGGGAGACAGAACAGTTACAGGCACTATAAATGGAATAGAGGCTAATTTGGGTGGCACTGAAAAGCATGCCTGAGAAAGGGACCTGGATGCAAGTAATTGTTTGGAAAGCAATCCCAACATCTAAAAGGGAGAAACAGTGGGTATGACTCAGAGACAGAGACAAGGAAGAGTGGCTAAGTGAGTAACAAGAACTCAATCTCCCCGGAATTCTTCAGTGTTAAGAACATTAGGACCTGCTGGTCAATCTTGTTTTGAAGAACAAAAAGCTTCAAGTGGCAGGCAAGCTCATTTCAATCAACCATGGGGTCATGAATATCCTATCAGCACTAAGTTAACTCATTATAGTTAAATACCCTAAACTTGCTCAGCACTTCTTTGTTTTTTTAATTTTTGTAGAGACAGGTTCTCACCAGGCTGCCCTTGAACTCTTGGGCTTAAGTTATTATCCTGCCTCGGCCTCCCAAAGTGCTGGGATTACAGGCATAAACCACCACACCCGCCTTCAGTGCCTCTTACAACAGCCTTTTAAGGCAAAGTCCATTCTGGTTTTTGCTTTTTGTTTTGATTTTGGTTTTTCTTTTTGTTTTTGTTTTGTTCTTTTTTCCTGAAAAGAGATTTAGTCAGTCTGTATTTACTTATCTTTTTTCTAATTGCTACTTTAACTTTCTGTTTGCATACAAGAATAGCAAGCTGCTTCTTATGTGTAACATCTTGGAAAATAAATAAATCCATATTTTGGCTTAATCTTTGCATACGCAATGATGCAGTGTTTTGCAAAATAGTAGGTCTTTAACCTGTTTAAATTATAAAAACAGATTTTCAGTTGTGTTCAGTTGTTTGTTACAGCAAAACCTGATCTTTCAGGTGACATTTTTAAACAACTGTTTCTCATAATGTAAAGGCAACCTGAAAATGAACATATTTCTCCCAGTGAACTCTCAGGATTCTTCCTCAGGTCCATTATTCAGCTGAAATGTAAGGGGCTACATAAATATTAACTTCCAAGATGACAGAGTGAGAATGTTGGTGAACATCCTCAAAAAACCATGAAAATAATGGCAAAACTACTAATTAACCACTTCAGAATTCTGGAAATTAACCAAAACTACAGATTTGAACTGAAAATCATCTACCCCAGAGCAACTACTAAATGTTGATAAAACAATGGTGTCTGCTTTTAAAATTTGTTATCTTTTCACAATTTTTAATTTGGGGCTATTCCATTTCCTTCTCTACCCACTTTATTGATGCAGTAGTAATAAAAGCCAGCAGCCTCACATTTAATGGAGGGTACTTATCTCTTTTGAAGCTGCTTGGATGAATTACCCAGAGAGAACAATGTTTTGTTCCAACCAGAAGTTTCCAGGGAAATCTCTATTCCCAGGTTATTGTTTCTATGTTATTTTTCTCAGAGCTCATCTCGAGGGAAAAAATAAGTCCTAACCTTAAGACATTTACCAAAAATAATAGTAATCTGCTGCCAATACCACAGCTGCCTAAGGCTGTGATTTCAGTTGCAGTAAAATAAGATCCTGTCCAGGAAAGAGTAAATTCAGGAAAACTAGATGGCAACAGGAAACTTTTAAAAGCTCAGAAATATTCCTGAGAATCTGAATAGTGCCTGGGAAAGGAGAATTTACTCAGCTCTCCTCTAGCTCATGTTAAGATTCTGTGCAAAGAGAAGATAAAAAAACTTTAGGTTGAAGACATGCCTTCTCACATACAAACTGTGTAATAACAAGTCAATACAACAGGAAGATAAAATAATTATAAACATATATGTATCTAAAAACAGTATCAAAATAAATATAAAAATTGACAGAAATAAGAGGAGAAAAGTCAATATTTGGAAACTTCAAGATCTCAATTTCAAAATGTATAGAACAATTTTGCAGATCAACCAAAAAAAGAACGCTTGAGCAACACTATAAAATAACTCAACATAGCAGACATTTATAGAACACTCCACCCAAAAAGAGCAGAATACACATTCCTTAACCACAAATGAAACATTTTCTCAAATATTCCATATGCTAAGCCATAAAATAACCCTTAACAAATGTAAAAGACTTCAAATCATACAAGCACAATCTCTGAACATAATGAAGTTGAATTAGAAATCAACAGCAGAAAGAAATTGACTAACTTCATAAATATGGACAAAATAAACCACACATGAATACGTGATTCAAAGGAGAAATCGTAATGGAAATTATAAATACTTTCAGATAAATAAAAATAAAAACACAACATAAAAGAAACCATATGCCAACAACAAATCAGATAATGTACAGGAAGTGAAAAATTTAGAAAGATACAAACTACAAAAACTGATCAATAAGAAATCATCTGAATAACCACAAAATTGTCTATACTAAAAAAGAAATATTTCAAATTAATAACCTAACATTTCACCTTAAGAAATAAGAAATGGAGGGGTAAACTAAACCAAAATGCACACAAAGAAGGAAATAAAGAATAGTGTGGAAATAAATGAAGTAGAGCGAAATAAATGTAGAGCATAATAAAAGAGTAAAGAATATCAACGAAATTCAAAGATGTTCCTTTTAAAAGAATGAAAAAGAATACCAAGCTTTAGCTAGATTTCAAAAAAAAAAAAAAAGAGGTGAGTTAAATTACCAAAATCAAAAGTGAAAGAAGGAATATCGCTACTAATTTTGCATAAATAAAAAATCATGAGAGTTCTACAAGCAGCTGTATGCCAACAAATTAGATAAATTTGATGCAGTGGGAAAACAGACAATTTAAATAGACCTATAGCAAGTAAAAATATTCAGTAATCAAAAAATTTTTCATAAAGAAAAGCCTAGACCCAGATTGCTTCACTGTTGAATTCTACCAAACATTTAAGGCAGAATTAATATGTATCTTTCAAAAACTCTTCCAGAAAGTATAAGCAGAGGAAATACTCCCAATTCATTCTACAAGGCCAGTACTACCTTGATACCAAAACCAGACAAAAACAAACATCACATGAAAAGAAAATGACTTGTTAATATCTCTAATAAATATAAATATAAAATCCTAAACAAAACACTAGCAAACCGAATATAGTAATGTATAAAGAGGATTATACACCATAACCAGTGCGATTTATCCAAGGAATGCAAGATTTATTTAACATCTGAAAAACCAATAAATTATATTATACAACATTAACAGAATAAAGGACAAAAACTACATAAGCATATCAATAAATACCAAAAAAAAAAAAAAAGCATTTGACAAACCCAATACCCTTTCATGATAAAGATACTCAACAAAGCAGAAATAGGACACTTCCTCAACCTGATTAAAGGAATCTACGAAAAACTCGCAACTAACATTATACTGAATGGTGAAAGACAAAAGCTTTCTCCCTAATCAGGAGCAAGACAAGGATGTCTGCTGTCATTGCTTCTATTCAACAATGTATTAGACATTGCAGAGATGGCAATTAGGCAAGAAAAAGAAATAAAAAGCCTCAATGTTGGAAAGAAAGAGGATTATTTCTATCTATAGATGACACTATATTCTGTTTGTAGATGACATTATCTTTTAAGAAGAAAATCCTAAGTAATACACTAAAGCACTACTAGAACTAATAAACAATTTCAGCACAGTTGCAAAATACAAAATCAGCATAACCCAGCAATTCCACTTCTAGTTGCATATGGAAGATAAATGAAAATATATGTCCACACGAAAACTTGCAGATAAATGTTCACATTATTCACTATAACCAAAAGGTGGAAATAACCCAATGTCCATCCAATGAAGAACAGATAAAGTGGTGTATGCATACAATGAAATATTATATAGCAATAAAAAGAATGAAGTAATGATACATGCTACAACATGAATGAACCTCAGAAACATTATACGGGCCAGGTGCGGTGGCTCACACCTGAAATCCCAGCACTTTGGGAGGCCAAGGTGGGTAGATCACCTGAAGTCAGGAGTTTGAGACCAGCCTGGCCAACATGGTGAAACCCCACCTCTACTAAAAATACAAAAATTAGCTGGGCATGGTGGCAGGTGCCTATAATCCCAGATACTTGGGAGGCTGAGACAGGAGAATCGCTTGAACTTGGGAGGTGGAGGTTGCAGTTAGCTGAGATTGTGCCACTGCACTCCAGCCTGGGCAACAAAGAGTGAAACTCTGTCAAAAAAAAAAGAAAAAATTACATATATGTGTATATATATATATATACACACACACATACATACATACACACACACAAAGTTAAAAAGCTAGTCACATGGGACTGCATATAATTCCACATATATAAAATGTCCAGAATAGGAAAATCTAGAGAGACAGAATAGTGATTAGTGGTTGACTAAGACTGATGGAAAGAAGAAATGAGGAATGATTACTAATAGGGTGAGGATTTCCTTTTTTTTTTTTTGGAGATGGAGTCTCACTCTGTCACCCAGGCTAGAATGCAATGGCATGGTCTCAGCTCACTGCAACCTCCATCTCCCGGGTTCAAGTGATTTACCCGCCTCAGCCTCCTGAGTAGCTGGGACTGCAGGCGTGTGCCACCACACCCAGCTAATTTTTGCATTTTTAGTAGAGATGGAGTTTCACTATGTTGGCCAGGCTGGTCTCAAACTCCTGACCCTGTGATCCACCCACCTCAGCCTCCCAAAGTGCTGGGATTACAGGTGTGAGCCACCATGCCCAGCCAATTATTTTCTAAATTTAGATAGTGGTTATGGTTGCAAACTATGTAACAATATTAAAAATAATTAACTGGAGATCCTTTAAAAGCAGCAGCACACCACTGTAAATTCTGTGAAATGTCACAGGATACTTGGGATGTCACTTCATCAGCTGGAATCTGTGGCCAGTGGAGCCTTCACCCAAGTTTTGCTGAGGCCTGCTGGGCTCTTTCGGCCCACTTGGCCTGGCAGGCTGCACTTGCTTCATGCTACCAGCCTGGATCCCATGCCTGCCAAGGGCAAGCCAGGCATGGAGCAGTGAGGGGTGCATGAGCAAGCAAGTGAGCTCAGAGTCCAGCCACTGCATACAGCCAGGCATGCCTGCTGCAGTGGGGTGAGCAGTTCCAGGTGCTGGCCCCCTGGGAGGCTGCAGATGGACCAGGTGTACCACAAACAGCTTCCACAGCTGGAACTGGGGAATGCAGTGGTGCCCAGAGGCTTGGAGATGCCAGGAACCACAGAGCCTCAGAGAGTGTTACAGCCCTGGCTTGGGAAGTTCCTAAGTCTGGGCTCCCCAAAGGGCCACAGTTCTTCTCTCCGTCTCATTGTCCACAATGGCAAGTAAGGGGCATGTTTCAGCTCTGTTTCTGTTACAGCTCTTTAAGCCCTGTCATTCAGCGGGTCCCAAGTTCTTCTCTAGCATCCAGGAAGAATGAGGTAGTGGACAAATGGAGGGAGAACAAGGTGAAGAGGTGCTTTATTGAGCTACAAAACAGCTCAAGGGAGACCTGCAGTGGGTATCTCCTCTCTGCAGGTAGATTGTCCTGTCATCTGCTCAGCTCTCAGCAAAGAGGAGACCCACAGTGGGTAGCTCTTCTCTGCAGGCAGATCATCATATCATCTGCCTGTGTCTGGCTGAGTCTGGGGTTTTTATGGCCTTCAGAAGGGAGGAAGAGTGTGCTAATTGGTTCATGGGCAACCATGGGTGGACCTGAAAAAAGAACTGTAAGTTCTCACACTGGTCCATGGAACTGGCAGCATAGCCCCCAGGCCTGAGGCCATCCTGGCCTAAAGGTGAGGTTTCACTGGGGACCTGACCCTTTTTGCCCAGGAGCCTGTCTGCCTCCTGCTGCCAATAACCTGTCATCCACAGTGCCCATGGCACCCAGGCTGTTTGTGCTGAGGGGTGCCTGCAGGCCCATGCTAAGCTGCCCTCAACCCCCACCTCAACCTCCCTGCCATGCTTGTCAGCACCCAACATCTGGAGGGGGCCATGGTGTCAGGGGACTGGTATGTCAGCACTGCCTTGAGTGTGCACACACCTGGCCAGGTCGTGCCAGCACCCAGGCTCAGCCACTTTACTCCAAAATCACAGTTGGCGCCAGGAGCTGGGAGAGGCCAGGCAGCGGGAGCAGACATTTCTGAGCCTGTGGTAACCGGGTGACTTCTCAGGCTCCCAAGAGTACAGAGATGCCCAGGTCTACAACTGCGGCTGGGCAGCTGCAGCTGCAGCTGCAGCTGTGTCCTGGAGGGCAGGGCTCCTGCCCCTCCAACTTAGAAGGGGATGGGGCTTCTGCTTGTTCCCAGCTCCTGCTGGGTCCATGGAGTGTGCAGCCCCAGCCATGCCTCCGTGACTGCAGCTGGCATCACGGCAGCAGCCACTCCAGATGGGCCGCTGCTGCCATTAATCCCACGTCTGAGGAGGTACATCTAACTGCCATTAGGATAGGGATGATGACTGCTCTTAACTGCTTTATGCTGACAAGGGAGCATTGTTTTGTTGGGGGAAAATATCAGTCAGATCTTCCCTCAGAGGCCTATCTATGGGTCTCCAGTAAAAGGGAGCCATTGTGTGAGGTACCATTTGCAAGACCATTTGGAGTTTGATGGTCTGAAGGCAAGAAGAGACAAACCAAGTTATTAGAAGACACGGATCAAAATGAAACAAGGAGGTAAGGACAGCTCAAAAATCCTGAAGCTGCCAACGTGCCCAGAATCAGAATATTGATCCAGATTTTGACATTACCCATCCCTTTGTCTCTTCTGAGATTCAGTCAGAAATCACTGGTTGGTTCACAGGAATAAGCAGGATTAGTCTAAAATGCAGTCCAAAACATAAAAACAACTAATGAGCACCTGTCAAAATTCTATAGCTGATTATAAACTATGAAAACAAGACAACAATTGTCTGTGAATGAGAAAATGTCTTAGGTAGTCACAGTCAAAAACATGATTGACAAAGAAATTCAGTTATTTCTGTGGTTTACAACACAACATAATAACCCTAATTATGATTGATAGCATATACTCAGACATTTGAATTTTAGAAGTCCCATACAATTTTGGAATATATAGATATTATTCACTAAAATATAGCCTGAAGATTAAACCTTTTTTATTTTGACAATCCCATGAAACTAAACATGTTATATAATCCTGTTTACCTCTCTTTTGGATGCTCCAGGGGCCCTCTGTAGCATCCCAAAGTTAGGGGTCAGAAAAGACAATTTTGAGACTGAAATTTGATTTTAGGAAGCCTATCAAATACGTTAAAGGTTTAAAACACTTGGTATTATTAAATAACAGATCAGTGACAAGAAACCCTTGCTGTACTTTTATTCCAATATTTAATTTATGGAAAAACCAAATAATACCCTTTTGAATTTAGTCAATATGTTCACACACAGTATTTTTTTTTTTTTTTTTTTTTTACACAAGACTAATTTTTACAAACCTTCCACTACTTGTTTAAACTTTTGGCTTTATCTTATCTCATTTAAGACAATTCTTTAACCCTCTAAACTAAGCAAAAATTTTCTTATAATGTTTTACTAAAGACACATTTACTTTCCTTACACACCTTACAGGTCAATCTATTTTCAGTCATCTCAATTACATGTTATAAGGGTAACTCTTAGCAATTTTTAATTTTGGTGTAAAACCTGATAAGGTACTTTAGTTAGGTACCAGGTGTGGATAAGGTCTGATTCTTTTCAGCATAGCTAGGGGTGTGGTTAACTCCTACATCCCTAGGCCTTGCCAAACTGTAAAGCAGGCAAGTCAAACAATTTTCAAAAGCTAAAGAAGCAGTTTATGATCTTAAAGCATTTAACAAACCTAGTTTTTGACCTGTGTAATTTAGACTACATCTACATTTTGAAGACATTTTTATTTTACCAATTATCTTTGAAGCTGTTTTTATTTCTCAAAGATTAAAGTCATATGAACTAAAAGGCATTACAGCTTTGTTTTTCTTTAAAAATATTTGATCTAAGTGCTTACTTTTCTTTAAGCCAGTCAATTAGAGGTCTCTTTTTATATAAAGACCACATACACAACATGTATATAACTACACAGACAGACAGAAGTAGATCAGTACTTGTAGATTTTTTCATTTGTCAATCTCTTAATTGGATTACCGGCCTCAGAGTGGAGCCCCTCAAGAAACAGGCTAGGAAAACATGCAGTTTCTAGGGCCTAATAAGCAGGCATAGCTGGAAGACAAAAACAGATTTTGAGAGGGATCTATTGCCCCTAATTCTTGGGGTTCCATGAGGAAAACAGAGGTTTTTCCCAAAATAGGGTCAGTGGTGCCTTCTGTTTTTCCTAAGGAGTCCCAGGCCATCAGAAGTTATCATGGGGCCTCTCATGTGTGCATTAAGAGTGGCAAGACAAAATGGAGAAAAATAATTCAGTCAACTGAGAAGAAAAATACCAGAAAAACAAGATCCACTAATAGACATAAAGGCCTTTTAAATATACCTATAGCTTGGGTATTTACCTTTAATTAAGCTGACTTTTCATCATAGCACTCCTTTTTTAAGGAGTCCTTTTAAATCTCTTGTTACCCAACCTTAGCCACTCCAAATGGCCGATACCTCTGGCTTTTGAACTTATGGAGGGGCAGAGAACAGTGAATTTTTACCATTCCTACAACCAGTTTGCACAGAGAGAGAGAAGCCAGAAGTCCAACTGGGAAAAACTCTTCATGTCAGGCTTCTGGGTTCCCTTTCCCTGAGCTATGGAGCCCCATCGACCCTGGAGTACTGGAGTCCTGTGAAGGGGGAACAGACAAAGAAAAGTCCTTCCTCAAGAGATTGGGTATGTCTGGCAGTCAAAAAATTTCCAGTGATTCAGGATGCACTCAAGAGGAGTGCAGGCGGAGGATGATTGGTTACCTGTCTGGAAAGAGAGCAAAAGGCAACCCTTTGTTTCTTTCTCTTTCCGGTGAATACCTGGGGGTACATGAAGGAGAGAAAGTGTCCCCTTCTTTCTTCTGACCTTATATCCCCAAGTCCTGGCAACCTTTGCAGGGAATTTCTCTTCATAGCCACCACAGCTGTGAATATGCTGAGTTACACTGAGGCCAGCCCACCTCAGGGTCTCACCCAAGGTCCATAGCATGTTTTATCTGGTTATTGCTGCTGATTATACCAACTGTAAAATTAAGGCAAAGACCAGACAAGATTGGAGAACTTCCTACGAAGAATGAAGTGGGCAAAGGATATGAACAGACACTTCTCAAAAGAAGACATTTATGCAGCCAACAAACATATGAAAAATGCTCATCACTGGTCATCAGAGAAATGCAAATCAAAACCACAATGAGATACCATCTCAAGCCAGTTAGAATGGCAATCATTAAACAGTCAGGAAACAACAGATGCTGGAGAAGACGTGGAGAAATAGGAATGCTTTTACACTGTTGGTGGAGTATAAATTAATTCAACCATTGTGGAAGACAGTGTGCCGATTCCTCAAGGGTCTAGAACTAGAAATACCATTTGACCCAGTGATCCCATTACTGGGTATATACCCAAAGGATTATAAATCATTCTACTATAAAGACCCAGGCACACATATGGTTACTGCAGCACTATTCACAATAGCAAAGACTTGGAACCAACCAAATGTCCATCAATAATAGACTGGATAAAGAAAAATGTGGCACATATACACCATGGAATACTATGCAACCATAAAAAACGATGAGTTCATGTCCTTTGCAGGGCATAAATGAAGCTGGAAATCATCATTCTCAGCAAACTATCACAAGGACAGAAAACCAAATACCACATGTTCTCACTCATAAGTGGGAGTTGAACAATGAACACATGGACACAGGGAGGGGAACATCCCACACCGAGGCCTGTTGGGGGGTAGGGGACTGAGGGAGGGATAGCATTAGGAAAAATACCTAATGTAAATGATGAGTTGATGGGTGCAGCAAACCAACATGGCACATGTATACCTATGTAACAAACCTGCACGTTATTCACATGTACCCCAGAACTTAAAGTATAATAAAAAATAAAAAATAAAAAAAGAACGAATAGGCATATTATTGCTCTCCAAATAGATTTGAAGCAGAAGGTAAACAAGATTTATTGGGTTATCTCCTGGCTTGATGTGTAGCCAAGAATAAGGTAAATTTAATTATGAGAAACAGTCTTCATATGATACATATTGTTATGTCACATCCTTGGAATAGTTACAAAACTCAATCTCATTTCTATGTCTTTACTGTATTCCAGATCTGTTCAATTATGAGATATATAAGGAGGTCTTCTACTACAGTCGTATCAACATCTTCCGTTTCTAATAATTCTTTGCTTTATATGTATACATGTTTATAATATGGGCTTATGACTTCATAACCATGCTATAACTTAATGTATTTTGTCTTAGGGACTGCTATTATAATATTGACAACCCTACTTTTTAACAGCTTCCTCAAGTTATAATAGACAAATAAAAATTTTATATAAAGTATACAATGTGGCATAATGTGTATATATAGCTTGATTATGGCAATCATTTCACTAATTAACATTTCTATCACCTCACATACTTTTTTGTAGTAGGAAATTTTAGTTCTACTCTCTTAGCAAATTTCAAGTATACAATAGATTATTATTACCTGTAACTGCTATACTGTACATTTGATTTCCAGGACTTATTTATTCTGCATAACTGAAACTTTTTACCATTTGATCAATATCTCTTCATTTCCCCACCACCAGCCCCTGTCAACCACCATTCCACTCTCTGCTTCTATGAGTTTGACTTTTATGTATTTCACATATAAGGAAAATTATTGAGTATTTGTCTTCCTGTGGCTTATTTCACTTCGTATAATATCCTCCAAGTTTATCCATGTTGTCACAAATGACATGATTTCCTTTTTTAAAACTTAAAAATATTCAGCATGTGATATATATTTAATGTATATGTGTGTGTGCCTGTGTGTTTTTATATAGATATATAAATCACATTTCCTTGATCATTCATCCATTATTGGACACTTAGGTTGATTCTGTATCTTGGCTATTGTGAAAAATTCTGCAGCAAACACTGCTTTATTTTTAATCTCTTTGCCCATACCTTTATTTTTAACCTTTATCACTTGGTTTAAGTCTTTTTTCTTTTTTTTTGAGACAGAGTCTTTCTCTGTCACCCAGGCTGGAGTGCAGTGGCGCGATCTCGGCTCACTGCAAGCTCCGCCTCCTGGGTTCAGGCCATTCTCCTGCCTCAGCCTCCGGAGTAGCTGAGACTACAGGCGCCCACCACACCACCACGCCCGGCTGATTTTTTGTGTTTTTAGGAGAGACAGGGTTTCACCGTGTTAGCCAGGTCTAAGTCTTTCTTTTAAAAGATATGTAACTGGGCTTCATTTTCTTAAGCCAATCTGGCAGTCTATCTTTGAAAAAGAGAACATATATTCAGTCTGGTGTATTTAATATAATGACAATTTTTTCAACTTTGTATTCTTTATATTATTTTTCCTAATATCCTTCTAGTTTTATCAATGTGCTATTCATTACATACTTTTCTAATTCATTAATACTTAGCATTTCTTTTTTCCCCCCACAATCAGTTGTTTATATGAATATGAAATAACAGAACGAATAGTTATTACCCAGACCCAGTAAGACACACAGAATTCTTTTTATTTCCCTTACCCTTTTTTTGCTGCTGCCTCTTCTCATGAGAATTTTCAATGTTTTTACTTTACCTTTTTATTATAGCCATCTCCCTCAACCCCCCACGACAACTTTTAGATTTTGCTAAAACAGTTTAGTAATTTCATGTCTATGGTTATACTTGTTTGTCCTTATTTTGCATTTATATTATATATTCCCAGATATTCTATTATCTATTTAGATTTAATTATATTGCAAGTTATATTATTCCCCACTGTTTCCCCTATGCATTTTCCCCATCTATGTCTCTGTTTCTGCTCAGTGGTTTGGAGATTCTTCTCAAAGATTTTTCTCAGATCTGTTAAATGTATGCCCAGATTCCAAGATTACATCTTCCTTTTATTCTCTGAATTAAAAGAACTGCAAACCAGGGCTCCTATGTGAAGCCAAGATATTCTGTTACTAGTCTGGAAGCTAGGAGAAAGTGACATTGCATCTACAATATTACCATTTGTTTTTCTCTTTGTGAGTTACTTGGTTTTTCTACATAGAACCTTTTGAGACTTTTTACTGGAGTTCAAAAAAGTTTTATTAAAATGTGCATAAGTGCATTATTTTATCATGAATCTATCCTGGAATTTAATGAGTCCTTTTAATCTTTGAACTTAGTTCAGTATTTCATGGAAAATTTTTTATTCAATAATTGCCCTGATATTACTTTTTTATTCACATATCCATGTTAATGGTACATATGTGTCTGCCCCTAATTGGAACTTTTATTACTTATATGTGTTTGTGTGTGAGGTGTATGTATATATTTATGTGCATATATATATTTTTGAAGTCTTATTTTCTTTCATTTCTAGCTATACACATATATGTATACATACATATATAATATATAATGAAAGAGATAATGAGAAAATAAAGGTAGTTAACAAAGTCTAAATATGAGAGCAGGAGGATGCTTTTTCTAATTTTTTCCTGCAGTGACAGAGTAGGCACAGCAGATAAACAAACTAAATATTTGATAGTTAGGGTGGCTGATCTTCAAAGATGAGTCAACTCTCAGCCAAGGCAGGTCTGTTAAGGGTTGTTCCCTGGTTGGGAAAACCTAGAAATGTGACACATAGGATACGTATATCTGGGTAGATGCCCCTGAAAATTGTGGCCCTGCAGACTTCCCTAAACCCTCAGGGCCTTCAGAGTCAGTGCAACTCACCCTGTGGAGCTAGTCTACACCCACATGCCCACTTTGGTCAAGTACTGTATAATCCTCCTCCACACATGCTATAGCAGCTCCCATCAGAAACTTTCCAGAAGCATATGATTAGTATTATCCCATTTTAACATGGTTGGGAATACCAGCGACACAGAAAAGAAAGAGATTACCATACAGAATGATAAGAATCAGCCAGCATGTACTGGCCAAGGAAGTTCCTGTAGGATTGGATTTTGAAAGTTCCTGATCAAGAAAACTGGAATATAATACTAGATAAACATAATTGATTTGGGTGCACAGGATTCAGCACTTTTCCAACTGTCCCAGGGAATAAGGAAAACTCATTGCTAAAATGGCATTTACATTAGAGCAGATGATGACCTAGGCTGAATAAAGTTGAAATGCCTGAGTTGCCATGGTAGATTATGGAGCACCTCATTATATCCTGGCAAGAATGAATCTTGAAAATGACTGTATACTACTGCAAACTTAGCCAAGTAGAAACCATAATTGTGGCTGCTGTGCTGGAGATAGTATCTACATCAAATTAATGGGTAAATTATGTGCAGCCATTGATTACATGAATGTGTTTTTTCCCTATCTAATTCATGAAAGAATATAAAAACAGCTCTTAGCAAAACTTCATTCACATGAGGTGAACAATAAAATACATTTATAAACTATAATAACTCTCCCTCACTGTCATAATCCAATCAGAAGATAGATGGGCCATATAAACATGTGAAGAACATCACATTGATTCATTATAATCATGCCAACAAGCTGATGAGACAAGATGTGTAAGAGGTGGCACACTGAAGGCCTTGGTAAGAACTATGTTCTCTGGAAAGCAAGAGAGGAACCTTTCCAGGATTTATCACTTTGTTATTTTAATAAAGTATCTAGGTGGTATACAGTGGTCAATGATGTTCCTGGATTATCTCCAAAGCAAAACATAAATTGCTGCATCTTGCATGACCTGTTACAAAGAAGGGAGCACAATGTCTGGTCTGCCTCTTTGGGTTTGGAGGGTAGCATATATCTCCAGGGATATTTGTCTGGCCTATAAACTGGTGACAAAATGCCTACCAGTTTAAAGTGGAACCTACAACAGAAATGTGCTCTTTTGCAGGTCTAGACTGTGATGTAAGCAGCTTTACCCCTTCAGAGAATTCAGGAGATCTGATGGTGTCAATGTTATTATAATAAAGGTTTATTTTAGAGTTTGTGGAAAGACCTTCTGAAGTAAGGTCATATTATCTGCAGAAGAGAATTATATGCCTTCAAAAAATGGTTTCTGGTCTTTTACTGGGGCCTGGTACAGACGGAAGGCATTATCACAGAATTCCAAGTGACTATTGGTCACTGTCACATTAGTTATGAGCTGGGTTATATCCTGACCATTAAGTCACAATGGACTGTTGCTCAGCTTGTCTAACCTCACAAAATGGACATGGTATATTCTGAATTGGGCTCAAGAAGGAGGGGTACTAATACAACTTACTTTTGCTCTCTAGTTCTGACCTATACCAAATATTAGCAAGTATATGGAGCAAACTTTTCTCTCATGCACTGCCCATGGGAAGATAAAATTGCACAATCGCTTTGGTAAACAATTTGGCAGTTTCACAAAAAAAGTTAAACGTACACTTACTACATAATTCAATCTTTCCAAACACGGGTATTTATCCAAGATAAATGAGAGCACATGTCCATACAAAGACTTGTACATGAATGTTCATATCCGGTTTATTTATAGGCAAAACTAGGAACCAACCCAAATACTTATCAAGAGGTGAGTAGATAAACCAATTATAGTATATCCATACAGTGAATACTATTTAGCAATATGAGGAAATTATTCCTATAGCAACATGGATAAATCTCAATATAATTATGCTAAATGATAGAAGACATAGTTTTTTAAAAGTGTATATACTGTATGATTCTATTCACGAAAATGCAAGTTAATACATAGTGACAAAGTAAATCAGTGTGCAAGAGGGTAATATGATTTTCTGTGTCTCCACCCAAATCTCATCTTAAATTGTAGTTTCTATAATCCCCACTTGTTGTGGGAGGGACCCACTTGGGAGGTAATTAAATCATGGGGTCGTTAACCTCACGCTGTTCTCATGATAGTGAGTTATCCTGAGACCTGATGGTTTTATAAGGGGCTTTTCCCTCTTTGTTTGGCACTTCTCCTTCCTGCCACCATGTGGAGAAGGACTTGTTTGCTTCCCCTTCCACCATGATTGTAAGTTTCCTGAGGCATCCCCAGCCCTGCAGAACTGTGAGTTAATTAAACCTCTTTTTTTCAATAAATTACCCAGTCTTGGGCAGTTCTTTATAGCAGTATGAGAATGAGCTAATATAGAGAGATTGCAAAGTGAAACAAGGAAGCTTTTAGTAATGATGAATATGTTTATGATCTTCATTGTGGTGATAGGTTCACTGGTATATATATTTGTCAAAACTTACTAAATCACATACACAAAATATATAAAGTTTGTTTATTGTATAATGAGGTCTTAATAAGCTGTTTTTAAAAATTAAATATAGCAGAAATTTAGAAAATGGTGATTAGTAGCATACCAGGAAATGCTGTTTCTTTGCTTAAATTTAAGTCAAGTGATGTCACACTGACCAAATTTGAAGATAATGACCATGTTCAGGTAGTTTTTCTTATGAGACCTATTAAGAATGAGATGAATAACCAGTAATTAAACAAAGGAAATGAGGCTGTTTCATTTATTCTGGCACTCCATGCCAGACTATGTCAAAATACCTCTCTTTGAGACACTAAGGCCCTCTACAGTTCTTAAATCATTCCTCCATCTCATCGTGAGAATATGCATAGAAGCTAAGACAGAAAGGAAATAAGCTATGACCCAGATAGTTCCACTAGAGATCTTAGAAATGATGGAGAAACCAAGATCAAAACCTGAGCAAGCACCCCAATGCCATGCTGGTCCCAGAAGAGGTTGACCCCCATGGACCCCAAGCTTCAGGCCCACTCCAGCATCCACATGTTCTAGACCTATACACACATACCAAGGTACCAGGCCCACCCCAGTGACCTTCCATGAACCCAGATACCAGGGTCACCTGATCATAGAAATAATTACCATGCTCTCCTTCCCAAAGCAAGCCTGACCAGGGTCCCAATCTGCTAGTGCACCCAAAATCTCTGGGCAGGCTAACTGGTTAAGGGATTTCCCTCCCAAAGCCAGTCTAAAGACTAGAAGAGGTGACTACTTCTTCAAATGCATGGACAGCAATGCAAGGCCACAAGGATCAAAAATAAGCAGGAATACTTGATATCACCAAAGGAAAAAAAATAAAGCACCAGTAATTGATCTTAAAACAGTGAAGATCTACAGATTGTCCTATAAAGAATTCAAAATAATAATCTTAAAGAAACTTGTGAGCTACAAAAGGATATACATAGACAACAAAACAAAATCAGGAAAACAAAAAGAGAACTTCAACTTCAACAAAGAGAAAGAAACCATGAAAAGGAACCAAACAAAAATTTTGAAGTTGAGGAACAAAAGGACTAAACTGAAAAATTCCATGAGCTTTAACAGACTTGATCAAGCAGAATAAATGTCAATGAACTTAAAGACATTTGAAATTACCCAATCAGAAGAACTAAAAGAAAAAAGAATGAAAAAGAGTGAAGAAAGACTATAAAACCCATAAGACATCATCAAGTAAACAAACATATGCATTATGCTTTGTTGCCAAATGAAACAAAGCAAGAAGAAGATAGCTTATTTAAGGAAAGAATGGCAGAAAACTTCCCGCATTTAAAAATGGAAATGAACATCCAGGTCCATGAAGTCCAAAGAACTACAAATACACTGAACATAAAGAAGTCTTCACCAAGACTTTGTAAATAAATTGTGAAAAAAGGCAATAATTAAGTTCTGAAAAGCCAATGATGAACAATTTTGAAAGCACCAAGAGAAAAGTAGTTCATCACAAACAAGGGACCATCCATAAGACTATCATCAGATTTGTCAGCAGAAAGCTCATAGGCCAGGAAAGCCTAGGATGACATATTCCTCATGCTAAAAGAAACAAAAAAATCTGTAAACCAAAAACACTTTATCTAGTAAATCTTTCCTTCAGAAATAAAGATTTTCTCAGAAAAAGAAAAAGGTATATCAATAGCATTTGATTTTTCTTACAAGAAATGCTAAAGATTGTCAAGCTGAAATGAAAGAATGTTAATTAGCAATGTGAAAAGTAAATTTGAAAAGTAACAAAAAAGAAAAAAGAAAAAGAAAAGAACCAATAAAGTTTAAAAAAATGAAGTAAATTATAAAACTCGCTGGTAATGGCAGGGGTATAGACAAATCCAGAATACTCATACCACAATGTCAATGTGTAAATGACTTTTAATATTAGTTTAAAATAGTTTAAAGCATTAAAAATAACTATAGCTATAATAATTTGTTAATGTATACCTGATATATAAAAGATACAACTTGTGACATGAATAACATGAAACATGCTGGAGATAAGAATAGAGTTTTTGTGAGTGATCAAAAATTAAATTATTATCAGCTTAAAATAGACTGTTGCAACTATAATTGTTTTTGTGTAAGCCTCACATTAATTGCAAAGGAAAAACCTGTAATAGATGTAAAAAAAAAAAAATAGAAATCAAAGCATACCACTAAAAAAAAAATCATTGAATAACAAAAAAAGACAGCAAAAGCAAAAGAAAGGAACTACAAATTAGCCGCAAGACAATGAGCAAAATGGCAATAACTCCTTACCTATTAATATTCCTTTAAATGTAAATGGTTAAATTCTCTAATACAAGTCACAGAGTGGCTGAAAAAAATAGAAAAAACAAGGTCTAATAATCTGCTGTCTCCAAGAGACTCATTTTAGCTTTAAGAAATGTATAATCTGAATGAATGGAAAGAGATATTCCATGCAAATAACCAAAAGGGAGCAGAGATGGTTGTACTTACATCAGACAAAATAGACATTAAGTCCAAAATTGTCACAAGACACAAAGAAGGTCATTATATAACAATAAAAAAGTTAATTCATCAAGAGGATATAACAATTCTAAATATATATGCACCCAACATTGGAGCACCTAATTTATAAAGCAAATATTGACAGTTTTAACTGAAGGGAGAAACAGGTAGCAATACAATAACAGTAGGATAATTTCACTTACAGCAAAAGATAGATCATCCAGACACAAAATAAGGAAACATCAGACTTGAACAACCCTATAGATGAAACTAACCTAGAAGACATACACAGAATATTCCATCCAACAGCCGAAGAATAGACATTTTGCTCAAATGCACACAGAACATTCTTCAAGATAGATATACATTGGGCCACAAACCAAGTCTTACTATATTTAACAAGAATAATTATATATCAAGTATTTTTTCTGACCACAGTGATATAAAACTAGAAATCAGTAACAGGATGATAATTCAAAAATTCACAAATATAGGCCAGGTGTGGTGGCTCACACCTGTAATCCCAGCCCTTTGGAAGGCCAAGGCAGGTGGATCCCCTGAGGTCAGGAGTTCAAGATCAGCCTGGCCAATGTGGTGAAACCCCACCTCTACTAAAAATACAACAATCAGCCAGGTGTGGTGGCAGGTGCCTGTAATCCCAGCTGCTCGGGAGACTGAGGCAGGAGACTCACTTGAACCCGGGAGGCGGAGGTTGCAGTGAGCCAAGATCACACCATTGCACTCCAGCCTGGGAAACAGGAGTGAAACTCTGTCTCAAAAACAACAAAAAAAAGACAAATATGTGGAAATTAAACAACACATTCCTGAACAACCAATAGGTCAATGAAGAAATGAAAAGGAAAATCAGAAAGTATCTTGAGATAAACTAAAATGAACACATAACCTACCCAAACTTATAGAATGCAACAAAAGTAGTTCTAAGAGGGAAGTTTATAATGTAGAAATAAATGCCTACATTAAGAAGAAAAGTCCCCAAATAAACATCCTAACTGTACACTTAAAAGAACTAGAAAAAGGGCCAGGCACAGTGGCTCCTGCCTGCAATTCCAGCATTTTGGGAGGCCAAGTTGTGTGACTCACTTGAGCCCAGAAGTCAAGACCATTCTGGACAATAAGACAAAACCCTTTCTGCAAAAATAAAAATAAAAATAAAAAATTAGCCAGGCACGGTGGTGCATACCTGTAGTCTCAGCCACTAGGGAGGCTGAGGTGAGAGGATCACTTGTGCCCAGGAGGCAGAGGTTGCAGTGAGCTAAGACCATGCCACTGCACTCCAACCTAGGTAACAGTGTGAGACCCTGTCTCAAAAAGAAAAAAAAAAAAAAAAAGAACAAAAGAAGCCCCAAATCAGCAAAAGGAGGACAATAATAAAGAAAAGGACAAATGCCCCAAGGCTCACCACACTTCTCTAGGTGGCTTTGGCCTTTGTTGACTGTCAAATCTGGACAGAGCAGGGCAGTCTTGCCCCTGGGATGGGGCCAGTCTGACCTGAGCATCACCCCTGTGTGCCAGCCTCTCCCAGGATCCCTGCCTAGCCATGTCTGCTTCCAGTGCAGCCTTGGACACCCAACCAGGGTACTGTCTGGATGCCACAGCCATAGCTCCTTCACAGGCATACCACACCTGACCTTCAGGGAGCTCCAGCTGACAGGCTTCTACCACTTTACCAACACACATGCACACATAGGCAGACCTTACCACTGCTCCACTGGAACATGTGTGTGCACACCCCACCAGGCCATTGCTATCAGCATGAGTGCTCGTGTACAGATGCCACCAACCAATCCCCACTGGCACACAGGCACCTTGCTGCCCTTCCCCCTCCAGTGGGAATACCTTGCTGCCAGCACATGCCTGCATGCAGACATTGCTGTCTCATTCACACGTGGAAACCTCAACCCAACCACATCTGTGCCCTGCCCCAGCTAACACACAAGTGCTCCACCATGCTGCTACTACTTCTGTCACACTCGCATGTGCAGATGTCACTTCACCTCAATGCAGACGCCACCATGATATCCCCTCAGGAGAACACATGCTGCCCGCTCTACCACTGCACAGACTGGTGCACACGTGCATGCAACATCATCCCCACCCTGCCCCCATCAATGCCCTGCCCCCGCCAACATGCATGCATTCCACCACACAGTGCCATTGCTGGCATGTGCAAGCACAGACCCCATGGCCACTGCCCCACCAAAGCACTTTGGCTGGCACCCCTCATCGAAGTGTTGTCAGCAGAACAGGAACACCTCATGCCTTCCAGTGTGGCAGCTGGTTAACTTAAGGGGTCTGAGAACAAAGCCATGGGCCTGGTACCAGCCCCTCAGGTTAAAGCACGCAGACCAGGAATGTTGACATGAGCCTTAGCCCCCTGAAATCTTCCAGAAACGGTCAGTTGATTGCACCTGTATTTTCCCAGTTAAACCCTCAATGGCATCAAAGACTACAAGCAAAAAAACCCATACAAAGGACAGAAACTTCTAACATTCAAGGAACATAGCCCACAGAGAAAGAACCAGCACAAGAACTCTGGCAACTCAAAGAGTATCTTCTTACCTCCAAATAAGTGCACTAGCGCCCCAGCAATGGTTCTTAACCAGGCTAAAATGCCTGGGGAAAAAAAAAAAAAACATAGAATTCAGAATCTGGATAGGCATGAAGATCGTTGAGATTTAGGAGAATGTTAAAACACAATCCAAAGATTCAAAATAATCCACTAAAATGATACAAGAGCTGAAAGAAGAAATTGCTATTTTAAAAAAGAACCGAACCAAATTCATAGAGCTGAAAAACACACAACAAGAATTTCATAATACAATCAGAAGTATTAACAGCAGAGAAGACCAAGCTGACAAAAGAATCTCAAAGCTTGAAAACAGGTTCTTCAAATCAACTCAGTCAGACAAAAGTAAAAAAAAGAAAAGAAAAGAAAGGAACTATAACTTCTGAGAAATATGGGATTATGTAGAGACCAAACATATGACTTATTTCTGTCCCAGAAAGAGAAAGCAACTTGGAAGTCATATTTGAAGATACTGTACAGGAAAATCTCCTCTACCTCACAAGAAAGATTGACATTCAAATTCAGGAAATGCAGAGAACCTCTATGAAATACTATACAAGACAACTTTCCCTGATACACAGTCATCAGATTTTCCAAGGACAACATGAAACAAAAGCTATTAAAGGCAGGTACAGGGAAGGGGCAAGTCGCCTACAAAGAAAATCCCATCAGGCTAACAACAAACCTTTCAAAAGAAACCTTGCATGCTAGAAGAGATTGGGGGCCTATATTCAGCAATCTTAAAAAAAAAAAAAAAAAAAAGGAAAAGAAAGAAAAACTCCAACCAGGAATTTCACATTCAGCCAAACTAAGCTTGATAAGTGAAGGAGAAGTCAGATCCTTTTCGGACAAGCAAATGCTAAGGGAATTTGTGACCACTAGACTTGCCTTATAAGAAGTCCTTAAGGGAGTGCTAAACATACAAAAGAAAGAGCATTACCAGCCACCACAAAAACACACTTAAATACATAACCATTAACAATGTAAAGCAGCTACACAATCAAGTCTGCATAATAACTAGCTAACAATATGATGACAGGACTAAATCCACAGATATCCATATTAATCTTGAATATAAATGGGCTGAACACCCCACTTAAAAGAGATGGAGTGGCATAGAATCTTTGCCCAAAAACTCCTAGATCTGATAAACAACTTCAGCAAAGTTTCAGGACACAAAATCAATGTAAAAAATCAGTAGCATTTTACATCCAAGCTGACAGCCAAGTCAAGAACACAATGGCATTCAAAATATTCACAAAAAAATTAAAATACCTAGGGATACAGCTAACCAGGGAGGTGAAAGGTCTCTACAGTAAGATGAGAAAACACTGCTGAAATAAGTCAGAGATGACACAAACAAATGGAAAAATATTCTATGCTCATGGTTAACATGAATCAATATTAAAATGGCCATACTACCAAAAGCAATTTACAGATTCAATGATATTCCTATCAAACTACCAATGACAGTCTCCACAGAATTATAAAAAACTATACCACAATTTATGTGGAACCAAAAAAATAAAGCCCAAATAGCTAAAGCCATCCTAAGCAAAAAGAATGGACCCAGAGTTATCACATGATCCAATTCAACTATACCATAAGGCTACAATAGCCAAAACAGCATGATACTGGTACAAAAACAGACACATAGACTAATGGAACAGGTTAAAGAACCCAGAAATAAACCCACACACCTACAACCATCTGATCTTCAACAAAGTCAAAAAAAAAGCAATGGTGAAAGGACTCCCTATTCAATAAATAGTGCTGGGATAACTGGCTAACCATATGCAAAAGATTGAAACTGGACATTTACCTTTCACCACAATATAAAAATCAACTCAAAATGGATTAAATACTTAAATGTAAAACCTAAAACTATGAAAACCTCTAGAAAATAACATAGGAAATGCCATTCAGTATAAGGCCTGGCAAAGATTTCCTGACAAATACACCAAAAGCAATTGCAACAAAAACAAAAGTTGACAAGTGGGACCTAATTAAACTAAAGACCTTGTGCACAGCAAAAGAAACTATCAACAGACTAAATAGACAACCTACAGAATGGGAGAAAATATTTGCAAAGTACATATGTAGCAAAAGTCTCATATCTAGAATCTATAAGGAATTTAAACAAATCAACAAGCAAAAACTAAAACACCCCATTAAAAAATGGGCAAAGGACATGAACAAACACTTCTCAAGACATATGTACAGCCACTGAGCATATGAAAAAATGTTCAATGTCAGTAATCATTAGGGAAATGCAAATTAAAACCACAATGAGATACCATTTCATACCAGTCAGAAGGGCTATTATTAAAAAATAAAAAAATAACCCATGCTAGTGAGGTTTCAGAGAAAAAGGAATGCTTATACACTGCTGGTGGGAATGTAAACCAGTTCAGTCCCTAAAGAAAACAGTGTGGAGATTTCTCAAAGAGCTTAAAACAAAACTATGATTTGACCCAGCAATCTCATCACTGGGTATATACCCAAAGGAATATAAGTCATTCTACCATAGAGACACGTGTACATGTATGTTCATCACAGCACTACTCACAGTAGCAAAGACATAAAAGAAACCTAAATGCCCATCAGTGGTGAACTGGATAAAGAAAATGTGACACATATACATCCAGTATTCTGGATAAAGACTACTACACAGCTGTAAAAAAGAATGAGATCATATTCTTTGCAGCAACACTGGTGGAGCTGGAGGCCATTATCCAAAGCAAATTAACACAGGAACAGAAAACCAAATACTACATGTTCTCATTTACAAACGGGAGCTAAACATAGTACACATAGACGTACAGAAGTGAACAATAGGCGCCAGGGCCTATTTGAGGGTGGAGGGTGAGAGGAGGATGAGAATCAAAAAACTACCTGTTGGGTACTATACTTATTACCTGGGTGACAAAATAATGTGTATACCAAACCCCTGCAACACATGATTTACCCATATAACAAACCCACATATCTACCCCTTGAACCTAAAATAAAAGTTGAAAAAAAAAAATAAGATGCATTTCCAGTAAATACTTTTCACATTATTGAAAAAAGTATTAAATATACCTTGCTTGTTTTAAAATTGTGTGAACATTCTTACGCTATATCTTATTAATACTAGCATTTCATGACATTAAAATAAAATTCTAAAATATAAAAAAGAAAATGGGAGAAATAAATGAAATAAAGAGACTAGAAAAAACAATAGAAATAATAAATGAAAATAAGACTGGGATTTTTAAAAAAGATGAAGTTGACAATTTTTAACAAGACTAAGAAAAAGGAGAAAAGATTCAAATAAGTGAAACTGTAAATAAAAGAGGGGACATTACGAATGACATCACAGAAATACAAAGGATCAAAGAGACTACTATGAACAATTGTATGTCAACAAATTGGATAACCTAGAGGAAATGGATAACTTCCTAGGAACATACAACCTACCAAGATCTCATAAAGAAATAGAAAATCTGAACAGACCAATAACTAATAAAAAAATTCAATCAGCAATCAAAAGCCTCTCAATAAATAAAATTCCAGGGCCTGAGGGCTACACAGGTAAATTATACCAAATATTAAAGAAAGATGTAATGCCAATCCTTCTCAAACTCATACAAAAAAAAATTAAGAGGAGGTAAAAAATTCAAATTAATTTTATAAGGCCAGCATGATTCTGATACAAAACCTAGACAAGGACAATACAAAAAAATTAACACTGATGGATATGGATGAAAAAATTCTCAACAAGATACTAGAAATCAAATTCAACAGTACATTCAAGGAGGCATACACCATGATCAAGTGGGACTTGTCCTTGCAACATAAGCATGATTCAATGTACAGGCATACCTCAGAGATGTTGCAGGTTCAGACCACAATGATAAAGCAAATATCACAATAAAGTGAGTCACACAAATTTTTTGGTTTTCCAGTGCATATAAAAGTTATATTTACACTATACTGTGGTCTTAAGTGTGTAATAGCAACATATTTTTAAAATGTGCATACCTTTTAAAAAATGCTTTATTGCTAAAAAATGCTAACAACCATCTGAGCCTTCGGTGAGTCACAATATTTTGCTGGTGGAGGGTCTTGCCTCAATGTTAATGGATGCTGACTAATCAGAACAACGGTTGCTGAAAATTGGGGTGACTGTAGCAATATTCCTGTTTTAATTCTTTAGAGATAGAGAGGGTCTTGCTCTGTTACTCAGGCTGGAGGATAGTGGCATGATCATAGCTCACTGTAACCTCAAACTCTTGGGCTCAAGTAATCCTCCCACCTCGGCCTGCCAAGTAGCTGGAACTGCAGGAGCGTGCCACCATGCCCTGATTTTTTAAAAATTATTTTCATAGAGATGGGGCTCCCTACAATGACCAGGCTGGTCTAAAACTCCTGGCTTCAAGTGATCTTCCTTCCTCAGTTTCTCAAAGTGTTGGGATTACAGGCCTGAGCCACCATACCCAGCCCTGTAGCAACTTCTTAAAATAGAACAACAATAAAGCTTGCCACAGTGATTGACTCTTTCATCTGTGAGATTTCTCTGTGGCTTGCAATGCTATTTGATAATATTAATATTTTACCCATAGAAGAATTTCTTTCAAAATTGGGGTTGGCCCTCTCAAACACCACTACTGCTATATCAACTAAGTTTAGGTAATATCCCAAATTATTTCTTGTCATTTAAAGACTGTACACATCATCTTCACCAAGAGTAAATTCCATTTCAAAAAACCACTTTGTTCATTCAACTCCTCATCTTTTCAAGTTTTATCATTAGATTACAACAACCCAGTAATAGCTTCAGGCTCCACTTGTAATTTTAGTTTTCTTGCTATTTCCACCACATCACCAGTCACTCCCTCCACTGAAGACTTAAACCCCTCAAAGTATTCCATGAGAGTTGGAGTCAACTTCTTGTTCATGTTGATATTTTGACCTCCTTCCATGAATCATGAATGTCTTTTTTTTTTTCTGAGACTGTCTCACTCTGTCACCCAGGCTGCAGTGCAATGGCATAAACACAGCTCTCTGTAGTTTCAACTTCCCAGACTCAAATCAACCTCCCACCTCAGCCTCCCAAGTAGCTGGGTCTACAGGCACACACCACCACACCCAACTAGTTTTTTTTAATTTTTTTTTTTTTTTTTTTTTTTTTGAGATGAAGTCTCGCTCTGTCACCCAGACTGGAATACAGTGGTGCAATCTTGGCTCACTGCGACCTCCTTTACCTGGGTTTAAACAATTCTCATGCCTCATCCTCCCCAGTAGTTGAGACTACAAGTGCATGCCACCAAGCCTGGCTAATTTTTGTATTTTTAGTAGATACAGGGTTTCACCATGTTGGCCAGGCTGTTCTCAAACTCCTGAGCCCAAGTGATCCTCCCACCTTGGCCTCCCAAAGTGCTGGGATTACAGGCATGAGCCACATGCCTGGCCTATTTTTTAATTTTTTGTAGAGATGGAGTCCCACTATGTTACCTAAGTTGGTCTCAAACTTCTGGACTCAAGTGGTCTTCCCACCTTGGCCTCCCAAAATGCTCAAATTGCAGGAATGAGCCACTGTGCCTGGTCACAAACATTTTTAATAGCACCTAGAATAGTGAATCCTTTCCAAAAGGTTTTTAATTTACTTTGCCCAGATTGATCAGAAATATCACTATCTATGCCAGTTATAGCCTTAAGGAATGTATCTCTTAAATAACAAGACTTGGATGTCAAAATTAATCCTTGATTCATGGAATGAAGAATGGATGTTGTGTTAGCCAGTATGAAAACATTAATCTTTTTGTACATCTCAAGCAGAGTTCTTGGCTGACTAGTTACATTACCAATGAGTAGTAATATTTTGAAAGGTATCTTTTTTCTGAACAGTAAATCTCAACATTGGGCTTAAAATATTCAGTACACCATGCTGTAAACAGATGAGCCGTCATCTAGGCTTTATTGTTCCATTGGGTACTATGTTCACTATTTAGGTGATGGGTATCTAGAATTGCAAACCTCACCATTATGCAATATATCCATTAAAAAACCCTGCACATGTGTCCCCTGAATCTAAAATATTTTTTTTAATTAAAAAAAGAAAGACAGTTACAGCTTTGCTGTGGATTAGGTTTTTTCTTAATGGTTTGTTCTATCCAAATCATTAAAACTTTTTTCATATCAGCAATAATGCTGTTTTACTTCCTTTTTATTCATGTATTCACTGGAGGAGCACTTTCAATTTCTTTATTATAACTTTCAGGTTCAGGGGTACATGTGCACTTTTGTTATATAGATCAACTTGTATCATGAATGTTTGGTGTATAGATTATTTCATCACCCTGGTAATAAGCATAGTACCCAACAGGTATTTTTTCTGATCTTATCCCTCCTCCCACCCTCCATCCTGAGGTAGCTCCCAGTGTCTGTTGTTTCCTTCTTTGTGTCCATGTGTTCTCGTTGGTTAGCTCCCACTGTTAAGTGAGAATATGCAGTATTTGGTTTTCTGTTCCTGCATTAGCTTACTTAGGATAATGGCCTCCAGCTCCATCCATGTTGCTGCAAAGGACATTATCTCATTCTTTTTTATGGCTGCATAGTATTTTGTGATGTATATGCACATTTTCTTTATCTAGTCTACCATGGATGAGAATTTAAGTTGATTCCATGTCTTTGCTAATGTGAACCATGCTGTAATAAACACACATATGCATGTGTCTTTATGATAGAGTGATTTATATTCTTTTGAGTATATACGCAATAATAGGATTACTGGGTTGAATGGGAATTATATTTTAACTTCTTTGAGGAATCACCACACTGCTTTGCACATGAAAGAAATTGAAATTTACTTTTTTAAATTAAATTTAATTTAATTTAAAAAATAAAAATTTAAAAAATTAAAATTTAAAAAATTAAAAATTTTTAAATTAATTAAAATTAAAAGTAAATTTTAATTTCTTTCAAGAAATTTTCCTTTGCATTCAATACTTAGCTAACTGTTTGAAACAAGAGACCTAGCTTTTGGCCTGTATTGGCTTTCAACATGCCTTCTGCACTAAGCTTAATCATTTCTAGCTTTTAAATTAAAGTGAAAGATGTACAACTCTTCCTTTCACTTGAACACTTAGAGGCCACTGTAAGGTTTTTAATTAGACCAATTTCAATATTTTTGTGTCTCAGGGAATAAAGAGAAGAGAGACAGGGGAACACCTGGTCAGTGTAACATTTAGAACACATACAACACTTACCAATTAAGTTTGCTCTCTTATATGAGCATTATGAGTGTGATTCATTCCACATCAAAACTATTATAATAGTAATATCAAGATCATTGATCACTGATAACAGATGTAATAATAATGAAAAAGTTTGAAATATTATGAAAATTCCCAAAATATGACTGAGAGACACAAAGTGAGCACATACTATTAGAAAAAATGGTGCTAATAGACTTGCTTGATGCAAGATCTCCACAAACCTTCAATCTGCAAAAAAAGAAAAAGGAAAAGAAAAAAATCAGTAAACTGCAATAAAGCAAAGCATAGTAAAACAATGTATGACTGTACATAAATCAAAAAATGTAATACATTAAGAGAATGAAGGATAAAAATTATATGATCATCTCAATAGATGCAGGAAAAGTGTTTGACAAAATCCAATATCCTGTCATGGCAAATGCTCAACAAATCCAGTAATGATGGAATATACCTCAACATAATAAAGGCCATATATGATAAGCCTACAACTTACATCGTATTCAACAGTGAAATGCTAAAAGCTTTCCCCCTAAGATCAAAAATAAGACAAATATGTCTACTCACCACTTATGTTCAACATAGTACTAAAAGTACTAGCCAGGGCAGTTAGGCAAGAAAAATAAAAGTCATCCAAATTAGAAAGAAAGAATTCAATAGTCTCTGTTTGCAGATGACATGACCTTACATATAGAAAACTTTAAAGACTTCATCAAAAACTGTTAGAGCAACAACAACAAAACCAAATAAAGATGCAAGATAAAAATCAACATAAAAGATTAGTAGCATTTGTATATAATAACCATAAACTATTCAAAAAACAAGTTAAGAAAACAACCTCATTTCCAATATCATAAAAAATATATAGGAACAAATTTAGCCAAGGTGGTGAAAGATCTGTGTACTGAAAAGTATTTGAGTTTTTTTTTAATTAAAGGAGAGAGAAATAAATAGAAAGCTAGACAGTGTTCATTGATTTCAAGAATTATTATTGTTACAGTGTTCATACAATCCAAAGTGATCTACAGATTGAATGCAACCCTTAGAAAAAGGATAGAAAAAAAGAATCCTAAAATTCATAGGGAACCTCAGAAGATCCCAGAATAGCTAAGGCCATTTTGAGCAAGAAAAGAAAGCTGGAAACATTATACTATCTAATTTCAAAATATACTACAAAGCTCTAGTAATCAAAACTCTATGGTATTTGCATAGAACCAGACATATGAACCAACGGAACAGAATAGACAGCACAGAAATCAATTCACACATTTACAGTCAATTGATCTTCAACAAAAGTGCCAAGAACACACAATGGGAAATTAATAGTTTTTTCAATAAATGATGTTAGGGAAGCTGGATATCTGCACCCAGATGAATAAAGTTGGACATTTATCTTATACTATATACAAAAATCAACTCAAAATAGGTTAAAAACTTTAAGACCTAAAACTGTGAAACTAATAGAAAAAAACATAGAAGGAAAGTTTCTTGACATTGGTCTGGGCAATGGTTTTTTTAATACGACTCCAAAAGCACAGGCAACAAAAGTAAAAAAAGAGAAACGAATTGCATCCAACCAGAAGCTTCTTCACAACAAAGGAAACAATTAATAAAGGGAATATCGACAGAATGAAAGAAAATATTGACAAACCATACATTTTATAAGGTGTTAATATCCAAAAAATATGGAAATTCTGTAACTCAATGGCAAAAAACAAAATAAAATAACCCAATTTTAAATGAGGACAAAAAAAGTGAATAGACATTTTTTCTAAGGAGACATATAAACAGCCAACAGATATATGAGAAAAAAAAAAGTTCAACATCTCTAATCATCAGAGAATTGCAAACTGAAACCACAATGGAGGTATCAGCTCATACCTGTTGAGATGGCTATTATCAAAAAACAAAAGACAAATGTTGGCAAAGATGTGGAGAAAAAGGAATCTTTGTACACTGTTGGTGGGAATGTAAATTAGTATAGCTACTATGAAAACAGTATGGAGGTTCCTCAAAAAACTAAAAACAGAACAACCCTATGATCCATCAGTTCCACTTCTGTGTATTGATCCAAATGAAGTAAGATCAGGATCTCAAAGAGGCAAAGTGATACCTGCAGTCCCTTGTTGATTGCAGCATTATTCACAATAGCCAAGATATGGAAACAACCTAAATATTAATCCGCAGATGAATGGATAAAGAAAATGTGTACATTAGTCAGGGTTCTCCCAAGAAACAGAATAGACTATATACAGATATAAGAGATAATTTATTGTGGGAATTGGCCCACACAGTTTTAGAAGTCAAGAAATCCCTTGCTATGTCATCTGCAAGGGGCAGAACCAGGAAAGCCAGTGGTATAGATCAGTTCATGTTCAAAGGGCTGAGAGCCGGTGGTGTAACTCTCAGTTCAAAGCCAAAAGGAGACATTGGTATAACTCATGGAGTCTGAAGGCCTGAGAACCATGGGAGCTTTAAGAGAAAATGAATGTCCCAGCTCCAGAAAAGAGAGCAAATCTGCCTTTCTTTATTGGATGATGCCTGCCTCCATTGGTAAGGGCAGACCCTTTTAACTCAGTCTACTGATTCAAATGCTAATCACAGACACAGCAAAAACATCCTCAAACACACACCCAGAAATAGTATTTTACCAGCTCTCTGCGTATTCCTTAACCACCCAGTCAGGTTAACATATAAAAGTAAATACGTATATAATGGAATGTTACCCAGACTTTAAAAAGAAAGAAATCTTGCCATTTGCCTCAATATGGATGCATCTGGAGGACATAATGCTCAGTGAAATAAGCCTGATACAGAAAGACAAATACCATATGTGAAATCTAAAATAGCTAAACTCATAGAGGTACAGAATGAATGGTGATTGCCAATGACTGGGGGAGAAAAAGATATGGAGGTGATTGTCAAAGAATACAAAGTTTTAATTATGCAAGATAAATACATTCTGGAGACCTACTATATAGCATGGTGTCTATAGCTAACAATACTGTATCGCATACTTAAAATTTTCTAAAAAGGTAGCTCTTATGTTAAGTGTTCATACCAAACCCACACACTTAACCCTCAAAATAATAATAATGGGGTCAGGACGAAACTTTGGGGTAACAGATCTATGGCCTTGATCATAGTGACAGTTTCACCATCAATAAAATTTATTCCAAAATCCATCATTAAATAAGCATTTGTATATATTAAATAAGTAAATTTTTTCCATGTCAATCATACTTCAGTACAGTGGTTAAAAAAATTGGGCCTGGCATGACTTCGAGGTCTATGAACTTTTGCTATGCCAGGCCGTCCAGTGTTTAAAAGAATACTGCCTTCCAAGCCATGTTTGAGAAGTCAATTCCTTAAGTGTTGTAACATTGTGGCAGCACTCTAGAAGTCAGTCTCCAATATGACATCTATATACACAAAGAGTATGACTTAATATTCTGAGGTCCAAATAAGGTAGTGAGTTCACTGAAAAATACGGACCCCCTCGAAATTGATCCTGAAGGCCAGATGAGAAGGAGTGGAAATGAATCTCAGACTGGTTTCTGCTTTATGAAAATAGCAATAGTAAACTAATTAGTTTCAGATTTTTGTAATCCAGTTGAATAGAAGAAGATGTCATAGGACAGATGAACCATGTTTTAATTTCAATGCCAGCCCAGGGGGAGGAAAAGTTGTTTATCTAAGACTACTGGAATAAGACCAACAGTCCAGTTTGACTCTTTCCATCCACTATTTCGAAGGATACATACATGAATAACCCACACGTAAAGCCATAAGCCCTGTGGCCACCTGGAGAGACCGATCACCCATATACAGCAGACTCCATCAGTGCTGCCCACAAGGGTGTTTGGAAACTACAAGACCTAGGAATTTAGATTTCTAGAGTATTCTGTGGTATAATTTTGCAGGAGTCTAGAGGTGTTTTGGTGACAGGTTCTGAAGTGAGATCAATTCATCCTATGATATACCCCTTTTCCCAATGCTATAGGACAGCGGGACTCAGCCTCGTCTCAGATGCACTGGTTCCTCCTCGGGGTTTTAAAAGTAAACAGGTAGACACATCAGTTAGACACATCGCCTTCTTGGCTATCCATAAGCTCATCTCAGGAGCCTGATCAATCCCTGCTGGAACTAGACAGAAAAGCTGCTGCTTTCTATGCCTAGCTGCAAGCCATGTGCCACAGCTGCAGAAACCCATGAAACAGCATCATGGAGACAAGAATATTGAAAGGATTTGTGGACTGACAGAAGAGCTTTGCCTGGTTCTTAACTACTCACTTCTTACATACATGGCAAATAAATGATAATAAAGGAGAGAAATCTGGATGAAATATAGACATGAGGGACACAACAAATGTTCCAGAAGATATCATAATAAGGGAATAGAAGTAATAAGCAAACAGACATACCTTACTCTATGACAGCATAAAAATTAAGAGCCTGGGAGTAAGACTCCCTTTTTTCCTCTTTCCCCAAGCCACCAAGAAGAATCCTGTACATGTTTCCCTAAAGAGGGGAGTGGGGAGAGGCAGTTTAGAGAGATGTTTATTATTTATTTGTAGAGATTAACTAGGCCTTTCCCCCTACTCCAAAAAAAATTTGCAGACCAAAGACAGAGGGAAGGGGAATAAAAGCCCTGGCAGTGAACAGAAGGAAATAGAGAAAGGAGCCAGAGAGATGGACAGCTGGAGGAAGCAGATTTCAGTATGGACGATGGCTTTCCACTTAAGGTATTTCAAGAGAAGAGTAATTACAAAGAATAAAATTCATTGCTTTTGCTTCTAGAATTGTGCCTCTTTAATATGTAACTATCTTAAGATTTGAGCCATGTTAGTCTCCAACTTAATTCAGGTTTCCTATCATCTGTCCCTTCATCAGTCTCTTCAATCTTAAAGAGCTTTCCGAGAATGGCCTTCATGTTCATTCTACTTTATTATTTCTGCCAATTTTTTAAATGTACAGGTTTATTTTCTTCTCCCCTAAATTTAGCCATTTTATAAACGATATTCCTTCTCTTACTGTGGCATAAAGCTCATGTTTTCTCAAAAGTGTAATATTGAATAAGAATCATAGAAAATAGATGTTTCAAATGTTTAAAGTGGCACCAGGTATATGCCATCTATGTTCCAGACTAGAGAGACATTATATAGTTCCTGACTTAATGGTTTTTAGTGTCTATTAAGTAAAATGAGGAACAATTACTAACTACAGAAATGAGAGATATGAGTGATATTAAAGGACGCATGGAACACTATGGGAAGACACAGAGGAGATTTAATCTAGCCTAGGCAGACATTCCTCATCTCCCTGGGAAGGCCTTCAATAAGTTGAGTGAGTAAATGAGTTAGAGTGCTTTATTCTCAAACTAGTGCTTTCTTTTGGGAGAATGTCTCTTTTCACATCTCCTTATCTTCGCTGAATCTAACTTTTGCTTGCTAAAGCCTAAATCAATCAATAAAACCATTTGTTAACCACAGCTCTTATTTTTAAAAAAGATTTTAAGGGTTAAGGGAGGCATAAGAAAAGAACCCTGAGAAAAGTCTAATTTTGTATAATAAATAGGTGACCTGAATCTTCCTGGATGAAATAAGACTAAGTCCTGACATGTTCCAGCATTCTAAATCTTTCCCACATTCTTCTGTGCTATTAGACTAGTTGACATTTCTATTAGCATTCCAGCCTGAGGGAAGCAAGTGTACAAACTGTCTTTGACTACATGGCTTTCACTATTTGAAGATTCTGTGTCAAGGGTGACTGGTTTTCCTAATCCAATTTGTTAAACCCTCAAAGGACATCCATAGTTTTCCTCCTTCCAAGTGCCCATCCATACCAGGAAAAGCCATCACTGTTTTGAACTTAAAAGATGGAGCTCCCCTTTCCCTAAGTAGCCATTGCTATTTTTTTTAATTTGTTATTATACATTAAGGAGTACATGTGCAGGCTTGTTACATGGCTAAATTGCATGACATTGAAGCTTGGAGTCCCAACAATTCTGTCACTCAGGCCATAAGCATAATACTCCATAGGTGGTTCTTCAGCTCATGGCCTCCCCCAACCTCCCCTGTATAGTGATCCCCAGGGTCTATTGTTCTCCTCTTTATGATCATGTGTATTTAATATTTAGCTCCCACTTGTAAGTGAAAACATGTGGTATTTGGTTTTCTCTTCTTGCATTAGTTTGCATAGGATAATGGCCTCCAGCTCCATCCATGCAAAGGGCATGACTTTGTTCTCTCTTACGGATGCATAGCGTATATGTACCATTCTGATGACTAATATTGAGTGTCAACTTGATTGAAGGATGCAAAGTATTGTTCCTGGGTATGTCTGTGAGGGTGTTGCCAAAGGTGATTAACATTTGAGTCAGTGGACCACAGACAGGCAAACCCATCCTCTATATGGGTGGACACCATCTAATCAGCTGCTAGTGTGGCTAGTATAAAGCAGGCGGAAGAAAGTGGAAAGAGTGGACTTGCCGAGTCTTCAGGCCTTCATCTTTCTCCCATGCTGAGTGCTTCCTACCCTCGAACATCGGACTGGAAGTTTTTCAGCTTTTGGACTCTTGGACTTACACCAGTGGTTTGCCAGGGGCTATTGGGCCTTTGGCCACAGACTAAAGGCTGCAGTGTCAGCTTCCCTACTTTTGAGGTTTTGGGACTTGGACTGGCTTCCTTCCTCCTCAGCTTGCAGACAGCCTATTGTGGGACTTCACCTTGTGATTGTGTGAGTCAATACTCCTTAATAAACTCCCCTTCATGCATGTGTCTATCCTATTAGTTCTGTTGCTCTAGAGAACTCTAATACAACCATAGTGTATATGCATCACATTTTCTTTATCCAGTCCACATTGATGTGTACTTAGGTTGATTCCATGGCCTTGCTATTGTGAATAGTGTGGTGATAACATATCAGTGCATGTGTCTTTTTGACATAATGACCTATTTTTCTTTGGGTAAATATTCAGTAGTGGGATTTCTGGGTCAAATGGTGATTCCATTTTAAGTTCCTTGAGAAATCTCTAAACTTCTTTCCACAGTTGCTGAACTATATTACATTCCTACCAACAGTCTATAAGCATTCCCTTTTCTCTGCAGCCTTGCCAACATCTGTTGCTGTTTAATGCTTTAATAATCACCATTCTGACTGGTGTGAGATGGTATCTCATTGTGATTTTGACTTACATTTATCTGATGATTACTGATGTTAGACATTTTTTCATGTTATTGGCTGCTTCTAAGTCTTCTTTTGAGGAGTGTCTGTTCATGTCCTTTGCCCATTTTTTAATTAGTTTTTGCTTAAGTTCCTTGTAGAGTTGGATATTAGACCTTTGCTAGACACATAATCGGCAAATATTTTCTCTAATTCTGTAGGCTGTCTGTTTACAGTGTTGGTAATTTATTTTGCTGTGCAGAAGCTCTTTAATTAGATTCCACTTGTAAATTTTTGTTTTTGTTGCAATTGCCTTTGGGGATCTACCCATAAATTATTTGCCAAAGCCTATGTTGAAAGACATATTGCCTAGATCATCTTCTAGGATTTTTTGAGGTCTTACATTTAAGTCTTTAATCCATCTGGAGTTAATTTTTGTGTATGGTGAAAGATAGGGTCCAGTTTCATTCTTCTGCATGTGGCTAGCCAGTTATCACAGCACCATTTATTGAATAGGGAAGCCTTTTGCCATTGCTTATTTTTGTTGATTTTATTGAAGATCACATAGTTGTAGCTGTATGGGTTTATTTCTGGGTTCTTTACTCATTTCCACTGGTCTATGTGCCTGTTGTTTTTTATCAGTACCATACTGTTTTGATAATTAAAACCTTATAGTATAAAGTCAGACATTGCGATGCTAGGATTGCTTTGGCTATTTAGGCTCTTTCTTGGTTCCAAATGAATTTTATAATAGATTTTTCTAATTTTGTGAAAAATAATGTTGGTATTTTGTTAGAAATAGCATTGAATCTATAAATTCTATAAATTGCTTTGGGAAATATAGCCATTTTAACTATATTGATTCTTCCAATCCATGAGCATGAAATATTTCTCCATTTATTTGTGTTGTCTCTCATTTCTTTCAACAGTGTTTTATAGTCTTCTTGTAGAGACCTTTCACTTCCTTGTTTAGATGAATTCCTAGGTACTTTATTTTCTTTGTGGCTATTGTAAATAACATTGTGTTCTTTATTTGGTTCTCAGAATGTTATTGGTGTATAAAATGCTAGTGGTTTTTGAACATTGATTCTGTACCCTAAAGTTGACTGAATTAATTTCTCAGTTCCAGAAGACTTTTCACAGTCTTTAGGGTTTTATAGTTATAGAATCATATTGTCAACAAAGAGGAATAGTTTGATTTCTTCTTTTCCTATTTGGATGTCTTTTATTTCTCTTGCCTGATTGCCCTGGCTAAGACTTCCAGTACTATGTTGAATAAGAGTGGTAAGAGTGAAAATCTTTGTCTTGTTCCAGCTCTCAAAGGGAATGGTTTCAGTTTTTGCCCATTCAGTATGATGTTGACTGTGGGTTTTTCATAAGTGGCTCTTGTTATTTTGAGGTATACTTATTATTTTATAGGTATATTCCTATTATTATTTTGAGGTATACTTATTTTATAGGTATATTCCTATTGATATTAATCTGCAACAAGGCAGTGGATACTCTTGACTTCTTTCTCATTTCACTTGTTACGTGGTATCAACAACTTCAAGGAATGCACTAGATGTTGTAGTATTCTTTTTACCTTCTAATGCTAATACAGGATTTTTTCTTATTTTCATCTCTGGTCACTTAAGTGAGGTTTTGTTAGGGGTGGGGTTAGCATTTCATTCCTGAGTTCAAGTCTTCTGAGAACCCAAGAGCCTCAGTGGGCTAGTTTAGGATGAATTTACAAGTCAAGTTATGTTTTCCATGTTCTCTTTCTTCTGTTTTGTACATGCCTGCTGGGTCCTTTTTCAGAACTTTGAGCAAATTCAACCATTTATCTATACAAAAAGACAAAAGATCAGTTCTCCTCTTTACCATGCACAGTGGGGTAGTAAGGGAAGTAGAGAATGCACTTAACCCCATCTAGACTGATGGCCCCCCACTCTGTGAACACACTTTTCATATATTACTATACTGCCTTTGCTCTCCAAGCCCAAAGTCTGCTAGGGCTATCAATTTCTAGGAACATGATTGACCCATTTTTCCCTGCAAGTCAGACTTCCCATTTTTCCCTGCTAGTCAGGTAAGCAGCTATAGCCTTGGCATATAAGTTCTCTATCAAAGAATTTAGAAACTTTACATTGGCTTGGTTAATTGTAAAATGGGGATAAATCTTCCTTAAGAATTGTCAAATGGGGAAGGGAGACATGGATGTTACCACTATGTGACCAGAAACCTAACGGGCACTAATTTCTCATTTGTATCTTACAGGCTCAAATCTAGTATTCTCCAGGTCACACTGCATTCCTAGGTTCAAATTCAGGTTATGCCTCCCTTTTGTCTCCCTGTGTCCTACTTCACAGGATAAGAGGGTTGCATTTTTGTAAGAGAAGGTAATAACTGAAGCAAAACGGTAACATCGCAGCGTTCATTGCATTCCTTTCTGGGAATCCAACATGCAGCAGATTCTGAGATGGAAATTAGCAGACAGAAGGTTTATTAGGGGGTACTTTTGGGATCCTCAAGTGTGGAAGGGAAGCAACTGGGATTAAGTAGAAGGAGAAGTCAAGCTGCAATGCCGTCTGGGTGTAATATTTCAGCCAGCCCTGTGGGAAGATCTAAAGATAAAATTATTCTGCGAAGCTGCCCAGAGCTGGAACAAGAGGGTTGGGCCTTTTTATATTCCTGGGACAATAATTTATTGGTTGCAGTCTATCCAGGAAAGAGGCATGACTTTGAATAAGCCACGACTCTGCCTCTGTGGGATTCCTCAAGAAGGCTGACAGCAGAGGACTCTACACCCACAGCAATCTCCACAGCTTGAGAACTTGGTCTTTCATTACTGGAGGAGGATCTGAGCAACATATCACAGTACTCACCACACTGCTCAATATATATCTGAGAGTAATTTATTTTCAAGTTTCCAAAAATTTGAACTTGTAGTCTGAGACAAGTATGTCATGTCTGTATGCAAGCTGAAATATATGTGAATCTTAACTGAAAAGAAATTATCTCTTAATCCTGATTGGGACATTAATATTTATATATTCATATGTACTTTTTATGAAACCAACAGATATTCATTATTATCCATGCATATCTATTCAAAATGGAAAATTATTAGGTGATTTTCTTTTGAGACAGAGTCTCGCTCTTTCACCCAGGCTGGAGTGCAGTGGTGCTATCTCAAATCACTGCAAGCTCTGCCTCCCAGGTTCACCCCATTCTCTTGCCTCAGCCTCCCAAGTAGCTGGGACCACAGGCACCCGCCACCACACCTCACTAATTTTTTGTGTTTTTAGTAGAGATGGGGTTTCACCGTGTTAGCCAGGATGGTCTCGATCTCCTGACCTCATAATCCACCCGCCTAGCCCTCCCAAAGTGCTGGGATTACAGGCTTGAGCCACCGTACCTGGCCAGTGATTCTTCAAAACAGTCTTCTTCTGAGGAACTCATTGGTGTTCAGGCATGATCTTTTTAAAGCTGTACATAATTGAAGGAGAGCTGGTAAGGAGAAACATTGCTTGCCTATGCCATAGTAATGAAGTTAGATGTTTCCTAACTAGTACAGAGTAGTGGGGGCAAAAGATCAATATAGACCTACTTAGCTATTAGCAATATTGAATTGTAAAATATGTAGTAGAGGCCACTTTTATTTAGTTTTAGAATAAAGGGAAATCACTGCAGACAATTTTAGGGAAGACTTTAGAAGTAGGACCCTTGAAAGGCTGTGGGAAATGTATAGCATTCATTTAGAGGCAGGTAGGGTGATATTATAAGTGAAGGCAAAGCTGAAAATACTCAAGAGTATTCTGAGAAATAAATACAGCTACCTGGTGGATACAGCTACCTGGTGATAACTGTTTGTGGAGTATAAGCAGGAAGAGGCTGGGACCAGATGATCATCTCTTCTATCCCCAAAACAAGAGACCAAGGGTTTAAGAAGATGACATCATTGATAAAAGGAGTGTCTTATCAAATTTAACACAACATAGTATAGAATAACTTAGATATGGGAGTGAGACAGATTAATAAGTATATAATGTCCAGGTATGAGACATCGGCCACAATAATATCAGTGAAGATTGGAATGGGAAGATACAAGACGACCTATGAGGAAATGTGAGGCCACTTTATCCCCGTTTAGTCCTTTAGAATCTAAACTAAAAGAATCTATGAATTATATCATTTAGTATGATATAGCCTGTGGTGCTAGCACAGTTAGTAATAATGAATCTTTCATAGTGCTATTAGCTTATTGGAGCCTTTTGGCCTATTTCTTAAGAGCTCTAGCTTCCGTATCTATAGTAAAAAGTCATGTAGGTTAGGTAGCATTTTCACCAGTACCCCCAGCATACCTTGCCACAAAACTAGCAGACTAGAAAGATCTAGACATCCATATCCTACATTTCTATAATTTCATATAGTGTGGAAAATTATTTTCTGAATGTAAAAATGTTGGCTGTATTATAATACAAACTTATTAAAGATTATTAGTACACATGAACTGATTGAACCATTGTGCAGTTTAGTCCATACATATTAATAGTGATGACATTCCAAAGAGCCCTGAAATCTAACAAGGTCTTATGTCATCTCATAACAAATAATTGATCTCTGGGAATTCCAAAATTGAATGTGCTAGAATATTGGTTTTCTACAAATCCCAGTCAGTTAAGGATGTCACTAAAAACAAGATTATAAGAGGATTTTTTAAAATTATTACTGACTAGTAGGATCAATTTCCTTGTATATTCAATTCCTGGCTTAGCTCTACTCATATGATATAAAAGAAAAGGCTCTAGCCTCTGAGACAGAACACTCTACTTTTCCATTCTCCCACACTGTCTTCACTAGATATATCCTAAAACAAGCTGACCAATCTTTCTAGACTTTAACAATCTCATCTATAATAATGAGGACAGTATATGTAGTAATTTGAGTAGACAAATTTATAAATTAATTTTTATTAGACCAGCTATAATTTGAAGTAGCAGATTGCATGATAAAATCACTAAACAGGCATGTATCTTAGATTCCATTTTCCTGAAGGCAGAGTCTAAAAGGAGAGAAAATAGTAACTTTACAGTGGAGAAACCTGATAAACAAGATCTTAGCCAGGTAATCAAGATCAACATCAATAATGATAATGAAGCAGGATATTTCCCTGACCCCACTGTGGAACTCACAAAGGAAGTGCCTCATTTACTCAGCCTGCAGCTCTCAACTCCTTGTGGGAGGGAACATGCAAGCAAATGAAGCAGGAACTGGAGTGCACAGGCACAGGAATTAGCCAGCCACTTTGGCACTGACAGAGGTAAACTCCACTCACTGGGACCTGCTGTGCTCCACCCCTCGGCAGGAGGGAGCGTGCAGGTGAGCAGGTGCAGGAACTGGGACAAGCACTTTTGGGTGCTGGCAGCAGCAAACTCTGGGTAGCCCCTGCAGCAGTGTCTGGGGGAAAGGGTGGTGCCCACGACCCCTGAAGCCCCAGAGGGAGTGTTATAGTGCTCTTTTAGCTCTACTATCCATGGATGGCTTAAATGTTAACAGCTCAGTGGATCCTCTGCCTTTTTGCATAAGGCAGCTGCCTTCTGCCAGTAAGGGGAAAGGGTCAGTGTGACAGCCTTTTGCACCCGCACTCATGGTTCCCAAGTTCTTGCCTGGCGCCCAGGAGAAATGAGGTTGTGTGAACAAATTGAAGGATGAAAATGTGGGGAATTTTCTTGCTGATGGAGGTGGCCCTCAGTGGGAAAGGGAGCTGAAAAGGGGATGAGGCAGGAAGGTAATGTTCCCCTGAAGTCTGGCCATCTCCAGCCAGATTCTTCTCCAAAGTTGTCAAGCTATCCCTCTGAAGTCAAGGTGCTTCTCTTTGACATCCACCCTTAGTCATCTCAACGTCCAGCTGCTTCTCCTCTCTCTGCCAGCTGAGCCTGGGGTTTTTATAGGCACAGGATTGTGGGGCAGCATTGGTCCATGGGTGGTTGTGGAAAAGGCAGCACTTAAGCAGGAAAACAGGGATGTAAGTTCTCACTTCAGGCCATGGTCTGAGGTTTTTTGTCTTGAGGATGGGGCTTCACCAGGGGCCCACTCTTTTCTGCCTAGAATTTCTCTGCCTCCTATCCCTATCAATAAGTCATGTTGATAGTATATGCTTTTTATATGATGTGATGAAAATGACACTTTACCTCTCTTGTCTTCCTCCCCAAACTCCTTAACCTCAGTCTAATCATCAGCTAAACATCAGACATATCTCAATTAAAGGACACACTATAAAACATCTGACCAGTACTCCTCAAAACTGTCAAGGTCATCAAAAACAAGAAAATTCTAAGAAACTGTTTTAGCCAAGAGAAATCTAAGAACACACAGAAATAAAATGTAATGTGGTATTCTTGATGGAATCTAGGGCAGGGGGAGAGTGGAAAACATTAGGTTAAAAACTATGAAAATCTGAATAAAGTAATACTTTTAATTAATAGATCAATTTTAGCTCATGAATTATACCATACATACCATACTTATCACATGTAATATATTAAGAGAAACTGGGTACAAGATATATGAGAACACTTTGTAATATCTCTACAAATCTCCCACAATTCTAAAACTGTTCCACAAAATAATTTTTTTTTTCAGACAGAGCTTCACTCTTGTTGCCCAGGCTGGAGTGCAATGGCACAATCTCAGCTCACTGCAACTTCCATCTCCTGGGTTCAAGCGATTCTCCTGCCTCAGTCTCCCTAATAGATGGGATTACAGGCAGATGCCACGACGCCCAGCTAATTTTTGTATTTTTAGTAGAGATGGGGTTTCATCATGTTCGTCAGACTGGTTTCGAACTCCTGACCTCAGGTGATCTGCCCACCTCAGCCTCCCAAAGTGCTGGGATTACAAGCATGAGCCACCATGCCCAGCCAAAATAATTTATTTTTAAACAAATTTAATTCCTCACACTAAAGCTCAAACTCTTCGTTTAGGACTCTACAAAATATCTTAGGAAGAAAATCCCTATTACGTGGAGCACCTCTCCTACATCACTTCAGATCCTTTAGAATTCTTTCAGCCTCACCTCTCATTCTAGCCCCTAATACCACTTCCGTATGGGCTACTCCCACTTTCGCACAGGTGCACGTTTACTGCATCTCATGCATCTCTTTCCTGCCTTAAATTTCTTGGACATCATTGAATGAAACAGCCAAGAGAACCAACATAAAAGGAAACTTAAAGGAGTCATTCAAACAGACTCTTAGGACTAGCTGCATGTGTCCTTGCCAGTACATTGACTTCTAAGCCACAAATGAGAGACTCTGGGTCCACAAATTCTCTCTTATTGAGCCTGTTCTTCCCTGTATTTATCAACCAGGTATCCATTCTGCTTTAGGCATCCTTGTAGGATATGCCCTAATTGTCCACCCAAGGTACAGGAAAGCTTCTGTGTTTATCCAACCACTCCCATTTCTCATTGATGAAGGTTATCCCAGGAGCATTTAGCACCAGCATTTCCTGGCTGCTCTGCACATGGGTTTAAACAAACTTCAGAGGTACTAAAGAAACCCTTCAGGCAGAGAAGCAAAGAGATACAGGTACTGAAATGGTAAGCTGTCATTGTACATAGAAACTTCACCACAGTTCTGGCTGAACTTCAAGGTGCATCTGAAGTTATGAAGTGGGACTTTAACAAGGTCTGCTCGTCCAGGGTTTTAATCTTCCTAGGCTCATTGATCCCAGAGTCCTCATCTCAGATCTCAGGGACCTAAGCTTTACCTATTAAAGAACTTAAGATAGGGGACTCAGATGCTACTATTTTATTGAAAGGATGATCCTAGAGAGCAAGAGTGAGTGACAAAAGGAATGAAGCAGAAAAGGAGAGAAAGACCAATATAAGCACATGACTGATAGCCGAAGCCCATAAGACTTTTCCTAAAGTGCCACGTGAAATGTGTCCAGGGATATTGCATGGGTGGAGGAACAACGGGGAGCCAGTGGGTAAATGTTTGACCAGTGGGAATGGGCAAAGTTTTGCCCTGCAGAGTGTTATATCTCTGCTCTCCCAGCATGAATATGTGAGGGCTCCAAGAAGGTCCCAGGATGGAAGGCAAGATGTTAATGAAGAGCTAGTTGCTATAGCTACAGTTGATAGAAGACAGGTGACTCAGAGAGGATGAAACTGGTGTATGACATAAGAGGTGTATGACCAGGAATCCAAGCAATATAGAACTACAATATCAGCAAGAATATATAAGATGAAGGCTGAGATATATTAGACTTTTTTTCTTTCTCTTCCTCCTGAACAATGCAAAGTCTAAGATCAATTTTCCTCTAGGTCAATCTTCATGTAAACACATCAAGGTGAGCACTAAAATACTACATATAGAATCAATAAATTTCAAACTAGAAAAGGGAAAAAGGGAATAGAGATCCAATCAATCCAAGAAGTCAAGAAAAGAATTAGGAGAGATAAAAAGGTCTTAAAATCCATAAAACAATAGAATCACCAAATGCAATGATTAAACACACCTTTAAAAAACAGATAATCTGACTGGCTCTTTAAAAGAAATTGTTATAAGCTGATTAGGAAGAGATACACCTAGCAAATACTAAATTTAAAAATGCCAATGTCAAATATTCACGTAAGATTGAGTAGTTGTGTATCAATCAATATGCAGTGTTTATCTCCAACAATGCATTTTTACTAATGGAAAATGTACTATGAATTTGTGTGCATATAACAAAACCTCAGTATAAAGCAAACACTGGCAGAAGATTTCATTACGACTGTACATTTGTCAGTTTTTCTTTTGATATATATTATAGTTCCCCTAAATAAATTGCTAAGTACAGGATTTGAACTATTAACAATTTATTCCAGTAAAAAATCTAAAACATTGCAACTAAGAATAATTTGATTCATATATATATGTAAAAAAAATGTCACATATATAAGACATTTTTGGTTTTCAAGTTGCTATACAGACCATGGTCTGACTGCAATGCAATTAAATAAGTCGATGCAATTTTCCACAATTTCAAAAATCTTACATTATTTTGCCCCCTTTTATGTTTAATGAACCCCCATGTACTCATCTCACAGCCTCATTTACTAATTCAGACAATTTTGTTTCATCTATACCCCACTTACTTCCCTAGTCCAATATTATTTTGAAGCAAATCTAATAAATCAACCCTCAGAAGCACACACTGAAATATTTATGAATAAAATAAGTGCTCTAACCTATAGGGTGTTGAAAATTCTGGTATCCTACAAGTTTGCTTTTGTAATTTTTTTATTCTTTGCAAAGACTTTGAAATAAATACGGATAGCCAACAAAGAAAAACTCATTCAACTGATTTCTGCTTCTTTTTGTTTTTATTTCTTCCTTTCTTCTAATTTATGCAGGTAGGGTTTTTGTAGTCTGAGTTTTTTTAATATTTTCAAATATTTAAAAGTGAACTTGTTTATTTTCAAAATTAAAACTTAGATGTAATGCATTTAAAATGTAAGAAACTACTAAGAAACATTAAGAACCAATTTACAAATGGTTTTATTACTTGTGCCTTTGCTTTGTTTTTAAAGTGACCAACTTCTAGCTAAATGAAAATGAAAAAGCATAACACGATTGAGATGATGCTCCATCATGAAAATATAGTGAACAAGTTTGTCCCTGTCATCTATGTTTTCAAATCTACTGGCATAATTTATTCCCATGTCTTGATAATTTTCTGGTATGTAGAAAAATTGAACTTACCAATAATAATAAATATTAAGGTATATATTTGAGAGTCTTATATGCTAGGCACTCTTTTAGGCATGAGAAACCAGCAACAAACAACCAAGACTCTGCTTTTTGGTTATAGGAGACGTGTTGGTATGGGGTGGGGTAGGGGTAGGATCATACCAAGCAAACAATATCCCACTAGGTTCAAATGGTTTGATAGGTAACTTTTACCATGAAATCTTTACATTCAGTCTTTATATCAAGTTCATACTCATTTTAAAAACATGGTTCTGTTACTTAAATTTGAGTAGCATCCCTTCTTTTGTAGTCTCTCAAACTTCAGATCTATAAAATATTTCTATAAATATATACACAAAAATCTTAGATTGTTACTAGTATTTATGACAGATAAAATAATACATCAAAACTGAATAAAGTTTACTGTGAATATGCAAAGAAAGTTAGGTATCAGATAATATGCAGAAGTACATTAGACTAAGATTTAAAGAGAACCATATTCTTATTTCAATAGGGTCACAAAAGTCTTGAAGAAAATATAATGCACACTCAGTTCTATTCTATTAATAGAAGGGAACATAACATAATAAAAGGTATCTACCACACAGCATCTCATGATTAATGATGACACTAGTTTAGAAGCAATTCTACTGAAGTGAGGAGAAAGGCATAACTCCTAATGGTCAACATTGTACTAGAGCTTCTATTTAACTCATTAAGACAAAAGAAATTAGGTACAAAGAATAAAAGAAACAAGGCTCTCTTCTGGAGCTGGGACATTCATCTTTTCCTGCCTTCCAACATCAGAACTCCAAGTTCTCCAGCCTTTGGACTCAAGAACAAGGTCCTCCTCTGGTTCTCAAGCCTTTGGTCTAGAAGTGGGAGTCACACCGTTAGCTCCTCTGGTCCTCAGGCCTTTGGACTCAAACTGATGTTAGTTAATACAGGTGGGAGTTACACCATCAGCTTTCCTGGTCCTCCAGCTTGCAGACAGCATGACATGGGACTTCTTGGCCTCCACAATCACATTCGCAAGGTTCATCATCATTCAGGAGACAATTATTAGACTGATCCTCATTTGTTCAGATACAAAAGCAGGAGGGAAGAGTTCATTGATGTGAATTTGATATCTCCTTGAGGCAGTGATGTGCCAAGCCTATAGAATCATTACTATCTATCCATGGCAGAAGTCCACTCCATGACTATTGAGTCTCCCACCACAGGGGTTATAAATATTATCAGCACAGCCCAAGAAAACAACCAAGTCATGGTAACAGAAGCCTTGGATACGGTTTAAGAAATTTTGCAGATCACAGAACTGTCCTCTTCATAGCTGACTACTAAAGATGAAGACCCTCAAAACCAGTGATCCTTCTAGAGGTCTGATGATTGATGCCTTGGGAAGGTTTTCAGGAAATGAGTATGAGTTTACTATGAATATGCACCAGAGTTGCAGTCACCTTGTGATGCCAGTAACCATCTATATCAGTCCATTCTCACACTGCTATACAGAAATACCTTAGACTGGGTAACTTATAAAGAAAAGAGGTTTAATTGGCTCACAGTTCTGCAGGCTGTACAGGAAGCATGATGCTTGCTGTTATCTGCTTGGCTTCTGGGAAGGCCTCAGTAAACTTTCAATCATGGCAGAAGGTAAAGGGAAAGCAGGCATGTCTTACATGGCCAGAGCAGGAGGAAGAGAGCAAGAGGGCAGGTGCCACATACTTTTAAACAACCAGATCTCGTGAGAACTCTAACACAAGGACAGCACTGGGGGTTGATGCGAAACCATTAGAAACTGCTCCCATGATCCAGTCACCTCCCACCAGGTCCCGCCTCCAACATTGGGGATTACAATTGAACATAAGATTTGGTTGGGGACACAGAGCCAAACCATATCACCATCAATGATGATCTCCTTTATATTGCTTAATTACTTGATAATAAAGAGAGGTGGGATTTCAACATCTTTAAATTGGAGGCTATTACACATAAAAGGCCATTGGTTGACCTGGGCTTAAAGGCCTTTTTCTGGTTTGGTGTATGCGAATTTTAAAACTGTTCTGAAACCCCTCTTCAGGCCTAGCTGCAAGTGATTGAAGCCAACTACCACTTATCCAAAGTCTAGCATAACTCCACCATGCTGCAGACATCCTGCATGCCGCTGCTTTCCTCCTTGGAAAGGAAATAATTTGGGTAGAATTTTGATATCATGATATAGTTACCTGCCTGGATTCGAGGTCTAATAATTCAATCTTAGTAAATACATTAGACAAACAGCTATTTTACAACCAATTTAACAGAGCTTTTTGAGCTACCAAATTGGTTGTTTTGGTATAGTAAAGACATGGCCCTTTTTCTTACTCTCCACTCCCTCAAATAGCTAAAATAATAATTTATGGCATGGTTAAAAAAAAAGAAAGAATAAAGAAACAAGATGAGTGATTGCAAATGTTATAATTACCACAAAGAACCAAGAACTCCTATGAGTTCTACAGGTTTGTCTCTAAACTTTATTAAAATCAAATATTTCTATATTTTTGCAAAAACAAAGTAGAAAAATAAAAAAGAATAAAAAAATACCCTAAAAGATTTAACATTAGCTTTGCTCCTAAGAATTTTAAGGGAAGAATTATATTGCTCTTTTGTTAACCTTATTAAAACTTTAAAGGAAGAGAGGATTTTGAGTCTTCTCATCCATTACTATGAAACCTAATGGTCAATGTTCTCCCACAAATCAATAGTAAATTAAATGCGATTTAGTTCTAAGAGGATTTTTCATAGAACTAAACATGCTACTTATAAAATTCACATAAACAAATTAAAATAGCATGTTCACTTTTAAAAAATAAGGAAGGCATTGGCCATACCTCATAGAAGATTTAAAATAAAGCCAGAGTAATTTAACTGGTATGGTCTGAGTGTAGACTGTGTATGCTGCAGTAGAAGGGGCTTGGAGGTGGTGATAACCAGATTGATAGCATCAAACATGAAGCACAAAAAAGGCTTAAATGTATGGTATCTGATAGAGATGGAAACACTAATTAATGGAGGAGAACTACTCAGTAAATCTCAGATCCTTACCTCCCATCATAAAAACAATTATTGAGATGGACTAAATTTTTTTTTTAAAGAATTTTCCAGGAGGCCTAAGTCTGGAAAAAAATTAAAAACAAAGAAAATACAGGCAAATATCCTGATTAACACACAGTAGGAAAGGGCTTCCTAGATAAACCAAACAAAGTTAATTAAGGAAATGTGTTTAAACTATTTGCTGTTTTATGTAATACATGCAATTACTGTAAAATGTAAAATGTACAAGCCACACATCAAGGGAAACATAATTGGAACAAGAACACTAAAGGATCAAATTCGTGTAATTCAATAATTCCTAGAAACTGATAAGAAAAGGCAACCAGTAGAAAAATGGGCAGAAATGATGAGAAAAATTAATAAGAAAACATCAAAATGGCCAGTGGGCATAAAAGACCTTCAATCCAAGTAATGATCAAAGTAATACAAAATAAATTTATCTTGAGATACAGAGAGACATTCGTCAGATTGACAAAACTGAGAGTTGTAATTTTCAGATTTGTTACCAAACTACTAATAGGACTATAAATTGGCACAGCCTTTTAGGACATATTGCCAAATTGTTTTCTCAAAATTTGCTTCTGGATCATGGAATACATGTATTTTTGCTGCCAGAAAAACTTTCCAGAGAATCTCATGGGTGTGTGTACAAGATATATACGACATTTATCACAGTAAAATGTACAATAGTGAAAAATAGGAATCCACCTGGATGTCAATTTTTAAAAATTGATAAATTGGGCTATAATCAATTTCTCAGTAGATATGTTTGCGTATATAGACACACCTATATGTATATTTACATATATATTTATATACACACAAATATACATATGATAGGTATATAAACATGGATAAGGTAGCTCTTTAAAAACTAAATGGGAGAAAGTAGGTAGGAAGAAGTAAGTGCCAGAAGATACACAGTATGAGAACACTGATGTATTTTTACAAAAGCCAAGTATACTGTGTAGTCCATATTTTTATAGATTTACTATATAGATAATCATAAATATAGGATTCCTCTCTGCAAAAAAAACAAAAAATCACTGTGACCAAGAAAACCATCTGGAAAACCATAGAGAAAATGTGTTTAAACTATTTTCAGCAAGCTTATGCAAAGATTTGCTTCCATGAGATATGTTTCCATGTAAAAATACCAAGACTTCCCACACCAAGCTACAAGTACTTATTTATATACCCCAGAAAGTTGTAATTCTAGAACTGATGGTCACCAAAGAAAGCTGCTTGGCTTCGGGCCCTAACAAATTGCAAAAACATCAAGAGAAAACCACTACCTATAGGGTTCTAGGTGTCAGAGTTTAAGAAAGTACAAGAGAGGAATGGAAAGCAACTTCTTTCCTTTCTGTGAAACTTCAGAGCTGAAAAAGTATTGACAATGGAACGTATGGATTCCCAAGCACAGGCTGACAGTTTTTCTTTCTTATAGAGCACTTCATGTGAAGTAACCTGACAGCATTTGCAAGATGGTTTCTGGGCTGATCCGACCAGCATTTTTGTATTCACTCCTTCAACCATTAACGGAGAAAGAGACATTGTCTTGGAAAAAGTTGTAGAACTAGGGTGCAGTCAAGCCAGAACTATACTTAAGTTAATTTCACTAAATTTAGAGATAGTACCCCACCATACCACATCTAGGAAGAAAATCCCTTCCTCTTCAACACTTCCCTTTACCATGTGACCCCTGCCATTAACTTCTCAAAAGTAAATGCTGGCACAAAAAGTACAGTTTCCTGACTGCAACCTGGGCAGCAATTCCTTCCTTGAAGCAGGGAGGAGCAGGGAGTTTTCCCATGTCTACCAGTCACAATAGATAATGCAAACAGCCTCTGGCTGTCAGCTCCTTCAAAGTCTGCCTTGGCTGCAAAGAGCTGCCTTGCCCAAGGTCATTCTCTTCCCCAGAGAGCTCACACCTGGGAATTCGGTAAAGAAGTATAAAAGAGGCAATTCCTTCCTGACTTATGACAACTCTGATGTGCAGTCGTTGCACCAGAGCTCTCTGCAAGGTTAGCTAAAGCTCTGTTGGGCCTGCCTCTCATTTTTATTTCTTCCTCTGCCCAATCTTGCCTCCTTCACTTTTCTTTCACAGGTATTGATTCCTAATATAACATACCCCAAACTTCGTCTCAGTGTTTGCTTTCAGAAAACCAAAACTAAGAGAGTTGGTATTGAGAACAGTCAGAGAGTGGGTGATAAGATGGGGCTTTGGAGCTAAAGCACTGCTGGCTGCCTGGCTCACAATGAGGACCCCATCACTGGCAGTAGATGGAACACAAAGACAGCCTCTAGAACAAGACAGCAGTCAGTTGTCAAAGCTGACAGCACAGCCCAAGGATATACTTGGTTGAAGAGGGAAGAAAGAGACTATACCACAAAGGACCTGCAAAGTATAGCCAGAATGCATGGGCAGAATGCATGGGCAGAAATCAAAGGCATACACATGAGGTTGAATTATAACGGTGCTGGTTTAAGAGGGCCAGAATACCCCCAAGTCAATAAACCCTTCACTCCATCTCCAGGGAGTTAAAATTGGGCAAGAAATATATTGACATGGGAGAGATACACAGTTTAAACATCTTAGCAAGAACTCCAGGAAATAGTATGAACTTGTTACTACCAAGACTCCTAGAAATATGGAGAAAAAATGGCCTATGCTGGAGAAGCAAAATCCTAGCATTTACATGGAAGATGGTTGAGGAATGGGTTAAAATGCTTAGGAAAGGCAGCACGGTAGAATGGCTATACTATATTCACTTGAAGACCTGCCAGGTGATAAACCCCAGAAGAAAGCTCATTGCAGACACCATTTACTAATACCAGAAAAAAAAATGCTGTTGAGAAGGGCATCAGCCTCATTAAGATGTTAAATAATAGCTTTACACTATACATCAGGCATGATGTTTGGAAAGGTTGTTACGGAACTTGGCTTAGTTACGGTAAAGGGGACAAGACCCCAAAAAATAGAAGCCAAGCCAAAAGGCCACAATTATCATGGTGAGTGGCAAGACTGGAGTGGCAATCAAAGGGACCTAACTCACAAAAAAGTGTGTTGATGGAACATAGCAGCCACCCTAGGAGCAAAACAGGCGGGCAGCCAACAAGGATCTACTCAACTTGTACCAACAAAGGAAATAAATGATGGATGTCAAGGAGTCTGAGGGAGGACACCCCATTAAAAAGTTATAATTCATTATGCAATTTCTAGATGTGAACCAGTTTTCAGACTCAGTCTCTAGTATGAAGATTCCTACAAAGTCTTAGGTACTATACATGGTAATATTTGATTCTTTTCCCCAAAGGGTCTTTTGGCCATTTACTCAAGGAAACTAAACATTGAGGAAAAAGAGAATTCCCAAACATTGTAAGGATTGTTGGAAAATGGGTATGAATTGACAATGAAACCTGGAAGCCCGAAGCAATATGATGGCCCTCTGTTAGAGTTGAAGCACATAAGGGCCAAATAATAAGTGGCTAATGTCCACTTTACAATGGGTCAGCTTGATCTGCAGACCTATATGGTTATCATCTCCATACTTCCAGGATATATAATTGAACTTAGCATGTTTGACAATTGGTGAAACTCCTATATTAGGGTTGCTGCTTTCCCCTATGAAATCTTTAATCCTACAGGCTACGTGGAAGCTTCTAAAACTGCCCCACCAATAGCCAAAGGGGTAAATCAAAAACAATATTACATCTTCAGGAGGGGGACAGTGCAAAGTTGCAGCAGGGAAAGGTTCTGATGCCCAAAGTGCTAACACTTTCATGCAAAACATAGCAAGTATCTCATTGAATGGTAAGCTATAGTTGGCTCAAGGGCACTTTGGCCTACTTGTATCCAGGAATCAGAAAGTAAGAAAAAAGTCACAATCTTGGTAGAGGAACTTGACCCTGATCATCAGGAGGAGGTAGGACTGCTTTTACACAGGTGACCCACTTGGGTACTTCTTGGAACTGAGTTGCCCAATTATCACTATAAATGGAAAAGTTCCTACAACCCTAGCCAGAGAAGGGCATGGTAATCATGGCCTCAGTCACTCCAGGGGAAAATCTCTGAAGAGCTTAATAGTTACCCCAGACTTAAATTGTTGCTTGATATGGTTTCCATATATTCTAGAACCTAGAACATAATATTGTACTGACTTCTCTTTGCTGAATTTTAGATTGGTTCCTGGGCATCTTTATTTTCCATGACTTAATGGTTAAAGTATAAACATGGATTTATTTGAAAAATTATGACTTTCCACAACACCGCACCTCATACGTAAAGGTAGCCACTAGGATTATTTATTTATTTATTTATTTATTTATTTATTTATTTACTTATTTTTGAGACGGAGTTTCGCTCTTGTTGCCCAGGCTAGAGTGCAATGGCTCAATGTTGGCTCAGGGCAACTTCCGCCTCCCAGGAGCGATTCTCCTGCCTTAGCCTCCCAAGTAGCTGGTATTATAGGCATGCACCACCACGCCCGGCTAATTTTTTGTGTTTTTAGTAGAGACGGGGTTTCTGCATGTTGGTCAGGCTGGTCTCGAATTCCCGACCTCAGGTGATTTCTCCCCCCCACCCCCACCCCGCCCCCACCCCCCCGCCTCAGCCTCCCAAAGTGCTGGGATTACAGGCAGCCACCGCGCCCGGTCACCTGTAGGATTTTGTTATTCAGAAATACAGTCCCTCTTAAGTAGAGAGAACTACAAAAGTGCGCCCACGTTCTCTCTTATTTCTGTTTCCTCTCTTTGAAGGTCATTATAGATGCAACTGGAAACTCGGACCGTGACATCTGTATAAACACTGACCAGCAATTTATCTTTCTAGGATCAGAATGTGGAGGCAGCGCAGCTTGAGGAAGAAGGGCCTGTAGATAAACAACACACATTCAACTGAGGCCCCCTAGTGGCTGAGGAAATGTTAATCAAATACTTTTCCAGACTAATTTCTACCAATTTCGATAAAAGTTTGGTGGAAACGCTGCTGTCTCCACCCCATATTTCGTTCCATGGATCCTTACCATTTGCTTTCATTCCCGTTTCTACCCTTCCAACGCAGATCTGCACATTCCTGGGGCATCCTAAACACGTCTTAAGACCTATTGAATATTCAGTCTAGGATCATCTCCCGTTGGTACTGGAAGCAATACAAATAGTGTTATCTCCACATTTATTTTCCCAGGCTCTTTCTATAGGTTTAATAGACAACGATGATATACATATTTAATACTATTTGAAAATCACTTCCTGACTACACTTTTACATACTTGAAAATGGATTCTCAACTTCTTTTGCGTGATTTCTATCTAACTTTGTCATTTTGGGCTTCAGTACAATCCATACATTTGCTAGAGCATTATAACACAGTAATTTTATCTTTAGTGTACTGTTGTGGACTTTAATAGGTAGATTTCTAGTTCAAACAAGGATTCAATAGAACCTGTGGTTCAACTTGAATGGAGTTTGAACAACTCTAATTTGCCATGCGGAAAAAATATTGAATGCTATAGCTTCAAATGGTAACATATTCAGACAATGAGATTTCTTGTGCAAATGGTTAGTCTCCAAAACTTTACCAACTTCTGCTTAAGAGCAAAGTTCAAGGGAGAAACTAATTTTTAAGATATTGATCTTTAAGAAACATTTCCTATATTTTAAACCAAGCAAATATATAGCCTAAACATCTAAAGATGTCCTATGAATACTAAGTTACAGCATGATTAAAGACACATTCATTGTCAGTGACTTCTATATTTTGCAATAGCAGAGGGAGCTATTATAAAAGGGTAATGGAGCAATATAGACTCCTATATTCTAATACTTCTCAGACTTCTGCCAAGCAGTGATCAACAGTAAGGATACCATGATAATGTTACCATGACAACCCTAGGAACAGACAGAATGGAAATAAAAGAGACTCTAGACACTGATAACAGGACATCTACTACTCCCACAAGTCCTGCCTGATCAGTAAACCACTAACCTCGTGTTACCAAATTTTTAGCTTAGTGGTTAGTACAGGTGAACATTAGTGAGTTATGATCCTTCTAAGTATTCTTCAACCAACTAAGAGCAACACTACAATACTTCAAAGTTACATGTGTTTTCTAGATCAAGCTAAAATATAAGATGATGTAGGTTCTCTGAGAATTCACATTTTACTCTTACTGTAAATGACTATCCTATAAGTGTTTTTAATGCCCTTTCCCTACCATTCTAAGAAAATAACTGAATCCTTATTAGCATATGTAGCTGAGTGGTTAATAGTACGTAAAAAAGAATATGTTAATTGTGAATAACATATTCACAATTTGTTAATGAATCCAAATCATTTTGAGCATCAATGGGTGAATCAGTGTCTTTCGAAATCCATCTCAAAACTTCCCAACCCACCATAGCCCCTGAGGATTTATGCCCTCCCTAAATCATCACTTATGTGTCATGACAGGGTACACATTACAACTAAAGCTCCTTGTGGATCCCGGCATCTAAACTGCAAAGAACATCAAATGTCTAAGTGAAATTTGTCACTTGATATTTTTGGACTCACATCATCACATAGTGTTAAACCTGAGTGGATCTGAAGTCATCTAGTTTACTTACCCTCTTCACATAAAGCTTCTTTACATGTAAAGTAAGTGACTTTCCTGGGGTCAAAAGATCATTGCACAGCAAATGTATGCTAGAAATATAGACTCTTGGCCCTGAATAGTTGGCAAATACTTTGTTTCTGGATCAGATCTTATGGAATCCTCCAAGCAGCAGCCCTCTGTGTTACCTGATGATTTTTGCAATCCATGACTATGTCAACATGCTACGGAGATGAGAAACAAATTTGCTTTGATTTTATACACTATTTGTGGCACAGAGATTGGTCACCTGCTTTTCCCAGCCCAGTTTGTAATGCCAGATTTATGGCATTTTTAAATCCTGCCTGCTAATTCCTTGCTACTCTGCTTTTCCAAATCAAATTCAGTCAGACTTATCTAGCTCTGTCTGAATGTGTCCCTTGATTGAGTGACGTTAGTTCAAGAAAAAACACTCAAATCAATTTAATGCAAATTCCCATTCACAGCCTGGTTGACCCATCAGGATACTGACAATAATAGATTGGAGTACTTAATTCCTAAGGCATGTGACTCATCGAAGGCTTAGTAATCAATTTCCATTGCTGCGACTGCATAATTCATCTTTGGTGCTCTTAAGCTCTGGAATACCAAGTGTCTGTTCATTTTTTTTTAAGGCCTACACATTCCTTCTGAATAGCAAAGCCCTTTTCGTGTCTCTGCAATCATTTCCTTATCTAAATTTCCATATGCCACCCTGGCAAGGTGTCCCACCTATGAAGACTTTAGATCAATAAAAATAATTGGCATGTTTTCCCTCCAGTTGCAGATGCCTGAAATAGATTACATGCTGCTCTGGCAGACAATAGGAAGATGAAATGGAGGCTGGTCACTGCCTCTATCCACGTTAGCTATTAACTCTCTATAGGACAGCCAGTAGGGATTCTTATAGTTTGAACCCTGTTTCCCAAGATCCCCAATCTGTTTTATTCTCTAAGCATTAAAGTAAATGGGAAGCATATACAAATAGGCAACAAGCAGATGCCCTTTCCATTTCAAGAAAGGCATGCTGTGTTCCATCCAGACTGTACCTGCATTTGTCATTTTTTGTGTCTCTTTTCCTGTGACAAAAGCCTTATGTTGAGATCAGATTGTCCCCTGGGAATTTTCTTTGGCAACTAGGTAAGGTTTTGTCTCAATTCTTAACTCCACAGGCAAGAAAACTGTTAAGTCAAATAAATCTGTAGAATAGAAGCCATTGTTGTACTAACTTTTGTCTACAGGAGCCAAGTGCTTACCCATAACTTTGATTTTCCTGAGGCAGGAAACTAAATTAGTCATGTTTCCTCTGTGTACTTGTATTCCCCAGATACGGAAGACTATATGCGCCACCAAGTCATTCATGAGAGCTGAGGTAGACATTCCATTCAGGATTATGTTTCTGTCACTTTCTGAGCAAATAACAAAAGTATTAAAAGAGCTAATCATGCCTCTGAAAACATAGTATTTCCCTTGGCCTTATCTCTTCTGATATAAATCTGTGTCCTCTCATTTTATAGAATTAAAAATCATTTATAAGAAAATAATGCCTAAAAAGAATTAGAAGAAGATAAGGATGTTAGTGAATCTGTAAGCTTACGCTGTATTCTGAGTCAGTCGCAAGAATGTGAGAAGTTGGAAAAAAGTACTTGTAAAAGTATAAGGAATGAGAGTACTTCTCAAAGTTGGGTGGATGCCATTAGCAGGAAATGTTCTTGCAGTAGTAACCCAGCAGTAATAAATATATATATATTTATGCTTATATAATAATTTATATATATTTACATATATTTTATATATGTTATATGTTTATAAATATATAACTTAAATATTTATGTTTACACACATATGTATATAAATATATTACATATTATATATGTAATATATACATTTGCTTAATATATATAACACATATATGTATATACATAATTTATATAGACATGTATATTATATACACATGTGTGTAAATATAAATATATACATTTATATATTTCTATATACACATACATTTACATACATCTATATGTAAATATTTTTTATGTGTTAAATCATATATATAACATTCTAAAATTTAGCTAGAAACAAACTCCTTCCTCATAAAGCTTACAATATAATGAGTATTCAGTGATAAAGCAGTCTCCTATACATATACATTTGTATATCCTATATAGACATTATTAATTACATTATAATGTTTTCACTTGCCTTTTTGGTTCTTTGGAATTGAATATGATAGACCCTTTCCATTTTTAAAGAAAAATAACAATGCATTCATTTTAATACTACATATGGAATACATTGTACACTCGTGCTTTAAAACATCACAAGTTTGTACATATAAACTTGTGGGGTAAACTTGTAAATATGGGGTTGAACCAACATGTTTGTTTGAATATGAGTGTGGTATTGACTGTATACACAGGTTCATTCTTTTGTGCATTAAAACTGATATTCTATTCTGAAGATGTCAGTCTTTAATCTTAGTCAGGAAAAAACGAACATAGTCAGCTACCCTTTAAAATCATGTAAAAGCCTAAAACTACAAAAGACTCAAGGTTATGTTACTAAACATCAGAGACTATATAAGACCCAAAAATTTTCCAGAGGGGAGAAATGAGTCACAAAAAAAGAAATGAGAATCAGAACGTCTCTGGAACTCTTAACATCAACACTAGATATCTGAAGGCAATAGCACAATATCGTCAAAATTCTGACCCAAAAAAATGGTGCCGTACCCTCACAATTGATTGGTGGTTTACATAGGCAGAGGAATCCAGGTTGAAAAAGACATTTTCAGACCTGGAACTAAAATATACCTCTCATGCACTTTGTCTTAGGTACTAATGAAGGATGCATTCCACCAAACCAAGGTTGTAAACAATGATGACAATAACAACAATAAGATATATGATTCAGGAAAGAGGAGCTTGAACATTGGAGAGCAGAGAAATGAAGTCTCAGATGAGTAATAAGTCATGCCCAGAGAATAATCAATCCTGACAGTGCTAGAGAATAGAAGGCTGCAAGGGGGAAGTTATCTAGGAAATAAAAAGCACACTAGATTTGAATTTTTGATTTAGAAAAAACAGTTGGTATTTGACAGCTCATTTGAACTTTTTAGAAAATAGATACATGGAAAACTAAATATTGAACAATAAGAGGATCTTAATTATAGTATATTACCTGGCTCAGCAGAGAGCAGTATTTCTGTAGTCATACTGTAAATGCCAACTTAATTTGACAAAAAATGTATGATAATGATCTTGAGAATGTTACAAGATTGTATAGACTAATGTCAGGGATAGGCAGTTGGACTAATTCATCAACATCCACAATAGGATGTAATATCCTAACTAATAAATCAAGAAATAAAACACATATTATTTACCCACACGGAGGTGAATTTCAGATGCAATGCCAAGAGTTGGAAGTGGTTCCCTCTAGGGTGCACTAATAAAGTGGGAGAGACTGGGTAGAGAAAAGGATCATTGTTTTTCTTGAATCTTTTAGCACTACTTGACTTTTTAACTCCATGAATGTATTACTTTGATTAATGCTGTATTAATTAATTTTAATTTAAGATATTTTGATTGAAAGGATCCCCCAAGTACTGAGTAGGAAGAACAAAATTTGACTCATACCTAAACACATCGAAAACTTTATCTTATTTGGATATCTAAATTATACCAACTTTCAGGAAGAAATTTCTTTATAAGTAATAATCCTACTTGGTGTCAGATTTTTAGCAACAATGTTTGTCCATTGTGTCTTGTCTTGTTGCTGTCTTTCCATTCAATGCATCAAAGTTCTGAGTGAAATTTTTGGACTGATGATACCTTCACATGTGAGTGACAGTTTGGCTTTGTGTGTGTGTGTATGCGTGTATATCCCCTCAAACATTTATTGAGTTACAAACAATCCAATTAAACTCTAAGTTATTCAAAAATGTTCAATTAAGTTATTCTGAAATGTTCAATTAAGTTATTATTGACTATAGTCACCCTATTGTGCTATCAAACAGTAGGTCTTATTCATTCTTTCTATTTTTTGTGCCCATTTATATTCCTACCTTCCCCCCAGCCCACCCTCCACTACCCTTCCCAGCCTTATGGTAATTATCCTTCTACTCTCTATGTAGTCTGGCTGTGTACAGATTTAAAAGTTAAGGTACTAATAAGAAGCAGGCACACTCAATGAGATATGTTATGAACAATCCCCTTTATTGTACTTTCCTCAAAATACGAATGGGATACAAGCGGGAAAATGCATGGGGCGGGGCATGCAGTTGTCTCTGGATTTAACAACAGGGGGAAACATTCCACCCCCAGGCACAAAGCATCATAGAAGAAGATCATTATGAGTACCCAGAAAAGTTAGGCAGAAGAAAATTAATAGGCTATATTAGACCTTAACACTTGGAAAATTCTCCTTTGAAGCAGCAATGTTTCAATAATCTAGGATTGTCTGCTTCTGTAAGAATCCATTCATATTAATTGGTTTTAAAAGAACATTTACATAATATGATAAATGTCATTCATTATCTGGGGGTTGAATCTATAAACCAAAGCATGGAAGACTTAGTTATAATTTATTTTTAAATCAAGTTTTGACATTTACAATCTTTTCTGTAACTATAATTAACAGATTTGGTAGACAAGGTAAGAGGTTGGGTAAATTTAGTAAATTCTTCATTTTTTCCAGCAGAGACAATACATTGTCTAAATACTCTTTTATTTCTTGACTTAGCAGCTTTAAAGTTATGATGCAAACATAAAATCAGTATTACATTATTGCCTCTTGGTAGTAGGACTGGAGCTGGGGAAGTCTTGAAATTCAATTTTCTATCTTTCTGTAGTGTTTGAATAGTAAACCAATATATACAACACAGTAAAAACAGTGTTGAAAGACCAGTAAGGACAGCATTGCAGTTGTCCAGGAAAAAGATATAGGAGGCAGAGGAGTACTATAGAGCAAGCCAGGCACAGCTTCATCTGATGTCTCCAAGCACTGCTAGGTTTTTAAAGTTTTCTTAGTACCCTGGTCATCAGTGTAAGAAGCATCAGGGAGCAGGAGTAGAAAGAAGATAAAAATCCTGGATTAATCCTGGTTTAAGCCTGAAATGATCAATTTATTCAATGATTTGAAGTGTTTAGAATATTTTATATTCATACCTAATGGGGACTCAATAAGGTAAGTTCAGTTCTAAACACACACACACACACACACACACACACATATATATATATGACTGCATGTTTTCAATTTGTTGTGGCCTGTGAAATTCACACCTGTTACACTTAGGAAAGGTGACTAGATATAGGGTAGATGAATCAGAATGAAAGAAGAACAAAGTGGACAATGTAAAGAACCAGGAAGAACACAAATGCCTGAGCTTCTCAAGTAAGCAACGTAGTATAATAATGCACAGACTAGTGCAACCTGGTAAGCATGAGCATATCATCTTTTCTTATCCTATGAGCCCCAACAAGCCTGTGAAGCCACCGTAAGGAGTAGCCTTTCCAGTTTAATGAAGTATGTATCAGTTTTTTCATATACATCTTATGAATGCAGACCCTCTGAGAGCCTGAGAAATAAAAATAGTATAGATGCAGGTTTAGACAAAGTTCATACATTCAGCCATGGTATAAAGCACTGGATTCAAGTTCTAAAAACACGTTCTGGTAATGGAGAATAAATTGTGGCCTGAGACTGCAAATGCCTGTCAGCTACTATATTCCCTAGAAAGGCTTCCTGCTACAAGAAAATCCAATGTGGAGGTGACTTTTAAAATAGAGGTTTATTTTTCTCACACAATAAAAATTCTAGAGCTTAGGTCAACAATGATGTTATGACCCAGGAATTCTACTCATCCATCTTTAAAATGTTGGATTCTGTCCACAAGCTTTTCAGTTTGGTCTCCAAGCATCCCATTTGAGTTCCAGACAGAGGAATGGGGAAGGAGCAAAAGACCTATTGCTCCTAAGGCTTTGTCAAGGATGGCTTCTCCTTCTGAAAGAAAAGACCAGTGTTTCCCTATAAATCATGATTTATCAGCTGGGGTAAGAGCCTAACCTCCCCGAAATCATAGATGAACCCCTACCTGCTCCCCCAAAACTAGGAGTTCCTTAGGAGTCAAAAAGACATTTGTAGGGAAGCAATATATCCTCTATGCCTATCTCTTCTAACTCAAGCCTGATGAACAAATATTTCATATTCTATTAAGGTGACTTAAATTTATATGTAGGATTTTCCCCAGTTTTCTTTTCCAGTTAACAACCCCAAAATGAATCTCTAATCGTAATTCATCTTATTTATTGAAACAGTGACATTTGAGACAGCCAGTAGTGTGGTTGACAGCTAGCTAAGAGTGATGTAGGTTCCTGGAGTGAGCCGAGAGGGTCTGAGGCAGAAAATTACAGGAAGGGGAGTTAGTGGAATCAATATAGGTAGATGCCAGGGAATCTTCTTTCTGAAAGGGGGTGAACAGCTATTACACCCTATCAATATTGCTTTATATCCCCTGCAGGAAGGAGGGGTAATGGTTACACCATATAAATTACTGGAAACTAGTATTGCTTTGGCATCGTTACACATTTTTTTTTTAAAAAAAGGCAAATATGGCTATTGGCATAACCACCTAGTATATCTATAGCTAAACCAATAGCATTTTGCTGACAGTGAATCTCTTTCGAAAATCTAATAGCCACCTGCTATAACTTTATACACGAAGTCAATGAGTTTCAGAATTTGAATTGTGAGCTTTCAGAAACCTCATATGTAATATTTTTCATTACATTAAGTTGAATGCAGAGAGATATGGGGGGGGTTTATAATGCTGTGTAAGTGCAGTCTTGCTTTTTGATGGAGTTTCAACAATAGAACTAGTTTATTACACCCTGGAGCTACATCATCCCTATTTGATATGGTACAGTAATGAGATTTTTAATACTTGTTAACCTCATGAATTTTGCAAACTGATAAAATTGAAGAAAGGAACATCTATTGCATCGCTGACACTTTATTCAATGAGTCTGTGTCTAATATGTTAATATTACTGTTATCTCCTTTTGAAAGATAAAATAATTTTGAGCTATTCTTCTTGATTTTTTGACACAAATCCTTCTGACCATAAAGAATCATTATTTGCATTCAACTTGGATACAAGTCTTAAAACAAAACCTTACATTCTTTAAGCTAAAAAAATACACCTTCCTTTTTTTATGACTAACAAATTCTTAGCTGGTGCCAAAATAAATTTTTAAAAAGTATTTTATATAAAATATTTTGCATGAAATATTAAGTTGATCTTCTCCTTGCATATCCCAATAAAAACTTTTACAATTAAAGAAACAAGACTTAGACTAGATAACATCCAATGTTTAAGCACTTACGATGTACCAAAGTCATAAGGGACTTACATAAACAAAATGTTCACAATGATCCTAAGATGCAGATATATTTTGACTCTTAAGCCTCAGTTTCAGTATCTGTAAAATGAACAGGTAATTTTACAATATCATATGGCACCAGATAATAAATGACAGAGCCTTGTTCAAAGGCTCAGCTTTCCTAGACTCACCAATTGCTTTGTGTTCACACTATGGAAACAAGACCCCTCCCTCCATCTGTTAAAGACTTAGAAATGGAACTTTGCTTCTTAGGTTTCAGAGTTACATCAAGGAAATCAAAAAATCTGTAAGCCACAGGAACCAGTACAAATTAATTTGTCCTGGGATAATCAAGAAAGGAGTCACAGAGTGTACTACACTAAAAGAGCTTTAAAAATGAGTGAGTACAAGTTAGTCTGACATATTCTCCATACTACCTGTGCTATTGAAAGTGTGGCTGTAAGAACTGCTTATAATTTTTGTTCCAACAAGTGTGGATTCTCTAGAGCAGCACTATCTAACAGAACTTTCTGCAGTAATGGAAATGCTCTGTATTTATGTTGTCTAAAATGGTAGCCACTAGCCACATGTGGATATTAAGTACTAGAAATGTGGCTACTGTGACCGAGGAATTTTTAATTTTACTTAATTTTAATTAATTTAAACATAAATACCCATATGTGGCTAGTGCGTCCCATGTTGGGAGCACATATCTAGAGTTATTCAAATATGGCCTGTTTTAATGCCTTGACGTTAGACTAAAGGTGGGAGAGACAGAGGGATACCTAGGTGGAAAGTAATGGGTATGAAGGGAGAGGCTTAAACAAGAAGATATTACATGCTTGCTAATGATTTATAATCATTACCCTGAAGGCAGTAATGGTTAGTGGAGAATATTTAACATTATTCCTTTTGAGATTCCTTTAGAAACTGAGTATTTTATGTGTGGATAGACACATGACAGATAGATACGATAGATAGATAGATAGATAGATAGATAGAAAGATAGATAGATAGATACAGAGAACTTAGTTTAAGCAATGTTATGTTGGGAAGATGTTTTATTTATTCAACATTTTTATCAGAAGAGAGCATTCCTGTATCTATTCTTGCAAAATATTAAAAAAATTATTGACACTTGTTTAAACAGTACTATTGCAATAGGTGTCCAGAACTACCACAATAGAAGGGAAAAATTGGGCTAAATCTGAATATAGTAGACAACTGAGGATTTATAGCCAAGAAGCTAGGGGAAAGGGAGGCACAAGATGGAAAATAAGATGAGATGTCAAGGATAAGAAAATTCTTATTAAACCAACTTAACAAGATTCTTGCTGAAGGCAGGTCAGGGTGATCAATTATCACCTAGGGGATGCTGGGAGCTGAGGAATTTGAGCAGATATCAAGGGTGATCAGCATCCTACTCCTCCCTCAATGACTGATTGCCAGTTTGCTGATCGTTGTGTCACTAGAGCACCTAGCACATAGTGCTAATGAAAAATGCTGTGAGTGGTGAAAAGCTTATTTTTACAAAAAGTTGAAAGAAAGAAGCTGTGATTCTCCACCGTGCAGCTTTGACATACCTACCCTTTAGGGTTGCCTTGTGAATAAGAAGCATTTTAAGGATGACTATCAGAGACCTGCCCCTT